>NC_050075.1:79592571-80217571 GCF_009764565.3 Dermochelys coriacea | reverse complement strand
CCAAGGTCCTTCTCCTCCTCCGTTACTTCTAATTGATGCATCCCGAGCTTAACACTGAAATTCTTGTTATTAATCCCTAAATGCATAACCTTACACTTCTCACTATTAAATTTCATCCTGTTACTATTACTCCAGTTTACAAGGTCATCCAGATCCTCCTGTATAATATCCCGATCCTTCTCTGAATTGGCAATACCTCCCAGCTTTGTATCATCTGCAAACTTTATTAGCACACTCCCACTTTTTGTGCTGAGGTCAGTAATAAAAAGATTAAATAAGACTGGTCCCAAAACTGATCACTGAGGATCTCCACTAGTAACCTCCCTCCAGCCTTACAATTCACCTTTCAGTAGGACCCATTGTAGTCTCCCCTTTAACCAATTCCTTATCCGCCTTTCGATGTTCATATTGATCCCCATCTTTTCCAATTTAATAATTCCCCATGTGGCACAGTATCAAATGCCTTACTGAAATCTAGATAAATTAGATCCACTACGTTTCCTTTGTCTAAAAAACCTCAAAAAAGGAGATCATGTTGGTTTGGCACGATCTACCTTTTGTAAAACCACGTTGTATTTTGTCCCATTTACCATTGACTTCAATGTCCTTAACTATTTTCTCCTTCAAGATTTTTTCCAGGACCTTGCCTACTACAGATGTCAAACTAACTGGCCTGTAGTTACCCGGATCGCTTTTTTTTCCTTTCTTAAAAATAGGAACTATATTAGCAATTCTCCAATCATACGGTACAACTCCTGAGTTTACAGATTCATTAAAAATTCTTGCTAATGGGCTTGCAATTTCAGGTGCCAATTCCTTTAATATTCTTGGATGAAGATTATCTGGGCCCCCCAATTTAGTCCCATTAAGCTGTTTGAGTTTCACTTCTACCTCAGATATGGTAATATCTACCTCCATATCCTCATTCCCATTTGTCATACTACCATTATCCCTGAGATCCTCTTGAGCCTTATTAAAGACTGAGGCAAAGTATTTGTTTAGATATTGGGCCATGCCAGGATTATCCTTAATCTCCACTCCATCTTCAGTGGTTAGTGGCCCCACTTCTTTCTTAGTTTTCTTCTATTTATATGGCTGTAGAACCTTTTACTATTGGTTTTAATTCCCTTTGCAAGGTCCAACTCTACTCGACTTTTAGCCTGTCTCACTTTATCCCTACGTGTTCTGACCTCAATAAGGTAGCTTTCCTTGCTGATCCCTCCCATCTTCCACTCCCTGTAGACAATACTGTTCACCCACTTGTAAATGTTACATATTTTGTTTAAATATCAAAAACATGTAAATCTCTTTTGATGAGAAACTGAGAGAAAACCAGAATGAAAAATGGATTTAAACTTTTTATGTCAGAGTCCCATGTTACTGCGTCACAAGCATCTTCTCAGAAATAGGCTCTGAAATGCAAATTTTAATTAAAATAATCCTTTATTTTAAAATTTCAGTTTGCAGTTAAAAGGGAAGGTTTTGTATGTTAATTTTGATTGCCCTGTTGAGCAAAATGGGTACAGTTTTCTGAAGAAATTGAACCACTGCCAAGAAAGGTCAATCGTTAACCCTATGTTGCTGCACCACATCCCCTATAAAACTGTCTAGTTTATATTAAGTGATTTTAGGGTCAGTTTAAAGTTTATATTAATTTTATTGACTCTTTGAATTTTTATGCCACTTGTAATGCTTTGTGTGCCATGGAATGTGGCACTTGTATTCTGAAATTGTCAGTGGTAATCAAAGAAACAGAAATATTGACTGAATAATGCAAATCCCAAGTATTTAAACAATTATTATGGAGATATTCTGCTATCTCTTTGATGGCTCTGAGTAATTTTTTTTTTTACAGTGTGGATATACAAGTTTAAGTAGTTAAATTTAAGATATCTTCCTATGATAACATTTATTTTAATCCTCCTAACTTCATCCAAACTGAAGTGATCCATCTTAAGTTTCATAGGCATGGTCTTCTTATGGGGTAGAACTTTTCTGGAAAGTTTTGGGGCATTGTACAACGCATTGGTAAGACCTCATTTGGAATACTCTGTACATTTCTGGTCATCCATGTTTAAGAGAAACTAATTTAAACTGGAACAGGGGCTGAGAAGAGCTACTAGGATGATTGGGGAATGGAGGGCCTATTTTATGAGAGGAGCCTGGAAAAGCTTGGCTTTCACAAAAAGAAGGCTGATAGGGGTTATGATTGCTCACTGTAAATACACTTGGAGGTGAAGGGGTGGGAGGAAGGGATAAATGCCAGGGAGGGTGAAGAGCTATTTAAGCTAAAGGACAATGTTGGCACAAGAATAAATGGGTGTTAGTTGGCCATAAACAAATTCAGGCTGGAAATTAGAAGAATGTCTCTGTTAGAGGATAAGGTTCAGGAACAGATGCCTAATAAGAGTTATGGGAGCAAAACTGAGAGCAGTGGTAGATACGCTGGAAGGTAGGGCTATGATACAGAGGGACCTAGACAAATTAGAGGATTGGGCCAAAAGAAATCTGATGAGGTTCAACAAGGACATGTGCAGAGTCCTGCACTTAGGACGGAAGAATTCCATGCACTGCCACAGACTAGGGACCGAGTGGCTAGGCAGCAGTTCTGCAGAAAAGGACCTAGGGGTGACAGTGGACGAGAAGCTGGATATGAGTCAACAGTGTGCCCTTGTTGCCAAGAAGGCCAATGGCATTTTGGGCTATATAAGTAGGGGCATTGCCAGCAGATCGAGGGACGTGATCATTCCTCTCTATTCGACATTGGTGAGGCCTCCTCTGGAGTACTGTGTCCAGTTTTGGGCCCCACACTACAAGAAGGATGTGGAAAAATTGGAAAGTGTCCAGTGGAGGGCAACAAAAATGATTAGGGGGCTGGAACACATGACTTACGAGGAGAGGCTGAGGGAACTGGGATTGTTTAGTCTGCGAAAGAGAAGAATGGGGGGGGGTTTGATAGCTGCTTTCAACTACCTGAAAGGAGGTTCCAAAGAGGATGGATCTAGACTGTTCTCAGTGGTAGCAGATGACAGAACGAGGAGTAATGGTTTCAAGTTGCAGTGCGGGAGGTTTAGGTTGGATATTGGGAAAAACTTTTTCACTAGGAGGGTGGCAAAACACTGGAATGCATTACCTAGGGAGGTGGTGGAAACTCCTTCCTTAGAAGTTTTTAAGGTCAGGCTTGACAAAGGCCTTGACAAAGGCCTGGCTGGGATGATTTATTTGGGGATTGGTCCTGCTTTGAGCAGGGGGTTGGACTAGATGACGTCCCTGAGGTCCCTTCCAACCATGATATTCTATGATTCTATGAAATGGCTTAATTATTTATTTTTGAGAAAAAGCTGGAAAAATTTGAGTGCAGTTGTACGACATTGGTCAACAGCGCTGGGGCTTGCTTCCGGTTTATATCTTACGTCCCTAAAGCTCAGGCTTCATAGTGTCAGCTGGCCACCAGCAGGGGTCAGGAAGGGATTCCCTCTCCCTGATGTACTTTTGGAGGCTGAAACAGACTGTACCCCTGTATTCACCCCTTGCACACTATTGTAATAATTTTTGTACAAAGTATACTGTGAGGTATCATTTGAAAACTCATAATTTGCTGGTCACTATTGTCTTGGTAAAACATGTACCAACACTGTATGTGATGTTTTAGTAATACATGTACAGTAAAATCTTGTAACATGTTCCAAGTCTTGAATGGCCTAACCAGTTCCTCAGAGACAAAGGGCACAGTAATGCCTAAACAAGGTCAATGGGCCATTACCTGATAAGTGTTCGTTCTTTGGCAGGAAATGGGGATGGAGGCCTGGGCGAAAAATCTACATTTTAGCAAAGAAACAGCAAATTGTCCCATATTTTCTGTCTTCCCCGCCCCATCAGTGCTGGCGATTCCTGCTGCTGGCCAGACCCCTGCTCACCAGGCGCCCGCCCACTGGCAGTGAATGGGAGAGTGGGGGATCCAGTGGCCAATGATGGGGGTGCGTGTGCAAGGCTGGTGATGGAGCAAATCTGCAGCACGTGGGGCCGCGCTGCTCCCCCTGCTGGTCTATCAGCAGAGCTCCTGCTGGGTGCTGGCTTTTGGCCAGCAGGACGCCACACCCCGTCCCATTTCTGGCTGCGAGCTGCAGTGGCTGGTGAGTGTGGGCAGGCGCCAGGCAACATCTGGTTAAGTGTTGCCTCTGCTGCCCGCCCATCGGCCCTTTACGTGCTCCCCCTCTTGCTGTCCTCTCCCGCTTTGCTCCTTCGCCTCCCCAGCACCTCTGCTCCTTCATATGCCCCCGGCAGGGCGCATCCCGCTCCCAGTGCTGTGCAGAGAACCAGCCCCTGGTCCGAGCTCTCAGCTCACCAGCAGCCTGGCTAGCAGGCTCCTTCCTTCCCCCACTGCCTCTGGCTGGGCCAGTGCCCCGGGAAAGCCCAAGACCCTCTGGCCTGGGGGACTGGCCAGGAGGAGCAGAACCCTGTGTGTACCAAAGCCCTGCACAGCACTGGCACAGGGTGAAGCGTGCTGGGCAGGGAGGGGAGGGTCAGTTGGTCACACCCCATCCCCATGTGAGAAGGGTGTATAGGAGTATGTGTATCGCCTCTCCCTGTGTGAACCCTAAAGCCTTAAAGATAAGAAGGTAAATAAACAGAATCCAACTTGCTCAGTATTTCTTTTTAATGGGGGCTCTGTCAACTTAATGTTAATTTGCATGTTTATACTGCATTGTTCTGATTGATTGATTGATTGATTGTCACTGAACTCACTTAAATGCAAGTAATTTTACCAGGTGTCCCGTATTCAGCATAGAGAAATATGGTCACCCTATATAAACAGAAAGGGCAGATACCCCAAGACCACCCCTTCCTTCCTCCTCCTCCTCTCGCTCGCTCTCTCTCTCCATTGATTCACTGCATCAGAAGGAACAAAGGAAGCAACCATTACACTGAAGAAGTTTGGCCAGTAAAACTATTGAGAACATGTGGTGAGGGAAAACTTTGCTTTGAATTTAACACAATTTAAGATAGGCATTAGTTATGTTTAATTTTCTTGTAACCATTTCTGACTTTTATGCCTCGTTACTTGTATTCACTTAAAACCTCTCTCTTTTTGTAGTTAATAAATTTGTTTTATCTAAATTAGTGTGTTTTGAATTGAAGTGTTTGGAAAACTCCATCTGGGATAACAGGATTTGTGCATATCATATCTATTAATAAAAAGGCGGTCTATATATGAGTTTCTATTGCCCAGAAGAGGGCTGGGCAATACAAGACCTACATTTCTGGGGAAAAATCTGGAACTAGGAGCGTGCTGGGGTCACTCAGTATAATTCATGTTGGTAAAAGCCAGGGTGTGACTGGGAGGCTGAAAGTGCACAGACATAACTGGGAGTAACATCCATGCTAGAGGCTGATTGTGAGCAGTCTAGGAGTGGAGGCAACAGCAGCATAAAGGGCACCACAGGTTAGAGGGCAAGAGTGACACAGCTGCTCACTAGTCTAGATTGTATTCTGAATATCTCGTAGAGGCTTTTTATCTCCTTCCTCTGAAACATCAGGGATGGCTAGGACTGAAGATGGGACACTGGGTTGGGTGGACCAGGGCTCTGGGGTGGTACTGAACATTATCTCTTTCAGGAGCTTGGCTGGCTGCTTCTTGCTCACATGCTCAGGGTCTAATTGATTTGCCATATGCGTGGAAAGGAAGGAATTTTCTCCTAGGTCAGATTGGCAGACTGCTTAGGGTTTTATCACTTTCCTCTTTAGCATGTGGGTGCAGGTCACTTGCCAGGATTATTGGATATATCTTATTTAATCATTTTCCTGCCATTGCAGAGGACTCAAGAAGTGGTGCACCGCAGTTCCTCCTATTTTCTGCTTGTGGCACATAATAATCTCGCCTCCTGTGGGTCTCTTTTACTTTGGTCTTATTTCCATTGCTTGATTTAGTGTGCGGGTGCTGGGTGATGCTGATTACCTGTGATATACGGGAAGTCAGACAAGATGATTCTGGTGGTCACTTCTGCCCTTAAACTCTGATTTTGACTACAAAGAAGAGAGAAATCCCCAAGCAAAAAACAATTCTTAAGCTTGAGTTAAGGTCCTAGATAACTGCGTTTCTTTTGGGGTGAAAAAACCTTGATCGTGGAAACTTCTTAAAATATTAGTTATCCTGGAAACGCACAATTGAAGGATGCCTGAACACCCTTAACTTCCCCCGAATCACTGCTTACAAGTCAGCCAGTTACAAAGAAGAGGATCCTATCCTCGGATATCACATACTATCTTCACATAGCTGACTGCAAACTAAGAAATGATATAATGGTAGTACTTTTAGTTTTATTATTGGTTGATTGTACTACTATAGCAGTTTAAAATTAATATTAAAAAATAATAAATTTGGAGTACTTATTTGCTTTCTGGGTCTTGAGTCTAGGGTTCACATTTTCAAGGTTTCACCGCTTGAAGGCTATAAATTTAAATGTATCTTAAAATGAATGTTGGATTCTCATGTAATTACTTGACTCCAGTAGCAGGGGCTTTAAGAACACCAATATCAGACCAAAAAATGGCAGAAGTTGACAACACTGATAGGGACCAAAAATTAAATGAGTTGATGGTATTAGTTCATTTTCTAAAAGGCAAGTGTCCATACTTCATTTCGTACAAAATAGAATTATCGACTATCTCAGTAGAGTGGTGGGTTACTGAATTTGCCATGGAGATGGAACTGATGCCTAGAACAGGTTTCTCAACTTTTCTCTACTTGTCAACCCAAAACCAACTCTTGTTTCTCTAAAACCCAATTGCACAATACTTTGTGGTTGCATTCACAGTCATTTGGAGTTACTGCAAGAGACAATGCTGTAGGTTAGATATTGGATGATGCTGGAAAAGGAGTGCTGGGTTTGAGCTACTAAGTGGGTACTGGGTTCTGGTATGCTGGATGCAATAGGTGCTGGGTTAGAGTTTGAGGAAGTACTTGATGTGGGGGTTACTAAATCAGAGGTGCTGTAGGTGGGGTCAGAGTTCATGGGTGCTGGGATTTTTGGAGAGGAGGAAATAGGAAGGACACTAGCTTCCTTCTCTTGCCAGAGTTGACTCTTTCAATTGTAGATTTTTTTTTTCTTCCACCGTCCTACTGAAGTGTGAGGAATGTATCGCTTAAGTAAGGTGGAGAGCAGTTGTCAGCGATACTGCCACAGGAGCCAGGCAGGGTTAGGGGAGTCATGTTAGAGCTGAATTGGCTGCTTTAAGAGGTGGTGACATTCTCATTAGGTACTAGTGGCCATCTTCTAACAAACAGGTTAGTTTTTCTTTTTAATGGGGGATTTTGCCTGCAACCCAACTACCCACATGTGACTAAACTTGGGATCGTGATTTCTAGGTAGAGAACCTCTGTCTTAAAGGTTATTTACTTGAAACAGTGAAGTGAAGCCCATTAGTAGAGTTGTGGATGGGGAAACTTACACTCCTACTGTTCAGGTTGTAATATTCTGTGGGCAAATGAAGATCCTAATTGTCTTGGATTATTAATTTAGCAAATTTAGCAAATTCTCAAGAGCTAAACTGAAAGAGAGAATATGCAAATAGCTATTAGCTTGCTCTTTATTATCAAATGCTGAACACTGTACAGTTCAAGTCTTACTTTTTTTTGCTTCTGCATATTCTTAGCTATTCAAAATTATCTTACTCATTCCTTTTGTAGCCACCATGTAAAATTGAAATGTTTAATGCTACTGGAACATGACAGCCTGCATGCTTTAGCATAGATGGATTTCCTAAGTAAGCATTTTTTGTCACTGACTGTTGTAGTTAAACTTCCTTGCAGTAGATGCCAGTAGAGATCTTCCAAATTAAAATAGAAATATGATCACCATTTCCATAGCAACAACTTCTTCTGAGCATTACTATTTATAGAATAATAAAATATACTTTATAGAAGTACAGCAGGCCCAGCTTTATATTACTCATGGCAGTGGAACTTTCTAACAAGGATTAAAACCTTTGTGGAAAAGATACACTTTTTGATTTAAAACTGCACGGATTTAATCTCAGGCATTATTAAATAGTGGGATTATTTATTTTGCTGTATGTATTTTACTTGTAGGTATTTCTGTGCCACTCATTACTGTAGTATTTTTATTTTTATATTAAACCATCTGTTTTATAATCTACTTTAACAGATTAACAGTTTGATTATAAATCTTGATTGGAGTTGAAATTTGGCATGTTGGGTCTAAGAAGGGGAAAATGTTATGTATAGATAATCTTTGGCTAGGATTTGGTTTTATTACCATGTTTAATTACTAATACTTTTACAGTGTGCCAACTTTGGGCATTATTTTCGTGCATTTAAGATGGAAAACAATTAAAATATGTAGAGTGTTAGCAAATACTGTCCATTTTGCATACAAAAAAGCAGACTCCACTCTCTCAAAAATGAAGCACTCTTTGTAGAGAAGCAGTATCTGCCTCTCCAAAAAGTAGCCTACCTATCCCCCTAACTCTCTGTAGTCTCTTTTGTAAATTGACAACTTGCAAAGCATAAGCAAGGTTACACTTGTTTAGATGCTTGCTACTAACACTCAAATTTTCTAAGAAGGATTGTTATTCTCAGTTATAAAACAATGTAACTATTTTGGCTTTATATGACTTCCTTGGGGCTTTCAAACACAACTGGGAAGGGATTATTACATAATATATATTTACTCATGTCTTTATCTCACACATACTTTAGTATTCTTATTATTATACAGTATTCAAAATATTTTAGGGCATATAAAATTAGGACATATAATATTGTCTATGCTTTGATTAACAAGTTGTAATTATGTTAATGCTGCTTATAAAGGGACCCCACAGCATTTTGTAATTCAGATATGTTAAACAATTTTCCCCTTTTTATAATTTCCCATTATTATATAATTTGGTGGTAATAAGTGTTGATGACATCTTTCAAGCAATAAAATGTTTTACCAGTCAATGGGAGATTTGCTAAATTTGGCAAGATTCATGGGTTTTCACAAATTCATGAGCCTTAACCAACATAAATTTGATTGTGTACATGAACTAATATATTTGAATCATTTTTCTACCCCCCATGGGGGTTTGTTTGTTATGGAAAGCCTTCGCCCTGTCCTGTAGGGCCTAGGAACAATTGTACCTTAAAGTGAGGAGATATATGCTTAATCAAGGAATAAAACTATTTATCTTCAACAAACAAACAAAAATACAACCCCAAAACTGTCCCCTTTGCAGGAACCCTTCAGTATGAACAATTGGATGATTCACCTTCCTCAAATTCTAGGTATAGGATAGATCCACTTACGAAAAATGCAGATATCTAAGAAGTACTACAGTATCTCTTTCTTTACTTGTGGATGAAGGGAGAAATTAACAAAAGAAATCTAATGATTTTAACTGGAAGGGAAAGAAACTGGGATGGGTATACAGTATTACTCCTCCCTTGAGATAAAACTAAAATATACACAACTAGTGTAGGCAGTCATGTGGTGATTCAAAAATGTTGTATGCATCCACCAAAATATTAAGATTCAGGAGCAGACTAAAGATGTACAGATCAGTTAATTAAAGCTGAACTGAAATTATTTTACAGCCTCCACTGTTTAAGAAGTTAACAATTAACAGATACGATTTTCAAAGTAAACTGGAGGATATTTCTTATCTGAGGATACCACAAACACTTACTGGAGCAGAGAGCTGCATTTATCACATAATTTAGGTGTTTGCTATGTCAGCTGTTCTTGTAGATGAAACAGTGAACTTTGAAATTAACTCCCGGCCAGTAAAATACCTTTGGTGGCTTTTGATTTATGGATGTGTTTGTAATAGTTAAGTCTACTTGTGTGTTCTGTTTAAAATTTAGGACTTTCTTTTTTGACAGTGTTGTATATATTGAAAAAACATTTTGTCACTTTTAAGATATGAGTACCTAACAATGAATCTTAATGTTTATATATACTTTTATGGTGAGAATCTCCAGATGGTGCTGTTTACACATAGCTGTACAAGTTGCTGCAACTATTGTATTGTAATAATGATTCTTTTTGGGGAGCGGTTGCAAGCAGTAGGAAAGTTTGCTCTCTGCCTTCATGTCTTTAACTGGATTCAGTTCTTGGGGGGAGAGCTGCTCCGTGGAATTGGGCATTGTTTTTTTGGTTGAGTTTCCTGAAAGAAGATTGCCTGTGTGCCTGTCTGACCACCTCTGTTCAAGGACTGGTGTATATAGTGAAAGTAAAATAAACTACTCTAAGGAAATACTCGGACTCCCTTGTCATTGATTTCTCCTCCAACAGGAGACTGACCTACAAAGACACACAACCTTCTACCGCTCAGAAGTGGGGGCAACAATATATTTGTGAGTTGCCGTGTGTGTGTGTAAGGCTTTGCAGAATTCAATTTATAATTTTGATGGCTAATATCAGTGTTTATATTTAAGCATTTTTTTTATTTTTATAAATTTAAATTTTCACAGTTGCAGGAAATTATGTGGGGGGGGGGTCACACTAATTTATTTAACCACAGACATTGAAATGCAATAAATTTTAAAGCTTTATGACTGTTTAAAATACACATTGTCAACATCACATGTCAAAATATACAAAGTAAATATTGTTAAAGCAAACTCTTAGGTTAGCATTTTTCTTACTTCGCCTGTTTGTACATTTTGATTATTATCAATAAAAATTTTGTTTTGTTGATTTGTGAGTGCACAACGAAATCAAGGTCTACTAACAAAAATCTAATTCTTCCAAGCCCGCATATATGCAAGGAGATCTCTTGAGTCATCTACTGGACGATGTGTATAGGGAGTTGGGTATAGGATCAAGAAAGGTGCAAATAGTTTCTGACTTCCTCAGGCTAAATGACCCATTGATAACTTCCTCCTACAGCTGTTAGCATTGTGAAAGTTTTGTAAAGACCTAAAGAACTTTTGCCCTAGATCTAGCAGAAATTTCTATTTAAAATCTCAGTGCCAACAGTTTTCATTTTTAGTATTCATAAAGCTTTTTCCCATGAATTTTGGAATATGTTAAAAATATTCTTAAACACTCATAACTAGAGCTGATTGAAATTCAGAATTTCTGTCTCATGGGAAATTTTGCCATTTCAATATTTGTTTTTCCAAAACACAAAATGTTGGAAATGAGATATTTTTCTGAAATGCAGATTTCCAAGAATTTTGATTTGGAAATGTTGAAACATTATTTTTGACATAGTCAATTGAAACAAAATATTTTGACATTCCTGAAATTGAAGTATTTTATTTTATTGACCCAAATGCTTCATTTTGAGTCAGATCAACATTCAATTGCATTTCTCTTGCTTTACTGGAGTTCGCAAAAAGAAAAAGGAGTACTTGTGGCACCTTGATGCATCCGGATGAGCTGTAGCTCACGAAAGCTTATGCTCTAATAAATTTGTTAGTCTCTAAGGTGCCACAAGTACTCCTTTTTCTTTTTGCGAATACAGACTAACACGGCTGCTACTCTGAAACCTTTACTGGAGTTGTAATTCAAGCCCCTCATTGTCTTCTGTGTACTGGGCTCCTTAGAGGACTACATCTCCCACAATGCAGTGTGGCTCCAGATGACCACATCAGTGAAGTCATGTGTCCTTCTGGGGTGCATCATGGGAGATGTAGTCCAGCCAAAGTAGCCTGTCCCCATTCTCCCCTATACAACAGGCTCCCTGCTAAATTTCAGTTATTGTAAGGAAGAAGTGTTGATTGGCAAACTGAAGTCCTGGTACAAGTAAAGCCAAATATGTTCCACCTTGAGAAGAGCACCACCTCTTAAGTAACCTACTGCATGCACAGAAGAATTGAAACCCAGTGCCTGCTATCCAGAATGAAAAATACCTGTGCTACCAAGTTTCCCCCAAACCCGGTTCCTCCTTCATTCTCCATCAAATAATTTAAAGGATTTAGTTGTGTGTCATTTATTTATGTAACACATTGGTGTTGAACTTTCTCTGTTACTTTTAAAAAATGTAACAGTACATAATTCTTGGGTTTATTACGCCTTCATACCATTCATGGCTTCACTCCATAATCTTTCTTTTAAAATACAGTAATCTCTTTTCTAACTTGTGCTACACAATCTCTTTCTCTTAAATACATCCATCCATTGCCACATTCCATCAGCCCTCTCCATTGACAAATAGAGTTTGGAAACTTTAGCAGAGCAGAGAACTAAAATAGTTAGCACAAGGTTGTATGAAAGATGGGCTTGTAAGGGGGGTGTCCAGAAAGGAGACCTGGGAAGAAATCACTCTCTCCTACTTACTAGAAAAGAGAAGGATGCTGGGATTTCTGCTAGCTTGCTGATCTAGATCCTTTCTGGGAGCACCATAGGTTCCTGGAATATTTTAGACCAACCTGTGGTATCTAGGTTGGTGCAGATAGCTACCCCAGTTTGTGTTTGTAAGTTTGTTCCTAGGTGGTTCTTGTAGCTTTGAGTCCAGTAATTACAGTTCCCAGGATGCATCAGGGAGTGGGAGGAGAGAGAAGAGAAGAAAAGGAAGAATGTGAACTCTGTGGAAAAAGTGCGGGGAATAAACCTGACCTTTGCTGTTACCAAGCTTTCTGAGAAGGACTTGCCCTATCAACCCTCAAATACCACCTATTTCTGTTCTTCCCCTCAATTCTAGAGTCACTTGGTTACTACAGTGGTGGATAGGATGTCTTTACTGTTCTACCTTTCCTTGACTGCTGGCTACTTTGAGGAATGTATAAGGTTATGTTTTTTAAGTTGATGGTAGTCGCTCAAAAACTCATCTTGCTTACCAGGGGACAATGGAATTTTTAAGCCCTATGCAAACAGCCCTCCAAACACCAAACCAAAACCCTTCTCCTCCACATGTTTGGCTACATTGTCTTGATCTTGTTTTGTTAAAAAATATATCCATTCTGTCATAGATTGTGTTGTGCAAAAGTTGTCTAACATTATCAAATGGATTGAAAGCACAGTCCCAGAATGTGTCATAGAATCATAGGACTGGAATTTGTATATCTGCAAACATTTGAAAGCTATAAATAGGGCTTTATGGGGAAAAAAATAGGGGCAGACCTTTCAACAGAGTTGAATGCAATGTATTACAATGCGGTGCAGTTGTATTTGTGTCGTCCCTGGATATTAGAAGGACAAGATGGGTGGAGTAATATCTCTTATTGGACCAACTTTCTGTTGGTGAGAGAGACCAGTTTTCAAGCCACACAGAGCTCTTCAGGCCTGGGAAAGGTACTTGGAGCAGGACAGCTACAGGTGGAACTGATTGTCTAGCATAAGTAGTTAGTGGTCCAGAGTATGTGCTATCTTGAATGGTCCCTTAAAACAGTGGTTCTGGGTACACGGAGGTCTTCCAGGAGGTTCGTCAACTCACCTAGATAGTTGCCTAGTTTTACAACAGGGTACATGAAAAGCACTAGCAAAGTCCGTATAAACTAAAATTTCATGCAGACAATGACTTGTTTATACTGCTATATATACTATATCAGTGTTTCTCAACCTGGGGGTTGTGATTTATTTTATAATTGTATGGTAAAAAGGAGAATATGAGCAATTTTTCAGCAATAGTGTGCTGACACTTTTAGATTTTTAGGTTTGATTTTGTAGGCAAGAAGTTTTTAAGTGAGGTGAAATGTGGAGTACACAAGACAAATCAGCTTCCTGAAAGAGAGAGAGTAGTCTGAAAAGGTTGAGAAACCACTTCCTTAGAATATGTGCTAGCTACTTATGCTAAACAGTCTGTTCCATCTTGCATTTAGCTGTGATGCTTGGCGTATCTTTCACAGACTGGAAGAAGAGCTCTCTGTAAGCATGAAAGTTTCTCTTTCACCAACAGAAGCTGGTCTAATAGAAGGTATTGACCACTGCCCTTCCAGGGGAGGGGGAAATATTTGTACCCCTGGCAGTTCTGGGGCAGGCTTCTCTCACCGCAGTTGAGCTGGTTAGCACCTGCTCTCCCACCAATGGAATTAGAGTAGGAGTGGATTTGTTCTTCATGATCTACTGTGGGCGTTATACTAATCACCTTTTTCTTAGGGACTAGGAAGGAATTTTTCCCTCAATGCCCTATTGCCCAAGGTGGGATGGGGTAGTTTTTTCTTGTTTTTGCTTTCCCCACAGCAAGTCAGGATCTGGTAGGGTAGGCAGGGAGTTTTGGTCAAAGTGTTGCAGCTTAGTAACTTAAAATGTGGCAGATGTCCAGTGCAGGTATGTGTTATGGAAGGGTTAAAGCGTGGAACCAATCCTCCCACTCTCCTTTTACAGTCCCCTGAACTCTCATAGAGGAGAGAGCGATATGGTCCCAGTGTGTTTGGGGGGAGGAGGGGCAGGGGGAGGGGAAGACGGATAACAGCCCTCCAAAATAGGTGGAAATGACTAAGAAAAGGACTATGATCAGCACAGTACAACTTACTACCTGGTATTCCCAAATATATTAAGTGTATAAAGTTTCAGGCTAATTAAGTCTTTCCCTTGTCTTCTGTTTTTCTTCTGGGATGGCTGGAAAATGCATATATTTCTTTACTAAGGGCTGGGATCTGCCCCCAGTACTCTCACTGGGTAATACCTTACTCAGCAAGTGGCCCCATTGACTTGCTGATAGAGACTTGGGGCAAGGTAAAACTCGGCACGAGTATGGTTGGCAGAATCTGGCTTCTTGTTCTTATGTACACAGAACTATTCTGTATCTTTCTCCATTCTGGTTTCCTAAATGTAAAAGGAAAAAAGTGGTGACTTTTTGTTCATTTTTGTTTAGTATAAACCATCATTTGTTTTAACAAGTTAACCTCCTCGCTTAGAAAATTATACTGTTATAGAAAATGTAGGGACACCATAATTTAATTAACTACCTATAATGTTATAATCTAATTACAAAAAGAAAAGGAGTACTTGTGGCACCTTAGAGACTAACAAATTTATTAGAGCATAAGCTTTCGTGAGCTACAGCTCACTTCATCGGATGCATGTAATGCATCCGATGAAGTGAGCTGTAGCTCACGAAAGCTTATGCTCTAATAAATTTGTTAGTCTCTAAGGTGCCACAAGTACTCCTTTTCTTTTTGCGAATACAGACTAACACGGCTGCTACTCTGAAATCTAATTACAGTAGTACTAAAACTGTCTTGAGAGAAGGATGTGTAGAACTAGTCACTTGTCTTTTTCCAATAACTCATTTAGTTTATGTATGTTTATGGCAACTATTATTTTAATTTTATCTGGCTTATGATTCTTTCCTCCACTTTATATCACGTGCTGTTGTGTATTTTCATTAACTCGTTATGTGTTTTCATATGAAAAAAGCTGTTAAACTGAGAGTTTAAGGCAAATATTACAGCTCTTCTAATCACCACTTTTAGCTGATACAAAAGAGTTTTGCTAAGAAAAACACCATAATGTGCTGTTTTATATTAACAGGAAGAGGAACAGTAGTAGTGGTTAGAAAACACTGCCTTCAGGAAGTGCGACACAAGCATAGCTCTTAGCTTCTGTGTAAGTTGTTTTAGCTCCTTTATTAGATTATTTGTGTTTTGTGTTTTTTTTGTTTTTTCTTTAAGTAAATTATCAATGTATGTAGATGGCAGCACAGCGGGAGTTACCTTGTAACCAGTGCACAGGGACATCCACAGCTTTGCAGAGACTTGAAGGGTTTGCTAACAGACTTTTTCATAGGCACTCTAAGGGTGCTTTACAAGAACAGAAAGTGGCTCTGGAAAATGAGAGCCATCATTTCTCCGAACTTGCTGCCCTGTGGGACAGATCAAGTAAGTGTTCTGTAGATACTCAAGATTCAGTTTGTATGCTAATTAAAAGACTTTATGTTGTAAATAGAATATACTCTAGTTTATCTATCAGTCTTTTTGTAGTATAATACAAAGTATTGGTTTAAAGAACATGCAGGTGGAAATCTGATACTCTTCTGCAAGGACTTGGTATCTGGTAAGAGTTTCTCTTGTGAGTTTGCTTTCCTTTTTGTTAGGCAAATGTTAACTTAATTTATGTATTTTTGTGAACTTTTCTTCCCAGTATTTCAGATCTAAATTTGCTAGTTTTAGCAATAATAGATAGTTTACTTGTTATTAAATTATTGGTTTTCCTTGTCGTAAACTTTGGAAGGATGGCTATTATGTTACGCTGATTAGGTCCTTAATTACATGGCTTTTATTTAATATTTATAGTGTCCTTTTATTTTTAATGGATATTTCAAAATCCATTTTATGGTGAGAGTTTGAACACTAAAACTAGAACAGACATTTATGGTTTACTATTTCAAATTAATTCAGTGTAATAACTTTGATTTATAACATTAGTTATCCATAATTTTAATTTTATTATAATCTTAATTTGTGGGAGAGAAAGGGGCAAACTTGTTTGTATTGCATAAAACATGCTTCATCAGAAATATGGCTCAGGCAGGTGCATCCTCTCCCCCCATTTATTTTCTAAATCACACAAAATATACAGTTCATAATTCTAGGCAAACATGAATAAAGTTATTGAGATCAAAATAGTCATCACTGCTCTGTCCATACTCCACTTTAACACAAACAGTTTATTTAGGAATTTGTATCCATACCTTTTGCAACCATATGTTTTGGGTGAGTGAAGTTGAGAGGTACCAGGTCTTTCACAGTCTAAGTAAATTATCTTGGTATCTCCATTTCCTATTTTTAGAGCAACTTATTATATAGTAAATAATGTATTATCTTAAATTTGTTTAAGTATAACTTGTATTAATTTCGTACATGAATTTGGATACAGCAATGGGTTGAAATACCACAAGCAATTTTTACTATTGAAAGTAATAGGCCTTAGCAAAATGTGCTCATGTCATAGTATTGCATTATCATGGGGAAAAGGCCAAGTTAACACATGTGCCTACTGTGAATTTGAATTTGAGTGTATATGATTAGGAATGGCCCTAATCTCAAAAGATGGAAAATGGAAGATAAATATGGAAACCAGAAAGTTGTTGTTGCCCTTACTGAAGATAAATTAAATCAAGATCTCCCAGCTCAAGTGGGGAGAGACATACTAGTTTTGTGGGGAGGCAGGTAAGAGGATTGGAGTTGTGAGGGTGGAGAGAAGTGGCTTGACCTCAGATACCTAAAACTTTTCAGCTCATCTTTAGTTTGTGCCCCTTTTTTACTTTTTATGTATAATTTTTTTTCTTTACAGATAACTTAACAGATTTCTTCTCTGTGATGTGGAATTCACTGTTCCACAGGCATTGGGGTAGGCTCTCTCAGTATTGCTCTGTCAGAACCATGCTGCTGTGCATCAAGGAAGGCAGAAGGGAAGCATAGGACCTTGATATCGATGGTCCTTGATTCTGTTCTCTCCCTGAGATCCACATGTTTTGGATGGGCCAAACATCTGACACTTTCAGATAGAAGGCTAGCTTTGTCATAAAGGCACAAGAATGGGAATTGGAAGATAGGGGTTCCATTCTTGGCTGTGCCATAAGCTCCCTGTGAGAACCTTATCAAGTCACTTAACTTGTCTGTGTTCATAGTAGCAGCTGTGTTTAGTCTGTATTCACAAAAAGAAAAGGAGTATTTTGGCACCTTAGAGACTAACAAATTTATTTGAGCATATTGAGCTGTAGCTCACGAAAGCTTATGCTAAAATAAATTTTAGTCTCTAAGGTGCCACAAGTACTCCTTTTCTTCTCACCTGTGTTGTGAGGCTTAATTCATTAATGTATGTGGCACAGTCAGATACTCTAAAAATAACTTAATATGAAACCCTATTGATAGAAGAATGAGTTTTGAGGGAGAGAAACTGAGTAGAAACTACCAAACCTAATGAACCACTGAGCCCTAGGATCCCTAAACATGTCTGCACCCCTCTAGACTAGTGTATATTCACAAGAGGGAGAGAATACATTTCATCAGACACTATTTCAAGCTTCCAATAAATGATTATAATGTTGAGAACACTACTTGAAAAAAAACTGCAGTACTGTCATTTATTCATTTGTTTAATAAAATGAAAAAATGGTATTGACCTACTGTCTTCTCAAACTGGGGCCTGTTTGCATACAAGCCTCTTTCTCTCTCTTTTAGGGCAAGCTTGATTGCATGACTTGTTTGAAGAGGAAATGGAATGTCATGTCTGTTGATAAACATAGTGAACGAGTGGTTGTTCTTAAAGTACTATTTTAAGCAATAATTATGCATGTTGGTTGTAGCATTTTTGTATCAGCAAAGTTTGTGAACTAGTAGCCGAGCAGTCATGGATATATGTGTCTCATTTTAAGTTGAAATTTGCAGATATTAACTCTAAATCTTTGCTCTCGGTTTAGATAATTTGTAGACAAAGAATAATGCCCAGCCATACATGGGTTTGTGTCTATATGGTAAATTTAGGACTCTTAATTCACTACTATCATGGCTCTAAGTCTGGTAGGAACAGTGAATGCTGTGGTGTGGGGCCTGTCTACCCCTGAATGGAAAATAGTCTTGCTTTTCCTATTGAGAAGAAAATACTAAAAATATTTGACTCTTTCTTTGTGCTTTCACAGAGAACAACAGAAAGTAGAAGAGGAGTGGTCTTGATCATATCTGGCTGCATAATAGCTTTCCTTCATGTTCTGGAATAATGTAGCATAAAATTCAAGTTTATTGATAAGCACTTACCTAAATAAGCAGCATACCGTATTTTTTTGATAAAGGGATTTTAAAATGTTTGTAAATGTCCTCCTACCTGTGTCTCTGCACTTGTAGTGTTCTTATTAACTGTTTAGGTGACATCAAATGCTGCAATCCTGGTAATATGTTCCTGAACTCTCCCAAGCAAATATACACTATAATTCTAGAAAGAAATATGAACAAGAGAACCCTTATAAATATATTAAGTACTGAAGTGGCATCAATTTAAAAGTACATTTAGTTAATATAACACCCTCTGCTATAATGGAATGTCCTGAATGCTCTGTTTCTCTGTTGTACCTATTTTGTAAAGCACTTTCTGATGCAACTACTGCACTTAAAGAGGAAGTTGCTTCTTTGTGGCTTTTTAGTGCCATTAGTTATCGAGGCTTGTGGTTTAGTAGAATGAGTAAGGTAATGGGGTATATATTCTGAACCCTGGGTTCTCTTCCTGGCTCTGCCATTGACTCAGTGTTTTGACCTTGAGGAAATCATTTGTCCTCTCTGTGTTTCAGTTTCTCAACCTATAAAATAGGTAAAATGTTTCTAAAAGTGTCTTTGGGTCCTCAGAAGGTGTATGAGATTATTTTGTGAAAGGAAATTTGATTCTTCATACTGCACAGCTTTAATTTTATGAGGAAAAATTGACAGAGTGCACGTGTTTTTGAATAATTTAAACTGGCCATTAGCCAACATTTATAATGTTGTAAAACGTTCTGGACCAAATTAATATTTTTTTAGTATTCAGAATTCTATATTTCAGTTTCAGATAAATTTAACGTGAACAGTTGAGCATGTACTCTGTTTTTTTTAATGTGGAAATAAGAGTGGTTAAGAGATGTCTTAAATCCCAGTCTACAAATCACCTACCTCCATTACTCACACTACCTTCCATTTTCCCAAAATTATGAAATATGAATTGACATTAGCAATCTTGATAACATAACTCATTAGAAGAGTCACTAACATTACATTGTTTTAGTATATGTGAGTACTGGAATTCTCATTAAAATGTGAGTGTATGGGTGATTAATAGTGGGGAGAATTTAATTTAGGTTGCTGATTCAGCGTGACACTAAATATGTTTAAAAGAAGTTGTATGTATTAACGTAGAATGTCAACGTTTGGAAAAAAAAACTTAGAAAAAACACAATAGAGCTTCAGCAGGATAAATGGTAACTGTGGGGAGAAATGTTAAATCTTAAATATAGAGGTGTACATTGTGTAAATTAATTAAAGCTTTAGAGTAACTACTGGTTGGATAGAACTCAACAGATAATTCTGGTCTTAGGTTGCCATGGAAACAACCAGTGCTTGAAGGAATTGAGAACATCTTAAAACATCCTGGTTTTTTAATGCTTTTTCCCCTCTGCCATTTTCAGTTGCTTTAGACATGTAGAGGTAATGCTGGGTAGAAAATAAGTAGTTTAAAGAGCAAGATTAAGCATCCACATCCTGAATATTGATCTGGTGTTCACTCCTGGTATTTTGTATCTCATAGTTGTTTCACATCTCTAGGAGTTCTTAATGAAGACAAGATTTCTGAGTGCTATCTATTACTCTGTGTGTGTGTGTGTGTGTGTGTGTGTGTGTGTGTGTGTGTTTGTTTACTGGATCAGTTCTTGTATTTCTAGAGAGAAACATAACTTCCTCAAATGTTGGATTAATATTATGAGCAATATGTTTCTGAAAGCTAGCTTTTCAACATGAATGGTAAGTCTTTTTATTACCTATGACACTAAGTCTGTTTTTATTTAATACTGTCTTCACAATATAGGAAAAAATCTACCCTTTTCCTCAATCTTTCCCACATATTCAACAGTAAATAAATTAATATATTAAGCTTTTTTCATAATTGAATCAGTATGAGTAATAAAAAATGACAAATCATAAAGGTTTGTTTTGTATCAAACATGAGGCTGTATCTTCTTTGCTTTGCATAATAGAGATTTAATTAATATTTTAAATTTTAATATTGCTAAAGATTTCTTATTAGAAATAATCTGATTCCAAATCAGTAAATAGAAGGCATCAAATTTCAGATGAGGAATTTGTAATGTGATCCTGAATTAAATCACTTCATTTAAATCTTATCCTTTCCTTTGGTATACTTCATTAAGTTGTTCTGTTATAATTTCATGTGAATGTATGCAAAGCAATACTTCAAACTTCTAAAAATTTTTGTTATTTTCAAATTATGGACATTTTTAGTCTTTTACTACTGAATTCCATGAGCAAACTTGTTCTGTTATAGCTTTTATTCTGTCTAAATGGTGGGATAGCAGAATTGTTGAGGTCATTCATGGAGGGAAGGAGAGGCTCACTTAAATCAAAGTATTTGACACTTAGAATTACAACAGATCTAGTAAATTAATCAGGCAGATATTTGTTTACCAAGAACTTGGTGATTGCTAATATTGCTAATTATCCTTTATATCAGTGGTTCCCAAACTTGTTCTGCCGCTTGTGCAGGGAAAGCCCCCTGGTGGGCTGAGCCAATCTGTTTACCTGCCGCATCCACAGGTTCGCTCAATCATGGTTCCCAGTGGCCACGGTTTGCTGCTCCAGACCAATGGGAGCTGCTGGAAGCGGCGGCCAGTACATCCCTTGGGCCGCGCCACTTCCAGCAGCTCCCATTGACCTGGAGCAGCGAACCGCGGCCACACCTGCAGACGCGGCTGGTAAACAAACCGGCCCAGCCTGCCAGGGGCTTTCCCCGCACAAGCGGCGGAACAAGTTTGGGGACCACTGCTTTATATAAACGTAAATTGAGATAAAGATTTGTGAAGCAGTCTATTCCATTTTGGCATATCAATAAAAGTGGAATCAAAACATATAAACCAAAAATACACACAATCATTTCTGAAAAATAATTTGTTTTGAAAGTTGTTTACAAAATGGAGAAATTTTTAAGTAATCTATTTCTTATTAGAGCTTTTTCTTTAAATTTACTCTTTTTTTAAAAAAAAAAAAAGTATTTTACTTACTCCACAAATTGAGATTACAGTAGAACATAAGAGTTATGAACACCTGGGGAATGGAGGTTGTTCATATCTCTGAAATGTTTATAACTCTGAACAAAATATTATGCTTATTCTTTCAAAAGTTTACAACTGAACAATGACTTAATACAGCTTTGAAACTTTACTATGCAGAAAAATGCTGCTTTCACTTTTTTTTTAGTAGTTTACATTTAACTTTTTTTTTTTTTTTTTGGTCTCTGCTGCTGCCTGATTGCGTACTTCCGGTTCCAAATGAGGTGTGTGGTTCATAACTCTGATGTCAGTAACTCTGAGGTTTTACTGTATTTAGAGTACTGTTACTGCTGAGATGTATCCCAAGTAGATGACATAGGATATGGGAAAGACAGGTGAAGTTACAGCATGCCTGACAGATATAACTTCAGTTTAGATACTGTGACAGGGTCGGGCCAGATGGCTATAGGAGAGTAATAGAAAGCAGATATATTAGCCCCAGGCTAAGTAGGTCCCTTTTCCCTGAGTAAGGTAATATTCAAGAACAATCCGAAACCTTCTGGAGACAATTAAGACAGGCTGATTAGAACACCTGCAGCTAATCAAGAAGCTGCTAGAATCAATTAAGGCAGGCTAATCAGGGCACCTGGGTTTTAAAAAGGAGCTCACTTCAGTTTGGTGTGTGTGTGTGTGAGGAGCTGGGAGCAAGAGGCACTAGGAGCTGAGAGTGAGAACGTAGACTGTTGGAGGACTGAGGTGTACAAGCATTATCAGGAGGAGGAAGGTCCTATGGTGAGGATAAAGAAGGTGTTGGGAGGAGGCCATGGGGACGTAGCCCAGGGAGTTGTAGCTGTCGCACAGCTGTTCCAGGAGGCACTCTAGACAGCTGCATTGCACAGGGCCATGGGCTGGAACCCGGAGTAGAGGGCGGGCCCGGGTTCCCCCAAACCTCCCAACTCCTGATCAGACACTGGAGGAGTCGACCTGGACTGTGGGTTCAGAAAAACGACCAAGCTGAGGGCTGCCGTGAAGCTCCAAGGCGAGCAAATCCGCCAGTAAGCGCAAGACCCACCAAGGTAGAGCAGGAACTTTGTCATAATACTCTTTGTAACATTGTTTGTTTTTGTGGGCATCTTCCCTGAAATGAAATGCTTTGTTGCCAGCTCCCTATTGGCATAAAGTTTTTTTTTTTTTTTTTACAACAAACAAAATATTGAAACATAAGGCCAGATTTCAGAACACTGCATGTGCACATGTGAAGACATACTTACTGAGTCTGATCAGTACCATGTGGTCATGGTAATTATATGTGAAATTGCCTGTGCTGAGTTAACATAAGAATGGCCAAACTGGGTCAGACCAAGGACCATCTAGTTCAGTATCCCATCTTCCAACAATGGCCAATGCCTGATGCTTCAGAGGGAATAAACAGAACAGGTCAATTGTGGAGTGATCCATATCCTGCTGTCCACTACAAGCTTCTGGCACTCAAAGGCTTAAAACTCCCAGAGCATGGGGTTGCATCCATGACTATCTTGTTTAATAGCCGTTGATGGACTTAGCCTCCATGAAATTATCAAATTCTTTTTTGAACCCACTCATAGTTTGGCCTTCACAGCATCCTCTGGCAATGAGTTCCACAGGTTGACTGTGCATTGTGTGAAGAAGTACTTCCTTTTATCTATTTTTAAACCTGCTGATTATTAATTTAATTGAGTGACTCTGGTTCTTGTGGTATGTGAAGGGGTAAATAACACTTCCTTATTCACTTTCTCCACACCATTTATGATTTTATAGATCTCTCTCATATCTCTCCCTAGTCATCTCTTCACCAAACTGAACAGTCCAAGTCTCAATTTTTCCTTATAACAGAAGTTGTTCCATAGCCCTAATAATTTTTGTGGTCCTTCTCTGTACCTTTTCAAATTCTCATATCTTTTTTGAGATGGGGCTTCTAGGATGGCATGCAGTATTCCAGGTGTGGGCATACCATCAATGTAGTGGTGTAATATTTTCTGTCTTCTTATCTGTCTCTTTCCTTATGGTTCCTAGCTTTTTTGACTGCCACCATAAATTGAGAGGATGTTTTCAGAGAACTATCTGCAGTCACACTCAAGAAAGAGATCTTGGAAAAAGCTAATTTAGACCCCACCGTTTTGTATGTATAGTTGGATTATGTTTTCCAATATGCATTACTTTGCATTTATCAACATTGAATTGCATCTCCCATTTGGTTGCCCAGGCACCCAATATCATGAGATCCGTTTGTAACTTTTCGCAGTCTGTTTTGAACTTAACTACACCTCTACCCCGATATAACGCGGTCCTCGGGAGACAAAAAATCTCACCACGTTATAGGTGAGACCGTGTTATATCGAACTTGCTTTGGTCCCCCCCGTTCCTTGTTCCCTGACCGCCCTTTCCAGAGACCCCCGTCCCTAATTACCCCCAGGACCCCACCCCCTACCCAACCCCCTTGTCCCCTGACTGCTTCGACCTCTATTCCCCCCCCATCGCCCCCGACAGGCACTCACTGGAGTGCCGGCAGTGGCGGGAAGCGGAGCAATGCGGCCCCAGCCTACTCCACTCTGCCACCTCCTAGCCGCGGTGCTCCACTTCCCACCGCCGGTGAGTGCGGGGAGATTGGGGAAAGGATGCCCCTGCAATCACCGGCAATGGGAAGCAAAGCAACGTGGCCCCAACCCGCTCCGCTTTCCTTCCCCTGCCCCAGCCGTGTCGCAGGGTGGGGAGGTTAGGAAAGGTCCCGCACTCACCTGCAGTGGGAAGCGGAGTGCCGCAGCTGGGAACTGGTGGAGTGGAGCAGGCCGGGGCCAGGCTGCTCTGCTTCCGCTTCTGCTGGTGAGTGTGGGAGGATCCCCCAAGCCCCCTCCCCCAAGTGACACAGCTGGGGCCGGGGCGAGGGAAGCGGAGCGGGCTGCTCCCGGCTCCCCGCTAATCCCCCGGGCCACTCTGGGACTGCGGGGGCTCCAAAAGTAGCCTCCCACGCAGCTCCTGCCTCCCAGACCCTGGGGGGGGGTGGGGGAGTCCCTAATTGCCCCCGAGACCCTGTGCCCCTTATCCAACCCCTTGGCCCTGTCCCGACCAGGCACCCTTAACACGCTGCTCAGAGCAGCGTGTCGGAGCTTTATCTTATTGTATGCGAACCGGCGTTATATCGGGTTGCATTATATCGGAGTAGAGGTGTATCTTGAAAAACTTTATATCTGCGAACTTTACCACCTCATGGTTTGCTGCTTTTTCCAGATCATTTATGAATACATTGAACAGCACAGGTCCAAAAACAGATTACCTCTCGCCATTCTGAAAACTGACCATTTATTCCTATCCTTTCTTTCCTGTCTTTTAACCAGTTACTGATCTGTGAGAAGACCATCCTTCTTGTCCATTACTGCTTACTTTGCTTAAGAGCCTTTGGTGAGGGACCTTGTCAAAGGCTTTCTGAAAGTCCAAGTGTACTGTATCTACTGGATCACCCTTGTCCACATGTTTCTTGACCCCCTCAAAGAATTCTAATAGATTGGGAAGGCGTGATTTCCCTTTACAAAAGCCATGTTGACTCTTCTCAAACATATCGTGTTCATCTATGTGTCTGATAATTCTGTTCTTTACTACAGTGTCAAGCAGTTTGCCTGTTACTGAAATTTGGCTTACTGGCCTTTATTGCCTTCGGAGCCTTTTTTAAAAAAAAAAAATAAGACAACGTTACATTAGCATACCACAGTTAAGTTTTGCAATTTCACATTTGAGTTCCTTCAGAACTCTTGGATGAATACCATCTTGTCCTGGTGACTTCTTAATGTTTAGTTTACTAATTTGTTCCAAAACTTACTTTACTGACACCTTAATCTAGTATAGCCCCTCAGATTTGTCACCTAAAATGAATGGCTCAGGTGTGGGAATCTCCCTCACATCCTCTGCAATGAAGACCAACACAAAGAATTCATTTAGCTTCTCTGCAACAGCCTTGTCTGCCTTGAGTGCTCCTGTTAGTTCTAAAAATCTTGCCGAGAATGTCCCTTCTGTCTTTTTATGCCTCCCTTCCCCCCCCCCACATATTATAGGCTGATGGGTAGCTCCTCCTCCTGTCTTTTTTTCCCCCAACAATTTGATTTGTGACTTCACAAAGATTAGATTGCCGGAGTCAGTTACATCAGCTTTGAATTTTGTGACTCAAGTAGGTTGTTTTATTGCATTTTGTCATAGATTTTGTTGGGGAAAAGTTTTGTTCATAGATTAGAATAAAAAGAGGCTGCATATTCTGTTTGTGGATGGATTCCACAAACCTACATCTCCAGATTCTTTTGCATCAGGCATAGAGAATGTCCCAAACCCATCAAAAGAATGGTCCACACCCTTCACTAAGGCCATTTCTCCATCACAGTACTCCACAAGCAGGAAGAACAATTTGGGGCCCAAACAGAGGTGGCAGCTAATCTCTCAAGCTCCTATCATACAAGTACTACTGCAACTGTCTGCATTTGCATCATTCTTTTCCATGGCCCTTTCCTTCTGAAGGACTTGTCTTGCCTACAACATTTAGCTTGAGTTAGTATGTTTTAGTTGCTCCATTCCAGGTAACCTAGTTTGAGTGTGTGGAGTTAAAATTGACCATGCTCCAAAACAGCATTCAAACTACACAAAGTAATTGGACTAGCAGAACAGAGTGATTGGATTAGCAGATTATGAAGTAATGTAACTAGAACTGCTGCATCACCACCTCTACATTACTAGTTCCAGCACTGACAGCACTCTTGCTTCAACCCATGCCCTCACAAGGCAGTTAGCTTGAGTTTAAGGTAGGACTGTCAAACTATTTAAAAAATTAACCATTATTAATCACAAGACTTAAAAAATTGTGATTAATTGCAGTTTTATCGCACTGTTAAACAATAATAGAGTGCCAATTTAAATTTATTATAAATATTTTTGGATGTTTTTCTACATTTTCAAATATATTGATTTCAATTACAACCCATAATACAAGGTGTACAGTGCTCATTTTATTATTATTTTTATTACAAATATTTGCACTGTAAAAAGATAAACAAAAGAGTGCAATCTGTAAGTCAAAGCATGAAGGGGCAGACGAATGTTTAGCATATCTGGCACATAAATACCTTGCAACACTGACTACAACAGTGCCATGCAAACGCCTGTTCTCGCTTTCAGGTGACATTGTAAATAAGCAGGCAGCATTATCTCCCGTAAATGTAAACATACTTGTTTGTCTTCGTGATTGGCTGAAGAAGAAATGGGACTGAGTGGACATGTAGGCACTAAAGTTTTAAATTGTTTTGTTTCTGAGTGCAGTTATATAATAAAAATTCTACATTTGTAAAAAGAAAAGGAGTACTTGGGGCGCTTTAGAGACTAACAAATTTATTAGAGCATAAGTTTCTGTGAGCTACAGCTCACTTAATCAGATGCATCCGTAGCTCATGAAAGCTTATGTTCTAATAAATTTGTTAGTCTCTAAGGTGCCACAAGTACTCCTTTTCTTTTTATGGATACAGACTAACACGGCTGCTACTCTGAAATCTACATTTGTAAGTTGCACTGTCGCTATAAGAAGATTGCACTACAGTACTTGTATGAAGTGAATTGAAAAGTACTATTTCTTTTGTTTCTCTTTTTAATCAAACAGAAGGTGAGCCAAGGGGAGGGGCAAGGTCACATTGTATTTTGTCATTTTTCTCTTGGTGAGATCCTGTGTGGAGAGAAGCAGAGGCTGGAAGACCAGTGGGGAGGGTTTGAGGAGTGAGTGAAAGGTGGTGTAAAGACAACTGAAACCCATGTCCTCCATCCCAGCTAAGTTAGAGAAAGTTCTTTAGCTAAGAAGATAGAAGAAGAGAAGGAGGAAAGAATGAATTTGTAGTATAGGGAGTCAGTCTGGTCATGGATTTTCACCAGACACATTTTGCAGCATGAGAGGAGGAGCAAAAAATGTGGGTTTTGGGGGTGAACCTGGGCTGTGGGGTGGCAGGACAGACCTTGCTATGGAAGAGGGGGCAAAGAGTCAAGGGTGGAGAAGAATGAGGTGTGGAGAGGGTCAACAGCCAAATCAGTGGAAGAGAAGGCAGAGAAGAGAGGTCTGTGAGCAGATGAGAAATCACAAGAAGGCTGAATGACAGCGTGATGGGCAGCAGGAACGCAGTAACAGAGATTGGAGGAGAGAGAGCAGTGCTTGGTGAAGACCAAATCAAGTGACTGTCACTTTTAGTGAGTAGGATAGTGGAAACAGCATAACTTAGGCCCCTACCAAAGTAACAGTTCATTTTGGTCAATTTCACTGCCATAGCATTTTAAAAATTGTAAATTTCATGATTTCAGCTATTTAAATCTGAAATTTCAGGGTGTTGTAATTGTAAGGATCTGGATCCAAAAAAGGAGTCATGGGGGGTGAGGGGGTCACAAGGTTAATGTAGGGGGAGTTGCAGTACTGCTCACCTTACTTCTGCACTGCTGCTGGTGGCAGTGCTGCCTTCAGAGCTGGGCAGCTGGAGAGTGGCAGCTGCTGGGTGGGAGCCCAGTTCTGAAGGCAGAGCTGCTGCCACCAGCAGCGCAGAAGTAAGGATGGCATGATATGGTATTGCCAGCCTTACTTCTGTGCTGCTGCCTGCAGAGCTGGGTCCTCAATCAGCAACCTCCATGCTCTGGGCACCCAGCTCTGAATGATATGATATCGCCACCGTTATTCTGCGCTGCTGCTGGTGGGCACTGCCTTCAGAGCTGGGCACCCAGCCAGCCACTGTCGCTCTCCAGCCGCCAAGCTCTGAAGAGTGCACAGAAATAAGGGTGGCAATATTGCGAGCCCCCCCCAAAATAACCTTTTAACCCCCCCAGCAACTCCCTTTTGGGTCAGGACCCCTCAGTTTGCAAAATACTGGTCTCATCTGTGAAATCTGTATAATACAAGGTAAAAGCACACAAAAGCCTAGATTTCATGGGGGGAGACCAGATTTCACGGTCTGTGACGTGTTTTTCATGGCCATGAATTTGGTAGGGTTCTAAGTGTAACTTTTCTATTCAAAACTTGTAAAACATTCTAAATTCATGTTCCTAGCTATTCTTTTTTGGAAGATTGGACAGTCATTTGGCATCTTTACTGAGATTAAAAAAACCCAAAACTAGGCAAATGCTTATTCTCTCAGATGCTCCCCTACAGGGAAGAAACATACCAAATTTAACAGCTAGCTTGGGCATTGATCATGTTGGATAAATGGTTATTTCAGTACTAAACAAGGTTATTTGTGCATTCAGGATAGTTGTTTGTTTTTGTGTCCCTTTTCGGATAGAGAGATCTGTTTCTGGAGGTTGCTGAGTACTTCATTGCCGTGAAGGGGTCAGTTCCAGACAAGCCATGTTTTGAGAAATTTGGTGCACCTATCTGCTATTGAACCTAAAATAGCTGAATCAAAACATACACTGTAAGATTCAAGATGAACTCTCAAGTGCATGCTAGGAGCAGTCAGTTAAGGAGACTACACAGGTGTCAGAGTTCCCAGTCATCAGATACTGAAATTCACTGCAGGAAACCCTATATTTACACTTGCTTCTCTCCCCAACTTGTACTTGGCAATCATACCTCAGATCTTCAAAGGTTAACACTAGTAACATTAGGAGCTGTCCAAAAGGAAGTATTTAGTGTAATCCCCTATCTAGCTGACTTGCTAAGAAGGTCTGGATCACTAAGAGGACAATATCATGGGCAGTAAAGCATGTGGTAGAGTACATCTCAGAACCTGTAGAGCTGGTAATCGTAAGGATTCGTTTGTCAGTTATTTATCTTCCTGTTGGATATTGGTTCACCTTGGTGCTCTGAGGGACTCTAGGAAGTATCTGCTATTTCTGTCATTGAAAAGAGTATAGACAATGAGATGACTCCAGAGTGGTGCAGATGCAAGAACTGGCATCTTCCTTGGAATTTTTTGGGGATAAATGCCTACTCCCTTTGGTAATCTGATTGGGAAAAATCACAAATAAATCTGTACTCACTGATGGTGGCATAGGATATTTCCTTAGATGTTGAATCTGGTATATGTTTTTCCCTGACTCCTCATGTGAAATGCTTTGAAGAAAGTGCAAATAAATAGATTTAAAAATAAAACCTGTTTGGTCACCCCACAGAATGGCTCAGAAGGTTGTAGCTCAGAGACGTACGAATGGCAGTTGTCAGATTCATGTCCTCCTATTATGCAGCCATATAGCAAAGAATCTTGCCTTCAAAAGAACGCATTTAGTCTTGAGTATGAGAGAGAGAGAGAAAATGGTTACATTAAACAAAGTTGTTGTTTTCTAGAAAGAAGGGTACTTCTGTGACATTCTTGTAAAGCCTAGGGATTAACCAATCACTGGTGCATCTCTTAAATATTCTCCATCAAAAGAGTTGTTTCCTCCAGCTTACAGTTTTTACCTGAGCCGGGATGTTTTTATGGATTCTTTGCCTTCATTTCCTTAAGGGTATGTCTATATGGGTATAAAAGCCCCACAGTACGGCCACTGCTGGCATGGGTCAGCTAATTCAATCTCGCAGGTATCAGGCTGCTGTATTGCTGTATAGACATTTGGGCTTGGGCTTGGGCTCGGGCTCCAGTCCAAACTCTGAGACCCTCCACCCTTGCAGGGTCCCAGGGCTCGGGCTCCTGCCTAAGCCTGAATGTCTAGACAGCAGTTTTTCAGCCCAGCGCCCAAACCTCACAAGCCTGAGTTCGTTGACTCAAGCTAGTCATGGGCTTTTTATCCCCATGTAGACATACCCTAAGAGTGTGGGTAACTATTGTACTTGTACTGCTACAGTGCAGAACTGTAGTTTCCCATCTCTTATTATTCAGATTCTTTAGAGCAGTCTTCTGCCTTAGACACCATCTTATATCCCCTTGAGTCCCCAGCAGATAATTTGGATCCGTAAGAACTGGTTAACTCAGTTTTTTTATTTTTCACTTCCAAGATAATTTTTCTAGAAGCAGTCATTTCTAGCAGGATAGCATGTGAGCTTCCAGTTCTTTTCTGTTCAATGCATGCCTTTCCTCTTGTCAGGACAGTCTCATACTATGGCTTTATCCTATTTCTCTCTCTAAAGTAATCGCTCTATTATCAATACAATATAATAAGTATCCTTATCTAGTTTCTGCCTACCCCTTTCTCATGTAGATGAAGAAAAATTGTAGTGTGTACTTGATGTGCATAGAAATGTGAAAATTTGTTTATTTACACATGACTTCCTTCTCCAGGAAGTCAGAGTCTCTGTGCTATTTAAGGGCTATAAATGGACCGCTAATACTTCTCAATTTGTTACTGTAGGCAACCATTTCCTTTAAAGATTAAAAGTACACTCCACAAGAGATATTTCAGCATTCGGGCATAATGTGAATTGCTGAGCCCCTATATAGAGATGCAGATGATTTACCCTGGTAGTCAGACCAGACTTGTCCTGTTAGCTTGAAGTCAGATATGAGAGTTTGTGTTTATCTGAGGCAGAGGTATCTATGGGTTGTGGGAGAGGGGTTTTCCAAGGAGCAACCCTAGAAACAAGCAAGTTCTAAAGCAAGCTCTGGCTGAAGTTTTTCTCTCTGTTTAAGTTAACAGTAAAATAAATCCCAAGAAGGGTATAAATTTGGACTGCATGTAGTGTACTGTGTTAGAATGCTCAAATAAATTTGTTAGTCTCTAAGGTACCACAAGTACTCCTTTTCTTTTTGTGTTAAAAGTGGGATAGAAATGTCACCTGCTTACAGGAAGTTAATCAGTGAGTGGCATGCATAGATCAACTACCTGCAGGTCTTTACACATGTTCTCTAATACAGTAACCTTAAATAATGGTCTCTGACAGCAGGCCAACAAGTCTTCCAAGCAATAGTTCTTTAATTTCTGTATTTTTAAGAGACAGTCTAGCCCTTAGTACAGAGCCAGGATGGTACAGTGTCTAGAAAAGAAAAAGATTGGGTTGGCCCACATCTTTTGGTGGGGGAAATTTTGAGGGATGTATGGCTCAAATAGAAATGTAATTTAATTTGTGTATGCATTTTATCTGCTAAATGCTATAGTCTGTCCTAGAAAACCTGATTGGCTTGTTGTGTATTCATATATATCTGGGATAGGCAGGCAATTTAAACAACTTCCACCCAAGAGAGATCACCTAGCCAAAAAAATAGCCACTGTTTCCAGGGCATCACTACAAAATATACCTGCATTGTAGAAACAAGTGTTTGAGATGTCAAGAGAATTGATATAAAGCTAGGTGGAAAAGTTGTGAAAACTGATGACAGTCATTTCCCACAGGAAATCTTCAACTCTCAATATTCTGGGCTAGTTGCAACATTTTAGGTTATGAATACCTTCTTTTTTTTAAACCTAGGATTAAATGACCAATATGATTTCTTTTAGATTTGACTTTTTAATCTTTGATAAAGTATATGCATCCTGTTTGAAGTATTAATGTTTTTAATTTTAGATCCTTTATAATGTTAGAACTGCAGAAAATCACTTTTTCATCTCAATTGTTCATTTGTAATGTATTTCAATTTAAACTTTTTATTAAGGGTAGTGATTAAAACATACTGAAGTGTACAACAAATGTCTCTTAAAGCAAAGCTGGTACAAGTCTTGGTTGTCTCTGTGGTCATATGAGTTGATGTTGCATATACAGAAAAGTTCATTTCTTGAATTTTTAAGTCCAGGGTTTTACATTTCTTGCGTCAGGCCTGTTCAGCATTAGCTAACTTGTATTTGGTTCTGCCTCCCTCGAAAGGCCCAAAATCAGTTCCACATTGTATTGTACTGTTCCACTCTGTTGTTAACATTAACATTTAACCTTTTCAGCATCACTGCCCCTTTCATTTTGAAGGTCACTATTATATATTCTAAAGAGATTAGATTAATAATAAAGGGGTAATGATCAGAGATCACAATTGGAAGTATATTTGAGATAACTACTCCTGCTAAGATGGAAGAATCAAAGAAAAAGTCAATCTGGCTGTAGAAGTCATAGAATGGAGAAGAAAGTATAATTTACCCTTTCCTCTTTATGCAAGGATCTCCAAACATCCTCCGTTTAAAATTCAGTAAAAGAACTTTTCATTCCATGGTTACTAAAGAAACAGCACCTACCCTGATACTAGGTTTAGAAGTCTGTTCAATTTCTCATACAAGACTCTATTGCAATTCCCTACCCAAAAACTAGGGAGGTGAGCATTACGCTTCTGCATTGGTTGAAATGAATCTTAAAAAGAAATTGCTGCTTATAGAGTTACGGCCATAACTGTTGAAAATAGTTGGGTTCTCTAACAAGAGCCCCTTTAACAACTAAGTAACTGCCTGAGGTTCAAACACAGACTTGGTTACAGTATTGTCAAGGCCAAGAGTTTAAACTCATGAATGAGACCATTTAAAGAAAAACAAATTGTCTACCTTCTGATTTTGAGCCTTTAGGTTTTCCTCAATTTGTGTACATTGCAGCTTCAAATTCATTCCTAAATGTGTGGAGCATGCAAATTGAAGAGGTTCCAATTACCACTATCTACCCCTTGGGTGCAGCAGCTGCCATTTTATTCTCCTTTTCCCCCTTACTTCATCACTGTATCCTGCCTCCCTCTCCTTCTCTGTTCCTCATATTTTTCCCCTACATTTTCTCCCTCTGCTTCTCTCTACCATAGCCCTCTGCCTCCATCTGAGGTTGTTTAGAATGGTGAAATTAGATGTATGCAATGAAGAATTCTTGGCTCAGCCATTCTCTTGCTAATTTTTTGTTTTGTATTCATATTCCAGCACATGGGTGTCTTGCAGACATGCACCATATGTGTTTTGATTTAAGAGTCCCATTCATCTATGTCAGAGCTTGAAAAATCTACTCTCCTAATTGTGACGGGCAAGTCATAAGTTTGCTCTGTCAAGTGAGGGAAACTACACTGTTAATTATTGCAGAATTTTAGTTTTGTTTACAAAAAAATTCTGCCCCTTTATAGTGTGTCTTCACTGCAGAGTTAGCTCATGCTCTAGCCTGAGTCGTTGTTCCTAACCCTTGTCCATCCACACAGAAAAGCCTCCATCACGGATTTGAGGGTGCTTTAAGCCTGGGCTAGCTGGCATAGCTGAGGATATAGGCTTGAGCTTCGGTGTTGCTTCAGCCCATGCTGGCAACCTGCCTACTTTTCAGTGAGAAGGCAGGCTAGTCAAGCATGAGTTCTGTTAGTCCTCTAATCATAACCTACAGTTTTACCTGGGCTGTACTTTCTTGTGTACTTCCTCCCTTCTTCACTGGAAGTTACCACACTGGCTAGCATTTTCATCCCAGATTTGCCTGCCCCATTTCTGCTGCATTTCTACAACATATGAACAGAGATGTTATCCAAGAAATCCACCTCACATGCTGCCAGTTGGCCAGAAGCTGAGACTAGCCTTTTGAGAAATCTGTGGTGTGATATCAGTAAGATGCATAATTTTGGGAAATGTACCGCAAATGACACTTTTTTTTTTTAATGTTTAGTGGACAGGAAAGAAACAGGCAGAGAAGTCATTTGGATGCCCTACAAAACACTTTGTGGTCTGCAGACTGAATTCCTTAATGACATTTTAATTAAAAGTTCTTGCTGCCAAATGCTATTTGCTTTCACCTTCAAAATTCCAGTTGGAAGTTATTGGAAATTTATTTACTTTAAGTATTGTTCTCACATCACGGCCACAGCCTTCAGCACCATGCTAGGCAGGAGAGAGAGAGCACAACCTGCAGATTAATACTTAGTGGCACAGTTTCATGGAGTGGGAGAACCATAGGACTGGGAGAACTCAGAAGACTCTCTTAATACAGCACTATTGTGGAGGCATTTATACAGGCCTAGCATGAGTAAGATTTGCATTGAGGATGCTTCACCCGTGCTAGGCTGGCCTGGGTTAACTCTGCAGTGAAGAGACATCCATAGTTGTGAAGATCTTAATTTAAAATGCTGAATTGATGCAGAGCTAGCTGTCTTTCTGAGACTATAGATGGCAACAGAACCCTGCTATTGCTTGTAGTTTTTTTCAAGCAGTAACTGCATAAAATTAAAACAATACTGTGGCTAATTTCACTGCTGCTATTTCAAAATCTTGTGGGCAGCTCTGAAACTTACCAGTTATCTCATTTTCAGTCTGCTGCTGCTTGGGGGAGCTGAGCACTAGAGCTTGGAAAATCTTAACTCTAGGAAAGGCAGAGACTGAAGTATTCATGAGAGAGAAAGACCCCCTGCCCCCCAAAAAAGAACTGAGGTACAGGACAATAGGCGGGACTTCTTCTGGCAGTCAAATCTGGGAATTAAGGAGGGCTTCAAATTTGAGGCACCCAAAAGACCCAAGTTGATACAAAAGGCAGAATTCACTAGCAAGGTTCTCAGGGAAGCATTCTTGTGAAACCCCAGCATCCCTTCCTAGCAGCCTGGAGTGAGTTCTGTACTTCTTACAATGGAATTGTTTAAGGAGCTTGCTGGTATGACCCCTGCACATCAATTTATAAATAGTAGGTGTCTTGTACATTAATTTTCAAGATATGATTTAGGTACTGTAATAAGTTAGTGGGTTAGCACTCAAGCACCATGGTGATGGGTTCAATTTAATTAATGTATTTTTCCACTGAATGCATCCGATGAAGTGAGCTGTAGCTCATGAAAGCTTATGCTCTAATAAATTTGTTAGTCTCTAAGGTGCCACAAGTACTCCTTTTCTTTTTGCGGATACAGACTGCTACTCTAAAACCAACCACTAATTTAAGGAAGTCTATCATAATGGAATTAGGAAATCTACAGGTTTACATGGCTCAAAGAGCATGATTTATGGATTGCTAAGTAGTTCTCAGTCTAGTGTTCTACATGTACAGGTTTTCTAAAACTCTGTTACTTTTAAGATGTAATAATTTACTAACTTTAAAATGGCAGTATTTAAGCAGAAGTTTTTCCTTTAGGAAACCACCATGTGTGTATCGCTTATTTCTAGCCACCCATGAAAATTTTGGAGACTTTCAAGAAAAGACCACCACGGAAGACCCTGACCAAAACTCTAGAAGCCACAGAGCTGTCTTTGCATGAGCTGACTAACTTGCCCATACCATGCTCCAATCTGACATTGGTTTTTAATTTTTACTAACTATTTTTCACATTGTCAAAACTCAAATATTTTGCTTTTATTGAGGTTTTTGTCAATTGAGTTTGGTTTCTATTTGGAGAAGATTAATTGAAAAGCTAATTCATCTCCTGGGAGACATCCTAATACTGAGCACTTGTCTGTTTTCATCTCCAAAGACTTTACAGGGATTAACAAAACTACACTTCAGCCACATGAGTTTTCGAAGTATGCCCATTTCATAGAGGGAAGACTGAGATAGCAAGGTTATGACTTGGTCAAGACCATAGCGTGAGTGGGTATAAGAAGTGGACTTAGAACTTTGGAGAATTCCAGTCCTATATTTAGACCATACCACTCTTTCAGTTGTTACTGTACCATGTTTCACTCATAAAACATTCATATTTATCTGTATAAAGGTTAGCTCTCAGGCAATAAAACTAAGCGATTGGTGTTTCTCACAGAATGAACTAAGTAAATATGTTGTTTTCTGAAACAAGATTAGCCTCTGTACGTGTTTGTATATTGTGTCAGTAGTTGGAGAGTAGAGATTTCATAAATATTTCATTTTATGACACTGATTATCTTTACAGGTTTTAAATGATTATATCACAGTCCCGGGAATTGAAATTAAATTGTGTGTTAATAAAGGGCATGCCAAATGCCGAGCAGAAACTGGCATTTAGCACAGCAGATGGGGTGTTTGTAGTAGTGCTCAGTATTTAGTTTTGAGCCGTTTAATTTTTGCTTTCTTTCCATTTTGCAACCCTATCCAGAGATTTCCCCTCCCCACCCACCCCCATATTTCTGGCTTGTTGGCGTGGATGGGTTATACTTGAGAAAAACAAATACACATCTCTCAAAGTGTTCGTGTGGGGGAGACAGGGGAAGAAAGGCTGAGTAATTCAAATTGTCATGGTTCAGTACTAGCTGTACCTGTGACCCCTTCTGTAGTGTCTGAGTGCACCCCCAATGTGTGAGACCTTGTGCCCTCATCTCTCTCTGAGTGGGATCCCCACGATTCCTCCACTCTTATGCCAGGTGCTAGGATGTAGTTCTCTGTGTATTGATCATGCTTACTCCAGCAGGCCTGACTTGGCTCAGGATCTGCAGTTTTTCCCTTCAGGAGCTTGTGACCAGCAGTGAATACAGTGACCCAAATTGTCTCCTTAAAACAGAATATTGTTTAATCTTAACAGAAGGAAAAAAGCATAGCACAAGAGAAAAAGGATTTTAAAAAACCCCAAAAGGATTTGCACACATTTGTCTTATATAAAATCTTAGGTAGGCCTAGCTTATCTCAGACATTTAACCTCTGGGTGGGCCTGGGTCTCAGTCTGTTCCCGATAAATTGTGTCATTCATTGTTCTCTCTTCCCAGGCGTTTGTTAGCCCTGCTAGTCCAAAACCATTTTAGGTGAACTCTGCAGCTGGTCAAGCGTGAACATCAAAATGAATATCATTGTCTACAAAGTGTTGGGAAACTGTATATTAGGATCTACCTCCCCAACTTCCTGAGTGCATTTCCTACAATCGTGCTATTGAATTAACTCTGTATATGCATATAGTAAACAAACAGCACATATAATATTCATAAATTATTACAGTGCAGCTGAAAATCAGTCTCTCACACACACACACCCCCCTATCTTAAATTAGGTTCACTCGTGCAAATCAGTATTTTGAAGGAGTTTGCTCTATTGTACAATAATGGGTCTGAAACTTTTATTGTGAATTATTTTGGTGATATTGCCTTCTATTTCTGTGCTAGCCAACACCCACTGTACTGCTCATATAAACAGTCTTGAGAACAAGGTAAAGGGCAGAAAAAAATCATACGCTTTAAGGTCAAAAGGGACCATCATCATCATGTGACCTCCTGCACATTGCAGGACACAGAACCTTGCCTATAGACCCACAACCTCTGGCTGAGTTACTGAAGTCCTCAAATCAAGATTTAAAGATTTCAAGTTACAGAGAATCCACCATTAATATTAGTTTAAACCTACAAGTGACTTGTTCCCTGGGCTGCAGAGGAAGGCAAACCTCCCTCCTACCCCCCCTTCGCGATTTCCTGAAGATTACAGTAGTTAATCCAACATAATGCAATACATCTAGTTTTTATTTATTATTATTTATTTGTTATATAATTGGGTTGGGACTGACTAACTTAAAGAAAAACACTTGATCTCCTCAAATTTTGCAAACAGCTTATTTCTATGACTTTTCACTTTCACTTTTTAATGCAACCCTTCTCGTCCTAGATAAGAGCATTTAGCTGTGTGAGTTGTGTTTTTTGTGTGTTTTGCTTTAGTACCTTCTACTCAAACATTGTTATATTGCATGATCCATTTTCTCTATGTGGGGGAAGATTGGTTCTCTCTGGAGTCTATTCTTGGGGGAGTTAGAGGGGCAGGTTGGAATTAATTTGTTTTCTCTATGTGTGTGTTGTGGAAATGCATAAAACCTTTTTTTTCTCTCTTTCCTCTCTTGATCATCTCATCTGTGTGGGTGAATGTTCCTGCAAACCCTTGGTGAACATATAGAGACCTTTGGTATGCTCATTCTTTCATTAGAGCCCAAAGTCGCAGACTGTTATAAAAACAATGAAGATTAAAAAACCAAACAAGTCCAATCATAACATTGAAAAATGGCTAAAATGTGCACTTGAGGGAAACTTGGAAGTCGTCATTTGATAAATCTGTCATTTTACATAGTCTTGTCACAGCTTGGCACTCCAAAAAGTGATTTTTTGTATATTTTCCTGGTACTGGCCACTGGGATCAACTCATTAACATGAATGTTGCTTATGTATTTAAAAAACAATACCTACAAAACTTAAATGTGGGTGTTGATGTTCTGAGACGAGGGTTAACATTTTCAAAAGTGCCTGACTCTCATTTTCCAAAGTTTCTTTGACATTTAAGTGGTTAAGTCACACTGACAATCATTTGAGTTTTACTGGGGCTTAGGAGTCTTGCTAGGGCTGGAAAATGGGACCGAGGCTGCATCTACACTAGAAGTGCTTTACCAGTGTAGGAATATCAGTATACTATGCTGGCAAAACGCTACTAGTATAGACGCAGCAATACTCAAAAGTTGTGCTCTTTACCAGTCTAGTAAAACCAACTCCCATGAGCTAAACAAGCTATATTGGTAAAAGCACAGCTTTGCTGGTATAGCTACATTTACAGTAGGGGCCTTTGTGAGCATGTTGGTAAGGGATCACCTCTCTTCACTCTCCTGACCAACATAGATGTTTGTAGGATAGATATAGTCTTAGGCTCCTAAGTCACTGAGGTGCTTTTGAAAATTTTACCTCCAGATGTTTTTATGGTAGGGGCTTTTTTTTTCAGTTCATTGTAACATATTATAAACCTGAAATGTTATAATATGCATATTTAAAGATAAATAAGTGGGATTTAGAAACTTCGGTTAAAGAAGCTATTTTCGTCGTTGCCTCTGAAGAGAGCAGACGAAAAGCGAGGTAGGATAAAGGTAGAGGATTTATATGGAAGAAGAACTCCTATGGCCTCTTGGAGTTCTAGGGTTGAACAGCATTTTTTCTCATGTTTCAAGAAACTTGACTCTCTCTTCCTCCAGAATGCTATTTTTTAAAAACAATATTTAGCATGTTTTATTCCATAATTAGAATAGAGTAGAAAGGGATGGTTGCTTGTAAAATGCTCTAGTTCATAAATTCTCTGTGAAATTAAATATGGAGGAATTTTAAATGTATATATTTTACACAGACAATGATAGATGCCCTGGGGATATTTAATGAGGCCAAAAATGTCAATGAAAGAATGATTCAGTGAGGAATAACAAAACATAAAATTTTGTTAATTTTTTGTGTCTGCTGTGCAGTAGAGGGGTGAAGCGCTTAATGTAATAATGCTACATACTACATAAGTTTTGGTGTCCTTCCAATTACTCAACAAAAAACAAAACAAAAAAACCAAAACCAAAAACAAAACCTGAAGTGTTTTGTTTTTGCTTTCTTGTCTTTATTAACATGAAATATTTGTTCAGGTTACTTGAATGTAATTCAAAGTTAGATTTATAAAACTTAGTCAAAAAGTGATTGCCCTATTCTTCTTTCCCTACTGGGTCAAAGACAATCAGGTGTGAAATCAGATGTTCATAGTTCCTCTTGTAGTAAGGAGGAATTTCATGCCATGGGAAGGCCTACCCATTACTCTCCTTTAACGAGATTAGGCCTCAAAGGGAATGTGTTTTATTTCCCCCTTTCAGGGGGGATGTGCTAAATATTTTACGGATCATTCACTAAAATTATTTAATTTTAGTTTGCTCTAACACTGATTAAAATAATTTCTTCATACAAAACTTGTTTTCTAGTTATTGACTACTGTGTTCCTATTTCCATGATTCCTAAAGCCAGTGATAATGTGTATTCCTCACTACTCTCATTGCTGGGTTCTTTTAAACTAACATTCTGGGAGAGAAATGAAGTTAGGGGTTATGGAATAATTAGTGAGTACTGATTATGCTTCCTTTTAAACAGGGGTGACCAACTTACAGACTGTGAGCTGTACACTGTCCACCAGAGCATTTCATAATGCCCGTGGCTGGTTTCAACACAATATACTAACAGCCGATTCTTTAGCGTTTTGTCATCATGTTCACATAATTTTAGTTTACACTAATGTATAAATAGACAATACTGAACTTAGAAACAGCCTCTAAATACATACAAAACAAGTTGAACTTAAAATATAAATCAACACGTGACTTTAAATCTTATTAAAATATGTAGAATCTGTTTGCCCAACACAAGGTTGTGCTTAGGTTTACATGTCCCTCCTGCATAATAAAGTTGGGCACCACTTCTTTAAACATTGCTCAAGTCTTTAAGACTGTATCTGCTCTGAGGATTTTTTGAATTTCCCCCTGCACTAATGCCTCTTCCCCCTGTGCCAGCAATGCAGACCAGCCACTGGCATTTTTATCCTAGTGTTGTCTAACTTCAGATCTAGGTGGCATGGTGGTAAAAATACCAGTGGCTAGTCTGCTTTAGGGATCCCACCATTTGCTAGCATTGCTGGAGCTGCACCAGTACTAGAGCAATGGTAGGAGAATTTTAAAAAATGTTCTGTATAGATGAGGCATACCTATTCTTTGAGTAAGCAAACAAAGGAACGTCCTTACTCATCAGATGATTGTTTTTAGCTAATCATAAAACAGAATTTTCTTTTTTAGCAGCAGAAATGACAATATATTTGTTAAAATATGTTTCTGTATACTACTCAGAAAATGCTTGATTATGTTGAATTTCTTTTAGAAATTACTTGTAGCAAAACTCATCAATACAGAAAACCTACCACTGCTAATCTCATGTTATGTGGAGTGACCCCAAGAAAACAAAATAAGCATGAGTTATTAATAGTGATTCTCTAAAAAAGCCCCTGTTTTTCATTGCATCTATAAAATATTCTATACTGATTTGGCTGATAAAGACCTTCTAGGATTAAAATATCTGAAAAGGGATCTTGGATTACAATATGCTAGTGCACATTTTAAACAGTCATCCAGAATTGTACTGTTGCTACATTGCTTTAATTTCAAATGGGAAATTAATTCCTTAAACGTTTATTCTCTGACTGAGGGCATCTCTAATGCGCAGTGTTGTAGCCCTGTGTTTTGTCTTCGCTTGCAATAATGCTGTACAATTTGTACTTCTGCTTGCAATCAGCCTTTAAATAAAGGTGATGGGGGGGGAGGCAATAAGAACTATTTTGTTCTCCAATTACTGAAAGTATAACTTTAAAAAAAAAAAGTTTGCCTTAGATGAATGTAGATTATTTGCAAAGGGCAGGTTTTTTCCAATCAATTTGAGAATACTTAACATCATCACCTTAAAGACTGCTTGCGTGTACAGTATTGTGGGTCATCTGATTTAAAGTAGATTAAGTAATTTATATAGAAATATGTAGTACTTCAAAAGAGTTAGGAGTCTACTAGAGATACTGTAGAAATCTTAGAAATGCTGGTGCTTGCTTTGTGTTTAGTAAAGGCAATTAATCTATTTAGTGTACGAGAACTGAAGAGGAGTTTATCATGTACTTTTATTTAGAGCAACCATACTTAATAGATATGTTGTGCAGAGGTTTGAAACGTGTTTAGTGAATTGAACTTGAGACTTTTTTTTGTATTTTCAGTGAAAGAGTTCCTAGCCAAAGCCAAAGAAGATTTCTTAAGAAAATGGGAAAGCCCCCCTCAGGTAAGGAACTGTGATTTAAAATACAAATGCATTGCATGACTCTTACTGGTAGCTTTTCTGGAAATGAGTTCAGTATCCAGTACTCAGATACTACTGTGGTGGACACTGCAGAAAATTGAAGATATTTTTCAGTACAAAAACCGTTGAGGGAGTGTGCGTGCTAAGAATTTAACATCATTGTTGGTAATTGCAGTTGAGATCAGCAAAGATGCTTTGGTTGTTGGTGTCAGAAGCTTGGGAAAGAGCATTTTTAGTGATGGGTTACTTGCTATGAAATTCATTCTCTCTGACAATTTGATTGTTTGAATCTCGCCACTCTTATGACCTATTACAATTGGCTTTTCATAACAGGACACGTTGGTATATCCTGGACATTCCCCTTGGAAATTTCTCTCCTGGTTGGTAATCCTTTGGTTTTAGGGAGAAGTTTCCCTCTTGATGAGCGAGATTGCATAGTATATGTTTCCTATTTTGAGAAAAAGTTGTAATTTTACTTTTTCAAATAGCATTCACATATTGTGGTGATAGATATCTTTTATAAATGTTCAAATATGAATTCTAGACAATGTATGAATGGTAGTTCCTCAACACATTCCCACATAGAATTCTCTTTAGCACTTAATTGTGGAAACTTGATGACTGTAGCCTTTTGCAAGTTTTGTTTTTTTTTCTTGTGTTAACATCATGATCTCTTTGCAGCTAAATTCCCACTGCTTGCTAGATACCATCTTGATAACAATATTTCTGTCATTTTAAAACATAAATTAAATCCCTTTCTATATTAATGCAAGCACTCTTACAGTTCTCTCAATCCAAGTTCATTGTGTGAAATTATATTAACATTAGTTAGCGCTCTAGTTTCTTTTAGCTTTGACAGAAGAAATTGCATCCATCCTCTTTAATAAATTACTACATTTTCCATCACTAAGTGTCTCTATGTACCAAAAAATAATGATTATTTATTAATCTGTTATACTTGTTGTGTACATGTAGAATACTGCTGGCCTAGATGATTTTGAGAGACAAAAAACCCTTGGAACAGGATCATTTGGGCGAGTTATGTTGGTGAAATATAAATCAACAGAACAGTATTATGCTATGAAGATACTGGATAAACAGAAGGTTGGAGCATGTTATAATTATACTAATTTGTGTGGTTAAAAACTGTCTTTGCTAGTAGAGCGCATGCTGTTCATTGAAATCGTTGTGTGTGGTTTGAAAAAATGTTGCATCCTATTTTCACTTTTCATGCTGTTACAGTGGGTTTTAGCTGGCACTTGTGCCTCTGACAGGAAAATAGAATTGTTGTTTTGTTTTTTTTTAAACAACTCTGCAAGAGAATTGCATTGTCCTGAGGATTCAATATTTTTTTAAAAGCATAAGTAAAAAATAAATCCTTCAGTCTAGTCAAAGCATAACACAATTGGATGATCATAGTTCATTCCCTGGCTCTTTGGATATGTAGTGTTTCGAAGAGAATACATTTGGTTCACCCATTTTTATTTTTTTTTTTTGTCCATTGTCCTATTGTCTTTTCTCTCTCTCCCTCTCTCTCTCTCTCTCTCTTTTTTTTTTAAATTGTATGGATTTTTTTTCTTTTTATAACCTATTTTGATTAGGGCTGTTAATTAATCGCAGTTAACACCTGCTTTAACTTAAAGCAAAATTAATGCATTAATCGCATATCTTTGGGCAGGATGGGAGGCGGTGGCGGCAGGAGGACTGTGCAGCTCTGGAGGCGGGGGAGGGAGGGCTAGAGCAACCCCAACCTGCAGCTTCCCAGGCAGCAGGGGGTCTGGAGCAGCCCCAGCCTGTAGCTTCCTAGGCTGCGGGGATAGGATTGCTAGGCGCCTGGTTTTCAACCAGAAAATGGACCCTGGCGGCTCCTGTCAGCACAGCTGACCTGGCCATTAAAAGTCCGGTTGGCCACATCAGCTGGCTCTGCACAGCTCCTGGAAGTGGCTGGTATGTCCTGCTGGCTCCTAGGCACAGGGGCGGCCAGGGGTTTCTGCGTGCTGTCACTGTCGGCATGCACTTCCCCCACAGCTCCAATTGGCTGTGGTTCCTGGACAATGGGAACTGCAGAGTCGGCACATGGGGTGCGGGCAGCAATCAGAGCTCCCCTGGCTGCCCCTGTGCCTAGGAGCTGGCGGAACATGCCAGCCACAGCAGTCAACCAGGATCTATGGCCAGCGGGAGCTACCGGAGCTGGGGGAACCATGCCTACAGACGGAGGCAGCGCATGGAGACCCCTGACCACCCAGGAGCCGGAGGGGCATGTTGCCGCTTCCTGAGAGACGCCTGATGTAAGCACCGCCCATAGCCTGCACCCCCTCCTGCACCTGAACCCCCTACCCCAGCCCTAAGCCCCCTCCCGTACCCAAACTCCTTCCCAGAGCCTGCACCCCTACCCGCTGTCCCAGCCCAGAGTTCCCTCCAGCAACCCAAACCCCTCATCCCTGGCCCCATCCCAGAGACTGCACCCCCAGCCCAGTGAAAATGAGTAAGTGAGAGAAGGTGGGGCAGAGCGAGCGAAGGAGGGAGGGAGGATGGAGTGAGCAGTGGCAGGGCCTGGGGAAGAGGCGGGGGAAGGGTGTTCAGTTTTCTGCAATCAGAAAGTTGGGAACCAAAGCCAGCGGGGAGGGGCTGGAGTCCTGCTCCCCGAGGGGGAGCTGAAGCCCAGAGCCCCCAGCCCTGAGCTTACATTTGAAAATATAGAAAACCCCCCAAAAATTTAAATAAATGGTGTTCTAATATTATTTAATGGCGTGATTAAAACTGATTAATCGTGATTAATTTTTTAATTGCTTGACAGCCTTAATTTTTATTATTTTCTTGGGTTTTGCCCCCCCTCCCATTTCCCCATTCAAAGGAAGGCTGCATGTTGCCAGGACAGGTGAGCTTAGTCCCAAGGGAACAAAGATGAGCAAGATGGCCAGTTGGCTGTTGTTTGAATGTGCAGCCCTCTACTCATGAGCTACTCCTATGTCTTGCTGGAGTTTTGACTGTTGGGAAGGCAGTCACTTTCAAAGGAGGTGTCTGCTGTTTGTCCTGTATTCAGGATGGTGCAGCTTTCACTGCTACACTGCTCCTGCTCTGCCCCCTGAAATAGTTTGGTATCACTAGATTGGGTAATCCTATACATGTGCAAAATAAACCATATATATTGTACTGGCACTAAATTTTAAAGAGTAAAATTTTCAAGTGCAGAGAATTTGACACATAATGTATTAATTAGATATTTCTAAGAAGAGATTTTGTTTTGGCATGCATCTGATTAAATATATACCATGTGTAGTACTCTTTGCTTACTACAATTAGTACTATTGACAGTTCAAATAGTATGTAAAGAAGATCTAATTGGTTGTTTCTTGTTAGGTAGTTCCTACATTTTTCTATTATGATTGTGCAAAATCTCTTTGCTTCATAGCAGCCATTAGCAACGATGTTTCACAGAATATGCTAAAAAGATCATGTTAAAAAAGTACAGAAACAGCTGATTTTAAAGATAACATCTTCTGCTCAAATGTAACTGACTAGGGTTTAGATGGGATCTGCTCAAACATTCTTCAGCATAAGCAAACTGTATTGTGCATAGCAGTGGTTCTCAAACTTTTGTACTGGTGACCCCTTTCACATAGCAAGTTTCTGAGTGCAACCCCCCTTATAAATTAAAAACACTTTTTAATATATTTAACACCATTATAAATGCTGGAAGCAAAGTGGGGTTTGGGGTGGAGGCTGAAAGCTTGTGACCCCCATGTAATAACCTCGTGACCCCTTCAGGGGTCCTGCCCACCAGTTTGAAAATCCCTGGTGTATATTGAGCTTCTAAAATTGAAAATTATCTTGCTACATGTTGATGCAATGTAGCTCAAGAACGTTGAAGGACACTTTGGATCAAGAGTCCACAAATTTTTCATAGCGTGAACCACAAGCTAATAGAGATTGTCCAGTTAGATAATTTCATCTCCATTCTTTATACCATAGTCAACCTCCGTGTTCATTCATGATCATTTAACATACCTGTAGCAGCTTTGGGTAATTACTGTAGTAATTGCTTAGGGTATGTCTACAATGGCAAGTTTCTACGCCACAAGTTATGCCACTTTTATTAAAACACTGGAATTAAGCCACTGTTGCATATCCACACTGTACTCCTTGTGATGCTGGAGCGCATCCAGTTTAGCAGCTCTTGCAACAGCAAAGACAGCAGTGCATTGTGGTAGCTATCCCACTGTGCAGTTGGCCGCAGGATGCTTTGGGAAGGGTTTGCAATGCCTCATGGGTCAGGCACAGCATCACATGATGCAGGTTTCCCAATCCCATTGTTCCAGGGGCATCCTACTGCCAGCTGCTTTTCAACTGAAGTGGGGGGGAGGGGGGCAGAGTGTCTGACAGGGTGTGTGTGGGTGGGTGTGGAGGGGGGAGAGAGACAGTGTGTTTCGGGGGACAGAGAGTGTGACAGCAAGCTGTCTTGTAAGTTCAGAGGGCGGCAGAAAACAACCAGTCCTGAGGGCGGGGGAAACCGCAACATCAGCCCCCGGCTTCCTCCCTGGACGCTCTGCACAGCAATATCTCTCTCTCTCTCACTCACTCTTACACACACACACACACACACACACACACACACACACACACACACACACACACACACACACACACACACACACACACACACACACCCCTCTCTGTTCACCAGCATGAGAATTCCACATTAACAGTTTGCTTTGTGTCCCAGAGCAGATCAGTACAGCACACAACAGCTGTCAGAAACAGTGCTTTGAAAGGGGAGGGGCACGTCTTCAGGGCAGCTAAGTTCAAATTAACGAGCAGAGCTGTCACTTGAGGCATTATGGGACACCTCTGGAGGCCAGTTACAGCGCAGAAAGCAATCAAGTGACTACACTGTCAATAGAGTACTGGAGCCTCTGCACCTGAGGAGTTTCTGTGCACAGTTGGCTTGGTAATGTGTACACGTCTGCAGTTTGAGTGCAAAAAGCTGCTTTACTGCGCAGAAACTTGGCAGTATAGACAAGCCCTTAGATGGAGGAGTAAATCTAGGAAAGAATTGAAAATATTTTTAGCGCTCTGATTTAGCAGCTGGAAATAAAGAGGAGGGCCAACACTGTGCACAGCTTTCCACAGACTACAGAGAGAACTGCTGTTTTACACATTTGCTATCTATTGAAAATTGAAATGCCTTGCTAAGGTTTGAATCACTTCTGTTATGCCACTCTACATTTTATTAATAGTTTTTTAATCACATCTACATTAGATTCAATAAACACTACCTTTAAGAACTGTAAGGTTCTCAAGACTAAGACTTCTCATATTATTTGTAAGGCACTATGATACATTTATGATACTATATAAATTTAATGCAAAAAATACATTAAAAGAACAGTAAGCTTACAAAGCAAAGGGCTCAAAAATTAGGAAATGTCAGAATTAAGGTTGCCCATACAATTTTAATTCAGTTTCTTGCACATACTCATTATCTATAAAATAAGATTCCAGAAATGTCACTCCGTGTGTTGCACTGAAGCCTAAAATGGCTGAGTCAGTGTGAAGAGATGGAAACAGCTACAAGCATGGTTGAGAGCACTTTTTGTTCATCATATTACCAGGTTGTCATCACTGGGATTTGCAATCTGTTATCATCCAGGTTTTAAATTCTCAGCCATTTTGACTTTACAGATTCATCCCTGTGACAGCAAAGTGTATATCTGTGCCCTGCCAAGAGTTCTTAGATCATTGTGATGTTTGAGTGACCTCTAATAATCACCACCCTTACACTACTGTGAATTCTAGTTAACATCTTGCAACTGTGTGTGATGTCCTATCATCTAAGAGAGAGGGGAGGAGATCTGACTCGTTAAAGAGAATTGTATGCAGTTTTCAGTCAGCTGAAGAAAGTTTGCTTTCCCTTCCACAGACAAATGAATTTGATGTATTTTCTTCTCAAAAACTACACCAGATTCAGCACTTACAAATCCCTCAGAAGTCCAGAGTTTGTGGTCATGGAGACTGCTTTTGTCTAGCGTCAATAACATAACATGTTGGCCCCTAATGCAAAATGTCATCGTGATTCAGTGTTTCCTTTCTATATTCTAAGTCAAGGTCCATCAAGGCTTAAAAATTTAATCAAAAAAACTGTCCTTTCTTGGTACAGCATATTAGTAAAGTGATGTTGCTTGGTTATTTTCATTACATAGTTACTTTTTTGAAAGGGCAAACTGAGTTGATTTGGTGAGAGTAAATATCTGGGTTTGTGATTCGTCTCAGAAGAGAGGTTTAAAACAAAACAAAACCAAAAAGAAGAAAAACATCCTCATACAAAATTTTGAGGGGGGCATTTCTACATATTACAGCTATTTTGCAACCAAAATAACTAATACAAGTCAATTTTCAGACTTGGCTGGGAACTTGGCATATCAGTTATTTACAGTAGTAAGATCAGATTTCTATTTAACAAAAAGTATTTTTGAGTGGCTCCAATTTTATCCTGATTTTTGTTGGCTTGTTTGCTCTGTTTTGTGTTTTTAAAAAAAAATTTACATGTTGCCTAAAATTGCTTTAGAAAGCCTATATTATTTGATAAAATTAATTCACCTTAGAGAGATTTTAATAGCTTATCACCTTGATAATGAGATGGGATACAAAGCCTTTCACCTTCAGGTAACCAGTTCAAAGCTGACCCAGATCATTAGTAACGGAAGGCGGTTCTCAAGTCATAAGCACTTCCACCAGTTCTCACAATGGGGTATTGATAAATTGAGTGATGGAAAATTGGAGTGATTACTTAATGCGGGAGTTAAAAAAAGGAGATAGAATTATTTCCTATTAGCAATAGAAAAACAGAGAGCTGGAACCTACCATTTACTGCCTTTGGCAGTAAAACATTTATAGTAGCATCCAAGCAGAGGACAAGACTCAGATTTAGACACTGTTGCTAGGAGGCCTTGGAATTACTGTATACAGCAGAATATAAGAAACCTATTGTGAAGTGTGGCAGATGCGACTGTTAGAATCATAGAATCATAGAATATCAGGGTTGGAAGGGACCTCAGGAGATCATCTAGTCCAACCCCCTGCTCAAAGCAGGACCAATCCCCAATTTTTGCCCCAAATCCCTAAATGGCCCCCTCAAGGATTGAACTCACAACCCTGGGTTTAGCAAGCCAATGCTCAAACCATGTTCTGAGTAAGGAAATTATTAGTTAAACCCAAATTTTCCATTATCTTCTCCTGGCTGTTAAGTGGGCTTTCCAAAATGAGTGGGTCTCAGTCCTGTTCCTTGTGAATAAGTATGTTTCACCCACAAAACTCATCATTAGAACTAATCAACACCCTTATTGATAGTCTCAGCATCGAATGGGTATGGAGATTCAGTACCCTGTCACTGCTACAGATGACTGCCATTAGGTCAGCTGGGTGCATTGTAATGGATGTGTGAAATTTGCCCCATTGGTTCCTGTGCTCCAATTTTGGTGATCTAAAAAGGCCTTCAGTTACTAAAGATATCCATTAACCATGTTTTAAGAATTGTAAAGTCTCTTAATTTTAAGGAAGGAAATTCTAAATATGACTTTGTATGGTTGTTGTACCAGAAAGCCTTTCATTTAGCCATGTGTATCTACATGTTTCACATTTCAGTTCAACTTTAATATGTTTATTGGAAAACATAAGATCTGTTTAGACTGAAAAATTTAAAGATTGTTTGTTTGTAGGTTGTCAAACTGAAGCAAATAGAACACACGCTGAATGAAAAGAGAATATTACAGGCAGTGAACTTTCCTTTCCTTGTGAGACTGGAGTATTCTTTTAAGGTAAATATTTTGAAAGCAGTTGCTTCAAAATGTGAATGAAGTATATGCTCACATTTTAGATTTGTACAGATAACTTTCTTGCTCAATCTGTAAAGCCATTGCACTATAATGCAGTTATGATAAAGTACATCACATCCTCCTAAGAATTATTAATGCAAAATTAATTTTCTTCTCTGCCAGGGGTAATATAAAGTATGTGCTTTGTGTTCAAAATACTAAGTAAATTATGAGTAATATGCAGTCATTACATTTACATTTACATTACAATTCATCCTTTTGGTAAAAAGTACTTTGCATAAAACCTTTCCGTGAAGGGACACTATCAATTTGAAATGTAGCCAATTATTTTTGTGTTGTTAGGCTTTGCATTTTTTAGTGTCATTTCTCTAATCTTTCAGTCGTAATAATCTAAATGATAATTGTAAAAATCATTGGTAAAACTTTCAAATAGAAGTAACATTTAAAGTTCATGCTGTCCCTTTAACTGTAGTTCTGGGGAGAATTATGCTAAAGCAAAAAGACTAGGTCTTTCTCCATCATTCTTCTTTCCACTATCAACACCAGCCTATATATATATACACACACACCAATAAAGTACATGTGTACGTTACATGAAGAAGCACATTATCTATTTTGTGTGTGTTGGCATTTTGGTTGTATTTGAAAAAGACTTAAGACCTTGTGCCTCTGCTCCTATCTGCTAAGCTAAAGCCCTTCTTCTCCTTCAGGAGAATAAGGGCTTGTCTATACTACACAATTTGTTGGCAAAAGTCAGCTTTTGTCAACAAAACAGTGGAGGTGTAAATCTCCTCCCACTGACAAAATTCTCCTGCTTTGATGGCCAAGTAAAACCACCTTGACGAGAATCTTTTGCGGTAAAGTTAGATCAACAAAGAGTCAGTGTAGACACTGCATTCGTTATGTCGCCGTAACTGATCTCCAGGAGGTATCCCACAATGCCCACCATGACCACTCTGCTCAAGGTTTTGAACTCAGCTCCCTGCAGCCAGCTACACAGGCATGCGTCTCCTCCACTTTCAGGGCCCCAGGAAGTTTTGAAATTGCTCAGCGTGGAAAGCTATTGGCAAAAAGCGCACTCCTGATTGGACTACAGGGAAGTGAGTGGATCTCCTTGGTCTGGGTGGAGAGGAGGCTGTGGCAGTACTCTGAGGGAATCATGGAATAAAACATTAACATGGAATCCTACTCTCCCTGGTACTAGGACCACAGTGGCAGGCAGGGTGGGCAGCTGCTGGGGATAGGGGGGAGAGACTTGTGCTGTGCAGAGGTGAGGACTGATGTCGGGATGTCCCCCTTCCCCCACTGGTATACTAGTCTCCACTGAGCTGCGGTGGCGGGTGCTGTGCACCAGACTGTCTGTGCACCAGCTTCTGTCTCAGGACTGGCTGTTTCTGGCTGCTGTCTGAACATATAGACAGCATGCTGACACACTCACTCTCCCCCAACACACACTCTGTGTCTGTAACTCTTGTCACACATGCTCAACTCCCCCCCCCCCCACACACACACACAGTTATGTGGGCTTCTTGTGTTCATGTTCAGTAGTGTCAGTTTGGTCATATTACCGAGTGCTACTTTAAAAAGTGGTTTAAAATGTGTTACTTTTCAGGCACATACAGTAATCATTACAAGGTTCATAGCATGGTGCAAACAAACAATGCCAGGCTCAGTACACTACAGCAACACACATTACTGTGGCTCGGTCTTAATATGCTCTTCCAGCCGAATAGCCCTCCGTTGGGCTCCTCTTACAGACTTGTGTTCATAACGCGCAGCACAATACTGAATAGCAGTGCAGGATCCATGCTTTCTGACAGAGATGATTGGGTTGCAGGTTAGCAGGGCAGTTGAAAAGTGTTTGTCAATCTAGTAAAATGACCATGGAATGACAGGATTGAGAAGCCGTCATCATGTGATAGCTACCCACAGTGCACTGCTCTCTGTGTCGATGCAAGAGGTGCTATTGTGGATGTGCTCCATCGACACAAGGAGCATAGTGTGGACATGAAACAGCAGTTTAATTACAGTAGTGGCTGTCCGTCGACGTAACTTGTGTCAACAAACCTTGTAGTGTAGACAAGTCCCAAGATTCAGTAAGTATTGGAGAAATCCATATTACACATTTTTGCTTGATGACCTTTGTAACATCTGTGACATACTCTAAAATGAGGCAGACATACAAGAAATAGAAGCTAAAGAGAGTATGAGGGAACTTAATGTTATGATCTTGTTGATCAGGTGACATTCTAAATTCCTTCTCTTCAGATTATTTTAACCACAGGTGCCTCTTAACTATGAAAAGTGTGTGTATAGATGGGTGGTGCGCAGTGTGGGATGTATGCTTCGAAAGCATGAGCTTTCCAAGAGTCAGTTACATATCAGCATCTTGGGAGCTGGGGATGCCCACTCTATATTAGAAGGACCTTCAAAACTGATGTGAAAACATAGTTGAAAACTAGCCATATACCCCACGTGAAATTCAATATAATTCCAATTATCCAAATTCCTTTTATCTGATAATCCTAGTTATGTGATCCACAGCATGTCCTCCATGCAGCCCTGTGTTAGTGAATAGCACTTCTGTTTGTTCAAATGTCCCGTTATTTGAAACTTTTGGGTGCCCCCAAGCCATTCAAATAAACGGGTGCATGCTGTATATTGATGAGCAAAGGAGAACTTGAAAATAACATGAGAAATTTTCATCTTCCAGTGGGCAGGAATCTTTCAGAATAACTACAGTTACTTTAATGACAATCTTTATGCTCCATTTGGAAGAATTTTTTAAGTGCGGCTAACATTGTCTGCATGTATGTTTTGTGAGACACATTTATATATCTTATGGAGGCATGTCCCTAATGAGAATAATAGACATACAAAAGTGTAGGGCTACAAGAGATCATGTAGTCTATCCCCCTGCACTGAGCCAATGCCCACTAAATCTACACCATCCCCAAAAGGTAAAAACAACAAGGGGTCCTTGTGGTGCATTAGAAACTAACAAATTTATTTGGGCATAAGCTTTTGTGGGCTAGAACCCACTTCATCAGATGCATGGAGTGGAAAATACAGTAGTAGGTATATATACACAGTACATGAAAAGGTGGGAGTTGCTCTTCCAAGTGGGGAGTCAGTGCTAACGAGACAATTCAATTAACGATAGAATACCAAGGGAGGAAAAATCCAGAACCCTGCCTTGTTGAGCCAGACATGCTAGTCTGCTGCAACACAGACCCAGGTCTGGTCCACGCCCCCAAAGCTACAGACTTGAATGAAAAACTGCTTTGGCACCCAGATACCCAGTTCCGAATAGGATCCATTTCCAAATAAATCCTTTTTACTGTGTATAAAGCTTAAACTCATAAATTGTCTGTGTTCTATAACACAGAGCGATATGCCCAGCTGTTTGCTCCCCCAGATATTAATCACTTACTCTGGGTTAATTAATAAACAAAAGTGATTTAATTAAGTATAAAAAGTAGGATTTAAGTGGTTTCAAGTAATAACAGACAGAACTAAGTAAGTTACCAAGCAAATTAAAACAAAACAGACAAGTCTAAGCCTGTTACATTTAAGAATACAGGTAAACTGAATACAGGTAAATCTCACCCTCAGAGATGTTCCAATAAGATTTTTTTGCAGACTGGACTCCTTCTTAGTCTAGGCCCAATCCTTTCCCCAGTACAGTTCTTCTTAGTTCCAGCTCAGGTGGTAATTAGGGAATTTCTCATGACTGGCAGCCCCTTTTGTTCTGTTCTACCCCCTTTTATAGCTTTGGCACAAGGTGGGAATCTTTTGTCTCTCTGGGCCCCTACCCCTCCCTCTAAATGGAAAAGCACCAAGTTTAAGATGGATTCCAGTACCAGGTGACATGATCACATGTCCTGTGAGACCCCAAGCCTCCATTCTTCCAGGCCTGACTCACAGGAATGCAGGAAGGCTTACAAATAATTAGCCATTTACAACCAATTGTCCTAGTCAATGGGAGCCATCAAGATTCTAAACCACCATTAATGGACCACACTTTGCATAATTACAATAGGACCTCAGAGTAATACTTCATATTTCTAGTTTTAATACAAGAATGATACATTCATACATATAGGATGAACACACTCAGTAAATTATAAGCTTTGTAATGATACCTTACAAAAACAGTTTGCGTAAAGCATATTCCAGTTACATTGTAGTCACACTCATTAGCATATTTTCATAAAACATATGGAATGCAAATGTCACAGTGGTCTGTGTCTGACTTTTCTACCAACTACTATATGTTGTTTTGTGTTGAGTATGTGGTTAGAGATTAATCTTTTAATTCTTTAGTAAAAAGTAAAATGTGCTTTATTTGAAAAATTGTTTTCTTTAGAGATTCTAGAATGTTGAATTCTTAATATTTATGTGTATCTTTTTATTTGATGTTTAGGACAATTCTAATTTATACATGATTATGGAATATGTCCCTGGTGGTGAAATGTTCTCACATCTAAGAAGAATTGGAAGATTCAGGTAAGATACTTAATTAGATTATTCCTTCAGAAATAAAAATCTAAAATTTCTAGTTAGTGTATTTTTTTTCTTAAAACTGTAATCATTAAGGAAAAGAGATTTAATTACATGATATGGGTACATGCATTTTAATTTTTCCCCTTGTCAGTGAGCTGAAATGAGGCAGTGAAAGTCTCCTAATTACATGTATTAGTTTGCAATTAGTTAATGTAGGCATTCATAATCTGTACAAGAGAGAATCCTGGGACTAGTGTATAGATTGTTGTTGGCAATGTTTTTGGTTTCCAAAAGTCAATCCAAAAGACCAAGTGAAATGAAAACATTATCTTGCAACAAAGCACAAATTAAATAAACAGAAAGATTTATCCTATGGAGCACGTTATCCCCTTGTCTTGCATGTGCAATTTTAAATGTTATAAATCCTTGAGGATTGAGATTACGGGTAGTTGGATACTAAAATCTTGTTGCTTGCCTTTGTTCTTTTTCTATCATATAAATAACCAGGAAACAATTGCTTGATATTTAAATTGTCTACAGCTTTAAGATTGTGGCATTTTATATTGTAACTCCTTAAGGTTATTGTTAGAGGCATAATAATGTTTTAATTCATTGCAGTGAACCACATGCACGGTTTTATGCAGCTCAGATAGTGCTAACATTTGAGTACCTCCATTCACTAGACCTCATCTACCGAGATCTAAAGCCTGAAAATCTTTTAATAGACCAACAAGGATATATCCAGGTATGATGCAGGTGAACGTTTATATGTTTGAGAGTTTTGTGTTATGCTGGAGGTTGGGTAGTTTCTAGGAAGTGCATCTATGAATTATGGGCAGTCACAAACCTTGTTGAAGCTGGTAGATGTGACAGTCATCTTCCATTCAGTCTAAATGAGGGACTAGTTAAATGTCCTTATGTTTAGTAATGGCTGAAACAATAAGAAGCCACTGCCCAAATCTCTGACCGTCATGGGAAGGCTGGAGTAGGTGCTGAGCTATGCAGTCTGAAAAGTTTTTCCCTGGGTCTGAATGCAAGTGAATGGGTGAATATTGTTTGGTGGAGCTGTTTGTGACTATGAGCCAGAAACGGATAGGCCAACAGGAAAGGAAGCAGAGAGCCAGGAGAGACAGTAAGTGAAGCACTGGTGACTTGGCCTTGAGAGAGAACCAAAAGAGAGCTTTTTGGGCAAAGTTCCGATTGGGAAGAGACTTGCAATTGTGAGCAAAGAAACTGTCTCCTGTTTGGTTCCTACTGTGTTTAAGGAAACAGAACTTTATGCACATTATTTGTAAATCCACAGGATAGCATCAGAGAAATAACTCACTATCATCAACTTCTCCTCCTAATGGAAACAACCTGCAAGACTGCATATATTGGTAACCACTCGGGCTAAAAAGGCGTAAAAATTTAGATTTATGCAAATGTAAATATTTGAATCTCACAGTACAACTGTTGAATTCAATTAGCAAGTTCTTGACATTTCAGGAAAACTCCCATAAGGCACCTTCCACATAAATCTCAAGATTGTTAACTGTGCATTGCTTCAAACAACATAACTGCAAATAAAAATTCTCTTTAAGTTTGATTAACAGTGTGACTGAAATTATAAAACAGAAAACCTTAATAGTTTGTCCACTCAGCCTAAAAGCACAAATGGAAAAGAACAAAGATCAGTGTTTGTGATTTGGCTATTTTCAGTAAAGTCTTCGCAAGAGCCATCTGTCTTTGCAAGAGAAAAGAATATGTATTTGTCTTATACTGAATAAATGGGTTTTGGATCATCATAAATGATTTTTTGAGCAGTGGCAAGTCAGATAATTTTATTATTATTATTATTTATTTATTATTAGCATTTTTTCCTCCACCAAAATAATAATAAACAAAGATGTATGCCCTATTTATGTGGAAGAAGACTGGAACTTTCACTTACATAAAGAAATACCTTAGTAGTGGAGCTATGGAAACATTCCTCTTCCATTTTGCATCTCTTTGCACCTGAAGGAGTTTGTATTGAATAGTATATAGTGTCTGAGAAAGTGTTTCAGAGGGATTAAATCAGAAGTTACTATCATCTGAAAAGACCTCCTCTATGATAGCTTACTCGATTACATAATGTTAGATTGCTGCTGCCAAAAGGGTACATATAATCCTTATGCAATTTTGCAGTAAAAATCTCCCAGATTTTCAAGGAGTTGCTGATCTCTTGACCAGCTGTTTTTTTTTCTGATCCAGTTGTTATTTATAGCACCTACAGAAGTTATGATCCATTTATCAATAAACACATTTTTCAACATTTATAGCTATATTTAATAAAAAGACTACATTTATATTTAATAAAAAGTAACAGTAAGAACTAACATTTAATACATGTATAATTCATCTGTAAAATAATAATCCATTGTTTGCTCTCATTGTTTTGCATTTTTTTAATACAGTGGCTTGTGCTAAGGGTGGAGTACCAGCCATATCTTTCCTTTTTTTAGTTTTATCCTTTTTTTCATAAGTTTTTGTCTGAACTAAAGGATCAAAATAACTGGCTAACAAGATGAAGTCTTATACTATATTGAACAAGTTATAACTGGTGAATTGCTTCTGTGGATGAAGATACTTTTCAGAACATCCTCCCAATTGAAATTTTTTTTAAACTACATTTAAAAATAATTACAAGTACTTTTCTTTGTGCTCCAGGTCACAGACTTTGGGTTCGCGAAAAGAGTAAAAGGAAGGACTTGGACGTTATGTGGAACACCAGAATACTTGGCTCCTGAAATAATTCTCAGCAAGGTATTTCAATATATATATCTTAAGAATAAGCACTGTCTTGTTGTTCAGGCCTGACATTTGATCCAATTTAGCATTATTAATTTAATGATCGGCATTTGAAGCAGCTGCAGTAGCTAGGCAGCTGTGAAAATCGGTCCCTGAATTGCCAGTCCTTAGTAAAGTACACAAAATGCAATCATCTATGTTAATTAGAGATTATTAAAAAATACTCCAAATTATCTCTTAGTACACTCTCTTAATGCAACCTTGCAAAATTCTGTTTTCACATTTGCAAGTAACTTTTTGCGGGGCAGGAAGCAAATTATAATTAGGCGGGTTTTTTTCACTAGCATTTTTCATAAGTGTATGCCAGTTTTGCCTGCTCTGGTATATTTTCATGTTTTAATGAACTAGTAAAAAATTTTAGGAGGTAACCAGACCTGCATACTGGATAAACCAATAGGTATTTAGGAATCACCCCACTGAGGGAGTGTTTCAACCTGTAAGCATTATGCATTAAATCTTCTTCTTTTTTTAAAAGCCTTTTTAAATATAAATAAAAAAGTCAAATGTGACACTAATCTTTAAGCATAACTGTCTTATCTCACATCATCTCTTTCTTCAAATAATACAAGTATCTGAATGGAGAGGATATTATAATAATTAACACTTGGCTTTTATCCATAGATCTCAAAGTGCTTTACAAAGGAAAGCAAGTATCATTATCTCTGTTTTACCGATGCCTCCTTATTACACAATATCTTATCTATTGTCTGTAAAAGTCAATCGAAACTACTTGTAATCTTCCAAGGTCTTAGTGCAGGTGACGGTTCTCTTGAAACTTTTGGTGGTGATAATAGTTCTTAGCCGGTGTATCTTAATACACTTAACATGTAATGCAGCACAGGAAGCTGCATTCCTTCCCCTCTCACTTCAGTATATTGATATTAATTTTTTCAGGGAGGACATTGAAGCTTGAGCTCAGGTCCTGGTAAGATCTCAGAAAAAGAATGTATTTTTAAGTGTACTGTTTGCAAATGTATTTGTACTTTAAGTAATATATTTTCAGAGTAAATCGCTTTTGTTACAAAAAAAGTGTTTTTCAGATAAATTTTAAGTACAGGTCAGTTAATAGATGAATCAATAACGGCTAAATAACTAAATATTTTAAAACTGGTTTCTATTAAAAGCTTTGAGAGGTTCCATTTTAACTTAACTAATAAGTTTTAAGATACTAAAATAATATTGGAAGAGGCCCTAGAGGTTTTTCGCCTTTCTCTGTAGCATGGGGCATGGGGCACGGGTCACTTGAGGGAGGCTTCTCTGCTCCTTGAAGTCTTTAAACCATGATTTAAGGACTTCAATAGCTCAGACAGAGGTGAGGTTTTTCGTAGGAGTGGGTGGGTGAGATTCTGTGGCCTGTGTTGTGCAGGAGGTTGGACTAGATGATCAGAATGGTCCCTTCTGACCTTAATATCTATGAATATGAAGAATGAAACAGAGTATATACATTCCTAGAGGCATGATTGTACTCAATGAAATGTCCAATTCACTCTGAAACTAAGTTTCTTTCAAATAAAGACCTGGGCCCCAATATTTCTTCTCTGTGGGTGGGTTGCTATGTGGGTGCTATCTGCTTTCTTCTGGGTGGGTGGGTTGTTGCACCTGTGCAGAGTCCCATTGGTTTCACTGGGGCTCTGCCCAAGCACAGCAATCTGTGCAAAAAGTTTCAAGAACTGAGCCGTGAACTTAATCTCATAGTGCATCATCCATGTGTGTTTTAAGTCTACTACAAACTGGAAGTCATGAGGCAATTAATTTTGAACTATTCTGTTTTAATGTTTTATACTAATACTATATATTTTGTATTTGTAAGTGTATAGGAACTCTTAAATCTTATTAGCTATGATAAAACAGTAATATTTCCCCTTTATCTCACAGGGTTACAACAAAGCAGTGGACTGGTGGGCATTAGGAGTGTTAATCTATGAAATGGCCGCTGGATATCCTCCATTCTTTGCAGATCAACCAATTCAAATTTATGAAAAGATAGTTTCTGGAAAGGTATGCAAAAACTGTCTATTTTTAAATTTTTTTTTGTACCATTGTCTTTGCACAGCTTTTCCTGTAGCCTGATTGTCTGCTGAGTGGATCCACAATTCACTGATTTATTAGAGGTTGAGCGATTTAGATAGAGAATTAGAAAATTCCAGTCCATAACATGTACTTTTGAATCCATGGACATCCTTACTGCAATAATAATTTTTAAAAAGTGCATACATTTTTTTAACTCTCTGAAATATTGGATACAATTAACTTAGGCTTGAATAGAGACTGGGAATGGATGAGTCATTACACAAAGTAAAACTATTTCCCCATGGTATTTCTCCCTCCCACCCCACCCGCCACTGTTCCTCTGATATTCTTGTTAACTGCTGGAATTAGCCTACCTTGCTTGTCACCATGAAAGGTTTTCCTCCTTTTCCCCCCCACTGCTGCTGGTGATGGCTTATCTTAAGTGATCACTCTCCTTACAGTGTGTATGATAAACCCATTGTTTCATGTTCTCTGTGCGTGTATATAAATCTCTCCTCTGTTTTTTCCACCAAATGCATCCGATGAAGTGAGCTGTAGCTCACGAAAGCTTATGCTCTAATAAATTTGTTAGTCTCTAAGGTGCCACAAGTACTCCTTTTCTTTTTTTGAAATATTACTGTGTTTAAAGTTTAAAAACTCAGATTCTTGCATTCCCAGACCCCGAATTTTATGTTTCCATGTTTAAAAGAAAATGGCGAAGTAATCCAGTAGGTATACGTCACAAATCCGCAGGATCGATGCTACACCCCAAGCTTTGAACAGTCTTTAGGAGGCACCTTCAGTGTGCCTACTCCTGCCCAGAGTAGGCCAGGTGGCCTCACTGCCTCCTTTAGACTGAACATCTGGGGCTCCAGCACTCCTGTTTCACACCATGAAGTCTGCTGAGCAAATCCAACTGAGATAGACTCGGTTGGTCCCTGGTAGAGACTTGTGCATTCTTAAGAGACTAATGAACCTCACCAAGCATTTGCAGAGACACTCAGTGTTGTCAAAACAATGGGGTTTATTAGTCAACATTGCAATGGGAATTCTTAGGTTAGCACAGAGAAGGGAAGGTTAAAGCATAGCCCATTCCGGTTAACCTAGAGTTCAGCCAAGGTGTAATGAGCCCCATTGTTCAAGTTCTGTCTTTCTCTCAGGCCTGGTCTGTGCTACAGAGTTAGGTCAATGTAAGGCAGCTTACGTCGACCTAACTCTGTAAGAGTCTACACTAAAATGCAGCTCCCACCAATGTAACTCACCCACTACACAGACTTAATAATTCCACCTCCATGAGAGCCCTTAAGTCAATATAGTTAAGTCAGCGCAGTATCAGTGTAAACACTGCATTGCTTACATCCACTGTTACTGATTTTCAGAAGACTTCCCACAATCTTCTTTATGCACAGCGTTCCTCAGATGACCAGGACTCGTCACCGAATTTGGTCCGTTGGTTGGATCATTAGCTTCCCTGTCTTGGGCTAGGGACTAACAGGGAGAGCGACATGAATGCTGATCCATGCCCTCCCACAATGCCCACACTGAAAGTTAAATCAGTGCAAACACTCCTGGTGAAGACTTGCACCGCCGACATAAGGAGAATAGTGTGGACAAGCAAAAGTGATTTAATTACTGTGGCGACTATAAATTGACATAACTGAGGTCAACTTAATTTTGTAGTGTAGATTTAACCTTGGGTCGATTTAATTTTGTAGTGTGGACTTGCCCTCAATCTGACCTCTTTGGTCACTTCCCAGGTGAGAGTCCCAACTCTCTCAAGAAGGAAAAATAAATCCTGTAAGATTTAAACCAGTTAAAGGATAATCCTTTTATTGTACTAAGGTATTATAGCTCCATCTGTGGCAAAGTACATTTTAAGAAATGCTAATAATCTGATATCTGGAATATGTAGGGAAACAATAAGAAATTTGGAAGAGGGTGGCAGTTTCAAGAAGAAAAGGGAGGTTCTGTGTAAGAGAGAAGATATTCCACAAGCAGTGGAGGCATAAATGGGAAAGAGACTTCCTTCCTGTGCAGACATGAAAGAGAATCAATTTAAGCTGTTCAGTCAGTGGAACCCAGTATTCATGACAAAGACTGCAATGAAATAGTGTTAAAAGGATAGTGGAGATGAGGTACATTTTCTCCATTTATGGGGGAATGCCCCAAAATTAATCTTTGGGGAATAGATATAATTTAAAATAATCAAAATTATGAGGTTTCATATGATTAGGCCAATATGCATCAGTGCAGGAGCTTTTTTCCTCATTCCACTCCATGTGGAGAACCAAAGTAAAAATGTACTATGAGGCAAGAAATTCTTAACAGTTTTACTTCGCTGATCACTTGCTGACAGGAGTTATCTATGGGGAGGGGAAAGGGGAACAACTGAACAGTTTGTAGGAGGCAGCAACATGTGAGACAGGGTAAAAAAGAAAACTAGAAGAGAAAGAAGAGGATAGCCTATTAGTAGGGCCCTACCAAATTCATGTCCATTTTGATCAATTTCACAGCCATGGGGTTTTAAAAATAGTAAATTTCATGATTTCAGCTTTTTAAATCTGAAATTTCATGGTGTTGTAATTGTAGGGGTCCAGACCCAAAAAGGAGTTGTGGGGGGGAGGGGTCGCAAGGTTATTGTAGGGGGGGTTGTGGTACTGCTACCATGACTTCTGTGCTGCTGCTGGCGGCAGTGCTGCCTGCAGAGTTGTGCAGCTGGAGAGTGGTAGCTGCTGGGTGGGAGCCCAGCTCTTAAGGCAGAGCTGATGCCAACAGCAGCACTGTAGAAGTAAAAGTGACATGGTATGGTATTGCCACCCTTACTTCTGTGCTGCTGTTAGTGGGGAGCTGCCTTCAGAGCTGGGTGCCTGGCCAACAACCACCACTCTCTGGTCGCCCAGCTCTGAAGGCAGCGCAGAAGTAAGAGTGGCAATACCATGACCCCGCCTAAAATAACCTTGCAACACCCCCTTGCAACTCGCTTTTGGGTCAGGACCCAATTTGAGAAACAGGGGGAGACCAGATTTCATGGTCTGTGACACGTTTTTCATGGCTGTGAATTCCTGTAAAAATAGGTTATTAATTTACATTTTGCGTAAAGTATTGACTTTTAGAATGACCACAAATGCCAATAAAATTCTCTTTACTGAAAGATTCTTTAAACTGCCTATTCATTAAAGATTTATCTTCATATTGGAAAAAAAAGGTTAATTTTTGCAGTCATTAATGTACCTAAAGCTTCTCTAGTTTTATCATTCAATATTTTTACTGACTCTGGGAAGGTAGGATGGTCTGGTGGATTGGGCACTGGATTTTGAACTCAAGAGAATTGGGTTCAGTTCTCAGCTCAGCCACAAATTTCCTATGTGACCTTGGACAAGTCATTTAACCTACCCTCTGCCTCAGTTCCCCATCAGTAAAATGGGATTAACGTTTTCCTGCCTTTCAAAGTGTTTTGAGGATAATATTCATTCGTAATTGTAAGGCACTCAGATACTACACTAATGAGAGCCATACACATGCCAAGACAGATAAATAGGAGGAGTATACTTAGCTATCAGAGCTCATGTTTTTGCCACATCTCTTCACAGATTAAATAATTCTGCAGACTGCATTTAACTCTTAAGTTAATTATTTAATGACATTACATATCTACAGAACACCATTGACCAACTGGGCATAATGAGTGCCAAATTCTGGAAGCATGGATATGGCAAGAGAGACTCCTCTCTTCCCCCTTCCCCCCCAATTTCAGATCCTGCATTAGATTTTTCTGATGGTGCTTCTTGAATCATTAAGGCCCTGTAAAACTATGCAGCAAAACCTGTATCAGCTAGATCTTCTTTAAACACTGTTGAAGCATAGTTCATGCTAACCTGGTTTACATTGCCAGTGCAGACTGGATATGACTATTTTGTGTTTGAGATGATCTGTTAGATAGTCACAAATTTACTTTGACAAGGCAAACAAACTTTCATATATTTAAACAATGCTCAGAATTGTTCAGCTAAAAGCTTGATTGGCCGTGTATATGCTATCTATAGAGAGATTACAGTATAGGTAAATTTCTAGATTGAATTCCCACACATGACTGCTGAGTGTGCAATTAGTAACTAATTAGAAACCGGATCCTCTTAATCCGATATTTGAGTTCATTAGCTATGGGATGCCCTTATAATGGTAATTAACTAAAAACAAAACACCAGAGTCAAGCAGTGTTGGGATTCCCTCTGAGACTTTTTCCACTCATCTTTTCCAGAGCACGTTGTCCAGTTCTCAAAGAACACTTTATGCAGTTACCTGGAATTCAGAAAACTTAGTTCAACTCCAGATTTCTCGGGCATCTTTATTTGGCATTCAGAAAAGCTATGCTGAGTTGATCCTACTCAAGTGTAGGGGGCAGGTATAGAGTGTACCACATGTCCAAAGTTACACAAAAAACATTATACTGCATTTGCTATACATTGCATCACATGTTATTGGATTGGTTACTTTCCAAGAACCAATCCCTGTGCAGCATGCTCTGTCCGTGCATTGTCCACACTCAACCTCCTCTTGAACATTCCTAACTTATTTTGTCCATTGTTACCTTGTTCATAGTGTGTTGGGGTAAGACCAGATGGCTATAGAAAAGTAGTGGGAGATAGATATATTAGCTCCAGGCTAAACAAATCCTTGGTACCAAGATAAGTGAAATGGCAGCTGCTCCAGGTCAATTAAGATACCTGGAGCTAATTAAGAACTTTCCAGAAGGCAGGGAGGATGCTAGGTTCATTGGGACACCTGAAGCCCAATTAGGGGCTGGCTGAAACTACTTAAAAGCCTCCCAGTTAGTCAGGTGGGTGTGCATGTCAGGAGCTGTGGGAGGAAATTGCGCTGTTGGAGAGACTGAATAGTACACACCATATCAGGCACAAGGAAGGAGGTAGCTGGGATAAGCATGAAGTGGCGTTTGAGGAAGTGAGGGCTGCTGTGGGGGAAGTAGCCCAGGGAATTGTACATGTCATGTTTCTAAAAGGTCAGCTACCATAGCTGATACTATTAGGGTCCCTGGGCTGGAGCCCGGAGTAGAGAGTGAGCCCAGGCTCCCACACACCCCTGATTAATCACTGAGACTGGGAGACAACAGAGACTGTGCAAGGAAGGATAACTTCTCCTCATCTCCCTTGCTGGCTTATGATGAAAATGGCTCAGTAGACTGTGACCCTTGTCTCTAGAGAGAGAAGGGTTATGTGGAGGATCACAGTGAGCCTCTGAGGCTAGTGAAATCGGCCAGGAAATGCGGGACCCACGGAGGCAAGGACAGAGCTTTGTCACAATAGTAAATGTTTCCCAGGGTATTCTGCCTCTTATCTTGGCTGTCTCAGACATTCTATCTTTTTAGCCTACTGACCTATTTACTTATCTTATTTAGCACAAACATTCTGTTTTCAGCATAATGATCTGTTTACCTCCCTAATTCTATCCACTAAGAAATGACCTCTCCCTTCAGGTGTTGCCTACTCTTGTTAGTCCAGGCCTCAGCTACAAACAATCGTATGCTTTCGGCTTAACCTTTCTCAGTTCTGTAAGGAAAAATAAATCCTGTAAGATTTAAACCAGTTAAAGATAAGCCTTTTATTGTACTAAGGAGTTATAGCTCCAACTGTGGCAATGTGAATTTTAGTAGTTTCATCATTATCTCATGTATTTTGTTTTTATTTTGTAGGAATTTTTAATAAGTATTTCTATTTCCCTGTCAGTTTTCACAGATTTTATATATTCAGTCTTCTTTTCTATAATTATGATTTTCCAAATCAGAATTAAAATTGCTGTTTTCATTCTTCAACTTTTTATTTATCTGATTTCAACAACATAAGTGGGATACAAACCACCATTTGTGTGCATAAGTCAGGCAATTATCCCCTCTTTACTGACAAAATCAGTTATATTCTCAAAAATGGGGAGGCAAAATCTGATGCTAGCTTAAAATTTGGCTTTAAAAATTATTTGATGAAGGGGGACCCAGAAGTGTTGGAGAGACATCAGTTAGTAAAAACTAAATTAGCTTCTCAGTTCTTACAGAATCTCTTCCGTATGCTGAAAATTCAAAATAAAGAAATATATAATCCAGAGACAGACAAGACCTAGAAAAATTCAGCCCAAGAAGTGAAAATTTGACAGTTATATGCCATTGGAAAAGGTCCTTTGAAATAAAAATGCATAAGCAACCTTAATTCCATCTGTCTCTATGTGCTCCAACTGATATGTATGATTAGAAGTGTAGAATGACTCCACAGTTTTAATTTATATGAGCATTGTTCTCTTTACTTCACAAAGGGGGAGAAAAAACAAATGTAATCTATATTGTGGTGTTAATTTATGGGTGTGACTTTTAGGTACGGTTCCCATCACACTTCAGTTCAGACCTGAAGGATCTACTAAGAAATTTACTCCAAGTAGACTTGACCAAACGATATGGAAATCTAAAGAATGGTGTAAATGACATAAAGAACCACAAGTGGTTTGCTACAACAGATTGGATTGCCATTTATCAGAGAAAGGTAAGGCACTTTCTCATCTAATTAATTAAAATTATATGCATTTCTGATTTCATTAAGCAAAGTCAAAGTTGGGTATTTTAAGTTGTATTATGAATGGAAAAGTTAGCAAATTTGACACATCCAATTCAAATATTCTGAGAAAAGCATGATATTACTTAGGATCCTGAGGAATGCATTAAATTACAAAGGACAGGTATACTTATCCTCAGCACCTCATGCACTTCCCTGCTCCCCTAATGCATGGTTCACACTCTACTCTAATTTCTTTCTTGCCCATCTTCAAAATGAGCTATTTCTTGCACCTCTAACCTTCTACTTAATCCTTAATATATAATGGCTACTGAAATTGTCCCTCCCACTAAGAAATCTTTATGTTCTTTGCCTACTTGTTCTTAGAAGCCAGCCTGTTCTTCACCATGGAGATGCTCTGGTCTTAATCCAGAGATTTGTCTCCAGCCTTTGCTATTACACACTCAGCTTCTGCTGTCACACACCTTTCCTCTGCTGTCTTCCTCTGAGAACAGCAGATCTTGTTAATCTTGAACACACAGAAGATTTCTTTTAAATTATCTAATTGTTTTTCTAGCACTATGCAGTTCCATTAGGGTAGCAATGTTGGGAGCCCTTCTAGTGGTTGGATGCAGGGCCGGATTTACACTTCACACGTCCCTAGTCACAGCACCTTCAGCATCCCTGTCTCTCCCCCCGCTGACCTTCATATTTGCTTTAAAAAATGAAACTTTTAACCCACTTTTCACTTTTAGGTGCCCCTAGAATGCTGGTGCCCCTAGGCATGTGCCTAATTGAAAATCTGGCCCTGGTTGGATGTCAGCATTTTTACCACAGTGTTTTCTACACTAGCTCAGGTTCTGAGCAGTCAGACAATCCTGGCAGCAAAACTATGCTAGGGCTCCCACTGTTGGAGCTGTAGCAGAATGAGACCTTAAGAAAAGTCTCATCATAGATACAACTGCTGAGAAGGCTGGCAGAAGGGCAAGATTTGGTTCCTGACTTACTGCGGGCCCTGCCTCCCAGCAGCTCCCAGAGTCTGCTCCCCTCTATGACATAGTGCCACTTTTGTAGCATCACTAAGCACCTGGAAATTAGCCAGTTCCCAGATGACATACACCTAGGAAATGAACAGTTTCTTAGGTTAAACCAGTATTTTTCTGTCCTCTAAATAGGAAGTAGTAAAATTTTAAAATCTCATTGGTTTTGTTCTGAAAATTTTGAGAGCGGAAATAATTTATTTTAATTGAGACATTTGTCATAAATGAGTTTACAGTCAAGTGACACACTTCAGCGAATATTAGTATCTTATTCAAATACTAACAGAGGTGTGAAAGTGCTGCTATAATAATAATTTTAAAAATACTTTTAAAGGCCAAACCTAAAATCTAACAATAGTTTATAAAAAGTAACTGGTTGTCTGGTTACACAAATTGACAGAACAGTAGTTGTTGTAATCACTAATGTATTAATTACTATAAGACAGGATACTATTAACACATCTTGCATTCTTTGTGTTAAGTGGAGACATTTTAAGAAAAGATTTAACCTTACAGAACTGTAATTATCTCTTCTCTGTGTTTTTAAATGCCCATTTAGAACACAATTTATATGCAGTGGGGATTCCTCTGTGATGTGCCTCTGATTTTTTTTCCTATAATAATAAATTAAATATTTTAATATTTTGCTACATATGCTTAACCTCACTATCCTATTGTTGTCAAACTTTTTTTTATCAGAAGCAAGAAATATCTAAAAATGAATTAGTGATACAACTATTGCTACTTTATATTACCCTTTGTAAAGGATTTGGAATACTAATGAAGAATGGTTTTGAAATTATTAATTATGGGAAATAAATACTATTAGAAGGCTAACAATATAATAATACAGTACAATATTAATATTTCAGAGTGTATTGAAATCTAGAGATCAACTGTTACGTTTGATGCCATCTTTTCATAGTGACTCTTTTCACCAGTGCTTTTTTTTATAGTAAAGTTACTTGCCTAAACTGGAGCTACTCTGCATAATGAAAAAATAGTTCCTTAGCAACTCACATGGTAGGAATAGTACTGTTGTGTTACACTTGTGCGTAATACAGTCAGTTATTTAATATTTCAGATAAGATCAGATCCTCTTTTTCTTTTTATGCATGCATAGGAATTGATTAAAACAGTGCCTGGTAATATGGCTTTAATTAAGGCTGAACAGTATTTCCATTATATATCCCTGTTCTCTTGTGAGCTCACTTTCAGAGATTTCCTCTGGTAGGGATCTGAGAATAATATTGTGAAAAATAACCCTGTATTGCAAGTACAAGTAAACATCTCGGGCTTTTCATTTGTATTGCAAGGACAAGTAAACATCTAGGGCTTTTCATTTGAGCTAGCAGGGGTTCCTAGTACAAAATTTTTGGTGGCCTTAGAGTGCAGCCACCAACTCTTGCTGGTGGCCGCTCTCACACTTCTTTCTAAAATACTTAATTAGCTTTAAGAAAAACAAATAAATATGCACATATACACATCCAAATCATAGTAATTTATTTATTGCTAGCTAATAAGTCCGTTGTAGAAAAGTGATATTAACATACAAATATTACTTTTCACAGCAGACTTATTCAGCCCTGGGGACAAATTAAGCCCTGTGGGGACTAGAGCCTGAAGCCACACCACCGGAGCCTAGGGCCTGCCATTGTGCAGCTGGAACCTGGGACTGGAGCCCAAAGCTCCAGGACTGAAGCCCAAAGCCTGAGCCCCACCGGCTTTGGGAAGGTGGGGAACGCATCAGCTGCCTGCTCCTCCAGCATTGTGCTCCAGGTGTCTCCAGAAGGGTGCAGGGCCCAACCCCAGCTGGAAGCCCCAGAACCAACAGAGATAGGGAGGGGCTGTTATTCCCCACATACCACACAGCCCAGGGGGCTGTGGCCACAAGAATTCCAGGTGAGGTCTCACCAGTGCCTTGTATAACGGTACTTTAATCTCCTTACTTTCCTACTGGAAATACCTCGCCGGATGCAGCCCAAGACTGCATTAGCTTTTTTCACGGCCATATCACATTGGTGGCTCATAGTCATCCTATTATCAACCAATACTCCAAGGTCCTTCTCCTCTTCCGTTACTTCTGATTGATGCGTCCCCAGCTTATAACTAAAATTCTTGTTGTTAATCCCTAAATGCATAACCTTACACTTCTCACTATTAAATTTCATCATATTACTATTACTCCAGTTTACAAGGTCATCCAAATCTTCCTGTATGATTTCCCGGTCCTTCTCTAAATTGGCAATACCTCCCAGCTTTGTGTCATCTGCAAACTTTATTAGCACACTCCCACTTTTTGTGCCAAGGTCGGTAATAAAAAGATTAAATAAGATTGGTCCCAAAACTGATCCCTGAGGAACTCCACTGGTAACCTCCCTCCAGCCTGACAGTTCACCTTTCAGTAGGACCCGCTGTAGTCTCCCTGTTAACCAATTCCTTCTCCACCTTTCAATTTTCATATTGATCCCCATCTTTTCCAATTTAACATGATTTTGGTAATTAATTGAGCTTTAAATATTCATGGTAAATAGGCCCAATGGCCTGTGATGGGATGTTAGATGGGGTGGGATCTGAGTTACTACAGAAAATTCTTTCCTGGGTATCTGGCTGGTGAATCTTGTCCATATGCTCAGGGTTTAGCTGATGGCCATATTTGGGGTCGGGAGGGAATTTTCCTCCAAGACAGATTGGAAGAGGCCCTGGAGGTTTTTCGCCTTCCTCTGTAGCATGGGACACAGGTCACTTGCTGGAGGATTCTCTGCACCTTGAAGGCTTTAAACCACGATTTGAGGATTTTAATAGCTCAGACATAGATGAGAGGTTTTTTGCAGGAGCGGGTGGGTGAGATTCTGTGGCCTGCATTGTGCAGGAGGTCGGACTAGATGATCATAATGGTCCCTTCTGACCTTAGTATCTATGAATCTAAGAAAAGCCCCTGGTGGCCGCATTTGGTAAACGCTGTTTAAAATCACAGTTTTAGTCTGTTCGGTTGTTTTTTTTGTTAAGGAATAATTTGGGAACAACTGGAGGGAGAATGAGGGTAATGGCAATAGGAACACATGGTTACATAGGTTAGGTATGCACTCAGGCTATTGAGCACCCACTTTTTCCTTCCTGCCTTGAGGGCAGGGATGTATGTTTGTATAAAGCCATGTGCAATGAGGCCCTGTTCTTATTTGTGATTTCTAGCTTCACAAATATTAGTGAGTAGTACTGTGGACCAGACATGCGTATCTCTACATCAAAGGTGGCAGTATAAGAAAGGAAGCAGGTTCTGCAGAGCTGCTACTTCCTTCCATCCAAATGCAGATGTGGGGCAGGAAGTTGGAGCCTTCCTATGCTGCACTGGGTATAAACACAGAATAGTTTCCTCCCTCCCCAGCATAGCAGGGAGTCACTCTCTCCTTCTCAGGATGTTCCAAGTCAGTGCAATAACATGCCACTCCTTGCACTATGCAGATCATAATGTCATGATCTAACACTAAATAATAGCTGATGTTTTCAGATCACAATCTCTTTAAATATTTGGCAGTCTGTCAGATTCACTGACAAATTCCAGTAGGCAGATTTGTTGTGATCCTCAGAGTTCCCTATGATTTTGGATCTACAAATAAGATTAACCATTGCAAGATTTAAAAGCAACAAAAAAATGGCAAAAACACTGTTTGGCCTCTAGTTTGTTGCACAGGCACATTCTGTCTCTGACATATAAAATGTTCGGATGAAACATCACCATACAAAATCATATAAAACATTATCAAAGTTTACTCTTCTTTAAATATAAGGGTTTCACTATAGGAAAATGGTGATCCAAAACTGTATAGGTATCTTTTGAATTGTATGATTTCACAAACCACTTCAGCTTTACTTTCTTGGTGGTTGTGAGATATCAGAATCCCTTGATGTCAACAAAGAATCCACCATAGTGGTCACCTATGCTGTATTCCCTTTGTATAAAGTTGTGTGATTTTATTTTTGTCCTGCATACCTTCCCTCCACTCTGAAAGCCTTCACGTTGCAGTGACAGTCCTTTGGGCCAAAGAAAGTGGTTTCAGCTCCCTTTGGAACTTGTCAGCTTTGTTTTTAACATGGCCATAGGAGGATACAATGTAATATACAAGTGTGTGCTCTTGCCACTCCACAGGGATCAGACATAGGCCTTGGCGTTCAGGACTGGTTTACTTGATTCCCACATGGCAGCATGTTGTGCTTTTGCTAGGCCTCTGGGCTGCACTGTAATCATAGAAATGTTGAGCTGGAAGGGACCTCAGGAGGTCAGCTAGCATCCACTGTGAAGCAGAATTAAGGAAACTTAAACTATCCTGACAGCTGTTTGTCTAACCTGTTCTTAAAAAAAAAAAAAAAAAAAAAAAAAAAAAAAAAAGGGAGATTCCTCAGCCTGCCCTAAGCAATTCATTCCAGTGCTTAACTACCCTGACAGGAAGTTTTTCCTAATATCCAACCTAAACCATCTCTGCTGCAATTTAAGTCCATTGCTTCTTGTTCAACCTTCAGAGGTTAAAGAGAACAATTTTTCTCCCTCCTTATTGTAGCAGCCTTTTATGTACTTGAAAACTGTTATCATATTCCCCCCTCAGTCTTCTCTTCTCCAGACTAAACAAACACCATTTTTTTTCAGGTTTCAGAGTAGCAGCCGTGTTAGTCTGTATCCGCAAAAAGAAAAGGAGGACTTGTGGCACCTTAGAGACTAACTCATTTATTTGAGCATAAGCTTTCGTGAGCTACAGCTCACTTCATCGGATGCATTCAGTGGAAATCAGTCTTCCTTCATAGGTCATATTTTTTTTACCTTTTAATCTTTGTTGCTCTTGTCTGGATTTTCTCCAATTTCCAATATCTTTCCTGAAATGTGGCGCCTAGAACTCGACACAATACTCCAGTTGAAGCCTCGTCAGCACCGAGTTGAGTGGAAAAATTACTTCTCATGTCTGTCTTACACCACTCCTGCTAATGCATCCCAGAATGCTGTTCGCTCTTTTTTTTTTTCTTTTTTTTTTTTTGCGCAACAGTGATTGAGTCCCAGATGCTTTTCTGCAGTACTCCTGCCTCGGCAGTCATTTCCCATTTTGTATGTGTTCCTTCCTAAGTGGAGTACTTTGAATTTATCCTTACTGAATTTCATTCTGTTTACTTCAGACCATTTCTCCAGGTTGTCCACATCATTTTGAATTTTAATCCTATCCTCGAAAGCATTTGGAACCCCTCCCAGCTTGGCATTGTCCGCAAACTTTATAAGTGTACATGCTATGCCATTCTCGAAATCATTGATGAAAATATTGAACAGAAGTGAACCCAGAACTGATCCCTGCGGGACCTCACTCGATATGCCCTTCCAGCTTGACTGTGAACCACTGATAACTACTCTCTGGGAACAGTTTTCCAACCAGTTATGGACCCACTTTATAGTGGCTCCATCTAGGTTGTATTTCCCTAGTTTGTTTAGGAGGAGGTCTTGTGAGACAGTATCAAAAGCCTTACTAAAGTCAAGATATACCACATCTCTTTCTCTTAGACTTGCTTCTCATGGGATCTTACCTACCAACTTCCTGAATTTACTAGGGCCTGCCTTCTTGAAATCCATTATCCTTTTTGTGCTGTTTTCCCTCCTACCATTCCTTAGAATCATAAACTCAGTCATTTCATGGTCACTTCCATTTTCAAATTCTTGACTAGTTCCTCCCTATTTATCAAAATCAAATCTAGAACAGCCTCTCCCCTAGTAGCTTTCTCCACCTTCTGACATAAAAAATTTGTCTCCAGTACATTCCAAGAATTTATTGGATAATCTGTGCCCTGCTGTGTTGTTTTCTCAACAGATGTTTGATTAGTTGAAGTCCCTTAGTGCTTAACTATCTTTATAGTTACATTTTTTTCTGAATACCTAATGTGATTCTCCCTTGTTGCAAATTAAGATGATTACTTTTTGTCATACCCTCAATGGATTGGGAGAACAATTGATCACTGTCCTCTTTATAACAACCTTTACCTATTTGAAGACTGTTATCATGCCCTCCCTCAATCTGTTCCCTGGAGCAAACATGCTCAGTTCTTTCAAACTTTCCTCATAAATCATATTGTCTAACCTCAAATATCCATCTTTCTAATATTCATCTTTAATACTCTTTGCTCACAAGAGGCAGTAATATGTCTTTTGGAGCATCTGCAAAAAGGGGCTGATTATTGAACTTACACGGATGAGGTGAATCTGCTCATTCATTTCAATTTTACTCTTAGAATTAACTGTAGGGAAAATTATAGTGGAGTCTCTGACCTCATTTATATTGAATAGTGTGAATAATATCTTCCGAAGGAATAGAAACAACCTTGGGTTTTGTTTTGTTTTTTTAAAAACAGTATAGTCTGACCTATCTAACTTGTTAAACCCAACCGATTACTTCATCTAATCACAGGAGTCAGTCTTTTGAGGCATGCTAAAGCTAAACTGCTGTGGGTGTGTCATGGAGATGACATAATTGTTCTCCTCATAGAAATAACTACAGTGAAGGAGTTCCCTGGATATTTTTAAAAGTCTTTCAGTAGCCATATCATTATGTCCCAATTCTAGATCTGGTTAGATGGGCTCTTGCTTCTCATTTAAACAGACTTTTTTCATCTGATGGAGATCTCTGAGTAATGTGGAACAATTGTCATGAGAGGTCCTGAAAGTTATATTTGAGCAACATGTATGTGAAGCTGCGGGGGAGATAGTCAAAAGATTTGGATTTTGAGCCGGTATACATGCTGATGATTCACAATACCCCCTTCCATTATACTCAGTGCCAGCTCTCTCCTTTCCTAATGCCTGGCTGAGATAGGGGCATGAATGAGAGCAAACTAACTGATGTTCAATTCAGGCAAGGTGCTAGTAAGTACGAAGTGTCAGGGAGCTTCAGCTGAACTGATGCGTGCTCCTGTTATTGGGTATTGCCCAGTCTTTTGGAAGGATTTTTTTTTTTAATCTGGGAGGTTTGGATCCCAAATTGTCCCAGGATTTCTAGGTAGTGCTGCTAGCCAGGAGTCCATTTTTCCATCTCTTCAACCATTGTGATAGATTCTCTTGCATGCAGCCCTCACTGCATTATCTCTACCTTTATCATCTCCAGGAAATTCATTTTCCCCTGTTCTCTGTTGGAATCTGAGTTTTTTGACCTTCCAAGTGCAGCATAAGAAATAGCTGTATTTGCTTAGACTTTTGTCTGAGATGGTGATGGAGAAGGATGGTAGTCTTTCTCTGGACGAAAGTCATTTTTGTTGGACCTTTGTCAGTAAGTGATGATTTTAAATTTCTGTCCATACATCTAGACACTACTTGATATGTTCATTTGAGAAAGCCCTAAGTATATGTGGTAATGGATGATATTGGGTAAAGTTATTCTGATTAAGCTTTCTCACTTGCCAGTGATAAAGAAGTGCTTGTGGAGGATCAAGGGTTTTTGGGGGGTTTTTTATGCTTGTTACCATATCAGTAAATCTAAAAGGTAGATTTTTACTTGTCTGCTCTTTTAAACTGACATCTTACGTGATTCTTCTCTCAAATATAGGTAGAAGCTCCTTTTATACCAAAGTGCAGAGGACCTGGAGATACCAGCAACTTTGATGACTATGAAGAAGAAGATATTCGTGTGTCTCTAACAGAGAAATGTGCAAAAGAATTTGCTGATTTTTAGTATGTGTAAGAGGACAAGATGACATCAGGACTTACATTGGGATCTTTGCACTCTATTAACTGATGAGGTGAAGCTGAGACAGTCATATGTCAAAACAGTTACCTAGTTACTTCATTCCACAAAGCTGACTGAGGTCTTTATTGCCATCTTCCATGTGTGCAGTTTGCACCAACCCTTATAACTAGGCACAATTAAGCAAGCACTGTTTTGCTGTATCACAGAATACTAGACCACTTTCCTACTTATCTTTGGTTTCTGTCGTTTCATTTGTTTCTGTATAATGTTCGGTTCCCCCTTTTTAAAATGAAGTAGTTTTTACCCAAGAATGCTCCATTTTATTTTGAATAATGTATTTGTGCGAGTGAAATGGAAGGTGTTGCGGCTACTGTGATTTAGACTGAAGTGAAAGATAAGTGTTGCTTCTAGTCTGTGCCAGCCAATACTTCTTGTCTGTCTTGTATCTGAGACTACAGTTGATTTTATATATATATATATATATATATATATATATATATATATATATATATATATATATAGGTAGCTCAGACTAAATCTAGCCAACATTTTTAGCATTTTTGAAGGTAGTATTTATCGCCACATAAGTCTATGCTAAATTAACTTAAAAACATTACTTCCTGGAGCCTGACCAAAATTAACATAAATTGGACAGCTTAAGTAGGGGACAGTAGCTGGGCCTCGTGCCTTGGTTTTCTACATACCTTCAGTTCTCTTCACTGCCTCCTTCCTTTGTATTCCTCACCTGGGCAGTAGGTAAATATGCCATAACCTGACTGTGCCATGGGAAGCACGCAATCTCACTGAGCAGGAACAGCTCTACCGGGTCTGAACTTCAGACCATGTTTAACCAAGTAAATTACCAGCATTTCAGTCGATAGGTATTAAATGGGTTTTTAACACCGTAAACCCTAAACTCTTAAAAGAAGTTTTGGTCAGTATTGTAACAGAATATGACTGACTAAAAAAAAAAGTCAGTGTTGTGTCTCCGAAAGTATTCCTCGTTTAATACCCTTTTTTAACTTAAGGCGTTGGTTTAAAAAACAAAATCAAAAAGTGCTCTGCCATTAGCTATGAGGAAACAAGTGGGTTTAGCAAATGCGAAGTAATATGAATGCATTGCTAGATGAATATGGTGTTGTTTTTTTGTTAGCTGTTAAAATAAAAGGTTATTGCCAAGTTTTTATTCTGGTATACTATATTAGTAAACTGGGCATGGAGAACTGCTATGATCGTTTGATTTTTAATTACAGTGCTTCATTCATGTGTAAAAGAGACATAGTTTAAAAACTGCCACAGTTGTTTTCTTATTTACGTTGTGTCTTCATTTCTAACCTAGTTCCTTTCAATGAAACAGAATGTATGATCACACAGATGTAAGAATTTGGGCTTGTATACTCTCACCAACTGACTTAAGATACTGCTGCCATGTACTAGCTTTTGGCACTTTTACACATTTATTTCAGTGTTTATTAATAATCAGTGGCTCAGCACATTATTTTTTGCTTTTAAACTTATCCATACTATTTTTATTTGTACACTTGATTCTGGATATCTCAGTGACCTGTCTTCAAAACAGCACTTCTAAAGAGTTTAAAATAAACTAGGCTCATATTTTATGATCAATTTACATGCATACAAGGATGACTCGTTTTTATTAAAACTGATCTATATTGATACATAGCTATTGTATTTGTTTGAATGTCAGTGCAGATGAACCATTGACATTACATCCTTTTCATCTGTATTACACTCCTTTAAGAAAAGCCTTTGTAGACATTTTACAAACCAGTATGAGCTGTAACATCCAACATTCTGTATGTCTTTAGGTTGTCAAGCATTTTTGCACAACGTCATTAGGAGGTTGACGCTGATTGCAGCCTTTGTCCACCCATATTTACATATGTACAAGAAAAGTATAAAATACTTTGCTGTAGCAAATTTTATGTAATAAAAATATATCATCACATTAATAAATTAAAGAAAAAGTCTTTGTATAAAAAATGTTAAAATCTTTTGTATTTCATTTAGACTGAGGACATGCTGTTGTATGCTAGCTGTATGCGATAAATTCTACAGTAACTTTGTTGTCGTTTATGAACTTTAAAAGATTTTAATAAATGCTGGAGATCACAGTTTGATTGCTTATTATTTTAATTTTCAGTCTCTTAATATGGTTAAGAGATTTTCTATTCTGTAAAATATAGTGATCATTCACCCTGGGTGTATAGTAAAACAGAAGAGTCTAGGGCATTGATTCTAACATGTCTATTTGATATCCAGATTAAACTCTAGATGGGCATAAATTGAAGCGGCCTCTTAATAATTTCCATGATGATATGTTATTTCTTAATTGTATCAACAAGCAGTTAACTATGGGAAGTAAAATAAATTTCCAACATGGCATAATAGACTTCAGTAAGGAAATGAGACTTTATTTGGGGCAAGAGAAGGAGCATAGTTTCCATGGCATTAGTGAATACATTTGACAATGTGAATATTATGCAATCCTCTCATTTAAACACAGTCATAAAAATATAACCACAAGAATATCATACTTGTGTTTAATTTCAAAAATCCTTTTTACCATATGAAAAATTGTATATCAAAAAATAAAGGCTTGTTAATTTTACACAGTTGAGGAATTAAGTGTTGAACTAAATGGTATATTTTAACTAGTTATATGCAATTTCATTTCCAACATAAAGGATTGTATCTCATTAAGTAAATTGCTTCTTTATTCTCTTGTCAGTGGCATTAAAACGCTTATTTTTAAATCCCTAGTGTTGAAAATATTTTACATTTTTTTGCAAATAATTAGATGTTTATAAGTACTGCAAGAGTGTGAAATATAGTAAAAAATTACTAGAATGTTCATAGATTCATAGATACTAAGGTCAGAAGGGACCATTCTGATCATCTAGTCCAACCTCCTGCATAGCGCAGGCCACAGAATCTCACCCAGGTTTAATTAATTAATTGTACCACGTCACATACATGGTTTCTTAAAATTGAATTTACTAATAACAGGGAAAGACTCGAGTAATGTACTGAACGTACTAGGTTGGGCCTATTAAATTCCACGCTAAAGTTGAGTGTTTTGAAGAAGATGGTACTGTTTGAAAGCACTGCCAGAAGGCAATTAGAGTTGGATTTTTTTAAAACAGAGAGCAAGCTGGTCATCAAATGCAAATAATTTTCCATATTTATCATCTCACATTTATTCCTTATTTTTATTTAAAACAATTCTCTTATAAAATAATCTCTGCGGATTCTTGTTGTACAGACTGTGTGCCTTATAAGCCATGAAACTATTGATAAAAGTAAAAACTGTTATGGGAGCTGGCTATCATTTATCCTCAGAATCCTGCAGTTCATGTTTTAAAAGGCACTGCTGTGTCTGTCTGTACCTCAGCTTCTCTTTTCACATTGTTGTGGTCACAGAACTTGAAAAAGTTTATTTTATGCTGCTATAGGCCTATTGACTTCGGTTTTGTGTTTTAGTTTCCTAGTATAAACACCATATTACATTTTAAAGATTTTTGTTTGTGCTTTCTTAGACAAATTTGTTGCAGTCTTCTAGATCACGAGTCTTATGTTTCTTCTGCATTTCTACAAAGAAAACAACAGAACGCCACTAGCCATCACCTTCAGCCCCCAACTAAAACCTCTCCAACGCATCATCAAGGATCTACAACCTATCCTGAAGGACGACCCATCACTCTCCCAGATCTTGGGAGACAGGCCAGTCCTTGCTTACAGACAGCCCCCCAATCTGAAGCAAATACTCACCAGCAACCACACAACAGAACCACTAACCCAGGAACCTATCCTTGCAACAAAGCCCGTTGCCAACTCTGTCCACATATCTATTCAGGGGATACCATCATAGGGCCTAATCACATCAGCCACACTATCAGAGGGTCATTCACCTGCGCATCTACCAATGTGATATATGTAATCATGTGCCAGCAATGTCCCTCTGCCATGTACATTGGCCAAACTGGACAGTCTCTACGTAAAAGAATGAATGGACACAAATCAGACGTCAAGAATTATAACATTCAAAAACCATTGGAGAACACTTCAATCTCTCTGGTCACTCGATCACAGATCTAAGAGTGGCTATCCTTCAACAAAAAAGCTTCAAAAACAGACTCCAACGAGAGACTGCTGAATTGGAATTAATTTGCAAACTGGATACAATTAACTTAGGCTTGAATAGAGACTGGGAATGGATGAGTCATTACACAAAGTAAAACTATTTCCCCATGGTATTTCTCCCTCCCACCCCACCCCTCCACTTTTCCTCTGATTATTCTTGTTAACTGCTGGAATTAGCCTACCTTGCTTGTCACCATGAAAGGTTTTCCTCCTTCCCCCTCCTGCTGCTGGTGATGGCTTATCTTAAGTGATCACTCTCCTTACAGTGTGTATGATAAACCCATTGTTTCATGTTCTCTGTGTGTGTATATAAATCTCTCCTCTGTTTTTTCCACCAAATGCATCCGATGAAGTGAGCTGTAGCTCACGAAAGCTTATGCTCTAATAAATTTGTTAGTCTCTAAGGTGCCACAAGTACTCCTTTTCATCTTCCATAAGAAACTGCTAAAGGGTTTACAGATAGGATGTATAGAGCTGGTCTGACAGGGATAATACAGAAGTTCCCTTACTTGGACAGCTGGTTCAGTTGGGTCAAGGTGTGATCTAGTTTCTCAGGATAACTTTCCTCTCTGTAGCTTTTTTGAGGTTGAGGGTGAATGAGTAAAAAATCTGTGTTGAATATGAGAGCTACTGTGCTAACATTTACAGGGATTTCTGCAGACTCCAGAAGGGCTTGGCTGCTTCAAAGAAATTTCTAGATCTATAAAGGGCAATCATCCTTGCATCATTGGAAATCTGCACTCCAATCAAATTTTGTGTAAGGGTGCTAGACCTGATGGCTACTTACACTTTCCTGTGAAGTCATGCAAATGATAACATGAATCTATTTCAGTGTTCGTACAATTCCCTTTTAAACATTGGTGACTCATAGTCTGGACACGGTTCTATGATCTGAGGAGGTCAAGACGTCGCTCCTGAAGTGAACCGGTACAAAACCCTTTCTTTTTGGATTGTAGAGGTAACGTGTTTATGGTACTCATTTGAGTCAGCTCGTGACCCATGAAATGTGTAAGCAGAAAGAGACTCAGTTACTTCCACACACACGCAGCCTGTTAGAGATTTTGGTTGTAAGGTTTGTCCTAAAAGCATTCCTCCTTGTAGTCAGAGCAAGATGGTGCAGATTGCCCTTGTTATCTGTGAAAATTTAGTATGTGATTTGCCAAGTTTGGCCTCTGTCTCCCCGTTATATCAACAAATAGCCTGACTGGGAGTGGTGCATCCAGAACAATGACTCCTTTGGCTTTGCGTGTGGCAGAAGTGAAGAACACTTGACCTAATAGTACAAGGTGAGTAGGTGCAGACCAACTAGAATGGTTTCTCAATGACAATGACATCTTCAATCTTTGTCAAATGGAAACATCCAGCTGTTGTTCTGTTTGCAAAAAATCTAAACACATAGGTCTTGAGGTCTATTCGTGAGTACACTGGAGTCCAAACTCCGTCACAGATGCCTTTCTTCTTCACTGGGAGATACAGTTATAGTTATGTCTCCATTTCCTTTGCTTCCAAGGTCCTGTAGAAGATTTGACAAGGCACAGCTTGAGATACATTTGGGCAACCAAAGGGAAGCTAAACATTCAACTCAGTAGTGTTTGTGTGTCTAATGTGATAGCTTTTGAAGACCCCATCTGATCAATTCCAAAATTTCAGGCAACATTTTAGTCATCACTGGGAAGAACCCTAATGATTTTGGTGACAGTCAGAAAACCAGAACACCAGAAATGCCTGATTTCCACACACAGCCATTTGATGCTGCAGGCAGAGGAGCATTCTGATATCACAAGGTCTGCTGAGAAGGTCTACTGGGAAGAGATGGGATCCAGCTGACCAAGAAGGGGAAGAGTATCTTTGTGTACAAACTCACCAACCTAGTGAGGAGGGCTTTAAACGGTGTTCAAAGGGGGCATATGACAAAAGCCCACAAGTAGGTATTTTTTTAAAAAGGTTACCTTAACAGAGGGCTAGATGTTGGGAGGACGGGGCATGGAAAATTACAACAGGTCATAGGAGCAACAAGAGGGAAATCAGTGGGGGAATCTTTGTTCATAGCGATGTCTATACGCAAATGCAACAAGTACGGGGAATAAATAGGAAGAACTGGAAGTATTAGTACATAAGCTAAATTATAACTTAATTGGCAACACAGAGATTTGGTGGGACAAATCTTGTTACTGAAATATTGATATAACCAGGAATGGTTGTTCAGGGAAGGACAGGAAACGGGGAGGGAGAAGGGAAGGTGGTGTTGCATTATACACCAAGAATATATGCACTTGTTCCGAGGTCCAGAAGGAGAGGAAGACAAGTTAAAAGTCTCTGAGAAAGGAAAAAGGGGCAGGGGTGAGGGGAAGAGACTGTAATGCTGCCAGTAATATTGACTATATCCTTATTTGAAGTATTCTCAACTTCTCACGTTGATTTATTTTTTTTAATTCTCTAGGCTTCCTTTCACCCAAATCTAAAATGTTTGTGAAATTGACTAGCTATTTTTATTTTATGTTCATCTTTGCCGCAGCTAACAGTTTTGAGATTTTTAACTCTGTCAGCCTTGTATTCCATGTATATAGATTGGCCTCAGCCCCTCGTAGCACAGGCTGCCGTATAGTTATTAACTACTAGCATTGGTTGGAAAATAGGATTCCTCCAAAGAAAACTTTGACTTTTTTCATTTTAAAAAAAAGGAAGTGAGAAAAGAAAACTGCCAAAGACCAATATTTTTGGAAACTGCTGAAACTGAAAATCTTTTGGCCTCACACTGTTGGGGGTTGTTTTTTGTCCAATTTTCAGCTAAAAAAATATTTGCTTTTCCAGTGGGAAAAAAATCAAACCTTTTTGAGGAAAGCAGAAACTTTCAGTACACATTTTCATTTTGTCAAAAATCCAATTTTTCATTTAAAAAAATGTAGTAAATTTTGACTAGTCCTATTACTGACATCTAACTGTTGTTTCTCAACTATGTCATTTACTGCACTTTTATTGGATGAAGAGTTCTTATTTCTCTAATAGCTCTACAGTTATTTCTGAACCATACAGTGCAGATGACAAAGGATATTGTTAGCCAATTGGGGAACAGGGATTTGCATATTCACTGTCTGGTTATTTCTCAGGTTTATGGTGATTATGCATCTCTCTCCTTTCAGGACACTCCTATAAAATCTCATCGTGTGCACGCCTCCGATAACCATGAGTGCTTCGACCTCCAGCCTCTTCTAAACTTGTCTCCTAATCTGAATCCAGGTATTAAATGCAATTGCTTTTAAAAGAATTACTCTTAATCTGAGACTAATCCTGAACCATTTAAATCAGTAATAGTTTTCCTGTTGACTTCATTGGAAACAGAATTGGACCTTCTTTTGGGAGCAGGGAAGAGCTTAGGTGGAAAAGAAAATGATTTGATTGTGTGGGGTGGGGAGAGCTTGGATTGAGAAACGGGGGAGCTAATTAGATTGCATGATGGGGTCAGAGGGTGTCAGAAACTTGAGGCAGGCATGTTGGTTGTGGCAAACAAATGCAGGCAGTAACCATCTGGAACATAGGAATGAGAAGGTGGTGAGCAAATTTCAGTGCAACTGGTTGGGAAAAGGTGTCTCCTCCCCCCACCCTCACGTTTGAGTTCATAATTGTATCCTGGGCTAATAAACTCTGAGGCTCAGGATATTGCTCCTGTTCACAGGAAGCAGCCTAGCATTACTATTACCATACTGCACATGTTTAGTGTGTAGGAAGGGAAGGCAAGGCATGGCAAATCATGTTGTTGTTTTACTGTTTAGCAACTATTTGCTGAGGGTGTAATTCTCACACACATTGCTCAGAGTAATTGGACTCTGGAAAAATCCAATAGGGTCATCTAAAATGGAATGCACCCCATCCCTCAGCCTTTGAACAGGGCACTGTCCAGAGCTACTATATGAATGCTATTCCAGCCCAATCCCTGAAGTCTTCCTGTATAGTGGTTCCTGTCTATTGGATCTAACTGCTGATCACTGTCCCCTTTCTCTAGTGTTCCATTCTATACTAGCACATCTGGAGTTGGCATGAAGCCCACCCCCTGGCAGTCAAGGGTAGAGAGGCCCCTTTCATGGCCACTTCCTTCCCCCACAGTATCCCTCACTGCATAAAGGCACATTGAGGAATTCCATAGCATGGAGTGCCTTGTGTGGAAGCCCACCGTCAGCAGGTGCATTTCACTCTAACTAGACAACTATTTATGAGAATACCATGTAATCTTTTAGTCTAACATATCTTAAAGCAGCTGAACCCATTTTGCTTTGCAAAGTACTTGAGTGTAAATTTTCCTTGAATTTTTAAAAAGTCAGTGCTAATATTTGAGTCTGTTAGAGCAGTCAGCTATCAGCAAGTAAGTAACATCATCCAAAATTAGGGCCAGTGTCAGGGAAGTCACTAAATAGCCTTTATTCTGCTATTGCTTGTTAATTAATAATGACCAATTTTAATTTTCAGTGCTTCAGATTTTAATACATACTAGTTTAGTGTTGCTACTGTTGTAATTGACCTGTACTGTTGGCTGCCTTGAGCTTAGCCCAAGCAACACTTCAGTAATTATAGCTGCGCCTGTTAAGTTTCTAGACTTCATAAAGAACCTTGGCAAAGTTTGTTTTGAATTAAAACCAGCTAGTAAAGATTTGATTGGGAATGAGGTTGTTAAGATGTGTAATATGTCTGATCAATTGCTTAATCAACAGCACTGTGGCGAGCTAGTCAGCAGACTGGGCAACTAGCAAGCAGTTAGGGTAAGAGTCTATAAGTCGTGATCAGGTAAAAGCTATGGCCTTTCAACTCAAAGGGGTAGAATTGCAAATCCACTTTTTAACATAGTTGGGGATGACTCCAAAACTATCTCTCAATACATAGGAAACTCAATCAAAATGATATTGTTAGCAAGTGCACTTTCTGTAGATTTTTCTTCTCAAATAAGTTTTTCCTTGCAGTTACTCATTTTAGTCCTCTTAGTGAGCCTATCGTATAATAGTCCAGCTAATAACAAATACTATTTGTGCAATTAAGACACAATTTGTTTCTCTGTGCCCTTCTCATAATTGGTCTGCAAATAATAATAATAATAATAATAATAATAAATCTGATTTTCCCACTTTAATAAATGGCAAGGGAATTCTTAGCAGTGAATTGATTCATGTCTTTTTATTACTCCAACTATTTTATACAGAAAAACATGGTCGTTGCAACCTCCAGGCCCTGGCAAATGTAATATTATACAATAAATGGGGCATACTATGGAAATTAAGTTCCAAAATACTTTAGCATACAATCAAAACAAAAACCATACTTCTATTTCTGCTTAGCTTCTCTGTAACAAGATGATACAATTTAAATGAACTGAATTGGCCAGTAGATGGCATATTCATTAAGACCTGGATCAGGACAAACAGGAAAAGTTCACATATTAACTTCTTCTGAGTTTGTGTGAACAAACAAGCCTATGTAAAATGCTTGTTGAAGAATTGTAGGGAACAGAATATGCCTCTTTGGACATGTATATCAGATAACATACTACACACAGCATTAATAATAAATACTTAGTGCTTACATACTAATAGCTTCAATATATTTTGTAAATATTAACTTATCCTCACAACACTCAGAAGCAGACGGACATTTTCCTTGTAGGGTAACTGTGTTAGAAAAGTTAATGACATCACTAGAATGCTGGAATTCCTGGGTCCTAGCCTTGGACTCAACCTTCCAATTCACGCCAATGTATTTATTCAAAGCTATAGTCTCTGTGATTGCAGTATGCCTTTGTAATTATCTGCATCATTATAAAACATGTTAGCTAATAAATGAGGCCAGCCTCTTCTGGTTATCAGTGCCATGAAATACACATTTCTAAGGTGATATTTTATTAATAAAGTATAATTGTATCTAACAGATTTTATAGCAATATTTGTGTTTAAACTGCAATCATGCATTCTTATATCAAAAACCATCTTTAAAAAGGAAGTGTTTGAATCCAGTTTGGACAAAACAGCTCTTTGTATTTCATTGCATCAATTGTAATAAAGCTGGATATTCCCCAATTGGTAAATCTTCTTGGAATAAGTGGCCCAACCCAGCTTTCTTTTATTTGAGCAGCATGTGATCCCATTATTGTATTACATGCACTTCACGGCTCAGGAGCTGACTGGCATTTGACTGGCAGACTTGTATTTATTCTTCAGCATTCTCCCCAAGACAAATAATAAACTTGCCATGAATAGATAATCTGAAAGAAAAAAGATGAAAATCTCAGTACTACGCTGTCCTCAGTTCAAACATCTCTGTACCAAGCAGCCAGTGCAGAGGATGAAAAGGCAATATTCAGAAGGCCTCAGTGCCATGGTCTTGGTTTTATTTTATGTATACAAAATTACAGTAATACCCAGAGACCACAATCAGAATTGGTTCTCCATTGTGGTAGGCATGGTCTGAATACGTAAGACTGGTCCCTGCTAACGCTCTGTGTTCAGTGTGTTGTTAATTTTGAGGGGATTCTGTGTCCTGAATGTTAATTCTGAAGGAGGAGGAGCTTGAATTAAGCCCCAAATAACATTGCTGCTGCTGTTCAGTAAGCATCTGTGGGATGGGAAGCAAACTAAGTTCTAAAACAGCAGGAAAGAGATGTCTGGCTTGAACTCCAAAAGCAGCGCTTACGTTTTATTGATTTATAGTGCTGTATTACAAAAAGTGCTACTCTGGGCACCTTTATTTAAAATAATGCAACAAAGAGTTGCTTGGTTCTGGAGGCTGAGAGAAGGGGAAGGATAGAGTAACAGAAAAGACCCGCAAAACTAACCCCACAACCACCAATATCCATATGTCTCTTATTTTGAATTGGTCAGGCTCTGACCCATAAAAACAACTTTAAAGCCCAAATTTTCAAATACAAGAGTCTAAAATTAGGCTCTAAATACACATTTAAGAACTTAATAAGTGGCTAGCTATTCAAGTGTTCAGCTCCCACTGAGTTAAAAATCTGGCTACTTGGACCTTAGTCCGAGGCCCAGTGAAACGAGTGCAAATCTTCCAGTTGGTTTCATTATATTTTTGGATCATGCCTTTATTTAAGAGACCAATTGTGGACTTAGGCACCAATCCTTAGGTTCCTGCATTGAAAAGGTTAGCCTAGATACTTCATATATTTCTTTGGTCTTTCATAAAATACATTCTAGACCCCACATTCCTTCTATCTTGGACATCTTTTCATTTTAAAGGTATTTTGCTTGCCAGGTGGTCTTGCCTTACCCTTTGTTCTGAAACTTATTGCATTTTGCACGCTTTGTGTTTCCCACATCTGTACTTAACTTTACAGTCAAATAGGTGTGATAGGAGAGAATCAACATGCCTTGTGCCTTTGTTGTAGAGTCTGGGGGTGATACTGGACACCAACAATATGAAATCTTTCAGTATGAAAATGAAGGAGAAACTTACGGAGAAAGTGTTTGCAAACTGGCTGAGTAAAAAAAGTCCTATAAACATCTGAATGTTGATCAAACAGATTTATCTATATTTGGCCATATAATTATTTGGATAATAATTACAGGCAAAAAGCATAAATCAATTTTCAACTAAAAGATAAAAAGACCCAAAGCAATTGGAGGGGAGAAAATTAAGGAACAGAACAGTAACTGAAGAGGGGCTCAAAATTATCCATTTTAATTTTTTCACATCAGTATTGCACAAACATATATTTTAAAAGGTAAATTATAGAAAACAGTAATAAAATGCTTGGCTTTTCAATATAATTTCTGGTTAAGATAATGCCTATTACGTTTTGGTGTTCTTTTTTTTTTTTTTTTTAAGAAGGGGCTGATGAGAAAAGACAGGAAAATTAGGTTAAATTTCTAACACATAACAAACATTTCTGTCATAGCAGCTAATGAACATCTAGAAGTTGTTCTTTGAGTGACGGCATGTATCCATTCCACTGTAGGGTTTGTGTGCTCCAGTGCACAGCTGGCTGAACAGTACCCATCGTGGTGGCCTGAGCACCCTCTACTGTCTCACATAGGCATAAAGGACTGAACCTCCCTAGACCCCCCTCAGTTCCTTCCTACTGCCAGTGACAGTTGTTGGAGTTCTATGTCCTTGTTTCTGCAAGTCTTTCTCGATATATAAAACCCAGGTATACTTATTAGTCTGTTTGTTACTAATATCTATCCATCTATAGATAGAGGTAGGTGGTTTTTGTATTTTACGTCGGTTCCCGGTACTCAGTTTGGGATATTGGTCCCAGTACGGGACGTATGCCATGCTCTCTGGGTTTCAAGCCCTGCCACTCTTGCGCCAAGGCTATGCTGAATAGGGACCCTCACCCCAGCTGCCTGACGTGGTTGGGGGAAGCTCATGTGAGCAACAAGTGCAGCATTTATAAGGGCTTTAAACCCTGTATGGAAAAAGACATAGCAGCCAGATTAAAATATCTGATCATGGAATTGGTACTATAGCCTCCATCTGAGTCCTCTGTATTGGTCTGAGCACTAAGCACTTTGGTGTCAGTCAGTAGCACGCTACTGGTGCTGAACAGCAGATCAGGTCCCCAGTACCAAAGAGGCAGCCTTGGAAATCAGGTCATCAATGGAATTGAAGAGGATGAGCTTTGATAAAGATGTTCAAAGAGGAAGCACTCCCCAGAGCATACTTCTACAAAGAGGCGTTTGCTGTCTCAAGAGCCCAATGCGAGCCTGTCGAGACCAGTTCCCAAAGTACCTTCACTGGCATATCCTTGTGCCATGAAACCACAGAGTAGCTTCCTGGTGCTGTCTACTCCTGATGCATTTGAGGTTGCAAGAAAGTTGTTGAACCTCTTGGTGCTACCCTCACCACCAGTTAAAGAGTCCTGCCTGGCACTGGTGTCCACAGTACCGCCGCTGATGCCTTCACCTCTGCACCAAGCAGCTCCACTGTAAGCACCTGCCAGGATACCAGCAAGGCCAAAACCACGTAGGGGAAAGCCACGCATGATATCTCTGGCTCCCCTTTCTTCAGAATCTGAGCCGCCGCCTTTGGTACCAACAGGCACATGTTGCCATGATCTCAAGAAGAAGTGTCATCCTCATGAGATTCTGAAGTTGGGTTCCTACGTATCACTACCTCACTGGTCCCATCAGGAAGGAATGTGACTGGTTTCTGCCCAAGTACCAGCAGGGAGTCTACAGGAAGGATTCTTAGGCTATGCATAGCGGGAGTCCGGGGACATACTAGTGGCCATTTTGGGAACTGTGGGGTTTTTTCCTCAGTCAGGAACAGACCTGAAGCCATCTCAACCAACTTCATCTGCTGGACATCATCAGTATCATTGCATCGGTACTGAGCCTGGCACTGGGCAAACCTGGGATACCTCACATGAGCAACTGCAAGAAGACTAGATACTGGACCCGCCCCCAGTACCATTAGCATCCTCTTCCTCATCTTCTGATAAGGCAGTTGTTGCAAAGCCTATTTCTCCACCTCCAGACAATTTTAAGACTCATCAGGAGTTGTTGAGGAGGATGGCTGTGGCTCTTGATATCCACCCAGAGAAGGACTGGAAAAATCCTGGAAGCCAGTGGACATGCTAACGTCTGCAGCCCAGCTAGAACGTTTCTGCCAATAAATGAGACTATCTTAGTGCCTACAAGATCCTTTGGCAGACCTCAACTTCCCTGTCTCTGAATGGGAAAAGAGTAGAGAGAAGGTACTATGTCCCCTCCCAGGAGTTCAAGTACCTGAATAACCATCCTCCTCTAGGTTCCCTTGTAGTTGCCATGGCCAATGAAAGGGGAAAACAGACACCAGGCCTCAACACCAAAGAATAAAGAGGACAAAAAGTTGGATTTATTGGGGAGGAAGCTTTATTCCACGGATAAATAATAGCTTCACATTGTGAATCAGCAAGCTTTGCTGGGACGTTATCATTTCACTCTGTGGGATATGATTTGATATTTAAAGACAAGCTCCCAGATGAGGTCTGTGACAGAGTGCTGGAGGCTAACAAGAGAGCCAGCCCTCTGATCTCTTAGGCACCAGTTAGTTCCCCTGGAGAAGGCTGACTGGGGAATATGCAGTTAAGCTGATCAGTCTGGGGGCTGATGAACCAATTAGCCATCAACTGCAGGCTATTTAAGAAGACACAGCAAGGAAGAAAGGATTAGGTTAGCTAAGACCAGTATGTGCTGAGATCCGAAGAGAGGGAGGTCTCTGTTCCTTTCTGCCCCTCTGGGAAAGGGCAAGAAACCACTAAAAATACTTGGCTGCATGAGACTGTATTGGTGGGAATATAAATAAATAACATGGAAGTGCTGCTCACTGGAGAGTCTGAGAAGTTTCTGGGCATCAGTGGGTGTGGATGGAGTGCACCCCCGTTACAAGGTGAGATGAAAATTTCTCATTTCTGCATCTTCAGCTGCTGGTTCATCATGGCAGAAGGCATCTTCCAGAGCTCATTTTGATGGCAGATCGAGAACTGTCTGCCAGTTTCGAGAGCGCCATGCTCTTTTGTTCCAATTTCTGCAAACTGCCTGTCCCATTTCAGCCATGCTTGGGCCCACATCACAACAGATTGGTGGATTCTAAGCATGGTGGAAGTGGGATATTTGCTCCATTTTATTCCTGACCCACCTTCCTACACCCCTTCAGGGACCCCTTCACAAGAAAGCACTTCTGCATAAGATCCAATAGCTTCTCCATGTAGAAGCTGTAGAGGAGTCCCTCCATTGTTCAGAGGAAAGGGGTTTTACTCCCAATACTTCCTGATCCTGAAGGAAAAAGAGGGTCTCAGGCCTATTTTTGATTTTAAAGTAGTTAAACAGGTTCTAAAAAAAATCTAAATTCTGGATGCTGACTTCAGCTTTCGTTATTCGTTCCCTGGAGCTGGGGAACTGGTATGCTGCTCTCTACTTAAAGAACACCTAATTTCTCATGGCAATTTAGCAGGGCCATAGAAAATATCTAAGATTCACCATTGGCACCCACCATTATCAATTCATAGTCCTCCCTTTTGGTCTTCTGGCTGCCTCTTGTATCTTTACAAAGTGTACGGCAGTGGTAGCAGCTTCCCTTTGAAGACTAGGAATTCATGTATTCCCTCGCCAGGATGACTGGCTGATAAGAGGTCAATCCAGGTCACTAGTGGTGTCCAGTATCTGCATAATCTGGTCCACCTTTGATGTGCTCGGCCTGGTAATCAACACAGACAAGTGAGTCCTGTCTTCAGTACAGAAAATCTAATTTATAGGAGCTGTCCTGTACTCAACAAGAGCCGTGGCCTTGCTACCAGAGATGAGGTTTCTTGCAATGCAAAGCCTCATTTTGGACCTGAAGACTGATCCTCTCACCACAGTGAGTAACTGTTTAAGGCTGCTGGGGCATATGGCAGTGTGCACTTGTGGTCAAGTACATCAGACTGTGCCTCAGACTTCTTCTGGGCTGGGTGACAGAGGTTTATTTTTCAAGAAGGCACCACATAGACATCTTAGTGCACGTACTAAGTCACATCTCCTCCCTAGATTGGTGGTTGGGCCCCACCAACGTATGCAGGAGAGTTCCTTTCACCCCCTCAATGTGTGCTTACATTAGTCTCAGATGCCTCAGAGATGGAGTTGGAGGCTCACCTGGGGCACCAGCAAACACAAATCTCTGGTCTCCCCTTGATCTCAGTTTGCACGTAAATATCAGGGAGTTGCAGGCGAGCCATTTAGCTTGCATGGCATGCCTTCCTCACAACAAGGGAAGTGGTGTATTGGTGCTGTCCAACAATATGACTGTTTTACGTAAACAATCATGGAGGAGCCCAGTCCTCACTACTCTATTGGGAAGCAATCCTGATCTGAGATTTCCACATCAGCAACTCTATACATCTGAAGGTAGCCCACCTCCCAGGGTCTCAGAACACACTGGCAGACCACCTAAGCAGGCTGTATATCAATCGGCATGAGTGATCCCTTCACCCAGACATAGCAAGATCCATTTTCCAGCTCTGCGGAACTCCCTAAGTGGATCTGTTTTCAACAAAGGACAAAAGAGCAGTCGCAGCCCAGGTTCACTAATAAATACTTTTCTACTACCATGGTCAGAGGGGCTGCTGTATGCTTTCCCCCCATCCCTCTTCTGTCCAGAGTTGTGTGGAAAGTCAATCAGGAAGTGGTGAAGCAGAGAAATTGCCCACCAGCAAATAAGGGGTTAACAAGAGCTTTTAGGCCCAGCTAACCCTGCCCTGTTATACCTGCAGCCATGCCAGGCCTGGAGGGGAGAGAAAAGGAGGGAGCCTGGCTCAGTTTGGAGCTGACTGAGAAGAGGCAGGATCTAGCTGCCTTCCCGCCTGAGGGCTCCTTAAGGTCTGTGTCATTCCTACTTCCTCCTCTACAGGAGGTATTAATAAAGTGCCTTCAGACACAGCATCCATTGCAGAATTACCCATTTCAGAAGGAGCAACATCTGTAGCAACCTCTTTCCCTACACTAGAAAACCCAGGGGGATTGTTGTACACTCCCTAAGGACTTCTCCCACAGGTAAGAATGGAAGACCTTCAGAGTTTAAAGGGGGCATTCTAGCTGTGCTTTCAGGTTGATCTCATTCAAGTGATGGTACAATAGACCCAGAAGACATATCTGAGGGTCCATGATACATATGTATATAGTCAGGGTAAACTTCCTCCATGAGTGGGGACCAAATATTTCCTTTGAGATAGCAGAGTCTGGCACAGGAATAGCACCTCTTATGGAGTTGGAAGAGGAACTCTTGGAAGTCAAGGCTCTCCTCTGGCAAGATGATCTAAGTACAGGGCTAGGCTCGATATCTGATGGAGCATCCATTCTGATGTGTTGCCCCAGAGGAAGTAAATGGTTTCAATGTAAAGTTTTTAATGGGCCACCATTCTTTTCAGGCTGTAGTTGGTAGACAAGTAGCCCAGGCATTTGATTTTTCCACAATGTAGGGCTGTGAACTCCAATGGTTTGCAAGTTTGTTTTCTGGGGAGACCGAGGTTCCTGATAGTTCTATAATCTACACACATTTTCATTCTTCTTCCTCACCACAACAATTGGGTAGGTATACGGACTTCATGTCTCTGAAATTATTCCAGTGGCTATCAAGTCATGTAGATGTCTCCAAACATCTTCCACATTGGTGAGGACCAGGCAAGGGAATCTTTCTCAAAAAGGTGGAGAGTCAGTTAGATCTCATGCTAATGTACTTTTCGCATGGTCCACACTTGTAGCGGAAGATGTCACTTCTGTAAGTAGTTTCAACAGTCTCTTGAACTACAGGTGATAATACCAACGACTGTCATTGGTGCTCATGGGCATCCCTCCTTTCGAATTGTCAGGTTTTCCCACTTGAGTATTCAACTGGAGTAGCTGATTAACTTGCTCAGTTAGACACAGCAGGCCCTTCTTGAGGTCAGCTATTTCATCATGAGGAACAGCAGTGGTGATTGTATATAGAAGCCACAGATATGTGATCAGCTTCCTGAGTGGCCAGTCAATCTCCTTTTCCCTAATATCCCATACCAGCCTGGAGGAGGGAGGATTCCAAAGTGAATCAGAGAGCTGCAACTTAAGGGCTATTAGATTGCCAGGACAAGCACCCTTCAGTGCTTACGCCATCCTCACCTGATCCAAGCAGGTAGCAAGTATCCCCTTCTTTATCAGTACTTTATGTAGTAGCTTGTCTAGACAGCATATCTGCTGTGAAAGTTTTTCTCCTTCTTCTTGATCCGTGGACCACAAGAGCAGGTATAAACCTTCCCTACTCTCAGTAGTCTCATAAATATCATCCAGATCATTTAGATATGCCATAGCACCAGCAGAGGGATTACTTATGCATAATGATCTGATGACATCAGAGGCCGGTCCCCTCAGACTTTCAGCTAGTTGTTGCCTTTTGATATTATCTGGGCATTGCTATTCCTTCATCTGGGTAGCTTGGTACACCCAAGATTCAAAGTCATCCTCTCCAACAGGGGTAGGGTTTATCCCAGAGAAGAATCTCATTTTACAGTATCCAACTCCTACACAAGGGCTTTGGCAGCAGGGATCAAGCCTGGAACCTCTGGAGCTTAATGTATGAGCCTCTACTGCATGAGTAGGATGATCAGGTGTCCGGTTTTCAACTGGAACACCTTGTCGAAAAGGGACCCTGGGGGCTCTGGTCAGCACTGCCGATTGGGCCGTTAAAAGTCTGGTTGGTAGTGCTATGGTGCTAAGGCAGGCTAGTCCCTACCTGTCCTGGCTGACACCGCACTGCGCCCCAGAAGTGGCCAGCAGGTCTGGCTCCTAGGCAGGGGGGCCACGAGGCTCTGTATGCTGTCCCCACCCCACACACTGGCTCCACACTTCCACTGCCTGGAACTGGCCAAAGGAAGCTGGGAGGGAGGGTGCCTATAGGTGAGAGCGGCACATGAAGCCTCTTGGCCCTGCCACCTAGGACCTGGACCTGCTGGCCGTTTCCAGGATGCGCACAGTACAGTGCCAGGACAGGCAGGCAGCCTGCCTTAACCCTTCCCCCTGCCGCTGCACTGCTGACTGGGAGCCACCCGAGGTAAGCCCACACCCCGACCCCCAGCCCTGAGCCCCCCTCCAACAGCCTGAATCCCTCACCCCCTCCTGCACCCTACTCAACCTGCAATCCCCTCCACACTCCGGAGCCCTACTCCCTGCCAGAGCCCCTTCCCGTACCCTGAACCTCTCATTTCTGGCCCCACCCCGGAGTCCACACCCCCAGTTAGAGCCCTCACCCCTTCCCGCACTGCACTCCCCTCCCCCGGACCAGTGAAAGTGAGTGAGGGAGAGCGAGCCACTGAGGGAGGAGGAATGTAGTGAGCGGAGCATGGGGCGTCTGGGAAGGGGCGGAGCTGGGGTGTTCAGTTTTGGCTAATTAGAAAGTTGGCAACCCTATACTGTCTCTGAGTACAGACAGTGGACGTGGGGAATATAAGTGGTAGGCAAGGAAGACATCCCCTGATCCTGCATCTAGGAAGTAAATGGGCGATGTGTTTACATTCATGAAAACAGGATCACAGCTAGCCTTGGCTGAAGATGCTGCAGAAGACTTTGGATGAGATAAGACCTCATTAGACCAGTGCCGCCCAGAGGATTCGGGGGCCTGGGGCAAAGCAATTTCGGGCCCCCTTCCATAAAAAAAAAACTTAGTTTTGCTGCCCCAAGTGATGAAGAAAAAAAAAAAGAAAAACCCAAGTCATGCCGCCGAAGAAAGAGGACAGAAGGACCAGCTGCCGAATTGCTGCAGAAGACTGAAGTGGAGCGGTTGAGCTGCTGCTGAAGTGCCGCTGTCGAGGAAGAGAGGGACTGAAAGACCCGCTGCCGAAATTGCCCCCGCCCTGTCTGCAGGGCCTGGGGCAAATTGCCCCACTTGCCCCCCCCCACATCTTCCCCAGGCGGCCCTGCATTAGACAGGAGGTAAGCCTAATAGTTCAGTTTAGTCTTTAGATAAATGTTATGATTTTGTTTCATAGGTAGCCTTTTGTTTCCATTGTCCTTACTCAGTACCTCTTGAATCCTGAATTTTTTATGCTAAACCTTTTGTTGTTGTTAATTACAAATCTATTTCAGTGCTGTGGAATTAAGCCTGGTGATGATTCTGAGTTGAATCATGCAAGCTGGTGTGTACACTGTTCCCTGGGGGACAGCAGACCTGGTATTTCTGAGATTGTTCAATGGTATGGGTATGAATAGTACAGGGGAACCTTTTGAAGGGGCTCAGGGACTACAGTGTACCTATTTTTAGCCTGCAAGGCGCAGTGAGGACTGGCATAGTCCAGAGGAGAGTGCTTGGGTGGTTAACAGGCTGGTGGTGTCAGAGAGCTGACACCCAGTTAAGCACAAGCAGGTCTCCCTCTCGCTGAAGGCAGGGTGTAACAAGGTGACCCACAGTCCTGGGTACCCTAAGAACCAACACAGAATGAATCTTCACCAGGGAAGAATAGGGCCCTTCATTGAAGTCTTTCTGGATTTGGGTATGTAGATCTCAAAACATCACGTGCAGGAAAAGGGGCCCTCTGGTGGAGTGGATGAATAAAGACAATCACTGTGAGCTCTCCTTCTTTCTGTAAGGCCTATAATAAAACATTTACTGCAACAAATTCTAAATTGGAATTATGGTCAAAAGGTCTAAAAGCCATTCTTAGCTCAATCTATGTTTCTTTACAGGTATCACCCATTCTGAACCTACTTGTTAGTGGTTTGACACTCTTTTTAGGGAATGTGTTCTTGACAGGTAAAGGTCTGTCTCTAAGGTAAAAGGAAGATACTTGAAGGTGCATTTTGTCAAAAGAAATTAGCAATTGCTGTTTAGTTTTTCAGGAGCTAGGAGCAGTTCTTTCCTCAACAACCTTCAATCATGGCATCAAACTAGCTAAGGCAGGTGCAGTGCAGAGGAAGGGAACAATGAGTGGGAAAGCTGCAGGACTCTCTATTCACTCTTTTCTCCCTCCACACACACTGTGCATGTAACGCAGCAGGAAATGCACCCACTTTCCCATGTGGTGAGTGAGAGAAAGGGGGGACAGGATCAGAGCTACAAGGGAGGAAGGGGTGAGCCGGGGTCGAAGAGAACTCTGCAATGAGTAAAATGGCTATCAAGATTACAAATGTAAAAATGAATAGACAGGAAAGAGAAATGAGAGAGAAAATGGATGGGAAAGAAGAGAAACGGCATCTATTGTCTCAGGAAAAGTTGAGAAGGAATAGGGGGACAAGACACTCCCTTGTGCGTAATCCTTCCAACACCAACAAAACAGGTGTAAGATATAGCTGGAGCCCCTTTCCTTTTTATTCTTCTGGGACTGAATGCACACTTGTATTCACACCAGACACGCCATCATAATAATCTTCTAATAAACTGCCTGAGGCTCAGGGGTGGCACCAGCCTCTTCTGGAGGGAGGAGGGGGTTAACTGAGGTGGGCCTTAGCCTCCCCTCACCACAAGGTCTCTCCCCCCACAAGACCCTGCTTCCTGGCCAAGCCAGGAGCAGGGCAGTAGTAAGAGCTGCTCAGGGAGCCTGGGCCTCTGTGGGGTGTACCAGACCCTCCACCTTCCCTGGGGGGGGGCGCACCCTGGGGAACAGGGATACAGGTCGGGAGCTTGCTCTCGGTCACCCCAGCCCCCCACCGAGGGCAGGTAGAGGATCTGGGGGCTCCCCACAGAGGCCTGGGCTCCCTGGGCACCTCTGGCTTCCAGCCTGACCAGAGTACGGGGCCTCAGAGGGAAGAGGAAGAGGAGGAGCAGGGGCAGGCCAAGAAGGGATGGGGCTACTGCATGGGTCCCACTTTTGCCTTTTGAAAAGGTGGGAGCAACAGCAGCAAGGCATTGTAAGGTTGCAGGGCAGGTGGTGATACAACCCCTTACTGGTCTAGATTGCACCCCAGAATGCACCTGTTCATTAATGTTCCTTCAAAACCTCTTCCCTTCTGCCCTGATTTTCACCCTGTGTCACTCCATTGAAGTAGCTGCACAGAGTGTAAATCAGAGCAGATGACCTTAAGCCCTGACCCAGCAACACATTATAAGCACATACTTAACTTTAAGCATGGGAGCATTCTAAGCATGTAATGAACTTTTCTGGATCAGGGCCTTGGTGTATACCTTTGCAGTCATAAACACTAGACAGATTCGTGCAAGTTACACTACTGTATTCTTCACACATTTTCTACCTGAGAAGTGCCTTTCAAAACCACTGACTTCTCTGCTGCCATTGGCTTTTAGCCAGCTCACTACACACACCTGCTTAGCCGCAGCACAACACTCAGCAGGAAAGGACCTTAGGAAAGAGAGAGTGGCTCATGCTCCTCTACAGTGACCTCTTTGTCCAATTTGGGAAGAGCAGTTTTTGATCCTGGCACATGTAATGGCATGTGTGGCTTGGGACATTAACATTTGTGAAGGCATGGTAGGGCAAGACAAACCATGTTAACATCTCAAAGCTGTGTGCCAAGGTAAGTAACAGATTCTATCCTAATGCAATTAAGGAATGATAATCAAACTACAGGGAAATAGGAAGTTGAGGGGGAAATACAGCCCCTTCTTGGCAAGTTAATGAATATTTAGAGCCAGAGAACAGAGAGTTTGGAGGGGGATGAGAGAGCAGTTTGTGTGAATTATCACTTTTTTTTTTGCTATTAATGATCTAACAGATAATTATGGATATTATGCAGGTAGACTGGCAATGGATTGGCCTAAATCTGTGCCACTTTCAAATTGCCATCTACCTCCTGGCAAGAATTAGTTTTAACAACAACAAAACTGCCAGATGATTTCTTCACCGTCAGATATTTTCATCTTCTATAGGGATGTGGAAGATTCTTATTAAGAAGGGGAATTTGGGATTTTTGCCTTCTTTTTAAGTTTGGATAAACTCTCTGAGCATTTTTGCTCTTCTTTGGTTAAACTCCTAATTTGTGGGGTGTCTCTCCTGTCTAACTGCAAGGACATATAAGGAAAACCAATATGAAGTTTTTACATATCCTTTTGACGAACACAGAGCAAAATCCTCCATTCCTGGAGTCCCAGTCTGCTTTATATATCATCATTTATTCCATGATCATAAGTGTATTTTAAATAGTCATAGTAAAAGGAACTTATACAGTTCTAATTAACTAGGTTGTTATCAAGCAAAGAGTAAATCAGGTTCCCTGCCCCTTTAATCAATGCTTTAAATGCAGTATGGAGGAAGTCTCCTTCCCAACTAGTGAGTCTCGGATGTAGAACTGCATATTTTTATTGAGATCTCATAGTGACAGTAAAATCTGGAAGGCTACTCTTGCTCTAGAGTTTATGGACTACAGCTCCCAGAATGCCACACTACCTGACAGATTGTCTGTGATTGGCCAGAGCATCTTCTATTTGGAACTCTGCATGTGGGTGCAGCTGTGTTGGAGGAAGGCAGCCTTTTGCTGGCTATGAAGAAAGGTAAGTGAGGTCTGCTGTGCACTTCAGAGGGAATGGGATTTTTTTAATATTCAGTTTCCTTCTTCTGATTCAGTTACTTCTGTATTCCTCCCCTCAGCAGCTTCCTTAAAAATGCATGCTTTGCCCTGAAGTATATTTAGAGCAACTTACAACAGTCCTGTGTGGAGAGCCAGGACTTGCTGCTGGATTGAAGATGAGCTCAAAAAGGATCATGCATCATTTTTAAAAAGAAGAATAAAAGAGGGGATTATCACACTCTTAAGAGCTTACATTCCACATGGCTTAACACTATTGTTTCATTCTTTCAAGAGAAGTTTGCCTAGTTAGTCCAGCAGAAAACCGAAGTACCAAAGTGAAAGTGATTTGATTTTTTGTTTCACTTGATTTTCCCTTTGAACGAATTTACTGATATTTTCTCCCCCATGTCATTGCAAAAGAAAAGATATCTGGCTCTATCTTGCTCTCCCAGATCTAAATTCCAGCATCTCTCTCTCTCACAGTAAAGGATTGCTGCAGGTTGCTGCCATGCATGTGTGTGAGGTATTTGGTTTTCTTGTACTGCACACGCTTCCAGGAACATGGAAAGCTTGTCAGTAGAAAGCTGACATTTGGATATTAATAAATGTACGTCTGCACCGATTTCTGAATGTTTGATATTGTGCAGATAAAATAAACTTAGGGCCACCTCGGACTGACCCCATGACATGGAACTGAGAACTGCCTAGTTTCACTTCATTCCCAGTGTGGCCTGGAAAATATCTTTCACCAGTAACAGAAGCCAAACCATCCAACAAGGCTCCATATCCATCCCCTGCACCCTCTCCTGCAATATTTTTCCAACAGTATCTCCTTGTTAATTGAATTAAGTTACCTCATAACTGATTAAAAACAATAGAACCTGGGGATTAGGGCTCAGCATCGAACTCTTCCATAGGCCATGTATTGGATTCATATCTCTGCTTTTAAAGGACTTTTAGCAGAACACGTGCAGTGTGAACTTTATTTTAAATACTCTAAGGATTAATTGAACAGCATGATGAAAGGAATGAGAGGTTGTGAGGGAATAGCTGCCTGATGTTTGTATCCTCAAATGTCAGTTTTGTTACCAAAGTTAGAAACCACCCAAAGCAGCAAATTCAAGATGTCCTCATTTAAAACTTTTTCACTTCTTGAAAAACAAAGAGAATTGCTTTGTGCAGCTAAACTAACAAACACGTATTTATGCCACATTTTCCAGAAAGTGAGATGTGAAATGGCAGTGGGTTCTTTTGCTGTCTTATACTGCCCCATAAGTGTCTATTATTCCATTTGATTTATCTGTATATATATATTTATTCTAAATAAATTCTAAAACACCAAAAAAGCATGTACCACCACTACTTTCAGTGTCTTAACACAAAATTATTCTGTTTGAATGGTTTGTGTGTGCTTTGTTTATTTACCTGTCATTGCATAATTCAGGCAAAGTGAAATTGCCAGGGAAATGAACTTTAACTCTTGCATACAATACTTTGGCCAAAACCACTAATGCCATGTTTTCAGTGACTGGAGTGTTCATGAAGATGTCAGATTAATAGCCTGGAGACCAAAGTACACCATTCACACACTATTTATGGCACAGATAACAGTAGTGCAAAATTTCCCCCTTACTACCCAGCCAGAGTGCATCAGGACTGCTCTGGAGGGACCATCTTTGGAGTGTGAATTGAGCAGAAGTTCTTCATAGTCAGTCTTGGCCTCTTTTTTTGAGACTGCCAGCAGGGACACCTATCGGTATTAGCTGCGGTAGTCATTTCATGAAGTCATGGGCTATCTGTTGAAAATCAGCAAGAGGCCTCCATCTTACTTTGTAAGTTTCTAAGCAGCCATCAAATAGTAATGATTTCATTCTGTCATTCCTGACCCTGGCAGGATTTGACTTGAATGGATATAATTTTAAAAGGTTTGGCATAGGAGAAAATCTGTATTAGGGATGCCTGGATCTGTGCTAGTCCTGACTGTCAAAGGTGGACTCATGCTCAATTTGTGTTTAAACCCCTTTGGGTCATGGCTGAGAAGCAGTGCGAGGGAATTCTGCAATATGTGAGTATGGCCAGACAGTACATACTTGGGGGGTTTTCCCATCATGCACTGCCAGTCATTTAATCTACATAAAAGCAAACATTTCTTCACAACTGAAAGAGTCCTAAAACCAGGAAAGTTAGTTTAGATTTGCAGTGGCGTAAGCAGTGGTTAGCAGAGCCACCTAAACAATCTCTCACTATATGTCCTGCTTGAAAAGTTTAGGGGGAGAAATTAAAATAAGATGATTGTAGCATAGATAGAACATGCTGATGGCTATGGAAAATTGCCTGATTTTGCTTCTCATTGGGCCAGACTCAGCCACTTGTAGTCACAGTGAGAAGTATTTTACTCTACAAGTAGTTCCATTGACATCAGTGAACCAACTTGTGAAATAAGGTACGAATCAACTGAATGAATTTATCCCCCTGAATTTCTTCTTTCATTTCTTGCCTTTGTCTGATCCCTTCAGCAGCACAATTGTGGTACCCTTCTGACAGTCTGTGCCCTTCCATTCAAACTTTGTTTTTCATGCTGAACCAGAAGTGCACAGATTTCAAAGAAAATTAGGTGGCACTTATGATTTCTGGGTGTGTGCTTCAAGCTGGAGTATTCTGTCCCTTGTGTTATTAAATGAACTCATTTATGAATTCAGTGACTAACCTTCCCAGCCCTAATTGTTTCCACTTTCCATAAAAGTTTCCTTGGATCAGCTACTTTACAGTTTGAGCAAAGTTGCTCCTAACAGAATTTACTGTTACTAAATACATTGCGTTTGGTAGTAGGGGTGGGTGGGAAAGGTTTACAGTGTCGAGGTCCCAGGAAGCAAATCATGAATCTTACACTGAATGTTAAGTGTATTACTCCCCCGTATAATGATTTGGGAAGATTTTCTGCTCTCTTTGCAGGAACTCTTTCCTGAAAAACAAATTGCTTAAACTGGACCCTCTGAGATTCTTTCCAAGGGCAAATATTGTTAGACCCTCAGCAGCATATTTGTTCCTGCAACATCTGAAATGTGCTTTCTCTTTATTTTCACTCAGGTTAAATTAGTTGGAAACTGCTCATGAATATTTAACAGTGTAAGCATTTGTGAGGAAGCAGTGGTTTGATAAAAGAGGCAGGGGGAAAGACTCATTAATTTCAAAAGAGTTGTGGCTCTTTTACAAGGCAGTTGTTAAGTGGATTCTGTGGCAGGAGACGTGTGATTTATAGCATTAAATTATTATGCTGAAGGTATTTAGCTAAAGTGAGCTGGCAGAACACTGTGTCTTTAAAAAGTCAGCCATGAAACAGAAGGCAGTTGGTGCAGCTTGTATGTGGTTCCTAACGTCATGCTGGCTCTGAGCCAGCCTGATCTTATTTCACTGTGTCAAATTGTACCTCCTTATTGAATTCCTTTGCCAGCCTACTTTATGAAAGAAATCCTTGGGGGTTCTTTTGCTGTTCTTGATAAGCTTATAAAAATGATTTGTTTTAGTTGCTTGTAGGTAGGTTTTTCTTTTTTACTTTTTTCCTAGAAAAATGACAATGTGGTGTAATGTTGCCTAGTGAATGATTTCTGAGATGCTTATAAAATGGTGAATGTGTGTAACTCAGTTTCCAAAATCTTTCCTTGTATATTGCAAAAAAAGAAAGCAACTCTCAACAGATCATCTCAGTAATTAAAAACTGCAAATTTTTGTCTGTTTGTGTGTGCTGTAAATAAAAATACCACACACCTGTAGCTTTATTTCTTCTTTTAAGCTTGTTTCACTGTATCTGGGAGAACATTTTGCGAATAGTATAATTGTTGCACTTGTCATTTTGCAGTAATCTTCTTAGATGGAGTGAGACGTGATTGGGGGGAATTGTATTAAATTATCTGATCTACAGTACAGAAAGAAACACCTTTTTTGATGAGTTTGTAATAGTTGTATTTGGTGTTCTGCATCCTGTTAATTATATATTAAATATAATAATGGTTTTTCAAAAGGTGTTGTTAAACGTTAATTTATATCCTAGATTTTTGTAAGCTTTACATAGATTTAATGATTTCCCATTCATTTCTTCTTCAAAGGACTCTGTGACATGTCATAGGCATCCATTAATGCCACAGCAAGAACATCTTGAATATTTAGTTAGTTACCCAGTGCTCTGTGAAACAGGAGTGAGTTCCTGGGGGAAAAGGTCTTGGGTCACCCCTGCACTTCTCCCATGAACATGATAATGGTGCAAAACTATATACTGCGAAAATATCCCCGCACAGGGCGGAGGGAGGGGGGGAAGAAGGAAGAACAAATTGGATTTTCTTCAATTTCACTCTAACTATGAGTCCCCACTTCTCTCCTCTGCACTCACTACAGCTACTGAAGACGCTTCACTAACTCAAGAAGGATAGTCAGGTGGGTAAGGCACAGAAGTAGGCCTCAGCAGACATGGATTTAATTCCTGGTTCTGCCATAAACCTCCTGGGTAACCTTGGGTAAATAACCCAGCTCATCTGTGCTGAAGTTCCCTACCTGTAAAGTGGGGCAACGATGCTTCATTTCTCACAGGGATGTTGTGAGAATAAATTCTATACACATAGGTGAGATACTAGCGTAATGGGAGGGGGGCATAGAAAACCCTATAAATAAGTATTAAAAAGCACTTATTTTGGAAAAGGGTCAAATCGAATGTTCAGTGCTTGTCTGTAGAGCAGAGAGCACCTCTGGAGTTTGCTCATTAGCTTTTCCTAGTTTATAAGATATCAGCTTTGTCCAGCTTCTGAGGAAAGCAGGGCCCTGACTGCACTTTTTCTCTCCAAAGGGAAGGTGGTCTTGTGCAGGAGAACACTCATTTCTGTTACATTATATTTCTCTTTTGTATTTACTGATTATTAAACACCTCTTTCCCCCCCCCCCTTATTGATTAGTTGCTGAACTTAAAGAAACCTCAACCCTCTCCATGCTGTCTGTTGACATGGAAAACAAGGAGAATGGCTCTCTGGATGTCAAAAAGTAAGTGAATTCCTGGGGTATGTTATATGTGGACAACAAAGAAATTTTGGTTTTAGTTTTAATTCCTCCAATAGTTTTAATGGTTGGGGGTGGAGGGAACCGGTGTATTTATGGGTTTGCAAGCTTTCCCGATTTGCCGTTGTCTTTATTGCATTCCAGCTGGGAAACAGAGGTCTCAGACCTTACATTGGTTAAAGGGGGCATCCTACTGGGTTCTTTTCAACCAAGACTGTTACGGAATTCCTTTCTGCACTCTGCATGTGAAAACAAACATAAAGCAAATATGCAGTGTGTACCTGATCATGTCAAGTTCATAATGATCTGTGGGAGGAAATGCTTTGTTCTTCTTTGAGTAATTGTCCCTATAGGTACTCCACTCCAGATGCGTGTTTGCCTGTGCACTTTCAATTGGAAATTTTTCATCAGCAGTAACCATGGATCTGCACCTGTGTCCTACCCATCCTGATGTTCTGGTCCAGAGGTATATAGGGAGAGGCTGAGCTGTCACTGCTCCAGTTCCTTCTCAGCCCCTTCCGGCTTCAGTTGGAATATCAGTGTTCACTTGCTAGCCTTAATCCAGCTTGCTTGTTTTCTTCTTTTATTTATTAGTATTTTCTTTATTTACTTTGCTGTTTTCTTATTTTAATTTCTAGCACAGAATTGTGCTTTCTGGGGTGGGGGGTCATCCCACACTTCTTTTGTTTGCGGTCAGGGCCTCCACCACCCTTGACCTCTGCTGGTTTGTGGCCTTTTTTTCCTACGTAGGTTATACCCGAAACCCCAGGCTACAAACCCTGCCAGACCTGCCACAGGTCTTTTCCCCCTCAGCGATGGGCATTCCAGCTTCCTCGACGCATCTTACATCCCATCAAAGGGTAAGGTCTGCTTCAGCTTCAAGAGCAGATCCAGGAACCTAAAGGGGGACAGATTGAAACTACTTCTTATGGAGGGCTCTTCGGGCTTTGAACACCCCCCTCAGTACATCAACCTCAGCCTCTAAGGGTGCTCTAGCTTCTCTGGTTCTGGCTCCGATAAACACAGACCAAGGGGCAGCTTCAGAGGCTTCAAAGCCTTCTAAAAATGAAAATTACCATTCTCCTGACAGGAAACCTGAAAGAAAGGCAAAGTCACCCCAAAGGCCAGAGAGCAGGGAAACCTGCATCCCAGTATGGGTACTGCCAAGGCTTCCACCCCTTCCAGTATCAACATGCCGGTGCCACTGAAAAGACTTCCAGCATCCTAGTGCAGCACCATCGTGGGTACCTGGATTGGAGTCCTCCAAACACAGATTCATCTTGGCCCCTGTTCTGGTACTGTTTTTCTCAGGTCCTAAAGAGTGTACAGACTGCCCATCTATATCATCTCTGGTGTCTCTCAACATACTTCATTTTGAGGAACAATGCCCAGGATCACTGGTACCGATCAGATTCCTCTCTAACAAGGATCTCTAAGTCATAGAAGATCCTGAATCTCTCTTGCTGAGGGGTACTGAGAGGAATGTCCTGCTGGTACCAACCTATCCCCAGAGCTGACACATCCCCCAGTGTTGCCACACTACTATACAAAGACTCAGCCACAGATACAGTGAGACTGTGGGCATCACCTAGGCTTCCGGTACCGATGCAGCCTCTGGTACTGACTCCGTTAGCTCCTCCACTGGATACAGGGATGATACCTTCTCAGACACAGACACTTCCATTCAAGACTCTACCATCTTCCTTCTCCCCTAGGTATATCGCAGGAGATCCCAGGAACCAGTTGGTAGTTGTCCCGTCAACCTTGTCAGGACCTCACCATAGTGAGCTTGTGAACCCTGGGGCTCTGTGATGGGGCATGTTCCCCATACTCGTCCTGAAAGGGTTAATGTAGGCCAGGGGGCCAATTAACCTATTAGGCTGCAAGCAGGGGGGATAGTTAGGCTGAAAGGAAAGCCTTAATTACGGTAAGTTCACCTATACGGGGATAGGCGAGGCTTCTATGAAGCCAGGGAGCTGGTAGCAGAAAGGGGCTGCAGGAAGTAGTCTGCAGTTACTCCCATTGGGAAGGGAGGCATGTTTGGAGCTATAGAATTCAGTCTGCAGTTAATCCCTGGGAGGAAGGGGTTTGGGTGGCAAACCCAGAGGGGGGAGCCAGAAGGAGTAAGAAAGGCTCAGGGAAAAGACAGCAAGGTTCAGGATGGTGCAGACCTTGGCAGCTGATTAGAGGGTCCCTGAGCTGGAACCTGGAATAGAGGGCAGGCCTGGGTTCCCCTACCAGCCACTAGGGGAGTGGCACCATTGGGGCAGTGAATGAGAAGACTGATTGAGACTATAAGGAAAACTTTGATACCCTGGAACAGGAGGACTATAGTGACCAGACCGTTGGGCCAAGCCATGAAGGCAGAGCACCTTGAGTAGCACCTGGGAGCGAGAGCGGCAGCAGGGTATGCAGTGACCAGCAGAAGGGGGCCTTGGACCTGGAAAGAGCTAATCCCCAGAGCAACCAGGAGGAGGCGCCTCAAGCGGTGAGTAGAGCACGCTGTGGCAGGCCCCTTATAGTGATCAGCTGTATAGGTTGCTGTCGTGCAATGGGACTCACCAGGAACAGCAGCCACTGGTACCCAGGGACCCTCTTCCCCAGCCAGACCCTCCTGGGGCACAAGAGTTAAGGTCAGAGGAGTAGGAGGTATCTCCATCAGTGAAATCCTCTCCTCAACAGATAGGGCTGTTATGCCCCCTCCATCATCCTATGCAGATGACTTCAAGACCTTTCAAGAGATAATGAAGAGCATATCAGAGGCCCTGCAGATCCCCTTGGAGGAGATATAGGAACCTCGGCACCCCCTGGTTTGCTTCCCTACCCTCAAGGAAAGATTGTCTTGCCTAGCAATGATGCTTTACTGTTACCAGCCTGTACAATATGACAAACTCTAGTGACCATCCTGCGTACCTGCAAGAGGGCTAACAAAAACTACTAAGTACCAGCCAAGCGTTCAGAGTGTCTTTCTCCCATTCCCTCCCAAATTCTCTAGTGGTCAACACTGCTAACAAAATAAATAGTACTGGTCTAGATGGACCGTTCACGATAAAGAGCTCAAACCCCTCACCTTCTCAGTCGCAAGAGATATTCCTCAGCTAGCAGCAATTGTACCTTCATTAGATCCAAAGGGATTGTTTGTTGCCCTCAACTTCCAAGATGCATATTTCCATATGGCTAGTAATCCAGCTCACCGATGAGTCTTATGGTTTGTTGTGGGCAACAACCATTGCCAGCACTGGATTCTCTCCTTTGGCCTTTCATCCATCAAGAGAGTCTTCACAAAAATCCTCTTCGTCATCACAGTGCATCTTCAACAAATGAGAATCGTCATCCTCCCCCATGTGGATGACTCACTCTTCAAGGGTTGCTCCTTCCTTTAGGTACAGTCAGCAACCAACAAGGGCCTACCCTTCATCTCAATTCAGAAAAGTCTGCCTATCCACACATAGACTATATTGGAGCCATGCTAGTCTGCAGCTGCCAGAGCATACCTGCCCCCCAGACAGGTTCCCCTCAAAGTCAGTCTCATTGCTACTCTATATCAGAGCCCCCAAACCACAGCAAGCCCTTAAACTTTTGGGACAGATGGCAGCTTGTGACACTCCATGCAAGACTGGACTTTTGGTGTCAAGCCTGGCTCAAATCTGTCTACTCTCCCAACAAGCACAAGCTGTCTGTTCCTAATAGTCCTCAACTCTCACAACTGGTTGAGAGACCCCCACAAGCTCTATGTGGGAGTTCCATTCTTGCTCTGACCTCCCACAAAGATCATCACTACTTGCCTCCGTATTAGGTGAGGGTATCCACTTTTGGCTCAAGGCAAATCTTGACCCCAGGATCCCTGACCTCCATCAGCATCCTCAAACTCAGAACAGTTTGATATGCTTGCTAACGCTGCCTACCCAAGATCAAAGATTCTCTGAGTCAAAGTAATGACAGTCTACAGAGCTGTCTGTTTACTGTGTAAATTGCCAAGAAGGAGAAAGATCCAAGTCTCTGTGCACAGAGCCTGGTGCATCGCCCACTACATAGACATCGGAGCAATTTATCTGACAGGCCAACTGAATTCAGTCCTGAATTTTCACCCAAAATGTGTGTTCTGCACTGTCCAGCCCTCTCCTGGACAGTTCAGATATTTTAGGTCTGTTGCCCCTGTAAGGGCATCAGTATCCAACAGTTTGTTACTTTAAATGGAGAGTTACCTACACAATTCAGTTTAAACACAACACTGGATTAGTTTAGTTTAAAGAATAAAACAAGTTTATTTAACTACAAAAAGTGACTACAAATTCCAGGCATTAAAGTCAGAAATGGTTACAACAGAAATAAAGATAAAGTGCTTTCTAGTGCTAGAACTTAACAAACTAGACTTGGTTAAGGTGAAATCCGTACTACGTGTTCCCAGGAACATTGCTTCAGTCGCGTGGTGGTGATGCCTGTAGATGGAGGTGGAAGAGAGAGGAAGAGCATGGCAAACATCCCTGTCTTTTATCATGTTCTTTCTTCCCTCTTGGCTTTTCCCCCACTTCAGGGTCAGATGAGCATTACCTCATCGTAATCCCAAACTGAGCAAGGGAAGAGGGGTGACTCACTCGAGAGTCCAACAAATCCTTTGATGCTGCCTAGGCCAGTGTCCTTTGTTCCTGTGAGGCTGGGCTGGGTTTATCCCATACATGCCCTGATGAGGTATGAAATGCCCCTCTGTTCCTGGAGAGTTTTGCCTGGGCTTGTTTTAAGCCACGAGGACACATTTTCAGCCTTATAACTATATACGTGAAATTACAACTTACAACATTACTATAACAACAATGCTCCGTGCATCGTGAGCCTTCTGAAGACCCCGACATGACAAACTTTGCATTGGATACCACACAATCATATAACAGTGAACATGGGGGTGCAGGGTGTTCTCCCGAGATACAGAGTGTCTCAGTCATCAGCTTGGCCAGAAGGGTAGGGGAACTGGGAGTACTTATGGCCGATCTACTGTATACAGTATTCTGCCCAGACAAGGTAACCTTATATCCCCATTTTTGTTTCTTACGTAAGGTTTCATTAGACTTCCACATAAAAGTGCCTCATGGGAGGAAACCAGTCTTCACATTTTGGACATGAGAGGAGCTCTTGCCTTTTATCCTGAGAGGAGTAACCTCTTCAGAGCTTCTCCCAGATTGTTGCATTCTCAGAGAGAGTGATGGGATGTTCAATTTCCACCCAAACACTATCTAAATAGGTTTCAGGATGCATTTTAGCACGTTACAAAGCTTTGGGAATGCATCCCTACCTATGGTCACTGTTCATTACTAGGGCACAATCTACTTCTATAGCCCTACTTAAGAACTTAAGGGACAGTCCTGATATTTGGGGATTTTTCTTATATAGGTGCCAATTACCCCCCATCCCTATTTTTCACACTTGCTATCTGGTCACCCTAAGTGAATCTGCCTCCTCAGGAGCATAAATCCCATTGACAGTAGATGTTCCTAAATCCCTTTTGAATATGAAATTCAGGCTCCTAAATCATTTAGGTGTTGCACTGCTGAGCACAGCAATGCCTACCTACCTTTAAAATTCTGGGCCTTAATCTTTGCAGTTCATTGCACTTTTCTTTTCTTGTTTGTTTGCTGTTCATATAGAGCTTTCACGAATTTGTATTTGTACAAATGCTGAGAGTAAGCATCTAAAGTTGCAGTTACACAGCACCTTCCATCCTTACAACCAGGGATTAACAAAGGAGATAGCCTGGGGGGAGCTCCTCCTTTGTTGAGGAGGTGAGAACTGCTTAGGCAGGGGATTAGAAGAGGGGTAGTAGGTGGGCCAGGTACCTGACTGGGGCTTCCAGGTTTCCTGCAAGTGCGAGGCACAGCAGCCTGATGGGAGAAGTGTCCCAGCTGGGAGGCACCTTCCCACCTGTTCCAGAGAGAGTTCTGTTCCCCTGCTGGGTTCTCCTCCCATCCAGAGATGATGACAGATGGAGATGATACATGCATTTGGTGCAATGTCTTGTCTGAAATAATGTATTTTCAACTTCCCTGTCTAAAAACCTCCACAACCTGCTATTTTTATTCCTTTTGACATCGGTGCAGGTTCTTCACCCTGGTCAAATCTAAATAGTGACACTGGGTGGGAACAATAAGCTGCGTGCATGCATGTACACACACAGACACATACTTAGGCTTGGTTGGCTGCAAGCCTGCTGCTTGGGGACATAAACTGCTTTCAGACACATTCCTTCTCATTTCCTCCAAAGGAAATACACTGCACAGTGATGGACAGGTAGATAAATGGTTCCTAATCTCTCCCCTTCCCCACCCCCCATGCTGCATCTCATCGCTACAAGATGATGATGCAACACCTTATTACCACGTAACATCAAGACCTTTGATGACAGCTCTCAAAACTGGTGAGCTTCCCCTCCTATTTAGATCTACTTCAAGCATTGGTTACAGCACAGCCCTATGCACTTATGCAGTAACTATACATGGATCATACATGTATGTCCATTCGGAAACCACCCTCAATTAGCAGCTTCACCTTTACCATGGGTGTTGCAGGGGGAAAGTAATCAAAACAAGGTCAGCTTGTATCTAATTTATTTTCCCTTTTGGCTCAAATGATAGAGGCTTAGCTACTAACTGAAGGTGGCTATTTAAAGCTAATGTAATTCAATTGAACAGAAGCTGTGGTTTCTAAGTGAATGTATATAGCGTGTGTGTGCTGATGTACAAAATAAGCATTTGGCACTATATTAAGGAGGTTATAAATAGCTTTAGTAAAAGCTGTTTTTTCAAGATTCTGCTGTATCTTTCCAGACCTTTCTGCTTCCACCACATGATGGCAATAAAGGCACAACATACAGACAGTGGTGAAAAGCAAGCATGCCACAACTTTATTCGTAATCAGTGCATCTGGTACCTGGCAATTCAACCTGTCAGATCATAAAACGCCAGCCCCTTTAAGGTTTTAAGGCACCTTGTGTGCCGGACATAAACACGTATTTATGGCTTAAGTTATGATTCTCACACATTCCCTTTCCTTATCTAAAGAATTGAGCTTTGCACAATAATTAGGCAATGAGGAAGCTGTTCAATCCACAGTCTGGGAGCCAAGAGAAAAGGTTACAAATCCAGCCAGTCTCAACTGGATTCTGCCACACTCCTTCCAAACTTTAAGTTCTGTAGTTTTTGAAACCACCTTTCACTTGAGGTCCCGCAAGAGGCTGCTCCTTGTGAGGCAGGAGCATGAATTTATTAGGACAAGTTAATCACCAGTGTAGCTCCATTGAAGTATTTATACCTGGCGTGAGTCTGGACCATTATGCATAAATATTTCCTGTACTGTAAGAGCAATAGCATGGAGAACTAAAACCTAAAAATAAGGATGTTTTAAAACATGCCTTGAAGCACAATAAGCTTGAAATTAAAACGTATTTGTTAGTAAACAAAATTTTAATAGGCATTTTTGCACATTAAATCTTTCATTTGCTATATAGAAAGAATATGGAAAATTAAGCACTTTTAAAATTCACCATACTTTTTTAATGCTCAATTTTTATTTTAAGTGGAGTGATGATGCAGATTGTAAATGTGATGTGAGAAGACTATTCTGCACCTTGGGGAAAATGCAGAGATTTGTGTAATACTTATAAACTCCACTCCTACAAAATATAGAGGCTTTGTGAATGTTGAGTGGACATAGATTTGTATAGTATATTTCAGGATTTAAGCATCACAATTTGAGCAACAAGAAAAATCTTAAACTAAAATGAATTCTGTATTTAACAGAAATACTACAAGTATTCTGCAGTACTGATCCTGGTTAGCAAATCCTTTGCTTGCAGTGAATAGTATCTTAGTCCACAAGTAGCCCCATTGAAATCAGTGGGTCTGTTTGTGAAGGGCTCTCAGCCTGGCTCTTAACTTACTATGGTTTTTGGGCCATTGCTGTGGAATGCTTTTGTATTATATTTAATGAATGACAGAAAATGTTTTAAAGGGGTTAAAATGCTAATATACAAGCAATGTTACCGTGCAACTCCAAAGATCTAGAATTCTGTTGTCACATACAAATATAGACCCCAGGATTCCGAGGAGAAGCAACAGCCAGTCACACAACTGGGAGACCCCCAAAGTGCTCAGTGAGGTTTGAGCCACCAACCACAATTCTGCCCCTGTTCTTTGTGGCTGGTGAAAAGCAGTTAGGAGACCGTGGACCCTGTGCTGATGGAGATGATCACCGCCTCTTTCAGTGAAATCGATCTTTCTGCCACTCTGAAACACACAGTGGTCTAGCGTTGCTGCCTGACTAAGCCCGGGCAAGATGGAAGTAGTGATAGTGGGAAGAGGAACCTTTGAAAGAACAGGCCAAAATCAATCTCCTGAGCACATTACCCGGTGCTCAGCATGCTGTTTTGACTCTGTCCAATACTGGCCACAATCTACAACTTGAATCCTGACTGTCAAGGCCCGAAATGGACTTGGCCTTTGCTATTGTAAGAGTAGGACTCATCAGGGCAGGGACTAGACCTTTTCGACAGCAGGAGCTCCCTACCATCACAGTGATCCTGAACTTCATGGGTTTTGATGTCAGATGCAAGATTCACCACCTTGGCATTGCTTTCCCTATTAGCAATCCAAGCATAGCTCAGTTTAGACAGATGCAGGAAGAGACGAGAAGGAAAAGTGAAGCAAGAGAATTAATTTTTTAAATGTCTAAATCCACTCCAATAGATATTAGTCTTGTTGAGTACTTGTATGCTCACATAAACTTTGAGAGCCTTTGTATTCCATAGTGACGAGTGAATTATAAATACATAGATATACATATATGTGCTGTGCATCTGGGATTCGGCTAAAGACTGCCCAGAGATGAAAGATACTGTAAATGTCCTTGTCTTTCATGTCCAAACTAAAGGAAGCTAGAACAGTAAGTCTCTGGGCCAGATTTCTGCCCTGGGACACATGCATGCAAATCCCAGTGGTTACAATGAAATCTTGGGCCACGTATCTGAAGGCTGAATTTTGGCTTCTAATTATTTATATTCATATTCAAAATATGTATTATAAAGACCTTTGGCTGTAGCTCTGTTTCCCTCTTGGGAGCCCCTTTAGATTATTTGAGACTGTGGAAGTGTTTCGCCTGATTTCAGAAATATATACATAAATTAGTGCTTGTTGTTTCCTTATTGATGCTACAACTGAGCTATTAACAGGGATGGCACAGTTAAAATGGAGAATATCTGTGGCTGAACTTCTTTTGTACATTGAAAGCTGTAGCTGTAGAAGCATTTTATAAAAGCAGGTGTTTCCTGTGACTGACTGCTTGCTGTTCATCTCCTTAAATTACTGGATGAAAGCCAGAGTCAAGCTAGTTATGTGCAGGTTTTACTAACAACTTGCAGAGCCAAAAAGGTTATCTGAGATAAGAAGGTAGGTTAAGGATAAGCAATGCTGTCTGGAATCACTCTGAATTAATAACTAATGGGTAACATTCTGAATGATTTGTTGTTTCTGATGCTGCTGAAAGCAATTGGCTGAGGTCAGCCACAGAAAGGAATCAATTCTGACTGTGTTTAACAGATGTTTTCTAGGATTCTTAGCTGATTAGAAAATCCATAGATTTAAGTCTTAAAGGCAATGTTGAAAAACTTGGATAATGGGAGCATGTAGAGTGCTTAATGGTGCAAATGCATCCCTGATTCATAAGAGAGTTTATGTATATATTCCATTAGGGATATGCACATTGGGGATGCACACATTAGGGATATCTACAGGAAGCACAAGCCAGTGTAGAAAGAGATGGGGGAAAATCAAAGGCAAAATACTGAAATCGCCTGAACAGACTTTGGTAGGAGAAAACAAATAGCAAACAAAGTCTTGGGAGACTGGTGTTCAACCCCAAACTTGGTAGGTCTTGTGCTCCAAGGCCAGTAGGAGGCTGGGGAGAGCTGTGAAGGCAGCATGTTCAGCCCCTCCATGAGGAGGAGTCTCTGCTGACACCTTCTGGTCAATTTGAGGACTAGCAATAATGTATTCTCAAGGGAGAGGTATCCAGCCATTCTCTGGTGTCCTTGACACTGCGTCTTTGAAGTGGGGAAGAATGTGAGTGACTGTCATTTCTTTAAGAGGGTCCTGGAGGTGCCTCCCTCTGGGGGAAAGAGTAAGTGGGCTGCACACACAGAAGCAGCATACAATAAGCACACACATAGTGATTACCTGTCTAAATTTGCATTTTGTAGTTCAGTAGAGAATGGGAGACCTCCTGACCCTGCTGACTGGGCTGTCACTGATGTCGTAAATTACTTCAGAACAGCAGGATTTGAAGAACAAGCCAATGCTTTTCAAGAACAGGTAAATCGGTTTGGATCGACTGTCACTGCCCTTTGACTCCTCACATTTTCATTATATGGGCTGGTTGTACAAAGGTTAGTGCATGGTAAGTCTCCCAGAAAGGGAACATTCTGGGTGACAACTTTTTAATATCTTTAAATAATATCCTCATTTTACAGGACATGCACTGTAGCTGGAGGAAGGCTGCTCTTGTGATCAAAGCATTAGACTGGGAGCTGAAGAATCTGAGATCTATTCTTGGCTTGGCCACAGCCCTTTCTGTGTGATCTCAGGAAAGTCACTTAAACGCTCAGTGCCTAAGCTTCACCATATGTAAAATGGGAATAGTACTTCCCTACCTCCTAAGGTTGTGGGGAGGATAAGTTTGTTAATGTTTATAAAATTCTGAATTCCTCTGAGGGAAGGTGCTCTAAAAGAGTTATGTCCACAAGTTCAGTTGCATGCTGCTTTGTGGCCTGGGAGTCTTGCTCTCTTGGTTTGAGGAAAGGTTCCTTGATTAAAGTCATTACAAGTAATCAGAAAACAGAGGAATTGAAAGTAAGGGGAAACAGTGGCCTTCTTACATAGCAACAGCACATTGCTCTGCTACGTGAACATAAGAATGGCCATATTGGGTCAGACCAAAGGTCCATCTAGCCCAGTGTTCTGTCTTCCACAGTGGCCAATGCCAGGTGCCCCAGAGGGAACAGAACAGGTAATCATCACATGATCCATCCCCTGTCGCCCATTCCCAGTTTCTGGCAAACAGAGGCTAGGGACACCATCCCTGCCTGGTTAATGGCCAGTGATGGACCTATCCTCTATGAATTTATCTAGTTCTTTTTTGAACTCTGTTATGGTCTTGGCCTTCACAACATCCTGTGGCAAAGAGTTCAGCAGGCTGATTGTGCACTGTGTGAATAAATACTTCCTTTTATTTGTTTTAAACCTGCTGCCTATTTAATTTCATTTGGTGACACCTAGTTCTTATGTTTCAGAGTAGCAGCCCTGTTAGTCTGTATTCGCAAAAAGAAAAGGAGTACTTGTGGCACCTTAGAGACTAACAAATTTATTAGAGCATAAGCTTTCGTGAGCTACAGCTCACTTCATCGGATGCATTTGGTGGAAAAAACAGAGGAGAGATTTATATACACACACACAGAGAACATGAAACAATGGGTTTATCATACACACTGTAAGGAGAGTGATCACTTAAGATAAGCCATCACCAACAGCAGGGGGGGGAAGGAGGAAAACCTTTCATGGTGACAAGCAGGTAGGCTAATTCCAGCAGTTAACAAGAATATCAGAGGAACAGTGGGGGGTGGGGTGGGAGGGAGAAATACCATGGGGAAATAGTTTTACTTTGTGTAATGACTCATCCATTCCCAGTCTCTATTCAAGCCTAAGTTAATTGTATCCAGTTTGCAAATTAATTCCAATTCAGCAGTCTCTCGTTGGAGTCTGTTTTTGAAGCTTTTTTGTTGAAGTATAGCCACTCTTAGGTCTCTGATCGAGTGACCAGAGAGATTGAAGTGTTCTCCAACTGGTTTTTGAATGTTATAATTCTTGACGTCTGATTTGTGTCCATTCATTCTTTTACGTAGAGACTGTCCAGTTTGGCCAATGTACATGGCAGAGGGGCATTGCTGGCACATGATGGCATATATCACATTGGTAGATGCGCAGGTGAACGAGCCTCTGATAGTGTGGCTGATGTGATTAGGCCCTATGATGGTATCCCCTGAATAGATGTGTGGACAGAGTTGGCAACGGGCTTTGTTGCAAGGATAGGTTCCTGGGTTAGTGGTTCTGTTGTGTGGTGTGTGGTTGCTGGTGAGTATTTGCTTCAGATTGGGGGGCTGTCTGTAAGCAAGGACTGGTCTGTCTCCCAAGATCTGAGAGAGCGATGGCTCGTCCTTCAGGATAGGTTGTAGATCCTTGATGATGCGTTGGAGGGGTTTTAGTTGGGGGCTGAAGGTGATGGCTAGTGGCGTTCTGTTGTTTTCTTTGTTGGGCCTGTCCTGTAGTAGGTGACTTCTGGGTACTCTTCTGGCTCTGTCAATCTGTTTCTTCACTTCAGCAGGTGGGTACTGTAGTTGTAGGAATGCATGATAGAGATCTTGTAGGTGTTTGTCTCTGTCTGAGGGGTTGGAGCAAATGCGGTTATATCGTAGCGCTTGGCTGTAGACAATGGATCGAGTGGTAGGATCTGGATGAAAGCTAGAGGCATGTAGGTAGGAATAGCGGTCAGTAGGTTTCCGATATAGGGTGGTGTTTATGTGACCATCGCTTATTAGCACCGTAGTGTCCAGGAAGTGGATCTCTTGTGTGGACTGGTGCAGGCTGAGGTTGATGGTGGGATGGAAATTGTTGAAATCATGGTGGAATTCCTCAAGAGCTTCTTTTCCATGGGTCCAGATGATGAAGATGTCATCAATGTAGCGCAAGTAGAGTAGGGGCATTAGGGAACGAGAGCTGAGGAAGCGTTGTTCTAAGTCAGCCATAAAAATGTTGGCATACTGTGGGGCCATGCGGGTACCCATCGCAGTGCCGCTGATTTGAAGGTATACATTGTCACCAAATGTGAAAGTTATGGGTCAGGACAAAGTCACAAAGTTCTGCCACCAGGTTAGCCGTGACAATATCGGGGATACTGTTCCTGACGGCTTGTAGTCCATCTTTATCAGAAGAAGTAAATAATACTTCCTTATTTACTTTCTGCACACCAGTCATGATTGTATAGACCTCTATCATATCACCCATTAGTCATCTCTTTTCTAAGATGAAAAGTCCCAATCTTGTTGTTCTCTCCTCATACGGAAGCTGTTCCATACCCCTAATAATTTTCATTGCCCTTTTCTGAACCTTTTTCAATTCCAATACGTATTTTTTGAGACACGGAGATCACATCTGCACGCAGTATTCAAGATGTGGACAGACAATGGATTTATATAGAGGCAATATGAGATTTTCTGTCTTGTTGTTTATCTCTTTCTTAATGATTCCCAGCATTCTGTTTGCTTTTTTGACTGCCTCTGCACATTGAGTGGATGTTTTCAGAGAACTATCCACAATTATTCCAAGGTCTCTTTCTTGAGTGGTAACAGCTAATTTAGAGCCCATCATTTTATAAGTATAGTTGAGATTGTTTTTCAATGTGAGTTACTTTGCATTTATCAACATTGAATTTCATTTGCCATTTTGTTGCCCAGTCATCCAGTTTTGTGAGATCCCTTTGTAGCTCTTCACAGTCAGCTTTGGACTGAATTATCTTGAGTAGTTTTGTATCTTCACTTTACTCTTTATCCCTTTGTCCAGATCATTTATGAACATGTTGAGTAGTACTGGACCCAGTACCAACCCATGGAGGACACCACTATTTACCTCTCTCCATTCTGAAAACTGACCATTTATTTCTACCCTTTGTTTCCTATCTTTTAGCCAGTTACTGATCCATGAGAAGATCTTCTCTCTTATCCCATGATAGCTTACTTTGCTTAAGAGCCTTTGGTGAGGGACCTTATCAAAGGCTTTCTGAAAATCTAAGTATACTACATCCACTGGATACCCCTTGTTCCACATGCTTGTTGACCCCCTCAAAGAATTCTAGCAGATTGGTGAGGCGCGATTTCCCTTTTCAAAAACCATGTTGACTCTTCCCCCAACAAATTATGTTCATCTACGTGCCTGACAATTCTGTTCTTTACTATAGTTTCAACCAGTTTACCAGGTACTGAAGTCAGACTTACTGGTCTGTAATTGCCTTGAGAAAGATGTTGGATCTTCACTTGTTGGGCTGCTGGAGAGGAGGCACAAGACACTGGTATGCTTTTTATCTCGGGAGAAACAAGGTGATTGCTGGAACAGCCTACTCCTATAGCATTTCTGCCATCTGAGTAGAAGCAGTGAAACCAAAGGTGACACTTCCCTCTTGGATGAAAGGTTCCACAGTAGCTGTCTTAATGTGACAGGGAAGGATCAGTGAGGAAGAATCAATGAAAAAGATAGCCAGGGACTGATCACTCAGTAAGCCGGTAATGCAATATGGATCCTTTCTCCTACAGATCACTGTTTCATGGTTCAAAACCAACAAAAGTCACAACAATGACCGAAAGTCATAGGTCCATGTGGAATGAGTTTAGTCTGTCTTGTATCGAGTGGACAAGCATCCACATAACCTTCATCTTCATTACTGGAATTGACTGACACACTTGCTGGCAGTCTATCAGATGTGAAGTTAATGACTGAATGGGCCATTGAAACTGGGCTACTTGCACACAGCTGAGGAGCAGCACTGGGGCAGCGAAGGGAAATTTGCACTAGAACTGCCTGTGATGTGCCTGCCTCTTTTGTAGCAAGAGAACATACATCTCCAGGTCTGTTAGTCTGGCACCGTTCCTGATCACTGAGACCCAAATGTTCCAACTTGGGTGCTCAAAGTTAGTCACCGATATTCATATTTAGGCACCTAGATAATTGTCCTGATTTTCCAGAATGCTGAGTAGTCATAACTCAGAGTCAGTGACATCTGTGGGTGCTTAGTACTTCTGGAGATGAGATCCTAGAGCACCCAAGTTTGAACATCTGGGCCAAAATGTCTTTTAACAAAAGAACAAATAAATAACAATGTCTTCTGTGAAAATCTTCTCCATATTGAAGATATGGGAACGTATCTACTTGGAAGCAGTTTTATTTTTATTCTCTGCATCCTTCGAGGAGATGTTTTTCTTAAAAGCTTCTTATTTCATTTAGTTCAGGATCTGATAAATTACAAAATATTGGCCAGATAGAAATTACAGCTGTAAAAACTGCATATTAATAATCTCTTCTCGACATTCTATTTCTGCCTATTTTCTTTGCTTGGTTTAAATTTTTGCAAAATTAATGCTTTTTGCAGCTGATAAGAACAATTTTGAAGGGGAGGATAGAGATCTGGAATCTTTTTACAAGTGTAACATATGTATATGTAATGTATATATAAACCATATTTTTAAAAAATCATACAATTCAGCAACCCCCTTTTTAATTTGGCTTAAAAGATATATTTATAACATGCATGTTTTAGCAAAGATTTAACAGATTTCAGGACCTGTAGGCTGCCTCTTTACCTGTTACATTCTGATGTACCTGAACTCTTTGCACTAAAAGACTTTGGTCATTTAATGGAGATGGCTTTAAACTTCTGTCTTCCACCCCACCCATCTATCCATCCATAAAGCATTTCAAACGTTGCAGCTCTAAACTCTTCCTCTCACAGAAGAGAAGCCTATCAAAATTCTGTTCTAGCCTTCTTTATTTGGCATAGAGCTGTCTAATGCTAAAATGAAATGCAGGCTTTCCAAAAAAAAAAAAAAAAGTGTTTATTCAAAAAGGAATAAAATTAGCTTCTTGCTACTGAGTTAATCTAGCTGACCTTAAAGCCTGAGAAATTAAATCCCAGCTGATTATGATTTATGAGTGCAGCCGGTAGCTAAATTTAGTCTCATTCTTGTGGGGGGGAAAAAACCCTTGTTTTGGGTAATACTCTGGAAGGGCTCAAGGAGCCTCTTTCTACAGCTGCAGCTAACTGTTCAGCATATTTTACATTTAAAGATGAGTAATCAGACAACAGATTTGACTGAGTCTATTACTTCTCTAACACCATCAAGAACATCACCTGGGACTCCTTTCCACCACCCCAGGAAGGTTGATTTTACAATTAAGAAAGAGACAGTTGGAGAAATCAGGGGCTCTGGCTTTTCTTCCTCTGACAGGCGTGCCTGAGTGAGTTCAGTCAAGAATCTTTCTCTCTCTGTGCCTTAGTTGCCTTGTCAATAATGCAGCAGTAATAATTGCCAACTTTCCTGCACTCCTGTGAGGCCGACTCTAATATCTACAGAGCTTCTGAGATCACCTGATAGAAGGCAGCATAGAAGTGCTAAGTGCTATTTTTATTATGATGAAGGTAGGACAGCTGTTGTGCATTTGGGAGGAAAGTTGCTAGTTCATAAGGTTCCATTTATCTGTGTGTGTTTCTGTTAATTGTTGGATCTCTAAGGCTCTTCAGATCTTTATCATCAGGAACCCAGCTATGGCAACACAGAGGGATCACTAACTGTGCAGGCATTGGTTGCTGCCCCCTAGCTATCCTCTGTGAGATTGCACCAGGAGTTAATGCTATTTCAGGACTTTCCACCCTTACTTATGTACTCGCCCTAGGGCAGGAATGGGCAGGCATGCATCGGGTGACCAGATGTCCCTATTTTATAGGGACAGTCCCGATATTTGGGGCTTTGTCTTATATAGGCACCTATTACCCGCCACCGCCAGTCCCGATTTTTCACATTTACTATCTGGTCACCCTAGGCATGCATATAATGTGTCTCTCTCCCCACACCCCTAGCCACACACACTTGAAGGGGGAAAGTGACTGTGTGTATGGAGGGAGGCATCCCACATAACCCCTTGCCTTACCTTTGCCATGGAAAATGGTTCTCCACTGAACTGCTTCCATTAAGTAGAGGGAACACATGGGCCATTCTTTTGTATAGTGGTTAGCTACAACATGTGTATTGGGAATTGTTGGAAAATGTGATTGCTTGCTTTGTTCTCAAATCCCACCTTTTGCATAATAGTAACTGAGTCCACACTTTTTTGTAATGAGATGTATAATACATCTCATCCATAAAATACACTGATAAATGGCTCCAAGCTGCTTTAAAACCTGAACATGTCTTACAGATGAGGAAGAAGATCTGAGGAAGAGATCTGTGAATCTCAAACACCTGTCCCTTCCACCAACAGAAGTTGGTCCAATAAAAGATATTACCTCACCCCTCCCATCTTTCTCAGATGAGGAAAAAGACATTTTTAAAAAAACTGTATATTGTGAATGCTAGTGTAAGTGGTTGATTATAAGGTGATTATACTTCTGCTGGTATTATTAAATCTTAATATCTCTCTGATTTCAGTGGATGTAAGTCGATTTCAGTGGAACAAAATTACTATAAAACAGTGAAAATAGCAAATTAGCAGGGAACAGGTTGCTGTAACTGTGAGGGAGTTGGGGATAGAGGGGAATTAGAGAAGCAGGAAGATGCAAAATACCAAGACAGAAAATATGAGCCATAAACATTCTGAACAATTGGCTCAAAGAGCAGGATACTAAAATGGACTGAAACACATCGCAAGGCAGAGTTCGAAGAGCTTTGCTAGGATGCCTGCATTACTTCAGCAGATGAAAACACAAGTCCTGACAATGCAGCTGGTGTATGTGGGTGACTTGATGCATGTAACCCTTTGCCATGTGTTATGACTTTCTATATTTAACAGATAAAGCAAAACTTTCAGTGCCAGCTGCAAAAAACAATAATAATATTCATGGCTGTCATGTAGCCAGAGGATTATATTTCAATAATGCTAAATTTGACTCTTCATAACCACTGTCACAGCACCTTAAGCAATGAGATTGCAGTATGCAAATGAACTAAAGTCCTCAGCATGGTTATTAGCTGATTTATCTCTGATGTCACAATCCCCCCTCCAACAAAGGCCTCTTCATAGCTATCTTGAAAGCAGACTGTTGGTTGGAAAATAGCTAGTTTTCCATGTCTCTCTCTAACGAAGATACCTTAACAAAAACATGGAGGAGCACAGAGAGACATTTTGTAAATCATTTTAATATAAACATGTTTTCCTTCTAAAAATTTGTGATATTACTCAACCATATTAAACTTGAAGGACAGAGAGAGTGGATTTCACTGGATTGCCAATGGTTGCTGAGGACAGAGACTGAATTTTGATGCTAAGAACATCTTGACAAGATGGTGAATTATTATGACATTCTAGGTATTCAAAGAAATGCCTCTGCAGATGACATTAAAAAGGCATACCGAAAACTGGCATTGAAGGTGCACCCTGATAAAAACCCAGAGAACAGAGAGGCAGCAAAGAGGAAATTCATAGAAGTCTCTAAGGCATATGAGGTTTTATCTGATGCCAAAAAACGGGATGTCTATGACATGTCTAGTGAAGGAGGTATAAGTGGAAAAGACAGAAGAGGTAGAGGTGAAGGTGGAGAAAAAGGTAGAGGTAGACAGAAAGGCAGAGTTGGGAGTCACTTTGATTCTGAATTCCCATTCGGTAGCCCACACACAGATGTGTTGAGAGGAATGGACTCCTTTACAGTGAAACTCTGGGATGATCTACTTGATGGAATTTCTGGCATTCGGCGAGGACTCCATGGAAGACTAAGCAGAAGTGGTGAAAGATACTCTGTCTCTATTGCTGGAGTGTCTCCTATTTCAGGGACTAGATTTACTTCATTTGGTTCCCAGCGAGTTGGGGGCTGCTCTTCATCCTCCATCACATCACTGAACAACAGTGGGAAAGGCAACTTCAAATCAGTCATAATGACCAGCAAAATAGTTAATGGCATCAAAATTACTACAAAGAGAATTGTGATGAATGGAGAAGAAAGAGTAGAAACCATTATTGACCATTAAAATTCTCAACAATTGGTAAGAGGCAGCTACTATACTTGGATAATGAGTTGTTGAAAACACACATTTGTCAGAAATATTAAATTATGATGAATTTCATTTGAGGGATTAACCAGAGTAATGAGGGTACGGGGGAAGTTTCAACCAAAATCTATTTTTGGTTTGCTGCGTCCTAATTGAAAATTATTTATAAACAGTTCTTTCAAAGTTATGTGTGGGTGCCATAGACTTGTCGGTTAATTCTCGGGCTATCATTAATGCATATATTTTGTCTATAAAATTGTTGTGAATTCTCTGTGCACTTTGCATTTAATAATAGTTATCCAAAGTGAAGAATGATCAGAGTTCAGGCCAATCAATACTTCCACTAGCATGAATCTTATGTTTTTCCTTTTGTTTGAATTGTGAACCCAATGGTTAATTTGCTCTGAAGTTAACATTCTTAGGACAAACTTTGTTCATTTCAATTAGTAAGGAAAAATGTAGCACTGGAAGATGTAAATACAAAATTACATTACATTTCTGGATCGTTTTCTTGCTTCACCTAAATGCTGGCAGCTTAGTGCATTTTGATAACTAGCTATGCATATTATAGGCAAATAGCAATGATTAGAGGGAGTGAACTGGGTCTAAGTTATTTCCTAACACATTCTAAATCAGTAAATGCTGTTTTTTGTGTGGAAAAAAGAACATAAAACAGTGTAGGGCAAACTGTGTAAAGCTATAAACTTCTCTGGGACTTGCTGACCTCAGGAAGCACTCCCGCTACACCATGTGATGCCAAAAAAGTATTGCTCATTACACTTCTTTGATGCATGTATAGAGCCTTATAGCTGTAGTTTGCATTCTGTGGATGTGCCATACAGTATCATTGCAGTCAGTGCTTAATTGTAATGAAAGAGGTGCTGGGGCTCAAGCTATTTATTTATATTCATAACTGATACAGCAAGCCCAGAGGTGCTGGGCCTATGAACTGCCAAGCCTAGATGTTCCACGGCTCAGCCCTGGCAAGCCCTGGCACAAATTAAGCCCTGACTGCAGTACTATGAGGGAAGGGATGGTCTTGTGATGAAAGCACAGGATGGGGACTCAAGGGATGTGGATTCTGTTCCTGACTCTGTGACCTTAGAGAAGTCACTTAGAGGCACATTTTTAAAAGTGGCCTCAGATTTTGGGGTGGGATTTTCAAAAGCACCAAAGTGACATACACTCTAAATAGACAGGGCAGACAAAGCAAGGGAGAAAGGAAATATTATTACCTTCTTTTAAAAGGCAGGGAAGATCAAGTGACAGACAGATCAAGTGACTTGCCAAAGATCACACAAAACTATCTATGGCAGAGCTGAGACTTGAACTCAGGTCTTCTGCACTGCAGGTCACTGTGTTAACCACAAGACCACCCTTTCTGCTGTACCTAATAATTAAAACATTTTCCTGCATCCGTGAATTTGAAACTAATAACTGGGAAAAAATTTCAAATGTGGATGCTTCTAGTTAGACACCTGAATAAATAGCGTGATTTCTAGAGGTGCTGAAGTCAATAGCTGCTGCAGGGGGTGAGCACTTTTGAAAATCAGCATATTGGCAGATGTCATCATTTGTTACAGATGTTTACAGTTATGAAAAATAGAACATAGTATTTCTGTTTTTCATGAATGATCCTTTTTAGTATACTCCTGTCTGTTGAGAATAGTTTTGTAATCTTTTAGATGTGTACATTACCCTTAATTACGCGTTAATTCTTTTTCTAGGAAATTGACGGCAAATCATTGCTACTGATGACAAGAAATGATGTATTGACTGGACTTGCGTTAAAACTGGGGCCAGCTCTGAAAATCTATGAATATCACGTAAAACCTCTACAGACACAACATCTAAAGAACAATTCTTTATAGCAAATGGTCTAATTGGGGTCCTGTTGTGCCTCGAATAACAATAAATAAACAATTTGGTTTCATATGATGGTACTTTGTAAAGAGAGAATATATGTCTTAAGAATTTAAACCAAATGGAAATGATATATATCCTATTGGATAGATTTGGCAATATACTGTACTATGACTGAACTGAGAGGGATGGTGTGGATTTTCACATGGTACATAATGATTTTCTCTTCCAGCTCCCTAAACAGAATACATTGAGATAATTAAATCAGATTCTGAACAAAAAGTGAAGAAAGGGAGTTCTTTGTTTCTAAGCCAAACAAGAGGTTAATTTTCAAGAATTACTTAAAGTATTCTTAAAAGTTTACATATATTTGGGTAGAGGAAGCAAAAGTAGATTCTGATTTATGACAAATGTCTACTGAAGTTACTGCTCCGTGTAACTTGTGTGACTGGATTGGGATTTGCCAACTCACCCCTTTTTGCAAAGGGTCCTATTTTTGACCTTATTAAGGTTTATTTGTGGTATATTGCAATGTTGAAAGCTGTACGTACAATTAACATAGCACCTTTCATAGCAGAAGGCCTTCCTAAGAGGTGAAGCTTGGTTGTGTATTTTTGGTGGTGGTCATATTTTCAGCTTGTTTTCGCCCAGTTTTATTCGCAGTTCTAAGTAAGGTATACTTGTTTTCAACAACGGGTGTTGCTTTTGTAAAACAAAGTTCATTTTATTATTTTAATTTATAAAAATTTCTTAATTTGCAGACATTGTATAGAGTAGATTTCTGCAGTTTTTTTAAAAATATGTATTTAATGGTGCTGCAATAAATAATTTTGATGTTTTACTTGATTTATGGGTTTAAATATTTGTTTCCAAAAATGTAAAGAAGTGTCTTGTTACCGTAGATCTCTGTTAAAAGAGAGTCTCATTCAATCTTTTGTACTAGTTCCCATTTAATTGGCTACTGGCTACCCCAATAAAGCATTGCTTATGTTTTGATTCCGTTTATTTCAAAGCTATTATTCTCTCTGTTTTCTTAGTTGTGGTATAGGAGGGATCCTATTTCTTTTTCTCAATCCAGCCAACAGTGGAGGGGTCAGGAGACTTCTTACTGATCTGTGGTGTTGTATTTATTTAATGTTTAATGCTTTCTTATCTGTCCATCCATACTTTTGGATCAGATGTGCAGCTGGTGTAAACTGGCATAGCTCCATTGACATCTAAGTAATCAGACACAGAGAGATTCTTTCTTACCCTCTGAGGATAAAATACTTACATAGGTAACTATTTCCTTCTGTTTTGATGTTCTCAGTGAGGATTTATGAAAAGTGGAGCTCAATACACAAGGGACGCTTAGGGTCTTTTGCTTTTCCTAATTGGGATTGTCTTTAAGAGGAAGGGGAAACTACAGAAGTAGTGAACTGAGATTAAAGGGGAAAGATGATGCATATGTACCACAGGTTTTTAAAATCACTTGCCTCTGTGTTAATGGATCTGATTCTCTTTCCTCTCACTGACATGATTATTTATTGATTAATGGTGTAGAGAGGTCAATTTCAAAGTTCTCACAAAGGTCCTTTGTTCCACTTAACTTCTCTTAAACCCAGTTTATGCAGTGCAAATATTTCATGCTGACCCTCTGCAGAAGAGTGAATTTCACCCTGAGCACCCATGACCATTCTAGACGCCTTCCAAAACCATGAGACGGCTCCCATCCCTGCTACAAAGAGTTCTCGGAGCATCTCATAAAGTCAAGGACATTCCCCAAACACACAGTGTGAGATACAACAAGGAGTAGACGCTAATGGCAGTGTGGTGGGAAACAAGTAGGAGGAGAGTGATGTGGTGGGAGGAGATTGTGAGGAAGACGTTGCATGGCTGGGAAGATAAGAGGGAGTGGAGGAGGAGGAAGGAGATGCCGGTCAGCCAAGTTGGAGGAAGGCTGGGGCACAGGAGAAGGGATGGAATTCAGTGAAAATCAGCAGGAAACAGATGTTCATAATTCAGCAAGGTTGGTGCCCCAGACCTAGACCACTGGTAAGGCTGGGAAGGGGTGTGGAATGGTCACTGCTTTGACTCCTGGGGAGTTACTCCTGATTTACACCAATAAAAAATGAAAGGGAAATCAGGCCCTGCATATTTATATCTGGGCTGTTGGCTAAGCTCATATGATGATGTGCATAACTGCATGGCTTGCAACCCCTGTATTACATTTATATTTGGATCTTGAGACTCTATGAGAATGTATTGTATGAACCAAGCTTCTAAACTAACAGATCACTTTCTATCCCTCATCCTGTATTCACTGCAGAGACTGGGGTGTGGGAGCAGGGAAGTATTTACTCCTGTTTGTGCATCACAATGTATATTGTGATTATTATTATGATTTGTATTCTGGTAGCACATAGAGACCCCGATCAGGATCAGGGTCCCATTTGGGAAGGCTTGGTACAAACAGATAAGGAGACATAACCCCTGCCCTGAGGAGTTTACAGGCACAAATGTATCAGTTTGGTAAAAACTGTAGGGAGGGAAGGAAGGAGGGAAAGGATGACACATTAAGTTGTTAGGATAACAAGATATCTTAATTAATTCTGTGGTGATAGCCTTGTGTGGTGTGAAACTACACTGTCTTCAGTAGTATACACTGGGGGCCCAATCCTGCCAGGGACAATGCATCCAAACTCAATAAGACATTTGAGTATATATAGGTAGGAATATAGGAACTGGCATGCTGGATCAGAACAGCAGTCTATCTAGTTCCATGGTTCTCAACCTGTGGTCTGTGGACCACTGGGGGTCCATAGACTATGCCTAAGATTTTCCAAAGGAGTCCGCACCTCCATTTGAAAAAAATTTTAAGGGTCCATAAATGAAAAAAGGATGAAAACCACTGACCTAGTCCAATGACAGGTTTCAGAGTAGCAGCCGTGTAGGTCTGTATTCGCAAAAAGAAAAGGAGTACTTGTGGCATCTTAGAGACTAACAAATTTATTTGAGCATAAGCTTTATGAAGTGAGCTGTAGCTCACAAAAGCTTATGCTCAAATAAATTTGTTAGTCTCTAAGGTGCCACAAGTACTCCTTTTCTTTTTGACCTAGTCCAATATCCTGTGTCTGACAACAGCCATTGTCCGATGCTTTGTAAGAAAGAATAAAAACTGCCATAATGGACAACTGTGCACTAATATTTCCATGAGTTCATGTTAGGCTGGGCCCTAAGTCTTTTTGATTTGTGTTTTGTGATGCTACTTTCTGGATCATTTACTAATTTACAGAATGTGCTTAAGATGTTGTAAACTAGATTTGTCTGTTGAGAATCATTAATAGAATAGCAAATGTAATACTGTATCCTAAATGGATTAATTAATCATTGATTATAATTACATGTGCTGAAGCAATTGGATACTCCACTCATGGCCATCAGGATTGGTTTGATGAGAACAACCAGGAAATCCTAGCACTTATTCATCAGAAGAGAAGCACATTTTGCACTTAGCAAAATGAACCCTCTAATGAGCAAAAACAAGAGACTTATCGGCTTAAAGCTGTAGTTCAAAAGAGGCTGCATGACATCAAGAATCAGTGCTGGCAAGCAAAGGCCATGGAGATCCAGAGCTTTGCTGATGAACATGACATGAGAAGCTTTTTTCAAGCAAGGAAAGCCATCTACAGGCCAAGCTCAAGCAGCACAACCCCTCTGCAATCTCACGACAGCTCCACCCTTCTTACGGGCAATGTAGCCCTCTAGGAGCATTAGAAGGAGCACTTTGAGACTCTACTGAACTGTGAATCTGAAATCTCAGCTCCCACCATCGAGACCATTTCTCAATACCCAGTAATAGAAACTCTTACTGATCCCCCATCTTCTGAGGAAGTTTAGCGTGCCGTCACTCAGACTAGAAATAACAAGGTGCCAGGCCCAGATGGCATCCCTGTGGAGGTCTTCAAAGCTGATGGAATAGCATTTGTGCAAAGACTTCATCAACTTCTTCTTAGAATTTGGGTTAATGAGGAAATTCTACCCAACCTGAAGAATGCCAATATTATGACCATTTTTAAGAAAGGGGACAAGTCAATGTATGGGAATTACCAAGACATTGCCTTCCTCTCCATTGCCAGGAAGATCCTTGCTCACAGAGAAAGAAAACAACACCAGCCATTGTTTATTGCATTTATTGACCTAACTAGGGCCTTTGATTCCATCAGTCATGAAGAGTTATGGAAGGTGCTGTTTAGGTTTGGTTGTCCATTGAAGTTCATTCACATTCTCAGGCTACTTCATGATGGGATGACTGCCACTATCCTCTGTAATGGATAGGAGATGGACCCATTCACCATCCGTACTGATGTCAAGCAGGGCTGTGTTGTTGCCCCAACCCTTTTTTCCATCTGTCTTGCTGTGATCTTGATTCTTATTCATGACTGTGGCCAGCTCTTCAACCTACGGCATCTTCATTCTAAAACTAAGGTAACCAGGACTACTGTTACCAAACTTCAGTATGCTGATGACTGTGCTATCCTGACACACACCAAGGATCACTTGCAATCCACCCTAGATCTTTTCTTAGGCACCAATCATAGCCTAGGACTTTCCCTCAACATTGGGAATAGTAGGGTGCTCCACAAGCCTGCCCCAGCACAAGGTGCCCTCCTTCTCCCATAAATCATCATTGCTGATGAACTCCTGCAAAACATTGAACATTTCCCTTGTCTTGGTAGCCACCTCTCCCAGAGAGCCAGTCTTGATGTGGAAATGGAACACAGGATCCCTTGTGCCACCGCATTCTTCAGAAAGTTGCTTCGTTGTGTTTTTTTTTACAGAGATCTGCTGATGGAAACTAAGATCTTGGTCTATAATGCAGCAGATATCACCACTCTTTATGTGTGTGAGACATGGGTGACATACCAAAGCCATCTTAAGCATCTAGACCAGTGCCACCAGCACTACCTTACCAAGATTCTCCGTATCAGATGGGAAGATTGTTGCACCAATGGCAGCGTGCTCTCTGCAGCTAACATCATCAGTGTTGAGGCAAAGATTATGAAACATCAACTTCGCTGGGCTGGGCATTGTGTACGGATTGCTGATATTCGTCTTCTGAAGCAAGTCTTCTTTTTTCAACTTAGTCATGGTAAGAGGCCCCACCGGGGAGAGAGGAGACGCTACAAGGACACCCTGAAAGTATATCTTAAGACGGGAAGCATTGACCCCACAAATTGGGAAGAGCTGGCTGACCATAAACTGCAGTGGCATTGCATAATACATCAAGCCTCAGACCGTTTTGAAGAGAATCGCCTTGCTCAAGAGGCTGAGAAATGGCAGAGGAGAAAGGAAAGTGTACAGCATCCCAGCCAGAAGTTGTGCTCTCTCCAAGCAACCTTCTATCACATATGTGGAAAAACTTGTGGAGCACAGATTGGACTCCTCAGCCATCTTAAGTCTCATCAATGACATTTTCCCCCCAGCAGACATGATCCTCTTATCAAGGGATAGCCAGCGATGATATATAATTACATTAATCATGATTTATATCTATATAAATCAGTGATTAATGTAATTCTGTTCTACACATATAAAAAGACTCATGCAGGTTTGTTACTAAAATTAAGTGTTCACTCCAAAGTGTGAGGTGAAAATGTCCACAATGCAATGATGTTGGCCTGTTCAAAATTGCTTTGCAGTTGTCCTTGCCATGTTTAGTGAGAAAATAACCCTTGTCTTTGTCAGGCCTTTCAAGGGCCAGCTGAAATGACTTGGATTCAAAACCAGATGCGTTTAATTTCTGTTCCTCTTTTCATAAGCGCTGCTAACTATCTCATACAAGCCGGAGCCTAATGGAAAGCATGGAAGATGATTTGGCGGGAGAATATACAGTATAGAAACAAGTTTGCTACTGTCCATGGGTTTTTATGGTGTTTGTCTCTTACTGTTAGCGTTGGAGTTTTTTGTGCTATCAGTTTTTACACAACAGTCCATTTTGTGTTTATTTTGTTAAATTCTTGTTAGTGCCTCTGAAAAAAATCTATTTAACAACAGATTGGGCGTGTTTTGAAAGAGGAAGCCAAAGCCAGATGTTTTTCAGCTAACCACCCCTCCTTTTCCCCTCACCAAAATGTAACTGATGTAACGTACAGGAAGATACTGTCAAATGGACTATTCACCTCTCTGTAGTTACAGACACACTTAGACCATTTAATCTTGAGGAGAGGGGGGTGTATGTACACTACATACTCTGTGTGTATATGTAGATAGATGCTGTATAGTATACCACACAAATATTGACTGAAATTTAGATTCATGGTAGAAAACTATTGCCCCACAATTTAAAAAGGCAACCAGCAGTGGGACATAATGTGATTTTTGATCTCTGGAGGTTGTCAATGCTGAGCTTAGGAAGTGGTGTTTTACATCAAGAACATATGATGGTGGTGAAGCAGAGGGAAGTTGGAAACCTTTCCCTCGTTCTTTTTGTCTCTTAAAATGTAAGATGGATTCCTGTGGATGAGAGTGAATGGGTTGTAAAAGGAGCTTGTACATTTCAGCAACTATGGAGTTGGCAGAGTAAGATATGTGTGTGAATGGGGTGTACTCAGGCATTGCTGAAAGAGGGCAGAGTTAAGGATGCATGATCAGCCCAAACTGTGCATTTCCTGGTTTTCAGAAATTTGAGTTTTGCTCAACTTATGGGATGACAGAACACCAAACAATCTTAACTCTGTTAACCTATTTTTTTGCCATTGAATTATACCCGTCCTCTGGCTGCCAACGAGCTTCCAAATGGAATCCTTGTTTACTTTAACCTATAAGGCCCTAAATGGTTTGGGAGCTGGTTACCTGGTGAGAGATCACCTCCCTCCCCATGCTATCCTCCTGCATTTGAGATCAACAGAGGCACTTGAGATGGAGCTCCCTCATTATTAAAGAACGGAAGCTGCTGACAGCATGTTCTCCATGAGAGGTCCTTGACTTAGGAACTTGTCCCTGGTCCACCACAGCCTGGATTAGTTAACCTCCAGGCCAGCTGCAGGCTCACCTTTGCTTGCAATATAGTTGCACTGCCCCTGATCTGGAGTAGATGGGGTTTATGACATCACAATTCCTTCCTTGGCTTTACGTCTAGACTAGTACCAGATTATGACCTCTTCCATTCCAGCCTATGCTTTGGGGGTGGTCGGAGTTAACATGTCACCCACTTGCCCACCCCTGCCTTCCCTCTCACCATCTGCCTACAGGGGAAGGGAAGAAGTGGCCTTCTGGAGTCTACTCCCTTCTCTGTGCTGTGACCCATGATGGAGGCAGCCTATAAAGGGGAGTAAAAGGGCCTTTCTTCCCCTCCCTTACACAGGTGCATAAGGCAAACCACAATCTTGTCCAATATAAACTCAGCCTCCCAAAATTGTCTTAAAAATGTACCAGCCCTGTCTCAAAATCTACTTACTCACCCTTTGCTATGATGATTGATAATAAAGGTAAAAATAATGAGATTTACTCAGCTGTCCAAACAACAAAAACACCAAACAGCAACCTCACCCCATGTGAGCAGGCAAGGAGAATTTTGCGAAGCTGTGGGAATCCTACACATAAAAGTCCTTCCTAATACCACCACTTGCCTGTTTCACATAAGTTAGTGCCCAACTGAAAGAGAGAATGATTTTCCTTCCTTTCTAGGCATGTTTTGAACTGCGAGGTGTTCATTCTGAGATGCACAGATACAGTTCACATTCTGATTATTACTGAGTTCTGTATATATTTTTACTCCTATAGCTAGATACAACTAACAATTTTCCTCTTGTATACAGTTATCTACTTCCCATGAGAGAGCTGGCTGGTTATTTGATGTGCCCCAAACAGCAGATAGTTTATCTTAACAAATCTTCTTACTGATATTTACAGTCAACCGTTTTATTGGTAATTGAAAATCTCAGAGCAGTTCACTTCATTTTAGGATTATGTTTCTAGCATTTAGAAAAAAAATATGAGGACCCGATATTGCTTCGATTTTACTTTTATTTGGCTTCATGTGGAAGTGGTATTCTAATGTCCAAAAATAAAAAGGAGGGTGGAAGTGAACTGGGTTTTTTCTTTAAAGATTGAAGCAGCTGCAATAGACTTGCCCGGTATATTTAAAGATAAGAGATTTTATATTATTTTAGAAAATTTTCTTCGTATCATACTTAGCTATGCACAATATACAATTCTGCACTGTGGTAAGGTTAATTTATAGAGAGTAATTGTACTGACTTTGAAAATGGAATTTCATCTCTACGTTCTTAGCCTATTTAATGATGTCTTTGCACATGTCTTATATAAAATTGGTTGCATTTGGAGCTTAATCAATGGTTGATGGGGACTGTAGTGAAACCTTTCTGGCCAGCTACCAGGATTGACCAAATGTTGGCTGGTATAGGAATGGAAATCAAAATGATAGGAACTTATGTGCATATCTGAGACTACCACTTCAGTTTTAATTGTAGGTTATGGAGTCTAGTCTGCAAGCCTCCACAGGGAGGTCCCTACCAAATTCCCGGCCATGAAAAATGCATCCCAGACCGTGAAATCTGGTCTTTTGTGTGCTTTTACCATTCTCAAATTGGGTTCCTGACCCAAAAGGGAGCTGTAGGGGTGTCACAGTATTGCCACCCTTACTTCTGTGCTGCCTTCAGAGCTGGGTGGCTGGAGAGCAATGGCTGTTGGCTGGCTGGTCAGCTCTGAAGGCAGTGCCCCACCAGCAGCAGCACAGAATTAAGGGTGAAAACACCATACCATGCCACCCTTACTTCTGCGTTGCTGCCTTCAGAGCTGGGCGCCAGAGGGTGGCAGCTGCTGACTGAGGGCCCAGTTCTGCAGGCAGCAGTGCAGAAGTAAGGGTAGCAATACCATACCATGTCATCCTTACTTCTGTGCTGCGTCCGGTGGCGGATCTGCCTTCAGAGCTGGGCTCCTGGCCAGCAGCCGTCACTCTTCAGCTACCCAGCTCTGAAGGCAGCACCACCTCCAGCAGCAGTGCAGAAGTAAGGATAGCAGTACCACAACCCCCCACTACAATAACCTTGTGACCCCCCCATAACTTTTTTTGGGTCAGGACCCCTAAAATAACAACACTGTGAAATTTCAGATTTAAATAGCTGAAATCATGAAATTTATGATTTTTAAAATCCTATGACTGTGAAATTGACCAAAACGGACCATGAATTTGGTAGGGACCTATTCATAAGCCACTGGTGAACTATGTGGGAGGATGAACCAACGATGCAAGGTCCAAGCCCCAGCCAATTTGCAGGGGTGCTGGAACAATTTGTACAGTGGGGGTACTGAGAGCCATTGAACCAAACTCTAACCACTGTGTATGATGGAAACCACTTCAAGCCAGGGAATGCAGCAGCACCCCCAGCATCCTTAGTTCCAATACATATGCAGCCAAGGAAATTATTTTGGAGGGCATTTTGGTGAAAGACTCCACATCCACATGTTTTTGTAATGGGCAGCAGGGAGCACCTGTTTTTAATGGTAATGATTACATTACCTTACATTGTGCCTTTCATCTCAAAGGTTTCAAAAAGTGTTACAAAACTATGGGATTGCTCCTGTGCGCTTTACTCAGGTGAAACACCTGTTGACATCAGGCCACATACATATTGAAGCCATTTCATCACCACAAAAATACAGCCAACTCTGAGTGAACCTGTGCAGTCAACTCCGCAGCCCTTTAGGACTGGGGAGGAAGAATTTTTCTGCCAGATAAAACTTCAGGGAGTCTGTGTACTTAGAAAGTAATGATCCAGATTGGAGTTTGTTCAGGACCTCAGGTCTAACACCTCTTCTCGCATGAGTTCTTGTTGGATGTTTGGCACTTTTCTACTCATCAGTCTATTGCCTGCCTAAGAGTCATGCACACATGCCAGATTTGTAACGGTTTTCAGGTGTTGCTCTGCTCAGTGTTGCAAAGTCTAAGTGATTTAGATGGCTAAATCCTAGTTTGACTTTTAATGAGACTTATGCTCCCAAGTCCCTCGTCACTTTTGAAAATGGGACTTAGCCATCTAAGTCACCTAGACATAGATTTTTAAAGATATTTAGGGGCCTAATTTTTATTGAAATCCATGAAAGCTAGGCACCTAAATACCTTTAAAAATCCAGCTCTTAGGCATTGCAATTGCAAGCGAGCACTGTTTAAATACCTTTTCAAAGCTGGGCTGAAATGCCTACACAGCTACAGCGCTCTAGAGAGACTGCCTGGCATGAGCAATGATGTGTGTTCAGAACCAATGGGAAGTCTGAATAGGGTTTTGTTGTCTTCTTTCTGTGTTATTGCTTCCATTAAGTTTGTCAAACCACAATGAGCAGGCTGTCCACACACAATAAACTACCTGCTTAACCAAGGAAGAGTGGATAATGCAATGTTCAGGGGAATCCTTTTTTTTAGTTTAAATGGAAGAGGTGGAACATTTTTGGGGGGACTGATCTGAAATTAATATTAGTAATGTTATCTGGTATATATTCATTTTAATGAAATCGATATGGGCTCTTCCCAATTCAATATAATAGCCAAGAAGCAGTTTTCTTTTAAACTTTGCTTTTTATTTTTCTATTAAAAGATGTATAGATAATCTACAAGACCATGTAGTCATCTAAATAATAATGCAGCAGAAATAGAAAAGAGATGAGACCCTCAAATGTAATACAATAAACTTCACACAAGGAAGGAAGTAATGTTCAGCACAGAGTTAAAAGAACTACAGACCAATTAGTTGGGTCAACTAGTCATCAGTTCAGGCAAATAAAAGCACATCTGGAACAAATCCAACCCTTGATATAAGTTGTTCTATTGTCGTTAAGAAGATGTCACATTTTGATGAGCAGTAGCTGCCTTCCAATTTTATGCAGCGTTTAACACAAGCAGATGAATCCTTTTGTGCAAAAGAGAGGGAGAGATGCTCCTATGTTACAAGCAACCTCGGTTTCCTAAATTCCTATTCAGGATGTGTTCCCTAATTTTTAGTGCTACCCAAAGCACGTGATCAGATCCAGTAGGGCAAAATAAGTCTAAATATATTGAGTGAGGATTTTAATGCCCAAAGCATTTTGGGGTGCGATTTTCAAAAGTGCCCAAGTGATTTGGGCACAAGTCACATTGGATTTAAGCTCCTATGTCACTTAGTAGCTTTTAAAATCCTGCCCTTGGAAACTAAAGGCAGCAGTTTCAAGCTGGTGGGATTTGAGCAGGTTCTATATTGTGGATGTGTTAGCTGCAGGTTGTGAACACATAGGAGTAAGATGTGCTGATTTTGCTATTTAATATCTGTGCTCAAAGCTGTGTCCTGGAGTACTTAAACATTTTAAATGAGTTGTAAATAAAGTGGAATTTGCCTACCCATTTTTCTCCCCAAAAAGTCATAGCTCACTTCTTTGGTTGACTCTGCCTGCTCAGAAGTCATGATAGTATTGTTAAATTAAAGAACAAGACCTAAATAATCTCAAAGAAATACCTTAAGCATTTCAATGATTAACATTATATAGCTGCATAATCCCCATAACTGGTTGTTTGAGGAGCAATAATGCAGCAGCCATCTAACTAGAACCCTTAAATGGAAATTAGTCAACATCTGTACTATTAATATTGTAAAGAAGATATAATTTTATAAATTTTAGTGTTAATATGAAGACTGAATTAATGCATGACCATTAATAAATAATTTATAGAACCGATTTAGGATTTTAAATGTGCAAAGCACATTACAGACATTAACTAATTAACTGGAACTTTCATAATAAGCCTAAAAATAATTGTCTTCTAATGAACTGATTTTAATGTTTCTGGCTGGGATTTCCAAAGGAACCCAAGAGAATTAGGTGCAAAAATCCTATTGAGATTTGTTGGGGTTTGGATAGCTGAATTCCTTAGGCTCCTTTCAAAATCCCAATCTCTGTAATTTGTAGCGGGAAAAGTTAGATCAATGAATGGAATGGATACATTCTGAAAAGAAAACCACATGGTAAGTGTGTCCTGTATGTGTGAATGGATCCCATATGTTCAGTTGGTCCCTTGTCAAAACATCCATCCAATTGACTTGCTGCTCATCTCTTGCATTTTAGGCTTGCTCTCTTAAGCACTTCTTCCTACCGAGAGTGCATGTATAAGAAGCATAGGGAATGTCCACTGGAATCAGAACCTGAACATAAATGACATATACATAGATTCATAGATAGTAAGGTCAGAAGGGACCATTATGATCATCTAGTCCGACCTCTTACACAACGCAGACCACAGAATCTCACCCACCCACTCCTGCAAAAAACCCCTCACCTATGTCTGAGCTACTGAAGTCCTCAAATCGTGGTTTAAAGACTTCAAGGAGCAGAGAATCCTCCAGCAAGTGACCCGTGCCCCATGCTACAGAGGAAGGTGAAAAACCTCCAGCACCTCTTCCAATCTGCCCTGGAGGAAAATTCCTTCCCGACCCCAAATATGGCGATCAGCTAAACCCTGAGCATATGGGCAAGATTCACCAGCCAGATACCCAGGAAAGAATTTTCTGTAGTAACTCAGATCCCACCCCGTCTAACATCCCATCAGGCCTATTTACCATGAATATTTAAAGATCAAATAATTACCAAATCATTTTATCCTATCATACCATCTCCTCTGTAAATTTATCAAGTTTAATCTTAAAGCCAGATCGATCTTTTTGCCCCCACTGCTTCCCTTGGAAGGCTATTCCAAAACTTCACTCCTCTGATGGTTAGAAACCTTCATCTAATTTCAAGTCTACACTTCCAATGACCAGTTTATATCCATTTGTTCTTGTGTCCACATTGGTACTGAGCTTAAATAATTCCTCTCCCTCTCCAGTATTTATCCCTCTGATATATTTATAGAGAGCAATCATACATGAGTAGCTCTTCTCCAGTTGGAGTACCCATCAGCGGTATCATTGAACTAAAACCAATATTCCGTAGAACCTGAGGGCACTCAACACCTCAAAAGATCAAGCCCACAGGGAACATTCCTGCCCTTACTGAAGTCAATGGGATTTTTGCTATGAACTTAAATGGGAGCAGGAGCAGACCTATACTGGCTATTTAAAAGGGGCCAGGATAAGAGTAGTGAGGGAAGGGGACCCAGATCCAGGGGAAAGAAAACAGAGAATAGGGGAAGACTAATTCATCTGTTAAAAGTGGCAATCATAAAATCAAATACCCTGATTTTCCTCTCACTTATACCGGGTTTATACTAGTGTAACTTCATCAGGCCAGCTCCTCAGCCAGACCTGGGCACCACTCTGAGCAGCTGATGGGGAGGGAGACAAATGCTGTACAGCTTCCACCCTTGTCCCCCTCCCATCCCAGAGTTGGGCCCAGATCTAAATTGTATCCAGCTGCAGCCAAACAGCAAGAGGCTGTTCTAGCAGCTGGGGATTTCTGGAGGACAGCAGGGGTCTGACCACATCCCCTTTCCTTCACCACAACCTCAACACACTGGCCCTACATCACAAGAGGGAATCCATAGGAACCCGGTTAAACCACCTTTTGTGGCCAATTTGCACCACCAGAGCAGTGCAAAGGAAACACATCTCTAGTGGGCTGGGTTTTTAGATGACCCCATGCATTTAATATTTTAAAAGTTCCCTCACCTCCTTGTCATTGGTCAATTCAAATTTCTTCAGGTCTATGACATCATAATAAATGTTGTTCAAGGTGACTTCAATCTCCTGTATCTGAAACGATAAAAATCTGAAACTGTCACAGTTTGTCACCATACTTTCCAGCATGACAATCTGATAAAGTATTTAAACAATTGAAAGGTCACAAAAGGAAGGAGAGCAAAGAGGATAATATGGACCCATTTTAGAAACACTTGAATGTTATTCTGTAGCATTCTTCCCTTTCATTTCTGAGTCTGCTCCTGTGAAGTGCTGAGTTCCCTTCACTCCCATTATCTTCACAGGAAGTGTTCTGCATTTTCTCTCCATTCTCATTTTTTCAAAACAGCCAGCTGCCTCTTCAGACAGTTTCATATTTTACTTGGGTTATCTAGACAAATGGGCTTAGCCTCAACTTCTCAGAGGATCCCACAACTGTATTTTCATTATGAGCTAAATATTAAATGGTGAAAAAGATACCTGTGGAACTCTTGCCAGGGTGAGCATCTGAATATTGTTGACAGTCTTCTGGTGAGAAGGTGAGTATTTCCCACAGTCAGGTGGCCCAGAAAATGCCTCAAGGACACACTCATGAACAGTGTTGCTTAAAAATATTGTATGAAAGTAAAGTTCTAAAATTACTGATGAAACATTTTATTAATTGCCATTATGCTTGACTTTTATCTGTAATATTTTATTTTCATTTCCTCTGTCTCTTTCTAGCAACAATATAACACAGGGTTTGTACTAAGCCCTCTCCTTACCAATTCCGCCTCCCACTCCAATCCCCCTAACCCCGTAATATTGCAAATCAGCATTTTATTTAAGCTATTTAGCTTATTTTGCCGAAGTGTGCTGTGTTCAAATATGAACTACCCAGTCCAGATCATCAACTGGTGTAAATCAGCAGAACTCTGAATCGGAGCTACACCAGTTTACACCACCTGGCAATCTAGCACTCAGACCCTTATTTCCAGAAGTACTGAACGCTCATAACTTCAGCTGAAGTCAATGGGAGCTGTGGGTGCTCAGCAACTGAAAATCAGGCCTAGAGAATATAAATAAGGTAGTTTTAATGGTAAGAAAAAACAAGCTGGGGTTGCTTTTAGGGCACAGTCTGCGCTGTCCCTACTTCATGTGGAGGGTTGGTTTGTTTGTTTTTTTGAAGGGAGTCTAGGATAATACATTTGCCAGAACACATGATTCAATTCAGTACGTACCATATGCAGTCAAAGTCAATATCTTTACACTCGCCATAGGACCACTTGCAGAATAGTTCTGCACTTAAAACCCTGTCAGTCCGTTCAGCAATTGTGGTGTATTTGTCCTTGTGGAAGCCTTGAAATCCAGACTGTGTTGTTTTCTTAAGTTTCAGCTCTTTAATTCCAGAGTTAACAAGTGGACAACCTGTGATCCAAAAATATTAGAGGGAAAAGATCAGTTCCTATTCATTCATGTTACCAGCAAGGTTTACCGTGAAAGAGTGTACCCATTGTTCTATAAAATGTGTCTTTTTAAATACCACTGTTCCTTTTTTTTTTTTCCTCCACCAACTGCATGTGTTTCAAGGATCACAGGATCTTCTCCTTCCCAGAGGCTAGCGAAGATTAGAAGGCAAAAAAAATGCATTTGCGATGAAATGTTCTCTGAGCTCATGCTGTCCTCCCACACTGACAGAGCACAGATGAATGAGTGGAGGCAGACAATGTCAGAGTGCAGGAAAGCACAAAATGACCGGGAGGAGAGGTGGCGGGCTGAAGAGAGGGCTGAAGCTGAAAGGTGGCGGCAGCGTGATGAGAGGAGGCAGGGTTCAATGCTGAGACTGCTGGAGGATCAAACTAATATGCTTCAGTGTATGGTTGAGCTGTAGGAAAGGCAGCAGGAGCACAGACTGCCGCTACAGCCCCTGTGTAACCAACCGCCCTCCTCCCCAAGTTCCATAGCCTCCTCACCCAGATGACCAAGAATGCAGTGGGGGGGGCCTCCGGCTACCCAGCCACTCCACCCCAGAGGATTACCCAAGTAACAGAAGGCTGGCATTCAATAAGTTTTAAACTTTTAAAGTGCTCTGTGGCCTTGTCCTTCCCTCCTCCACCATCCCTCCTGGCCTACCCTGGTAATTATCCCCCTATTTGTGTGATGAATTAATAAAGAATGCATGAATGTGAAGCAACAATGACATTATTGCCTCTGCAAGTGGTGATCGAAGGGAGGTGGGGAAGATGGTTAGCTTACAGGGAAGTAGAGTGAACCAAGGGGCGGGGGATTTCATCAAGGAGAAACAAACAGAACTTTCACACCGTAGCCTGGCCAGTCATGAAACTGGTTTTCAAAGCTTCTCTGATGCGCACCGCACCCTCCTGTGCCCTTCTAACCGCCCTGGTGTCTGGCTGTGCATAACCAGCAGCCAGACGATTTGCCTCATCCTCCCACCCCTCCATAAACGTCTTCCCCCTTACTCTCACAGATATTGTGGAGTGCACAGCAAGCAGTAATAACAGTGGGAATATTGGTTTCGCTGAGGTCTAACCGAGTCAGTAAACTGCACCAGCATGCTTTTAAACGTCCAAATGCACATTCTACCACCATTCTGCACTTGCTCAGCCTGTAGTTGAACAGCTCCTGACTACTCTCCAGGCTGCCTATGTATGGCTTCATGAGCCATGGCATTAAGGGGTAGGCTGGGTCCCCAAGGATAGCTATAGGCATTTCAACATCCCCAACAGTTATTTTCTGGTCTGGGAAGAAAGTCCCTTCCTGCAGCTTTTGAAACAGACCAGAGTTCCTGAAGATGCGAGCGTCATGTACCTTTCCTGGCCATCCCACGTTGATGTTGGTGAAACGTCCCTTGTGATCCACCAGTGCTTGCAGCACTATTGAAAAGTACCCCTTGCGTTTTATGTACTCGCTGGCTTGGTGCTCCGGTGCCAAGATAGGGATATGGGTTCCGTTTATGGCTCCACCACAGTTAGGGAATCCCATTGCAGCAAAGCCATCCACTATGACCTGCATATTTCCCAGGGTCACTACCCTTGATATCAGCAGATCTTTGATTGCGTTGGCTACTTGCATCACAGCAGCCCCCACAGTAGATTTGCCCACTCCAAATTGATTCCCAACTGACTGGTAGCTGTCTGGCGTTGCAAGCTTCCACAGGGCTATTGCCACTCGCTTCTCAGCTGTGAGGGCTGCTCTCATCTTGGTATTCTTGCGCCTCAGGGCAGGGGAAAGTAAGTTACAAAGTTCCATGAAAGTGCCCTTATGCATGCGAAACTTTCGCAGCCACTGGGAATCATCCCAGACCTGCAACACTATGCGGTCCCACCAGTCTGTGCTTGTTTCCCTAGCCCAGAATTGGCATTCCACCGCATGAACCTGCCCAATTAGCACCATGATGCCCACATTGGCAGGGCCCGTGCTTTGAGAGAAGTCTGTGTCCATGTCCTCATCACTCTCGTCACAGCACTGATGTTGCCTACTCGCAAGGTTTCGCTTTGCCAGGTTCTGCTGCTGCATGTACTGCTGGATAATGTGTGTGGTGTTTAATGTGCTCCTAATTGCCAAAGTAATCTGAGTGGGCTCCATGCTTGCTGTGATATGGCGTCTACACAGAAAAAAGGCGCGGAACGACTGTCTGCTGTTGCCCTGATGGAAGGAGGAGCGACTGACAACATGGTTTACAGGGTTGGCTTACAGGGAATTAAAATCAACTAAGGGGGTGGCTTTTCGAGAAACTGAATGGCCGCCTCAAGGATAGAACTCAAAACCTCAAGGATAGAACTCAAAACTGGGTTTAGCAGGCCGTCAATTTCACAGAGGGAGGGAGGAGAAAATGAATACAAAACAAATCTGGTCTATTTCTTGTTTTGAGCCACTTCATCTATCTTTATACATCATGCTGGCAGCAGACTGTGCAGTACGACCGCTAGCCATCATCACCTCCTGGGTGCTCGGCATTAGACGGTGCAGTATTACTACTGGCCATCGTCTTCTGCTGGCTGTAAATTAAAAGACAGTGCATTGCCGGTAGGACTCAATCACCATGAGACAAAACAAGGGAAATGACCTGGCTGAGTCACTCCCATGTTTGCCCAGGCGCCCAGTTAAAAGAGCACCCAGGACTACCTCGACGACAGCTACCAGTCATACTGCACTGTCTGCTGCCGAAAGGCAATAAACTGCTGCTGTGTAGCAATGCAGTACCATGTCCGCCAGCACCCAGGAGACATACGGTGACGGTTAGCTGAGCGGGCTCCATGCTTGCCGTGGTATGGCGTCTGCACAGGTAACTCAAGAAAAAAGGTGCAAAACGATTGTTTGCCCTTGGTTTTATGGAGGGAGGGAGGGAACGGGGGCCTGACGATGTGTACCCAGAACCACCCGCGACAATGTTTTAGCCCCATCAGGCACTGGGATTTCTGCCCAGAATTCAAATGGGCGGTGGAGACTGCGGGAACTGTGGGATAGCTACCCAGTGCAAAGCTCCGGAAGTCGACTGTTGCCTCAGTACTGTGGACACAGTCCACCGACTACATGCACTTAGAGCATTTGTGTGGGGACACACACACTCAACTATATAAAAACGCTTTCTACAAAACCGACTTCTATAAATTCAACCTAATTTCGTAGTGTAGACATACCCTTAGACAGAGCTAGGATTTGTTTCAGCACTTATTGAAGGCAATGGAAGGACTCCCATTGCCTTCAGTGGGAACTGAATTGAGTCATAAGTGATGTGGCCTAAGAGAATGATGAGGTCAGTTTTTTCCTGTGTAATAACAGGGAGTATTGTAGGAAATCTACTGTATATAGACTGGAACTCTTTCACATCTATCTCTTTGTGAGTTCTGCATGTGGTACATTTGGGGGCAAGCCACTGTGAACTCTTGCAGTTTGGATAACTTGCAGACACTGTTTTTTGTACCCGCAGCTTCAAGTTGACAGTAGGTACTTTCAGTTTTGACCGCTACATCTAAAATGTACTACTGCAGTTCCCTGTAGCATTGTGAGGATCACAGTTTTCTTCTGAATAACAACCAGAAGAATTCTTGACTTTTTATTTGAGATGCGCTTTTGGATTATCACACTGGGAAATGTCATGTATCTAATCCTTTGGTTACACTGATAACTGAAAATTTAACTTTTGTTTCTCTATGCAATGAAGAATTTTTCTGAGCAAGAGAAGCTAGTTTTTTGGTTTGGTCCCAGGTAACAATCAAACCTGTTTCATGTGTGTGAATAGTTGATGTGTCACAAATCTTTCTATTAGGACACTAGAGAGTTATCACTAGTGACGGTTGAGAAGTATTTAATTTTTTTAAGCATTGGAAAAACACATGCCCCACATACATAGCAATATCACGTCTGTATGGCATATGAAACCAAAGGATTAGACATGCCCTAGGGGGCATGGTGGAATGTTGGGGGGGACCCGGCAGGCCCAGACCAGTTCCCACAAGGGGTGGGGAGGGAGCGCCACCCAGTCCCTCCCCACTTCCACCTCTCCTCCGGTTCTGCCCCCAACTGCATCCCCCCCTCCCCACCCAAGCCTTAGTGCAGCTCTGATTCCGGCCCTTTACCAGCCTCAGCCGCTGACTGCAGCACTGTTCCAGGCCTGGGGCCAAGACCAGGATGGCCTCAGACCTGGATGCCAGACCCCACCGCAGCCCAGCTGTGGCTCTGCTCCTGCCCCCACCCCTGGCCATGGCCCCACTCCCGGCCCCAGGCCCACCCCCTGCTGCGGCCCCAGCCTCAGACCCCGTACTCCTGTCTGTGGTCCTCCCCTGGCCTGGCTCCAGAGGGGTCAGGATGGGGGGCACTAATGGGATAAGGGGGGTGCAATCCTCAAAAGTTTAGGGACCACTGTCTTAAGCTCATTACAATGGGTGACTGAGCTGACTGACCTATGCGATGTTTATCAAAAGATAAAATACCTTATTTTATGCTATTGGTGTATATATAATTTTTATGTTTTCTTTTCAGTTGCCAGATATTGAATCAATTAAATTAACCAAGACCTTTATTGACTCACAGTAGCTCTGTGCTCGTTAACATTCGATAAGTTGATAATGAAATATGCTTATGATGATTATATTAATTCTCACAGAGCTCTTTTTACTAGCAGAGTGAAAGGGTGAAATGTAGGGGTTGCCTGAGAGGTAAATTTCAAAGTCTAGTTAATAGCTGTGTAGGAGGAACATTAAAGATAGAGACAATTATCTTGCAAGAAAGTAAAAAGGAAATGGTTGAAATCCATCTCTGATGTTACTCTTCACCTATGCAGGAAATCCGGAGAAAATTATTAAAGGGCTGTATGATAGCAGGACTGAAAATTGAAGGTAAGTCATTTTGGTGAGTTCTGGTACATGCTTTTTGTTTGCAAACTCTCATCGGGTGTTCCCTTCAGCATGACCTTTTGTGGCCCTGCAGGTGCAATGCACTCAGCACTCCTTCAGGTTCTTTCAATCAATTATACAAACTTGGGTTGGTTCAAAACATGTACCCCCATCCTGGGATCTAATTTATTAAGTCTTTCTACAGACTGTAACTTACTCACTATTCACCATAAGTCATCCCACTCTGGGTTCATGTAAGAGTCCTGGTCAGATCTTGTCCTTGTTCAAGAACGCCCCCCCAACCCCCGCATCCTTTGAGGACCTGGGGTTGTGCCTCAGATGGTTACTTTCTCAAAACAGGAATCCTCAGCTCTCCTGCTTGGAGCTGGCTAGTAAATGTAACCCTTCTGCCAGGCAACAGCAACAATGGCCAGGTTCAATATCTAGGGGTTCCTGTTAACATTACAAAACAGAACTGTCTCGAGCACTCACCCAGAAATCTGGAAAAACTAAACGCCATACCTGGGTTCTGCTAAGAGATAATACTTCCCCATTCGCAAGCACTACTTCTGCGTATAACAAAAGGAAACTTTTATTAAAAGGAACAGGAACGTAGTATTAATTTGGGAAAAACAGCAACAAAGATTCAGAAGTATGCACGCTGTATGTAAATACCCAACCCACAGTATTGTGGGCAGTGTCCTTTGCCTCAGTTTCAGACCTTGCTTTGTGAAATTCTGACAACTCTCCCTTTAACACACTACTCCCCTTTCCCTCTGCTGCACCCGGCTCATGGTTGGTTGTCCAAAATCAGTAACATCCCCAAATTCAGGGGTGCATTCCCCAGGATTCACCTCCCACTGCAGAAAGGGTGTGGGTGTCAAGCAATGCCTCTGCTGCTGCCACTGCTCACCATTGCTGCTGCTGATGGCCACCACATTTACTGCTGCACACCGCAGTTCCTGCTTCTGCTTGCTGCTCGCACCTCTTCCACTAGCTGCGATGCAGTGTTCCGAGGTTACACTGCTTAGCCCAGTTCTTTATCAGTGTGTAGTGGGGAACCTCACTTCTGCTGCATCCTCTGTGCTATCTTTCATTACAACACTATCCCCACACCGGTCTAAGGCTCAGCCCCCAAAGCTGATCAGGGATTTCAATTCTAGTGATCATTGAACAGAAACACAGACTATAATTTAACAAATTTATTAGAGCATAAGCTTTCGTGAGCTACAGCTCACTTCATCGGATGCATTCCGATGAAGTGAGCTGTAGCTCACGAAAGCTTATGCTCTAATAAATTTGTTAGTCTCTAAGGTGCCACAAGTACTCCTTTTCTTTTTGCGAATACAGACTAACACGGCTGCTACTCTGAAGACTATAATTTGAGTCTGATCAGCTCTGTCTTTAAACACCAGAGGGAAAGGATCAAATGGTATCTAGGACTCTTTAAACAAAGTCTGCACCACCACCAGTTATCCCATCACTCGCTCACTTTCACTTGGATTTGGCATCACTACCTCCTGCTTGTGAGTAAAGTGCAAGTAAAGGTGTCCCCCTCAACTGAGGCATGTTGAATTCAGTTCTGCTGCCCTTTAGTCGTACAATAAGGATAACATTGCATTACCCCTTCACTCAAGACTACAGTGAATTTTAACCCAGAACAGCCAAAATTGATCACTTTGGCAAAGCCAGTATGTCTGCTGATCACCTAGACACAATAGGTGTGTCTATGCAAGTGCCATCTGCTTCTGAAGTACTTTCCCCCAGTTCATTAATAGATGATGGGGAAGAGCTCATTCAGGCCCTGGCTCACATTAGGTAGCCAGTCCCTCCATCTCTCCTTAAACATGAGTTCCCACTCTCCTCCTTGGGGTTGGGTTGTACTTTAGCCAGCTGTAGAGCCCTAGCCAGGTTCTCCATCAGCTGGCCTCTTTTTTCCCCCAATTAGTTCTCAGGCTCAGTGTGTTCAGCAGGTCAGCCTTCTCCATTTGCTATCTGCCCTACTATGAGGGAGGAGGCAGAATTTATGCTGGTCCCCTTCTCCTAGTTCATCCCCAATTGGTTGTGTGAAATGATTTGCCCCACCCAGTCTGCAAGGCTCTTGCACCCCTAAAAGCAGCATGATGGCATTTCCTCCCAAGCACCATTTATTCCTGGCACTGCTTCTGCTCTATCAATGTCTCCTAGGTCCTTGTATATACATTGGACCATTCAAAATCTTAAAAGGCAATGCCACGTAACAGGGATGGACTGAGCCAGTAGGCACCATGATCCTTAAGGGACAGACTGCTCCCTCACACAAACATTCACAGCTTTTATGCATGTGGTGTACAAGGTTTGGGGATGAGTCTTTAGACACTGAAAAATATGAGATACTATCAGTGTATTAAAAACAGGAGCTTTTCCAGAAAATTATATAAACTCTTTAATTTCATTCAGGTTTCTTTTTTAATTTCCTTGCAAAAGTTAAGAAAGGATGTGGAAACCCAAGTCCGAGTTGCTCATGCTGCCAAAAATGTGGCATTGGTTAAATGTCTTGGTATCATAACATCTCTACCTATAGAAAACTGAGGCCAAAATTCACTGGAAATTTGTGTCTGATGCTGCCTGTTCTACTGGTAGAAATATTAGAAAAAACACTCAGAATGAGCCTTTCAGAGCTTTTTGCTGTTCACAAAGGAAATGAGTTGTGCCAAGATACCAGGAGACATGCTAGATAACCCATAGAAATGCCTTCCAATTCTAACAACCCTGTAAACCAGGAAGGGGACTTGAAGGGTCATACGACTGGTAATGAGCTACAGAACCTTTCATCTCTATATTATGAATTTGAATACAGCCTCAGTCAGTAGCAATTAAAAGTTGTTACTATCGGATGATTTTTCAGTACTAAGGAGCCTATTGTTACTATTTCCATCTCAGCAGTGCCTAGAAACTCTGGTCCCATTGTGCTTAACACTGTAGTGATCTCAGTCCAGTTCCTGGCATTACATCCTCATGTTACATAAAACAAAATTTGGATCTAACTGGCATTCTTGTTGGCAGTCAGAGCAATGAGGTGGAATCTGTAGATTCAAATTGGTAGCTAGACATCTAACAAGCTAGTTTACATATGTAGGTGCAGCTTTAAATCCTACAGTACTTGAACACTCCAAAACTCTCACTGAACTCAGTGGGAGTTTTGGTTATACAAGGAGTTCAGAATTTGCACACACACACACTTTAGTGTTTACACATGAAAAATTGCTTGCACAGAGATATGGGTGCAATTTTAGAGGTTAGGCTGAGGTCCTCTAACAGCTTGGCCTAATTTGTAATGCAGAAATTCAATCTTTTTAGAAGCAAAGCCAAAGCATATTCCAGGGGTTTTGCAGTGTTACTGTAAATTAGGCAGTTGGACTAAAATACTATGTCTTTGGGAGTGTACTGACTGTTAGAGTAACATTAATATTCAGACTATAGGCTATACTATGATGAATTAGTTGAAGCAGGGCATTTTCAGAAGCCAGTTCAGTCCTGTGAGTTTATTTAATAGTAATGCTTTGTGAACAATTGTAATTATTAGGTGTTTAGGAGAACTCTACAAATATAAGGCTGGATTCGGCTCACCCATGATTCTATGAGCAAGGACAAAGGATCAAACCCATCTTAAAAACTTTGAGGGTGCCCCTTTCTTTGTTTTAGCAGTGTGGAGAATCTTTGATAATGTTCCAAGCCTTTAACTCCTGAAGCTATCTCTAAATCTGTGTTTGTCTTTAATCAATAGAGACATTAAGGAAGAAGTAATGATGCTGAAGGAAAATTAGCAATTATTTTCTCACCATTCTGACACTGTTCAGCTTCACAAAAGCGAATTCCTTCAGGAACACAGATAAAGGAATGGACATGGGGAATTCCATTCTACAGATTTAAAACACATTTGTAAGTAAAACTGTGATGCATTGTAATATAACTTTTAAAAAATGAACTGAGAAAGAAACATCCAGAAAAACACACTAGTATTTTTTAGGGATGTCGATTAGTTGCAGTTAAATCACGTGATTAACTAAAAAAAATTAATCATGTTTAAAAAAATTAATCGCAATTAATCGCAGTTTTAATTTCACTTTTAAACAATAGAATACCAATTGAAATGTATTAAATTTTTTGGATGTTCTTCTACATTTTTATATATATTGTATTCTGTGTTGCAATTGAAATCAAAGTGTATATTATTTTTTATTACAAATATCTGCACTGTAAAAATGATAAAAGAAATAGTATTTTTCAATTTACCTCATACAAGTAGTGTAGTTCAATCTCTTTGTCATGAAAGTGCAACATAAAAAGTAGATTTTTTTTTTTGGCTACATAACTGCACTCAAAACCAAAATAATGTAAAACTTCGGAGCCTGCAGATCCACTCAGTCCTACTTCTTGTTCAGCTAATCTCTCAGACAAACAAGTTTGTTTACATTTGTAGGAGATAATGTTGCCCGCTTCTTGTTTACAATGTCACCTGAAAGTGAGAACAGGCATTTGCATGGCACTTTTGTAGCCGGCATTGCAAGGTATTTACATGCCAGATATACTAAACATTCTTATGCCCCTTCATGCTTTGGCCACCATTCCAGAGGACATGTTTCCATACTGATGATGCTCATTTAAAAAAAAAATGCATTAATTGAATTTGTGACTGAATTCCTTGGGGGAGAATTGTATGTCCCCTGCTCTGTTTTACCTGCATTCTGCCATATACTTCATGTTACAGCAGTTTTGGATTCTGACCCAGTATATGTTGTTCATTTTTAAAACTCTTTCACTGCAGATTTGACAAAAACGCAAAGAAGGTACCAATGTGAGATTTCTAAAGATAGCTACAGCACTCGACCCAAGGTTTAAGAATCTGAAGTGCCTTCCAAAATCTGAGAGGGATGAGGTGTGGAACACTGTTTCAGAAGTCTTAAAAGAGAAACACTCCAGTGCAGAAACTAAAGAACCTGAACAACCAAAAAAGAAAATCAACCTTCTGCTGGTGGCATCTGACTCAGATAATGAAAATGAACGCGAGTCAGTCCACACTGCTTTGGATTGTTATTGAGCAGAACCTGTCATCAGCATGGACGCATATCCCCTGGAATGGTGATTGAAGCATGACGGGACACATGAATCTTTAGCGCATCTGACACTTAAATATCTTGTGACACCAGGTACAACAGTACCATGAGAACGCCTGTTCTCACTTTCAGATGACGTAAACAAGAAGCGGGCAGCATTATCTTCTCCAAATGTAAACAAACTTGTTTGTCTGAGCGATTGGCTGAACAAGAAGTAGGACTGAGTGGACTTGCAGACTCTAAAATTTTAATTGTTTTATTTTTAATGCTGTTTTTTAACATAATTCTATGTTTGTAAGTTCAACTTTCATTATAAAGAGATTGCACTTCAGTACTTGTATTAGGTGAATTGAAAAATACTATTTCTTTTCTTTTTTTACAGTGCAAATACTTGTAATCAAAAATAAATATAAAGTGAGCACTGTACACTTTGTATTCTGTGTTGTAATTGAAGTTAATATATTTGAAAATGTAGAAAACATCCAAAAACATTTAAATAAATGGTATTCCATTATGGTTTAACAGTGCAATTAATCATGATTCATTTTTTTAATTGTTTGACGGTCCTAGTATTTTTATATACCTTTTCTAGACGCCGCCATGGTACCTCTTGAACATAGGTCTTGACGTACACCACATGACAATATGATGAAAGGAAATGATTGCAGATGTCCAGGGCAAATTGTTCTATAGTTTGGATCTAAGAAAACAAATAACACATTAGGGAGTACCAATTATCTAATGTATATTGGCATACAGAATATAACATGCACAGTTTGTCTGGATCACTGTAAATATTCTGAGTGAAAATAGATGTGGCTGATAGGGATGCCATTCAATTCTGGGTTTATAAAGACTGTCTTTCTAAACACCTGGTCAGCATGCACTGTAAAGTACAATAGGAGCTAGAGAGTCACATTCATCAGAGATCCCTTTTTCCTTAGGTATAGTATCACCCACACAAAGGAAAGGAGAGGGCACAGTAGAATGACTGGATTGAGAGAAGCCACCACAGGTACCTGATCCTTAGAAAATGTAATATCAGAACATTCCTGGTAGGTGGTCTCAATGAACAATAAAAACTGAAGAACACTAAAGGGTAAAGACGGGATTTCATAATGAGACTGAGAATTTGGTCCATAGTGTGGTATAATTAGGCTTTATGGAATTAGCAGATTAAAAGAACAGCTGAAGCCACTGAACCTGGGGTAATGATACTTATTTTCTTTGTAAAGCTTTTTGAGATCTGCTGATGGAAAGAACTATATAAGAGCTAGGTATTATTATTTATTATTATTTACTATTAAAGAGTGAACAGCTGTCCTACTACAAAAGGTACCTGAAGACAGGTGTGAGAACGGTGCTGGCTTTGTCAAACAAAAGACTGCACCAGAAAACTGAAGAGGGACCAAATTCCAAGTTTAAGATTCAGAATTGGATTCATACTTTTCCAAAGTTCAGGGGTATCAGATCCAAGGGGTCCAAATGCAAAAAAGATTCATGACTGGGGGGAAGGGTGTCAACCAAACCTAAAAATGTCTTCCATGTATAAAATACAAATTATCCACACTTGTGCACCAAATACCACATGAGAAAGTCAATATTGTGTATGAAAAATTAGTACTGGAAAAAGGAAAGATCCAGTTCAAAATCTTGAAGGGAACTTCAGTGCCAAACTGGAAAGTAGAAAGCAAGAAAAACATATGAAAGGGAGTAGGAATTTTGCATTCAGTCAAACTCTTCAACTTTTGCCTGGAAAATAGCTTCTCGACCTGGGTGAGCTTTGGAAGGGGATAGAACAGGCAATGAAAGAGGAGAGAGGATCTTTTGAAATATGTTGACAATAGAAAAGTAAGTACAATGACCACTTCCAAATAAATCTTGGACAGCATCATAAATACCAGTCAGTAAAATACTAAATAAAATCATTTAAAAATACCCCTTTGCATTTTGCCAAAGCTAAGACGATGTTCTTTATGGTGTCAGTAGGGATAACAGCAGAATTGTCTCCATGCAAGTACTCATTGACAGAATTCAGTCTAATATGTACGCAAGCTTCCACTTCTTTAATGAAGTGTTTCTTGTCATCTCTTCTAATGCGAAGGAGTTTAATCACGTTCTTTCCATACTCAGAATTCAGGACTTCCACATCTTCATTCTGCAGTGAAAACACAAGCATTTCTTACTCAGTAGAGATCACAATTATAAAGGAAGCCAAAGCTAGGCTCAGCTGGATCAAATACCCGTTTCTTTATCAATGGCGATCATTTTATTTTTGTGTTTATCCTGGAATGCTACAGTAAGTAAGGTAACACCCAGAAAAAGGTGTGAGGTTCTGGCAAGAAGAAAGAAACCATTTTAAGGAGAGACTGTTATTAATAGTAGCTGTGGTATTTAATGTTTTTATTGTAGAAGCCTCAACTGTTATAGGCCCTGTTGCACCAGACACTGGACAAATACTCCATGTAATCTGTCCATTGTCTGGAACAAACGTTCTGTTTGACAAAGGAGAGATATAATGTGCCACTATGGCTATTAGACTTGATTCACCACTGTGTTACTTTTGGTTTATATTCATTGTTATGCCATTGAGATCAATGGAGTGTCACATGTTAGGCTGAAATCCATGGAGTTAAAACAGTTTAAAACAGAAATTATACACTTCTGAATCAGGCCCATTATGATGATGATGATTATTATTGCTTATTATTTGTATTGTGGTAGTACCCAGGGACCCTAATCATGAAACAGGACCCCACTGTGCTACACACTATGCAAACACATAAAAACAGACAGTCCCTGCCCCAAGGAGTGTACAATCTAAGTATAAGACAAGAGACAATCGATTAATACAACAAATAGGAGAGGAAAAGGAAACAATGAGACAAGATATTATGTCTCTCTCAGCACATTGCTCAGATGTTTGAGCAACAAACACTCCAGGCTGTAAATCTAAGTGACTACAAAGTGTTTGATGGAGTGACTCTGGATTTGTTTCCCTGTAGCTGAGATCATCCCTTACTCTGGAGAATCAAGCCATGCCATTAGCTCAGATCTACTCTCTCATTTTCTGGCTTGCTCCTGGAAATAATGAATGCAACCAGCCAAAAGGTTTCAAAATCCTTTTAAACCTCTTCCCCAAATTTGTAACAGCAACAAAATATAAGCAGAAGCAGTAGGGTCTTGCATTATTTCAAAGCTACTAACTCCCTGGAACACACTTATTTCTCAGACCAGGGTTTTCTTTCTACATATTAACTTGGTTTATTTTTCTGGTTGGCATTTTTTCCCTGTTACCTTTAAAAATATATTTATGGTTTTCAGTTACTGCTGAGGTTTCTAGTAACAACCAAAGTAAGTATTTAAAAGAACATATAATTATTATTATTAGTTATTATTTCAAAGCATCCACAGTGTGCTGAGAACTTCACAGAAAAGGTGTAAATGACAAGTCTTTACTCCAAAGACCTTGCTGTGTAAGTGGTAGATCTGTCACACAAATGAGACTATAACATACACCAGGAAAAGAGGTGGTCAGAAAAGACTCATGTTACCAATATATGAGGATATAGTTACTCAAGTTAGGCACACAAATATATACTAGTCCAAAAACAGTGGGGTGAGTGGGTGGGATTTTGGGAGATCGTAGAGTCTTAAGTAGTGATTTGAATGGATCAAGGATGGAGGTTTGACAAATGGATTTCAAAAAAGTATGCCAAGCATATGGGGCAAGATGGAGGGAGGGGTGGAAGCGCTGTTGAAAAACAGACAAAAGGGGTATCAGATTGGCAAAGCAGAGGGTACAGGCAAGAAATCAGAGGAAGATCAGGTGAGATATTTAGGCAGGATTGTGACACACTGTGCTCCACAGGATACTCTGTTCTCCATGTTCACCACTTTTATGTGGTTTTGATATATCTTGTACAAAGTATGCCTTGTGTGTATCATTTGAAAACTCATAATCTGCTGAACATTATTATCCTGGTAAAATGTGTGTGGCAACTTTGTATGTAAAGTTATGAGACTACTGTATAGCAATGATTTTACAGTAACATGTTACAAAGTTAGAAAAGCAGGCTCAAATTCATTTTGCAGAAACAAAGACACACTTGCACGTCAGCAGGATACTAAAGAGTCATTACTAAGATCCTACTTGAATTACGGGGTGATTGTCAAATAATTGCAGTTGAGATGTGGACAAGATATGGAAAATTGAAGAAAAGTAATAATTGACCTTTATTAATTGTGGTAATTTGGAAAAGTCAGAGAAGACATACTTGTTTAAGAAAAGTTTTCTGGAACAATATAAACACTCAAGTATTATGTTATGCCTGCTAATTTGTTAATAACCAGACATTTTTCTGCAACTATATTGTAGTCATCAATGGCCAGGGCTGACAGTCCAATCACTGCATGCATGGGGCTGGCAGCCTGAGCCCCAGCTCCTGTCAGCTCAGATAAATGAGGTTCTACTGCACTAATGGGGAAAAAAGTGTGTGTTTGTAATTGTCAAAATGTATGCAAAATTGTGGACTGTGCAAAGTAAGCTAATTAAAATCAAAATTGCGGTGGAAGCCTAATATTGAAGGATCTGCAGTTTCCGCGATATTGGAAATTAAGTTTGGCCTTAGTCACTAACTGTTTAATTGGATATTCACCAGCAGGGGAGTTGTAAACAAAGTATTTACAATTCATCTGAAGGACAGCTGGCAATGGAACTGCTGACTCTATGACCCAGCAAAGACTTTCCAGTATAAAGGGTCAGAGTATTAAAAAGAGAGACAGTGATCACCTCTCCTCCCCCATCTCTACTTACAGCAGTGAGATCACTTGAAAGACAATAAGAGCATCATTGGTTTGAGGGGAGTGGTCCTAATTGGTAGTCTTTCCAGTTAGTATGGACTGCTGAAAGTTTGTGGGTGAGAGAAACCTTTTTGATTTCAAATCTTATTTAGCTTGGTAAAGTTTAGGAATTAGTTTGCAGTTTTATCCCTTGTGTAACCAGTTCTGACTTTTATGCCTTTATCACTTATAATCACTTCAAATACATTTTTCTCTAGTTACTAAACTTTTTATTCTTTTACTTAATCCGGTGAATATTTGTATTGAAGTGCTTCAGGACTCCACTTGAACAAACAAGGCTGTTGCATCTGAACATTATCGTTTGGAATGTCAGACCAATATGAGCTTATGCTGCACAGGGGTCTACTGAGCAGTATAAGATGCACATTCCTGGGATGCAAAGCTGGGGTTGGGGAATTTGCAGGTGTTGCCCTGTATGTAGTTCAGGAGTGGCTGGGAGAGCATTAATGTAACTTTACTAGGAATGACTTTAAATGCTAATGGCTGTGTGTGAGCAGAGCATTGAGAGGCTGCTTGTCATTAGCAAAGCCGTGTGAAAGGCATCCTGGGCTGGTTAAAGGGACACAACGGTTCAACAGTCCAGATTGTACCCTGGGAGATGTCACAAGGGGCTATATGATGTAAGAGCTTGAAAGTAAGGACAAAAAGTTTGAGCTTGATGATCAGCAGCACAATGGGGATCTGTACGGGACGAGGTTAGGAGGAGGAGATTGCAGTCGTCAACAAGTGGGAGTTGATAAGGGTGTGGGTGAGTGGTTAGAGCATCATGAAAGAAAGCAAAAGATGGATTTTTTTCAATAATATCCAGAAAGAAGCAACAGTAGTTGATCAGAAGCACTGGATATGGGGAGTGAAGGAGAAGGAGATTTTAAGGATAACAATCAGATTACTGGCCTGAGTGATAGGGAGGCTAATGGTGGTATGAGTCTTGCTGGAGAGGAGAGGTAGTGGAAATAGCATGGGAGGAAAATACTCCATTTATAAAAGTCTACAGCAGGTTCACTCTATTGCATTGTTTTCTTTGTGCTATAGCATAAGATGTAAGTGCTATATTGTAGTGTATTCAGTAAGAAGTACAAGATGATGAAGAAATGCTAAGGATACATATTCAGTGTCCTTGAGGTAGCAAGGTATAGAACAATGATACCACTACAAGAGACTACCTTAAGCAGGCAACTTCCTGCCTCATAAATTACCCTAAAATATTGCCAACTATTTGCAGTACAATTCTGCCCCACCTTTAATAAAAAGGAAACCTCTAATAATGAGACAATATTTGTTGGTTTCTTTAAAACAGTTTTGACTGTAAATGCATTATCTGTATGTCGATGTGAACAAAAAATGTTCCAAGCTCCAATATAAGGCTGCATTTTTTTCTGTATTATTGATCATGCTGTTCATATGATACACTTTACATGGTATATTAATCCTATTCCTTCAATATAGAATACAATATGATAATGAGAAAATAGGTTATTTCCATAGATTTTGCAATTACATTAAGTGTAATATTGAGAACACAGCTGCTACTAATTTTCTATTTTAAAACCTATCAATCAAATTGTTTTATTATTGAGATTAATTACTAAGATTAACGTGACCTTGAGGATGAAGTTCAAACTTCCAGTTGTCATAGTGCTGTTTTCTTTCCTACATATTCTTTGCATGGTGAGTTATTGCAAAGAGAGAGGAGGGACATGGTGTGAACAACTGCCGGAAGTGGGCGTATGACTTGAATGGAGCTAATCCCCAGATGCAGCCACCAGGAGCTGCCCAAACTGCAAGTGAACCCTGTTACAGGAGGCTGAGGATGTTTAACAATTCATGAGGGACATTCATCAGTTTGCTGGATTAGACCCAAAAGTAGTTGAAGCTCCTTAGTACTAGAGCTGGTCAGGCAATGTGTTTTTATTTCTGCAAGTGCATTCAACAAAAATGAAAATTTTTGGCGGTGTCAGCACTTGTCACGGAGTCTTTCAGGTTTCTGTCAGAAAACTGAAGTTCCCAGTGGTCAAAAGCAAACAGAAACAATCAGAATGTATACATAAATAAAAATCTAGCTTACAGGGGTCGGTTGTCTTTGTTGTTTTTGTTTGTTAATGAAAACCAGAAAAAAATGATGAAAACTGAAATTTTCCCACAAAAATTTTCTTTTGTCAAAAGTAAATTTTTTTGTTGCAAAAAAGATTAATTAAAATAATTCAAGCAACTCTGTTCAGCACACTGAGCTCTCATAGACGCACCTGGCAATCAGCACCTTACAGCCTGGGGCTTTGAGTGTATATGAAACATTCCTCATTGCCTCAAACATTCCTCATTCCATCAACATTTTGGTTGAACAATTTCAGTTTTATCTGTTCAAATTGTGCAGCTCTGTCACGATTACTTTGACTTGCTCTGTGGTATCACAGACAGTTATAGCCGACTCACTGCATTGTGGTGATAGCTGATGGGGATGAAACTGAATGAAGCAAGAGAAATGCACTTCAGAAAACAACTCCTTTAAAATCTGGTATTTGCTCATTTTGTGCAGCCGACTCTTTAGAGTGTCACCTTGCTTTGCTGTTACTTAGTTCCTCCATTGTCCTTGTGGGCAGCTGAAATTTCCTGCAGAAGTGAAGATGGCGATCAGGATGATGATAAGTAAAGAACATACGCAGAGAAGTTTGGGAATGTGAAATTATTAAATAGATGGATTATAGAACTGTAATGCACATCAATCAGTGTTTTCATCTTTTCCACTTTGGAGTTAAGCCTTTAGGCTATGGCTCTGAAGAGTGAAATGTAGATTACTGAAATCTGATTGAATTTCATTGTAAATAACCCATCATTGTATTATGACTAACTGCAAAATTATCATTGATTTACAAAGTATTAATTTCTTATGTCCACATAGCATCTAGGATCTGAAAAGTTCCACTGAAGGTTCAGTTTTACAAAGTATCTTTTTTTTTTGTCCTTGCGATTCAGCAAAGATTTTTTTTTTATTTTTATTTTTTTTTACTCATGCACTGAACCTTTTGTGAATCACTCAGACCATGCTTAGTTCTGTTTCATGTTTGCTTGCAGGCACTCCTACCTCTACCTCTTCTGGCCACTGTACCTCAGCAGTTCACATGCTCTCCAGCAGAAGCCTGTATCTCTGTACTGTCATGGACCGATACAGGAAGAATTGTTTCTGTGAAGAACTTATAGTTGACATTCTGGACAGGGCCAACAAGCAGGTGCAATACCACAGAGAAAAGGATTCAGAGCAAGTGAAAAGGCACAGGCAGGCTGCAGAGTGCAGGTTCCTGCTATGCCCGCACCAAGGCCTGAATCCCCTCCATGTTACCCATGCGCTGCATACCAGGAACACTATGGACAATTCCGTGGTTGGGTGGCCCATGCAACCAGTACTTAGCAGCAGCTGGACAGGGCAAATCTAGGCCCAGCATACTTCCAACCTTGTGCTGACCCCCTCTTCACTGCATGCATCCCCCTCTACACACACACACTCCTGCAGGTCTCCACAGCTGTGCAGTTGTGTCAAGTGCATGCTAAACACACAAGGAAGGGAAAGGAGAATATGCCAGGGGACACACACAATTAGGGGATTTTTTTTTATGGCATTGTTTGCACTGTTCAATGTTTGGTTTATACAGTTTGCTTTATCACTGGTTGTGGTAGTAGTTTATTATTGTTGTTTTGGTGCTTTAGGGAAGCTGGTTTGCTTGACAATGCTGTGATAGTGATTTTGTAATACAAGTAAAGGCTTTTATTTTATTAAGAAAGTTTTATTACCATCACTGTATCACATCTTCTAGTGTGTGTTTTGAATAATACACATAAACACAGGATAAAGTACTACAGGCAAGCTGTATCCAAACATAAATTCTCATTATATCTATGTACATCAACTAGTAGAGTAAATGCACGCTTCCCCCCGCCCCCCACATTACACCCAATCTGAGTCTGGGTGGCACAATTGAGCCTTATGTGTACAGCTGTTTTTTGCCATCCATATAGTCGAATATGTAAGGTTTCCTCCTTAATCTTCTGAGTATAATTGTTCTTAGCCCCTAGTTTCTAAGCAATTTCAAAACTGTCCATAATCTACAGAATGTACTGTCACTTCCTTCCCTCCCCACATCTCTAACCATAAAGAAGTGAGTTAGAGACTCTTAATTTATGCTGTGTCTTGACATTTTTCCTGTGGGTTCAAGTTAGAACTGTAACTTTTTAAATATGTGTTTATTGTATTTGAACATGTGTGATTTCAAGAAACCAATCAAATACTGGCAGTCTGTTCATCTCTTCTATTTGCATTATCCTTGTGCTCTATAACTGGAAGATGCTGTTTACAGTCTCACACTGTAGCCAAGTAGTAGGGAGAAATGTTCTGTATATGCTAGAGAAAAAAATGGGGAAATGCAAAAATAGATATCTATTTAAAGGCAAGTGTTAGTTCGTTTGCAATTTCAGTAGAGATTGTCTTAGCAGTTTGGATCTGGGTTTTCAGTACTTCAAATTTAGGGATTATTTGGATCAGAAGTTTTGGGATCATTTACAAAATTTTGATACAGATTTGGATTCCGATTTCAGAAATCCAGCATTCTTTAGACCTTAGGTTTAGGTGCAGGCTGATATCTCAGTTGCAGGGTATACACTATCTGAGTTGTCACTATCAGTTACTGATATAGGAGCGGTCACCACTGCTAATGTTTCTGTGCCTTCATATGGGTCCACTCAGTCTGAATCACTGATTTCCCCCATGAAAATGTCTGCAAAGGAAGCTGATATGGCAAAAACCAATGCCCACCAACCGTAACTAGGTATAGATTTCCTTCCCTTTTCCTCCTCAGAAATAAGAACCAAACTATTACACAGCACTTAAAAGTGTACAAAGTTCTTCACTGAAGAAGTGTATGCTTGGTTTAGGAATCACACATTTGGGGGGTTAGAAACAGGTGTAGCTACAATGCTGATTCTCTTTGATTTTAAACAGCTTTGCTATTTTTGCTTTCATTGTGTATATTTGCATGATAAATGGAAGGTATCTAGTATCAACATACACAAATATTAAGAAAGAACAGAACTCTGTGAAGAATTCTAGGATCAATGAGATAAACTGTATGGATCTCTTAAAGGGATGGGATCTCAGGCAACCTAAGTGAAGCTCAGATTGTACTTCATTGATTCAGAAGGCCAGTACACGTTACATTCAGTCATCTAGATTTGAAATATCTACACTTTTTAAAATACATATGTGTACATTTTTCCTTTTAAATCTGCCACTCTGTTGTCAAGCAGTTAAACACTGAACACAAAAACATCTTCTGTTCTGGTGATTTAAAAAATATCTCAACTTTTGTTCTCCCCCCTGCTGCCTTCCTCATCCTCTGTCCTGGAGTTGAAGGTTCTGCTACTGGAGGAGAAACCCAGTAGCATCCTCTTTCGGCTGCCTCTGAGAGGAGCCTGTTGAGATGAGGCTGATGCCTCAGACCAATGGCCTGGAGATGGGGGAGAGCTGGTTGCCTGGACCCTTTTCTGGGAACCCTGGAGTCCACTTCTCCTCAGTGCCCAGGTGAACGTGGCTGTTCTGGCAGTGGAGCACTGTACCACTCAAACAAAATGAGAACATTAAAACAAACTAAAGCTGGCAGTGTCAAAATCAGACACAAGAGGGGAGATCCTTTAGTTGTAATAAACAGTGCTATGACAAAAAGAACAGGAGTACTTGTGGCACCTGTTCTTTTTGCGGATACAGACTAACATGGCTGCTACTCTGAAACCTGTCATTATGAGTGCTATGACAATTTACACTGGTTGAGAATCTGTCCCAACATCCATCCCAAACTCACAAAAAGCAAGGAAATGTAAAGTTAAGCCACCTCACAGTACATACCTTCTACTTGTCTTCCCATACCTTACCCTCACCACAACTAATAGACACTCTGATCACACACCACAACCTGAATGCTGCCCTCCCCCCGCCCCCACCTTTGCCTTTCTGCACACACATCTTTACCTGATTATTTTCCCCCAGAACTGGTTGTTGTGGATGTTCGGTGTAGTAGTTAATTGTGTTGGGAGAAGGTATTTTGGTAAAGGGCAGTTAAAGGGGGTGATGGAAGGTTGCCATCCTTTGCTCGGGAAGGGAGGGGGGACGGAGTTAAGAAAATTCAAAGGGCAGAAAAACTAAAAGTGCGTGAAATTTCACACCCATTGGCCACCTACTTTTAAAGAGAAGCAGGAATTTATTTCCCCTTTTAAACCCATTTTAAAACTTAATCCTAACTCCTGATTTGCTACTAGATGCCTCTAGAATAACACAAACTATACTGCAGCTTTAACAATGGAAGGATTCAGCAATGAGCTGGAGGGCTCAGAGGGGCTTCTTGCTAAAATTCTGCCACCAAATGGAAAGGAGTTGTAAGGAAATTTCCCCTGCTTTAGATGGGAATCAAACCCTCTCCAGCTGATGATTGTACCAACTTTCAGGCATTTAAAAAAGCAAAAAATCCAGGTGTGGATGGTGTGGGTCCCCCTACAGGCTCCCTCCCCCATTTCAAACTACATGAGCTGAACACTCCATTCCACTATCAGTTTTCAGGACCAAAGCAGAAAAATTTCCGGTGAATTGTATGTGACATAAGCTTGTTTGCTAAGCAGTGATTCTGCTCTGGCTGTGGTTACAATGACAGAGGATTATTCCTGAAGTGGCCAATGAATGTATTCTTTGGCCTATCTATTCTCTCCAAGCATAGACACCTGTGGCTCCCATTCAGCCAGACAGAAGGAAGAACAACTTAGTAGGAGCCCCTTGTTTGAATATTAGCAACACATTCCTGGAGACATTACCATGCTCCATAATTATCCCCAGAAACAACTCCACCTGTATATTAATTTATATTAACTGTTGTGTGGCTCTTTCTTAGGTTCTGAGAAAAATACCTCACTGGATTACTCAGCCCCTAATTTTATTAAAAGGCATGAAGCTATCACTGCCCAGGACCTGGTGGTACAGCATTGTCAGCAGTCTGCCTTAGTCTGTGTGATTTCTCACCAGAGGAGATCAAGGTCAGCCCAAGCCTGTTGCAAGTGTTGCTTTTTCACAACATCCTTCCTACAATGACAAGGCTAAAGAAAGACCAGACTCCATAGATACAGATAGAAAATGACTGAAAGAAGGAAAAAGGAAATTAAAAACACAAGGAAAAGTGTGGGGGAAAAAATCTAGCAATAGAAAGTAGAGACCATTCAATATACTGTGATCCCAAACTGGAACTTCATACCTTGATTAGGTATGAAGTGATTAGGTACTTTATAAATATCAGTTTAGATTAGATAGTTTTATACTGAGTTATTGGACAAAGAAACCTATATCTTCAAGATCAGAATGGATTAAAAAACTAGTCCTTCAAGACTCTGAGCAGGAAATCCTCAGAACCTTTCTGGTCTTTGCCTGAGGTCATGTATACTTGTATCCTATAGAGCATACTACTTATCAGCTCAGGGATCCACCAAAGACATTTAAGACTTGGGATCTATATAGGAGCTACATTTGATATCATTTCTATTTTAAGTAGGTCAAATTGTTGAGTATATATTTTTCCATAGGGTTTTTAATCCATTTACCCAAGTGTAAAGAGCCTTCTAAATTTATATTCTATACATCAGGTATATTTTATAAGGTATATTTGATGTTAATTATTTTTAAAAAAAATGAAATTGTAAAATATTAAAAATGAGCATAAGGAAAAAATTATCCAGCTTGTTATTGACAAAAGGTTAATGTACAGTGTAAGTGATGTCAGTGACTCCTGTTGATTTTAGTATTACTTCATTGTTTTTACAATTTTGCTGATCTTAGATTTGCACATGAGATGTTTGGGGACAATTATGAGTTTCTTGAAAGATAAGTAAAAGGAACGAATGTGCTCCCATCCAACTGGCTAGTTTGCAGTGCTGGAACAAAGTTAAAACAGTGCAGGCTTTTTAAGAGCAGAATATTGTCTTCACTGCTACCCAAGACCATTCAAAGCTGTGTGTAAAAGGAGGGAAGTGTAATTCAGATTCCTATCCCTTGTGCATTGGAGAAGTGAACAGAGATGTGAGGCAGGGGAGGGTGTTGTGTGTGTTTTTAAGTTGCGTAGGAGATATTTTACAGTATTGAAACTTCACTGGAGTGTGATGTAACTCATTAGAAGGGATGTCTCTCTCTGAAAACCCAGATTGGCCTCCATCCCAGGCTGATTCTGTGAAAACTTGCTTTCTATAATTTGGTGGCATCAGAAAAGTTGACTCCTGACGCTGGAGTGATAGATAATGTTGTTTATATATTTTTTAAAGTCTTTCAATGTTTAAAGATTCTTGTGTTCCTTTGATTCTCACATCTCTTGTTTTAGATCATTGTCCTGCAATGTGTCCCAGATTTGGGCTTTGGAGACTGAGAGGTGTTGAATACTCTGAACTGCCTGTGAAGTGCTCTAAAACTCAAAGGGCAGCAGCTTAAGAACATTCCCATTATAAATCAGTCCTATAGAATATAATAGAGATGAAACCAGCTCGGTTCTATAGAAATGTAATACGGTTCTATAAAACATAGATTTAATACTTAATGAATGGTATCCCTTTCATTGGTGCTGCAACATTATCTGCTCCCCAACCTCTGAAGGAGGAGGTCATTCTCATTCTTGATACTGACTTCGCAGCCCTGAATCAGGAAGGATTTCCTTCTCCCTGCTTTCCTCTCTGTCTTTTAAGGGTAGCACAGCAGAATCAGGATCAGGAAACCATTAACTTCCATTTCAGGGAAGGAAGGCAAAAATAGCAGGTGGATAAAGGTGCCAGCTGAAAGATGGCAGGAAAATGGACATTATTGTGGAATTATAAAAGACAAGCAGAAGCATATTGCATCTTCACCAGGGTGCATGACTGTATTATGGCCTAGCTTAAAAACAGAATTTGGAGCTGGCTGTTTTGCTTTAGCACTTGCATGGTGAGGTGGAGGGCAGAGAAAGAGCAGGGCACAGAGCATAGAAGCAGTTCTGCCTCTGCCCCTGCTGGGGTCACTGTGTGCAGGGGAGAACAGTTACTACAATTGTTCCCAGTTGCCTGAGGGCCCTGCCTCCCCCTCCGCTCTGCAATCACCTGTGCAAGAAGGCATGGAACTGGGGAAATGGGAGTGAAGAGGAGAGTAGAATGAAGAGAACTCAAGAGATGAAAACTGGAGGAGGAGAGAGCAAGTCAGGGAAACAAAGGCAAGAGACAACTGATGGGGAGTGAGAGAAGAGAGAGAGAGAAACAAGAGGAAGGGAATGAGGTTGCAGGAGGTAGGAGAGGTGAAGGACCAATAGCAGTGGAGGTGGGAAATGAGGGTGAGAGAGAGACAGAGGATAAACGGTCAATGTGGGAATAGAAAACCTAAGATGGGGGAAGAGAACAAGATAGGAAGGGGAGACATCCCTGAAGGGTAGGGAAAAAGTAAAAGAGAATCCAAGGAAGGAGTGAGGGGAACTGGATCTGCGGAACTCTAGCGGCTGGGGAGAGCAGACTCAGAAGGGGAGCAGAAAACCTGAAGGGAAAATGAAGGAGATGTACAGACAACTTCCAAGGTGGAGGGGAATGGGAGAGGCGAGAGGACTTGTGGCAGGATAGCAAAAAACCAAGAGAAGGAGAAACATTTAGCATTTACTGTTTATTGCACTTTCCTTCCCTATAACTCACTGCACTTGACAGAGATGGTGAAGCATCATTCACCCCATTTTAATGATGGGGAAACTCAGGCAGAGAAGAGATTACAATGGAAAACATAAACTAATGTAAGCAAAGTCAGGATGAGCTCTACCCTGACATCTGGTGGCGAGTCATTGTGGGTTGTGGAAAAGAACTTCAGGGGCTGATCTCATTTACATAGGCACACCCACCCTGCCTACATGGTCACTTTGGCTGCTGTAGGAGCCCCAGTTTCTCTGTTATTGGGGCAGGAATAAACTGTTGTTATCCTGATTATGTGAATCAAGGACAGTGGAACTATACTCGGCCTTTTGTTATGATGGAGGGTCTCACCGTCAACTAAGCAGCACTTGCTAGGCAAGTGTCATGGGTTCCAAAACCCAGTGAGGTGAGAGAGGCTGGGGACTAGTATTAATACTTGATGGTATGGGCCCCCTAGTGAGGGCCTTACATGCTAATTGCACTTCCTCCTCTCTCCACTGTGGAATATCAGAGCTAATTTTGATTCCATTAGGAGTCTAGTTACAGGCTGCTGAGCTGAATTCACTTGAGCTAATGGTGCACCAGCACTGAGGCTCCCTACTACAAGCTGAAATCACAAAAGAGCTAAATTTACTAAGAGCTGAAATCACTGAGTGTTGTGTAGTGGGGGAGCCTGAAGATATATGGCGGAGCAGTTTGTGGGACGGCGAGCAGAGTGGCTGGTGGAGCAGAAAGAAAAGGAGTACTTTTGGCACCTTAGAGACTAACAAATTTATTAGAGCATAAGCTTTCGTGAGCTACAGCTCACTTCATCGGATGCATTTGGTGGAAAAAACAGAGGAGAGATTTATATACACACACACAGAGAACATGAAACAATGGGTTTATCATACACACTGTAAGGAGAGTGATCACTTAAGATAAGCCATCACCAACAGCAGGGGGGGGAAGGAGGAAAACCTTTCATGGTGACAGCGGTTTGTCGGATGCCTGGAGCAGCTCATGGGGGCAGCTGGCAGAGTGGAGCCCCATGGAGAGGTGGGGCAATCAGCTTTGGACCATGTGAGGGGCCCCTTAACCCCTTCCCCCCCGCATCTCCACCTAGGTTGGAAGGTAAAACTCTGCAGATAAACTTTCAAACTCTGGGGCTGCCCTGACCAGGGACAGAGACTTTTGGCTCTTGGACTTTTGGGACTTTGGGTGATTTTGGGTTGCTGGACTCAAGAACCAAAGGGAAATGACACGCCCCAATTTGCTTGGGTTGGGTTTTTTTGCTCATGGGTTGTGTTATGAATCCTGTTAGTGGTGTTTCCCCAACATAATGCCACATTGTTTCTCTCTGTTATTAAAAGGCTTTCTGCTACACTCAGACTATCTGCTCACGAGAGTGGAAGTATTGCCTCTTGGAGGCGACCAGCAGGAGTGGTATATATTTGTCCCAGGTCACGGCTCGAGCCGGTTTTGCATTGTGTTATTGGAATGGAACCCCTAGATATTGAACCCGGCCCTTGTTGCTGCCAACTCTGACGGGCAGAAGGGTTACACTAAAGTGACTTGTGCTGCTCACTGGCAGATTCAGAGGTAGAACCCAGATCTCTCCACATAAACATCTTGGAGAAAGAGAGAAAAGGTTTCACCTGGAGAAATAAATACATAAATAACACCTGAAAAGAATATAAGATCAGAAAAAGCTAAATTTAGGGGGGGAAATGACATCAAGAAACTGGAAAAAATCAGCTAAGGTATAGATAAAACTTTCTAGAACCGCAAATCCTCCTTTTTATATCTGAAAGTGCCAGTGAAAAGTGAAATTAAAAGATTGAATATGCTAAAAATGAGAGAAAAGTCAATGACTTAAACAGTGACACAAACCAGTTCACTAGAGTGAACTTAGATTGACCCAAAAGTAAAATCTTATAAAAAGAAGCTTAAAACCAACAGACCAGTTTTATAAACATTCCAGTGACAGCAGTTGGTTTTAAAAAAATAAAGCACTCCCCTGCAGTGTTTGCAACTCAAATATTACAGTAGAGAATCTGAAAACAAAAGTAACTTCATTTATTTTCATTGCACAAATTAAGTAAAGAGCACAAATAATGACAAGCAAGTTGGGTTCTTTACATTCTTTCATTTGGGTGTTGTTAGTAAATGCCTTTGTTTACAACAAGTGGCTTTTTAGCTTACAGATAAAAATCAAAGTTAGGTGATAAACACCTCTGTTTAGAAGTTTTACCTTATTTCATCTTACCTTCAAACACATTCTTTTCCACTCAATTTTAGATGCTAAATAGGTCAAGTTTAATTGCCAGTGAACTGTGTACTAAACTAATTTGACAGCTTTAAAATAAATATGTGAACACAAAAATATACCTTAACATTCAACATCACTGTTTCTCACTGCATTGAGATAAAATTTGTAAAACTTCTAAAAACTTACTGGCAGGTGACACACTGCAGGCTGCTGCATTGTTATCTCTTGGATGGCTGAGAAGAGTAAGAGCAGCTACAGCAGCTACTGCACTATAAAAGGTGTCATCTTAATGTCAGAGGAGGAGCAATGATTGAGGAGTTGGCTTCACAAATGCAAATATTTCACAATTTATTTGGCAACACAGCATTTTTTTCTGCCCTGGGCAGAAACTTTCATGAAAGAAAATGCCTATGACAAGAAAGAAAGCTAGAGACAAGGAAACTGATCTAATCTCATTAAAGTAAATTGGAGTTTACCTTCCATTTAAATGGGAGCAGCACTTCAAAGACAAAGCTATTGCTATTAAAAATTCCCAGGCTTAAATCTTAAATCTGTTGTAGTCTCTGACACAAGCTAAGGCACAAACAATATCTGTTGAACGCTTCAGTGTAATCCTGAAGTGGGGGATGTCCACTCATGGCATGTCTACACTACAAAGTAAAGGTTTCAGAGTAGCAGCCGTGTTAGTCTGTATTCGCAAAAAGAAAATAAATGCATCCGATGAAGTGAGCTGTAGCTCACGAAAGCTTATGCTCTAATAAATTTGTTAGTCTCTAAGGTGCCACAAGTACTGCTTTTCTTCTTACTACAAAGTAAAGTCAACTCAATGTAATTCGACATCCAGCCAGTGCAGTAATTAAGTCACTTGTGTGTGTCCACACCACGCTCATTGTGTTGGTGGATTGCATCCTCACAAGCAGCGCTTACATCGATGCACAGAGCAGTGCACCGTGGGTAGCTATCCCACAGTGCAATTATCTGCAGGGGGTTCTGGGAAGGGCTTGCAATGCCTCATGGGACCAAAACATTGTCACAAGGTGGAATGGGAACATGGCTTTGGCCACCCATGGTGCAATTTCCACCCCCCCGCCCCACCCACAAATAACCCATACTTTCTCCCACCTTTTTTCGAAAGCCTGGCTTAGCCGTGCATACACCACAGACTGAGAAGCATGGATGCTGCTCAGCTGTGCACTATTCTTGTAAAAAGAAAAGGAATACTTGTGGCACCTTAGAGACTAACAAATTTATTTGAGCATAAGCTTTCGTGAGCTACAGCTCACTTCATCGGATGCATGCAGTGGAAAATACAGGGGGAGATTTTATATACACAGAGAACATGAAACAATGGGTGTTAAATTTGTTATCTCTAAGGTGCCACAAGTACTCCTTTTCTTTTTGTGGATACAGACTAACACGGCTGCTACTCTGAAACTGTCACTATTCTTGTGAGCATTACAAACACTTCCTGCTTTATCCTGCAACATTTTCATAGCCGAGACATAAGCTGCTGCACAGAACATTGCAATGTCATCCAAGCAGCCCTGCTGCAAGCCATAGGGCTTCTATGTTGCTAATAACAGTCACGCAGCAGCTGAACATGGTAAAGTGCCATCTCTGGTTCTGGGAAACAAGCACTGACTGGTGGGATTGCATCATTATGCAGCTACAAGATGACGAGCAGTGGCTGCAGAACTTTCAAATGCAGAAGGCCACTGTCCAGGAATTTTGTGCAGAGGTTTCCCCAGCCCTAAAGTGCAGCAATATGAGACTCACTCTGACAGTGGAACGAGTGGCGATCTCTCTATGGAAACTTGCAACTCCAGACTGCTATCAATCACCGGGGAATCAATTTGGAGTTCATAAATCCACTGTGGGAGCTGTTGTGATCCAAGTGTGCAAGGCCATTCATGTTCTGCTAAGAAGCAGAGTGACTCTGGGCAATGTGCATAACATAGTGGATGGTTTTGCAGCAATGACGTTCCCTAACTGGGGTGGGGCAATAGACGGCATGCATATCCCTATCTTGGCACCAGAAGACCTTACCAAAAATTACATAAACCTTAAAGAATACTTTTCAATGGCGTTGCAAGCGCTGGTGAATCACGGGGTGTTTTACCGACATCAACGTGGGATGGTCAGGAAAGGTTCATGACATGCACATCTTTAGTAAAACAGATCTGTTCAGAAAACTGCAATAAGGGACTTTCTTTCCAGACCCCAAAATAACTATTGATAATGTTGAAATGCCAATTGCAATCCTGGGGGCCCAGTCTACCCCTTTTTCCCATGGCTCATGAAGCCATACACCGCCCATCTGGTCAGTAGTAAAGAGCGGTTCAACAATAGGGTGAGCAAGTGCAGAATGGTGGTGGACTTGCCTTTGGGCATTTAAAGAGTTGTTGGTGCAGTTTGCTCACTAGGTTAGACCTCAGTGAAAACAATATCCCCATTGTTATCACTGCCTGCTGTGTGCTCCACTATGAGGCAAAAGGAGAGAAATTTCGGCAGGGTTGGAGTGTGGAGGCAGATAGGCAGGAAGCTAATTTTGAACAGCCAGATACCAGGCTGGTATCAATAAGCCTGGTATCAAGGCAATAGGAAGAGCCCAGCAAGGGGCTCTGCATCTCAGGAAGTACTGAAGAGAGTAATGAGCCACAGTAATGTGCACTGCTTATCTGCATTGCCTTTCCATACCATCTTCTTTGTTGAATCAGGTTCCCTGTTCCCTTCCCCAAGCCCCCATGATTGGAAAAAATAAAGAGTATTTCATTCTTGAAATGTTTACTTTTATTGCATACACATAAAGAAACTTAAAGAACAGTAAAATAATTTAACCTTGGGCAAACGGTGTGATAAAATTGGGAGGGGAGAAACCAAGTCAGCTTGTCTGTGAAAGCACAGTAGACTTGACCATCAAAGGCCTTTGAATGGCTACCTTTTGTTCTTGGTACATTCCCCCTATGTTGAGTGGAAGGGATAGTGAACTGCCCCCTCATTCTACCCCTTCTGGAACGTTTGGGGTAGGGGGATTGGGAACAGGGCGATGCTTGCAGGCAGGTTTGAAGGGGCTGCAGAGGTAGGCTAGTCTGAGGCTGCATTTCTTGAAGCACAACTAGGTGCCTCAATATGTCTGATTGGTCCTTCATAATCCGCAGCATCTTATCCTGCTTGGCATGCTCATGCTACTGGGACACTCTCCTGCTCTCAATGTCCATGTCCAGTTTTTCAGACAATGGAATCCTCCAGGCTCTTAGCTCCATCTCAGCTGTGCCAGAGGCATTCATTATCTTGCTGAACATGTCATCACACACCCTCTTTTTCCACCTTCTAATCTAAGAAAGCCTCTGTGCTGGTGTGGAGGATGCACTGAAGGACAAGCTTTCTGTTGTAAAGAATGCAAAGCACAAGGCAACCATTGTCAGCACATACCCTGGATCTAGTGTAATGTCACTATATAAAAACACTCCCCTTATTACACTAAAGTGAAAGCAAGAACATAATCAGAATCCCTAGCTATTCAATGAACTGGTTTGCTGTTCTAGCTATGGTAGGTATGGCCCAGTGGCAACTTGTAGCAAACCAATTACAGGAGCACAGGTGGACACTGCCCCCATCCCCCTAGCAATGAGACCAGGGACCAGCATTAAGCTTCCCAAATTGTTATCTTTGTCCCAGAGAGCTCCAGAGGGTGGGGTGTTTGCGGCCACAAGAGAACCCAGGAAGCTCACCCACCCCCTTCCCTTAATGCTGCTGGTGGTAGACACTCTGGACTTGCAGAATTTGAGGTCACCAACAATCACTGACAACCAAACCACTGGCATGTTAGGGAAAGCATGGTTGAGAAACACAGAATTCACCAGGGGTGGTGGGTCATATGCTTTATTGTTTCTGGGTTGAGCACTTGTCATGAAAATTTTCCCCCATTTCCCCTAGGTGACCCTATGTGATCTCAGTCTCCTGAGGGTTACAGAGGCAGTAAGGGAGCAGATGCGTAGCTAAAGTGGCCACTGGGAAGCAGATACCCACTGCACCTCACTTTTTCTTCAAATTATACATAAACTAAAAGAGTACAAACCCCTACAGTTTGACTGGAATTGCATACTCACCAGAGGTGTCTTCCCCGGCATCACGCTCGGCCACTGTGCTGTCCTGTGATTGGCTGGGCTCCGGGGTTAAAAACAGCTCCTGGCTCTTGGGGAGAATGGATCCACTGCTCGCCTGTCTCCCATTCCCCTCCTCTTCCTCTTCCATAATGTCTTCCTTGTTGTTGCCTGAGGTAACTCGGGACTCAGACTCCTGGAAGATGTTCATGCTGCATTTGGGGATAGTGGTGGGGTCACTGCCAAGAGTCGAATGCAGCTCATTGTAGAAGCAACATATCTGTGATGCAGAACCAGAATGATTCCTTTGTCTTTTGGTGCACTTGCCAAAGTACTTTGATTTCACACAGCACTACTGCATGTCTCTGCTGTAGCCCTTCTCCTCCATGCCCCATATGATCTTTTCATAGATGTCTACGTTTCATCTGCTGGATTGGAGCTCTGCTCCCCACAGACCAATAAAGTCCACCATCTCTTGTGCCCTCCAGACTGCACTATGTTTGGGGCATTGAGTCACCATGATCAGGTAGGCTGGCAAACTCTCCACACTGATCAAACAGAAAATGGGAATTCAAAAGTTCCCCTGGCTTTTATTGGGGAGGAGCTGTTTCCTGTGTACCTGGCTGCTAAATAGCAGAGTTGAAAACTATCTCCAGAGCGGTCACAGCAGAGCACTGAGAGACACCTCCTGGAGGCCAATTCAGTCAATTTCCACAAGGCTGCTTCTATACCACCTCTGTCAACTCATTAACATCAAATTAAGTATTCTGTCTCTCACAGAGGTGGAGTAATTAAAAGCTAAAGTTAGAGGCGAGTTAGGTCGCTTGAAGGGACCTGGCAGTGTAGCTGCATACATTATTAGGTTCATGTAACATGGCTTCCATTGAGCTAATTTGTAGTGTAGATCAGGCCTCAGTGTCAACCATGTGGTGCCTCTAGGTATCTCTAAATTGCTGTCACAGGGTGTGACTGTAGTTGAAGTAGACATACCCAAACTAGCTCAGGTCCCAGAACTGTGAAGCTGCAGCAATATGGCCTAGCCCTGCAAGTTATTATCCAGGGTTTCAGGTAGGTTTGTGCAGCCTGCACTAAAATGGCTTCACTGCTTCGGGACTCAAGCTAGCTCTACACAAGCTGCAATCAGCCCCTATGATTGCAATCTAGATATACCTTGTGTGGTTGCCAGACCTCAACCCCTGGGAGCAGTCCATGACTCTGCCATGCTGGCTGCTAGGAATGACATCAGAGAGGCCCTATGCATGTGCGCTTTCCTTGGCTCTGGAGAGGGGCAGGTTACTCTGATGCTTAGCCATGATGAAGCTCAGAGAGGTACATATCCCTTATTTGCCCCCATTACCATAGTATCTGAGCATCCCACATTATTTGTATTTACCCTCACAACACCCCAGGGAGGCATGGAGGAATTATTAACCCCATTTTGAAGATGGGGAACAGAGGCAGAGCAGCTAAATGACTTGCCCAAGTCACACAGGAAGTCTGTGGTGGAGCAGGGACTTGACCCCTTGTTTCCCAAGTCCTAGGTTAGTCCCCTAAGCACTAAATCATCCTTCCTCTCTCACTGTTAAGAACAGCTGCGAGAGAAGCAGCATTGATTGAGGCACAGTGTCTCCTGTTTTTCCCCAGTGCTTGGGGATGAGGACACATCCCCCAACACCTCCATTCAATACTCCCCACTGGCACTTCCCCCCCTTTTCTGGAACCATCCTCATCCATTTTTCTTCTCACCCAGTTCTTCTGCAGTCCTTGTTCCCAGGGGCTACACAGGGAGAAAGGGGAATGAAGATCTGTGGGGGGGCTCCTTGGGAAAAATTCAAAGGCAGGGAACTAATTTGAAAGATCTCCCCGCCTTCCTGAGCATCTCTGTGGGTGCTATCATACAGCAGGCATGGACAGCAAGGAGAAATGTGGAGGAGCACAGCTCCTCCTTCTCTGCTAAAAGCAGAGTTAGAGTTCCCCCTCCTCTCCCTCCCTCTCCTGGACTCCCCTTTGTCCCATTCTCTTCCCTATGTCATGCAAGATGATACAATGTCATCACTGCATGATGGCAATACCCACAACTACTTAAAGTTGGTAGAACTGTTGAGCTCCCACTCCTATTTGGCTTTACTTTAACCACTGTGTACAAAGTCCCTGCTTGACCTCATCTGTCAGTGCAGTACAGGAGGGGACTTTTTGGGGCACCCAGAAGGCCTTTGTTAAAATTCTGCCACCAAATTGAGTGAGGATTGGGATGATTTCCAGGCCCTTTAAGGAGTTCTCTCTTCCCTGGATATACTACTAAAGCTTTTCCAGAGAGATTTGTCTCTCTTGCTCATAAAATACTTCTGAAGAGCTAGTTCTATTTCCTTACAATGTGCTTGACTCCACTCAATGGCAGTATTTAAAAAAAAAATGCTTAGGGGAGAGTACACCTCATCTGTCTCCCCCACACTGCTTTCAAATGAGACGTGTTTCATATGGTGCTGCACTATCAATCCACGCTGTAGAGTTTTCAGGATGAAAGTACAAACATCTCCAGTATGAGTTTGCCAAGTGCTGCTGTTTGCTAACTTGGCTACCTTCAAGGCCCCCATGTACTCCATAGCAAGCTTGACCTAAATTATTTGGCAAAGCCTGCAGATTTTCATGGGGGCTCCTGCAGATTCTGTGGCATCTTTAGATACATTAAAAATGGAGGCTATTAATTAAATAGATAAGGGAATGAATACTAATATCAGTGCATCATCCTTTGCTTATTTAATTTGATATTAGATTTCATTTGTTTCATGGACCCCAAATGTTTAATTATCAGTGTGTTGCGGGGTTGTATTGTATTGAATACGCATAATTGTATGTTGAGACTTGAGGCAAGGAAGAGTTGGGCTGCTGGTTAGGGAACAGTTGGATATCTCTGGTGCATTGAAAGGTGTGTGAAGCAGTTTGGGTTTGCATGATTAGCTAAATGTTTTGCTTAGCGAAATAGATAACAATATTAAAGCAATAAAGGTGTGAGATACACAAATGTTGCTAAGAAACTCATTTCATGGCCCCAGTCTCAAAATGATTCTTGGTTACATAAGCTTGATACCATTGTCACATAGCAGGGGTCACTATTCACTGCCTGCAGTGGTTCCTCTTACATATGCCTATTTTTGAAAACCAAATGAAAATAAAACATAGTATCTACTAAAAATAATAGCCACAAACTAATAAGGCTACTTCATAAAATTTTCAAATACAGATGACTAGAATGGAGATCTGGGCATTGGACATCTGTCAATAACTATCATCTTTGCTTTTCTGTGGCTTTTTGCTCACATGACAACTTCTTGTTCTCCGAACAGGTCCTTCTGCAATGGCCCAGTCAATTGCTTAGATGGATCTACCACCTGGAGTCTGTGTTTGCTATTCCTGATGGTGCTCATTGTCAGTGACAAAGTGGACAAATGTTTATGATCACTGCCAGTAGCAACCTGAATGACCTCAAGAAACTGTGAGCCAGTGTCCTCCTGAGTTTTACTTAAGATGTCTTCTGTTCCTCCTTCGAGCTTGACCCTCAAGGGTGGTTACGATGTCTGAGCGTGGTCTGGATGGTCTGGCTATTACCTTAATTGGTTGCCAGCCACTTTGTTTGAAATCTAACAGCCATTCTGATTTGGGATTGATGTAACTGTCATTCACAGTATTTCCTGTGTCCCCTAAGACGTTTTAAATACCTGGCATTTAGTGGAGTCTATGCTGCTGTGATTCTTTTATTTCTATTATCTATTATATTCTATTATTTATTTATTTACTGTTATCCTTGCAGTGCTGCATCTTGTACAGAAAGTATTCTAGCCTTGGGTTTAAAGATTTTCAATAAGAGATTCAGGACAGTAGTACAGGTAAATTTTATATCATACAGATATTATGGATGCACCAGACAGCAACTCCACAGTTAGGGTTGCATTCTAAAAGTTCCTTAAAATGATGAGAAATTCCTGTTTTTCTCTAAAAGTAGATGACCTATCAGTGTAAAATGTCACAGTTCTAGTTTTTATGCCAATTGAATTTCCCATGGAGTTTTTGGTTGGTCTCTCTTCATAAATGTTAAAAACTAGTTTGAGCTCTGGCTGAATTTTTTTCCTTGGCAGTCCTGCTTTTGCATTATTGACTAATATCTTTTTAAAAAACATTGTCTGTCGACTCAAAACCTGGGAGAGAGGTAAAGCTTGAATAGATCTAGTGCAGCAGATCTTTTTTGTTTTTTTAATTTGAATTTGGTATCATTATTAGCTATTTTTTGTGTTATGACTAAAATCTTATGTTATGTGCACCTGAAACTTGATTGATTGAAGCCTGGTGCAGAGAAAGCTGGCTGATTGAGGTCACATGGGTGCACACAAATTTGATGAAAAAGCTAACTTGCAGCACACAGTTTTTCCCATTAGGAAAACTATGCTTTTCTTTCCAATTTTATTCTACAATGAACAGGATATTTAAGGACTCATGCGCAGCTGTAGCCACATAAGCGCTCATGCACAGTTGCTGACAGAAAAATATCCTCCAATCAACTGCTTAACATCCAGCTTCCCCACATGTCTGCCCCTCCCACTGTCCCCAGCCCAACAGCCCCCGCCTATGCTTAAGTAAAAAAAAAACTTAGCAAAATTAATATGCCAAAACTTATCTGAGAGATGGTTATGGTTGTGACACACACAACGTTAGAGCTGTGCACAGAATGGCAATTCCATTTAGCAGAGGGTTTTAATAATTTGAAATTTAGTACTATCCTATTCAGAATGAAAACCAAAAATTTCAACCTCAATAGAACCTCAACTCTGGGGCAGTGTGCCTGGTTGGCTGCTCCAGAGCCATGGACCCTGGAAGCCCAGGGGTCCCCAACACTGAGGCAGTCTTCTTGGCAGCCTGCCCTAGTGCTGTAAACTCTGGAAGCCCTGGGACCACGGACTCCAAGGCAGTGCTGCAGATGGGCTGCCAAGCCAAGCAGGTGAGATGGCAGAAAAACAGAAGGAACCCTGCCTGAATTCCACTGGAACTTTGTTGAAATCAAACTGTCTCTATGAAATGTTCCAATCTGGACAAATTAGCAAATCTGATAAAAAGTTTTATGGGAATTTTTCTGACCAGATCTTCATAACATACTTGACACAGATCCACAAAAGGAAGGAAATGAAAAGTTAAGCCAGTTCACAGTAGTCCGTCCTTCTCTCACAGGCACACACTTTGCCATTACCACAACTACTATACAACACAGATTGTACAATGTTTTCTAAACCTGACCCCTTCAGGTAGCCAGCCTACCATCACCCCTTTCAGCTGCCCTTCTGCTACATCCCTTTGCCGTACTACCCTCTCCTAACACAACCAATTACTATACCAAATTTCCACAGCTCCCGTTGTTAGGAAAAAATAATCTAGTAACAAAGAATGCATACAGAAGGTCCAAAATTGGGAAGGGTTGAGATTGCAGTATGTAGTCTGTGGTATACAGTAGTTGTGGTGATGGTAAGATGTGTGCCTGTGGGTGAAGGAGTAGAGGGCATGTACTTTTAAAAGGCTTAACTTTTCATTTCTCTGCTTTTGTATGTTGTAGCTGGTATTTATAAAAACAACAAGGAGTCCGGTGGCACCTTAAAGACTAACAGATTTATTTGGGCATAAGCTTTCGTGGGTAAAAAAACACTTCTTCAGATGCATCATGAAAGCTTATGCCCAAATAAATCTGTTAGTCTTTAAGATGCCACCGGACTCCTTGTTGTTTTTGTGGATACAGACTAACACGGCTATCCCCGATACCTGGTATTTATAGGAACTCTAACTGCTCCTAAACACAGATTTTTGTGTATTAATTTATTAGTATGTCACCCCTTCCCCTTAGGCATGGCTCAAGTTCCTCCCTCGTGCTTGCTAATTGGAGTGCCCTCTTCTCCCTCCTTGCATGGGAGAGATGGGGGAGTCCTGGGTTCTTTGTTGTGATGCCTGGTGTCTCCACCCAAGACAACTCCTCTCTGTGCTTGGGACACAAGGGGTTCTGTCCCTTGGGAAAATTAATACAGTTACTATTCTTAACAAGGAGTATGACCCCAGAAACAAGAAACAAAATACAGTAATACAAACCTCAACAAATGAAATGCCACACCCCACAATAATAATGTAACAAAGGGGGACTTTACTGCAGACAGAAAACAGAGGCTGTAGGGAACCAAAGGGTGAGGGCTAACTGCTAAATGCTAAAACAAATGCAATAAATTCCCCATTTCCCATCATTCACAACTGTACCACAACTCCCAGCTCCCTGGCTGGGCAGATACATTGCCTAAGATAAGTTTGGAGGTGGGTGTAGCAGTGCTGCAAACACCTGACAGATTAAAGAAAACAAAAAGGGCCCTCTTACAGTATTTTCACCCCTGAGTGGGGCAGGGTCCTCTCCGGGCTCCCTAGTCCAGAGTTGTGCGCCAGTCCTGGCTGCTTCTCGGTAGCCAGGACTGGGTCAGATCTCTGCCTCTTTGGACGCTGGTGTCTGGAGGGCTGGCACTATATGACCATGTGCTAGATACCAATGGAGTTCAAAGACCCCCTTTGTGGGGAGGGGAGTTAATCAGAAACTCCCTGAGCTGTTCAGCTTCTCCCTCAGCTCAGCATCAAACTCACCCAACCAAAACTAAAATACTTGTCTCAGTCAGGCTGTGCCCTTCTGCTATGGGGGTTGAGCTGCCCTCTTCTGCACTGGCCAAGCAAACTGCCTTTATAAATCATCCCATTAGAAGCCTCCCCATTGGCTTTTGCTGGAGTTTCTATCCATTTCTGTCCCCACTCCAGACTCTAGGCAAGCTGGGAATTGATGACTAGAGCCATTATTGTTGTAATCCATATGGTGGGACCTCCCTAGAGACTCAGTCTATAGGTGCTGATGGAACTAAGGATGCTGGGGATGTGGCAGCATGCCCTGGCTTGAAGTGGTTTCCATCATATCCAGAGTTTACGGTTTGGCTCAATGGTTCTCAGCACCCCTACTATACAAATTGTTCCAGCACCCCTGGTCCAGTCCAGCATTCCAGGAGCTGACAAACTCCAAAGAGGGTTATAATAAATTCACAGAATCATTCAGAGCTTCATTCTTCATCTGGGTGCAATTCAGCCCAAAGCAGAGAGCCCACACCGGGCCCTAATGCGCCTTTTAAGCCCCACTTAAAGCACTCTGGCTTGATTTTCACCCTCAGGACGTAACTCCTTCCAGTTTCTGCCAGGGTGTGTCGTGTATGTAAATGCTGGAACATTGGCTTGAGAATGTTCTGGAAAGTTCCGTGGCCGTTGGCTTCCATCTGGCCAGTTCTTAGAATGTTAGGGTGCTGAACCCAGAGCTCCTGGAGCAAGAGGAGACCAACTGGCCGTGAGGGGGACAGGAACCCCCTGTGCCCCATAAGGGCATTGAGGAAGGAAATGTCCTGAGCCAAGCAGAACATTTTTGTCTCTTGAGAAGACCAGACTGGCTGCTCCCTGGAGGGATGGGAGAGTGACAGGCAGTTCTCTGGGTGGGACAGGAGGATGGACGGACAGGGAGACGGGAGTGGACAAGATCGCCCTCTGTGGCATAGGAGAGGAGAGGCTGCTCCGTGGCAGCATGGAAGTGTTAGTGCTGCTCCTTGTCAGGATGGCAGAGCGGAGTGGCTGATCCCATGAGGAACCACACAACAAGACAGGTGAATGAATGGTCTGCTCCAAGCAGAACAGCAGAGGGATCGTGCTGCTCCTGGCAGGAGGGGAAGAAGAAGGAAAGAAAAGGGAAAAAATGGGGAAAAGAGAATAAAATTGCAAATATCAGGGCTCAGGAGAACAAAAAGGCAGCATGGAGAAGTGTGAATTTATTTGTAACAAAATATAGGGAGGAGGTGAGAAGAATATTGAGCGAGAACAGGAGAAAAGCCTTTAAATTGCTATATAACAATGTGAAATCTAGGCAAGGGCTACCAGAGCATAACTTGGGAAAATATCTGGGTTTCCTGGAAGGCAGGTGTGGTTTTATATGTGGGAGGTAAATGCCAGTAACTTTCTGTTAGTAGTAATTAGATATAGCTTGAGCTTTATTAATAAATACATATGCATTACATGTGCACACTAAGAGCATTATGTGTTGTCACTTCACATTTTACACTGTTTACTACCTTTTGTTATTTCAATATTGGTATTATTTACACAATGTCCAAAAGTGTACCTGGGACTTTACAGATACATAAGAAAGGTTCCTGCCACAATGAGATTACAAAGTTCTTCATAGAGAGAATCTGTGGGTCAAATCCTGCTGTCCTTAATCAGGACAGACACTAAGTAAGAGAAAGTTTTGGTTGGTCCAAAGAGGTAGAACAGTGATGTGGGCCATATACTATCTAGATAAGAAACTGTTTAGGAATATATGTGATCGGGGAGGTCCTGGAAGACTGGAAAAAGGCTAATGTAGTGCTTATCTTTAAAAAAGGGAAGGAGGAGGATCCCGGGCACAACGGGCCAGTCGGCCTCACCTCAGTCCCTGGAAAAATCATGAAGCAGGTACTCAAGGAATCAATTCTGAAGCACTTACAGGAGAGGAAAGTGATCAGGAACAGTCAGCATGGATTCACCAAGGACAAGTCATGCCTGACTAACCTAATTGCCTTGTATGATGAGATAACTGGCTCTGTGGATGAGGGGAAAGCAGTGGACATGTTATTCCTTGACTTTAGCAAAGCTTTTGATACGGTCTCCCACAGTACTCTGGCCAGCAAGTTAAAGTAGTATGGGCTGGATGAATGGACTATAAGGTGGACAGAAAGTTGGCTAGATCATCGGGCTCAACAGGTAGTGATCAATGGCTCCATGTCTAGCTGGCAGCCAGTATCAAGCGGAGTACCCCAAGGATCAGTCCTGGGGCTGGTTTTGTTCAATATCTTCATTAATGATCTGGAGGATGGTGCGGACGGCACCCTCAACAAGTTTGCAGATGAAACTAAACTAGTAGGAGTGGTAGATACGCTGGAGGGTAGGGCTAGGATATGGAGGGACCTAGACAAATTAGAGGATTGGGCCAAAAGAAATCTGATGAGGTTCAACAAAGACAAGTGCAGAGTCCTGCACTTAGGACGGAAGAATCCCATGCACCGCTACAGACTAGGGACCGAATGGTTAGGCAGCAGTTCTGCAGAAAAGGACCTAGGGGTGACAGTGGACGAGAAGCTGGATACGAGTCAACAGTGTGCCCTTGATGCCAAGAAGGCTAACAGCATTTTGGGCTGTATAAGTAGGGGCATTGCCAGCAGATCGAGGGACGTGATCATTCCTCTCTGTTTGACATTGGTGAGGCCTCATCTGGAGTACTGTGTCCAGTTTTGGGTCCCAAACTACAAAAAGGATGTGGAAAAATTGGAAAGAGTCCAGCGGGGGGCAACAAAAATGATTAGGGGGCTGGAGCACATGACTTATGAGGAGAGGTTAAGGGAACTGGGATTGTTTAGTCTGCAGAAGAGAAGCATGAGGGAGGATTTGATAGCTGCTTTCAACTACCTGAAAGGAGGTTCCAAAGAGGATGGATCTAGACTGTTCTCAGTGGTAGCAGATGACAGAAAAAGGAGCAATGGTCTCAAGTTGCAGTGGGGGAGGTTTATGTTAGATGTTAGGAAAAACTTTTTCACTAGGAGGATGGTGAAGCACTGGAATGGGTTACCTCGGGAGGTGGTGGAATCTCCTTCCTTAGAGGTTTTCAGGTCAGGCTTGAGAAAGCCCTGGCTGGGATGATTTAGTTCGGTACTAGTCCTGCTTTGAGCAGGGGGTTGGACTAGATGACCACCTGAGGTCCTTTCCAATCCTGGTATTCTATGATTCAAATTAGACAACACACAAACCACAGAAGAGCAATGGGTTATACACCTAGAGTTTTCACCCCAATATTGTTTTGTTTTTAAAGCTGTTTTCCCCTGCCTAGTTTGTCCATTTGTTTTTATTAACCTTTGCCTTTTTATTGTTTCATTCATGCCCCTTTGCCTTTTTCTTGTCAGTTTATTTGTAACCATTTCCAAAAATTGATATTTACTTCACCCCCATCCCTTCTCCCTCTGCCTCCACAATCAGCCTGATGCAAACACCCAGCAGGGAAAATTTCAATCTGAATAGTTACAATTTGGCAAAGTTATAAGCAGCTGGAAACAAGATCTTATAATGGGAAATGTAGACAACCTTAACTATAGGAGACACTGTCACCTTCACCTATAATTCCCCCACAGAAAACTTTTAACATAGTTAAAGAAACTCTGTTAAGTTGAATTTTTTTAAATATTATATGAGACTTATTTTAAAATTGTTTTTAAAATATTTTACAAGTTTTTTTCTGCTCCCCTGTTGGTGTTTCATAGAGTCATAGATTTTATGACCAGAAGATGTGGGATGTGCTCAGCCCGGGCCCCCAGGTGTTAAGACGGGAACAGCCCAGAGAGGGAAGGAGGAGGTACTATGCAGCCCCTCAGGCCCCTTGTACACCTGTTCCCTGTGGAAAGTGACAAGTCCTGTAATATGGGCGGCAGCCCCACCTCTGCTGCTCTGCCCAGAGCAAGGGGCTCAGGGAAGTGCCTGGGCCTCCCCTCCCAGCCCATAGTGCTGGAACACTGGTAGGGGGTCCTGGTAGGGCAGGGATGTGGGCACCCTAACCGATTACTTCCTGTGTGGGCAGAAGGTACCTCTCAGTGGGGCCACCCTATGCTGCTGTGTCAGGCATGGCTGGGAGGGGAGGCAATGGCTGCTGCGTTTCCACTCAGAGCCAGCTGCGGTGAGGGGCTGGGCTTCTTGGTCCCCCACTCTCCCCTTCATTGCACCTCTGTCAGAAGTACCAGAATGCTATTCCAGCGCTGGAAAAAGGTGCCAGAACACTATTGTGTTCTGGCATCACCTGAGTGCTGCTGCAGAGGCAGGCTTGGAAACTATGATCAAGAAAGCTGCCTGCTGTTGTTTGTTTCTACTGTGTTCAGGGAAACAGGACTTGGTCAACAATCTTTGTAAATAAGTGGGATTGCACCAAAGAAATAACTGGCTTCTACTGCAATTTCTCCTCCTCACCAAAACAATCTAACAAGGCTCCAAATATTAGCTGACCATTCCACCCAAAGAGGCAACAATACAGTTACTTTAGAACCTTGTAAAGTGTATGAGGGGTTTTTTTTCCCCCTCGAGTGTGCATTACTTTACATTTATTGATACTGGGCACCAATTGCCATCATGTTGTCCATTTGCCTAGTGTGCTTAGGTCTCTCTGAAGTTCCTCACAGTCATCTCTTGTCCTGGCTAACCTAAATGAGTTTGTGTCACTTGAGAATTTTGCTAGTTAACTACTCATTTCCCTTTACAAATCATCAATAAATATATTAACTAGCATAGGAACTAATATGGAATTTGAGGCATCCCTCTGTATTGTTTTTGTTATGATGAAAATTGACCTTTTAATCCTACTCTTTTCTTTCTCCTAGCTGTTTTTTTTTTTATCCAGGACAATACTTAATTTCTCACCCCATCTCTACTTGACTTCTTTTGTAGCCTTTGTGAGAGACCTTGTCAAAGGCCTTTGGAAAATCTAAATAAGGTCAACTGGTACTACTTAACTGACACATTCAAAGAAATGTAAGAGTTTAGTAAGAATTTTCCATTACAGAAATCATGCTGGTTAGATTCAATATTATTATGAACTTCATGTGTTTTGTTATTTTATTTGTAGTAATCATCTGTACTACAACCAAACCCATGGAGGGCAGTTTGGGAACTGTTATTCTAGAAAAATAGCCAAAAGCCAACAACACCAACAAAAAGGTAAATACAAAGTAAATAAGTTTTTAAAATGCTTATTAATATGCACAGAATTTTTTGTCTTAATTGTTCATCTGAGGGTAAGGATCAATGTTCTGTGTGAATGATCAAGTCCTCAGCTCAGAATTCTCTCCTTATGTTCCTCTTGAAATTGGTATTTTGGACTGTTGTTATTCTGGGACATTTTCTATTTATATTTCATTCCTAACCTATTTATCTCAATGTAATTAAATAAAAAACAATAAACAGAAAAAAAATATCAAATTGTTGCTTCATTGCTCTAATCCTTTTTAAAGCTGTACAGCAGAACCTCAGAGTTACGGACACCTCGGGAATGGAGGTTATCCGTAACTCTGAAATGTTCGTAACTCTGAACAAAACACAGCCCTGGCTCCAGCAGTTCACACTGCGGGCCTAGTTCCAGAGGCAGCTAGGCAGCTTCCTTGCAGACAGCTTCTCTCTGGGGCAATCTTGTCCACCTCCCAACTGGGGCAAGGGAGATGGTGGTGAAAACAATGTGTCCCCTTCCCAGGGTGTGTGTGTGTGTGTGTGTGTGTGTGTGTGTGTGTGTGTGTGTGTGTGTGTGTGTGTGTGAAAACAGCCCCTCCCCTGGTCAGGGGAGGGGGGGGGTGATAACAGCACCCACAACTTACAGGAAAGTAGCACAGACCCCAGTGCTGCTTCTGCTCTGGCTGCCTTGGTCTGGCAGTGGGGGCTCACAGCTTTGCCTGTGAATCTCAGCGTCTTCAACTTCTCCTATCTATAAGTGGGTGCCCCGCTCATGGGGGTACAGGTAGGGGTGGGGACAGCCAGCCCAGATGTGCCCACCTTTATGATGCAATACAGGCACAGTATAGTATTTGCTTTTTTTTTTTTTTGTCTCCGTTGCCGCCTGATTGGTTACTTCTGGTTTCACATGGTGTCTGGTTTACCGATCAGTCCATAACTCTGGTGTTCATATCTTTGAGGTTCTACTGTAATTCCCTTTTAACTATAGTTCTCCATGTCTATTGTTCACTAAATAGTTGTTGCTATTTCAAAGCCTTACTTTCTCCTTACCTTCATTTTTTCATTTTCTTGTACTTCCTCTGTAAATACATTGCAATGTCATATTATTTTTTCCCTGCTGTACACATTCTTTTTTTAACCTGACCCTAACTCGCTTCCAAGTACTTTCACCTACATTTGTGGTAAAAACACCAGAAGCCATCAGAACCTTATCGATGCTACAGCTCCAATTTGTGTTACCACTGATGCAGCTTAAACACAGGTAGCATTTATGGGAATTTTTCCCAAAACATTCCAATATTTAGACACTGTCTAAAGGTCAGTTTATTCCATAAATAACCCACAACTGGACCAGCCACTTGTCAGTTAACCCAAAATGAAAGTCCCAGCGTCTGTCCTTATTACATAGATTCATAGATTCATAGATACTAAGGTCAGAAGGGACCATTCTGATCATCTAGTCTGACCTCCTGCACAGCGCAGGCCACAGAATCTCACCCACCCACTCCTACGAAAAACCTCACCCATGTCTGAGCTATTGAAGTCCTCAAATCGTGGTTCAAAGACTTCAAGGAGCAGAGAAGCCTCCCTCAAGTGACCCGTGCCCACATGATCAGAAGTAGCTTCTCCCATTGGATCAACTAAATCTGCTAGCACTGGGGCATGACAGTTGTAAAAAACTTTGGGATAAGTGCTATTTAGAATTTGTAGCTAGGATTAGCACAAAAGACTGCAGGACCCAACAACCTTATCAGAGACGTTGGTCTCGTCTACACTACAAAGTTAGGTTGACACGAGGCAACTTAAGTAGACCTATGTAAGTGTTTACACTAAAATTTTGCTCCAGCCAATGTAACTGCCCCATTATGCTGACTTCACAACTCTACCTCCACAAGAGGCATAGAATCAATGTTGATGTGGTTAGGTTGATGCAGTGTCAGTGTAGACACCACATTGCTTACATCCACTGTTACCAGATTTCAAAAGCCATCCCACAAAGCCCTACACTACCAGTACAAACGATACAAGCACTCCTGGTGAGGATGCACACCACCAACACAAGGAGTAAAATATAGACGTGCACAAGAGATGTAATTACTGCGGCAGCTGTATGCTGATGTACATTAGATCGACTTAGTTTTGTAATGTAGGCGTGCTCACAGTGTCTCTATTAAGAAACATTTGTTTAGCAGTTGTTTGCTTTAATTCATTAGTTAGGGTATTTACTAAAGTATTAGTAACAAGAAGGGTTTCTTCAGGTATGTTAACAACAAGAAGAAAGTCAAGGAGAGTGTGGGCCCCTTACTGAATGAGGGAGGCAACCTAGTGACAGAGGATGTGGAAAAAACTAATGTACTCAATGCTTTTTTTGCCTCTGTCTTCACGAACAAGGTCAGCTCCCAAACTGCTGCACTGGGCAGCACAACATGGGGAGGAGGTGACCAGCCCTCTGTGGAGAAAGATGTGGTTCAGGACTATTTAGAAAAGCTGGACGAGCACAAGTCCATGGGGCCAGATGCGCTGCATCCAAGAGTGCTAAAGGAGTTGGCGGATGCGATTGCAGAGCCATTGGCCATTATCTTTGAAAACTCATGGCAACCGGGGAAAGTCCCAGATGACTGGAAAAAGGCTAATGTAGTGCCCATCTTTAAAAAAGGGAAGAAGGAGGAACCTGGGAACTACAGGCCAGTCAGCCTCACCTCAGTCCCTGGAAAAATTGTGGAGCAGGTCCTCAAGGAATCAATTCTGAAGTACTTAGAGGAAACGAAAGTGATCAGGAACAGTCAGCATGGATTCACCAAGGGCAAGTCATGCCTAATCTAATTAACTAATCTAATTGCCTTCTATTACGAGATAACTGGCTCTGTGGATGAGGGGAAAGCAGTGGACTTGTTGTTCCTTGACTTTAGCAAAGCTTTTGACACTGGCTCAGAATTTGTCCTCAATTTACTCTGGAGTTTGAGATTAAAGAAGAGAACTCTAAGGGTGAAATTCTCTACAACAGCCTAAAGCCTAAAAGTTCAGGTTCCACGCAGATAGAATGTGGAAAGGTAAAATTCACCACCCCAAACCACAACCAGGGTCTGAGATTGCTGCTATGCAGCCACCCTCAAAGCTTCTTTGGACAGGAAAAGCAGCTGCAGCCTCTGTATACTGGCTGCATAGAGCACTAGATCTTCACAAACAAAGATAGGCAGCACCTCAGTTTTGTCCTGGCCTCAGATTGGTTAGTATGGAGACTAGTTCCATGACCTGTAGAGGGTGTGCAGACACCCCTACGTGGCTGCTCAGTCAACCACTTCCCAGTACAACCGCTATGAGGGATGTAAGTGGTATGGAGGGCCAGCCCAAGACCCTCTAAACTAATAGTTAATTGCACCTATCTGCAAATATGATAAGACCTGCCCTTTAGGCCCTAAGATTTAACAGCCCAAATAAATCTAAGTAAAAAGATTAGGGGTCATCACAGCAGCCGTGGTACACCTGTAATGGTGAAAGAGACTTAATGTGTAACCTTTGACATTTCAAAAAGGCTTGCTGAACAAACTTTCCAAGATGACATGTAAGTATATTTGTTTTCCTTTTGAACATCAAACCACCCATGATTTTAATAAAACTGTGAAATATCTCTAATTCTGGGAGTTCTCTTATTTCATTGTTGTAGTAATTAAGCATCTTGGCACAATTTAGTTCTTTGCGGATAAAAATAATTTTTTAAAATATGCGCTAATTTATCTATAACAATGGTTTTCAACCTGTGGTCTGTGGATCCGTGAGGGTCTGTAGACTATATCTAAGATTTCCAAAGGGGTCCACACCTCCATTTGAAATTCTAAGGGGTCCACAAATTAAAAAAGGGGTCCACTTATCTATAAGATGGATTTTTATATATTGACAAAAATAAATACCACTTAAGTAATTTGAGATTTGGGGGGGTTTCAAACATGCAAAAAAAGACTATGTTCACAGTGTTCTACAGTTAATTTAAAAAACCCAAATGTTACATGTGAGTTGTGCAGAAAGAAAATAACATGAAACAATGAGCACATTCTCGAAAATATTGGAAGGAGAAGGGAAGCACATGCCTCTGGCTTCCATTTGAGGAACATCTCACAGCTGGGTGAACATTATCAAAAGAAAAAGCTTTGAAAATCATAAGACAGTGTGAAATAGACCTGTGATTATGATGATGGGCATAACAGCATTATTAAAAATGACATAATACTTTGCATCCAGGAACTGCCTTTCATCTGATGATCACAATGTTCTTTGCAAGAGGAATAACTATTAATATTCCCCATTTTACAGATGGGTATAGTGAAACACACAGAGATTAAGCAAATTCCCTACAGTCATGCACAAAGAGAATCAAAAAGAAAAGGAGTACTTGTGGCACCTTAGAGACTAACAAATTTATTAGAGCATAAGCTTTCGTGAGCTACAGCTCACTTCATCGGATGCATTTGGTGGAAAAAACAGAGAGATTTATATACACACACACAGAGAACATGAAACAATGGGTTTATCATACACACTCTACTTGCGCTACATTGATGACATCTTCATCATCTGGACCCATGGAAAAGAAGCTCTTGAGGAATTCCACCATGATTTCAACAATTTCCATCCCACCATCAACCTCAGCCTGGACCAGTCCACACAAGAGATCCACTTCCTGGACACTACGGTGCAAATAAGCGATGGTCACATAAACACCACCCTATATCGGAAACCTACTGACCGCTATTCCTACCTACATGCCTCTAGCTTTCATCCAGATCATACCACTCGATCCATTGTCTACAGCCAAGCTCTACGATATAACCGCATTTGCTCCAACCCCTCAGACAGAGACAAACACCTACAAGATCTCTATCATGCATTCCTACAACTACAATACCCACCTGCTGAAGTGAAGAAACAGATTGACAGAGCCAGAAGAGTACCCAGAAGTCACCTACTACAGGACAGGCCCAACAAAGAAAACAACAGAACGCCACTAGCCATCACCTTCAGCCCCCAACTAAAACCTCTCCAACGCATCATCAAGGATCTACAACCTATCCTGAAGGACGAGCCATCGCTCTCTCAGATCTTGGGAGATAGACCAGTCCTTGCTTACAGACAGCCCCCCAATCTGAAGCAAATACTCACCAGCAACCACACACCACACAACAGAACCACTAACCCAGGAACCTATCCTTGCAACAAAGCCCGTTGCCAACTCTGTCCACATATCTATTCAGGGGATACCATCATAGGGCCTAATCACATCAGCCACACTATCAGAGGCTCGTTCACCTGCGCATCTACCAATGTGATATATGCCATCATGTGCCAGCAATGCCCCTCTGCCATGTATATTGGCCAAACTGGACAGTCTCTACGTAAAAGAATGAATGGACACAAATCAGACGTCAAGAATTATAACATTCAAAAACCAGTTGGAGAACACTTCAATCTCTCTGGTCACTCGATCACAGACCTAAGAGTGGCTATCCTTCAACAAAAAAGCTTCAAAAACAGACTCCAACGAGAGACTGCTGAATTGGAATTAATTTGCAAACTGGATACAATTAACTTAGGCTTGAATAGAGACTGGGAATGGATGAGTCATTACACAAAGTAAAACTATTTCCCCATGGTATTTCTCCCCCCCCACCCCACCCCCCACTGTTCCTCTGATATTCTTGTTAACTGCTGGAATTAGCCTACCTGCTTGTCACCATGAAAGGTTTTCCTCCTTTCCCCCCCCCTGCTGTTGGTGATGGCTTATCTTAAGTGATCACTCTCCTTACAGTGTGTATGATAAACCCATTGTTTCATGTTCTCTGTGTGTGTGTATATAAATCTCTCCTCTGTTTTTTCCACCAAATGCATCCGATGAAGTGAGCTGTAGCTCACGAAAGCTTATGCTCTAATAAATTTGTTAGTCTCTAAGGTGCCACAAGTACTCCTTTTCTTTTTGCGAATACAGACTAACACGGCTGCTACTCTGAAAAAAGAGAATCAAGTTTCACTGCTAGTTAGAAAACTCAAGAGTCCCAACTCCCAGACTCCAACACTTACCAAGAAACAATACTTTTTTAATAATAAACCTCCTTTCACAGCTATTACAATATTTGGCACATAGGCAGAGTTCTCTGACATAATGCTGTATTTTGTGTACGGACAGCTGTAGCTGTTCACATCCACTCACCTGAAACTACAGGGTCCACAACTACTGTCACAAGTATTAACATGGTTATTAATTCAAAACCAAACAATTTATTAACAAGATGACAACTTTTATATAGCCACATTTTTAGTGCATTGAACCATTGATTTTCATTCATATTTATTTCTATGCTGCCTATTTTATATAAGTGTTTTAGATTCTTTGACATGTAAAGATACAATGTTCCCACCCTGAGCAGTTTACAATCTAGTATTTTTCCAATAAATACTTAGCTTATATATAGTGGTTTTAAACTTTAAGATGCTTTATAAAAGGAAAAGAATTAATCCTAACCCCCTGTGGGGAGGTGAGTACATAAGTAAAGACCATTTTATGATGTGGAAACTCAGACAATGCAAAGTTATGCAACAAGGTAAGATCCCCTAAGAAGGAAGAGAACTCATTTTTCTGGCTCCACAACCTGTGCTTAGACGCTTTGACTACATCAGCTTCTCAAACCACTTAAAAAGGAAAATTTACATATAGTATCTGTGTTAAACAGGAATAATTGAAGTATTTTAAATCATTGTGTTTTTCTTTATTAAACAAGTTGCAATAGACCGGGAGGTCTAACTCATTTGAAGCAATAAAAGCAGTAAAATGAAGTGCAGCAGCTGTACATGGTTCCTTTGTTGTCTTCAGTAAATAGCTGTTGTTTTTTTAAAGACTTTTCCAGCCCAGCCAGTACATTATATATAAGCTGTCTAGGCCTTTCTCTCTCCCCTCTCACACTCACTCAGATTTATTCCTTCTCTATTTGAATGGGCCTTTTGAACAGACAAAATTTCCCCTCCCTTAAACATATATACACACTGCTTCTTTGCTCCCTATATTTGTAAACAGATCTTCCCTTCTAGGGAGCCTGATTTTTACCCCAGCCCTTACTTTATTTTAACCCTGTCAGTTTTTCCCAACCACTCCAGCCTGCCACTGGATTTTAGCACAATTCCACTGAGTCCCTACTCTCACACCCAGGCTTTTCTGCAGGAGTCCGCAGAGGTGTGGAGCCATTAAGGGACATAGGACACAGGCCAGAACCCAACAGGTCCTCTCACAGGGCCTGTCAGTGCGCATGACTCTCTCCTCACCTTGTGCACCTCTCTCTATCAAATATACCTTTACAAAAACGTGGAGAAGCACAAGAGGGATATGGTGTAGATAACTTTAACACAAAACTGTTTTCTTTTTAAAAACGTTATATTTCTCAGCGATATAAAACTTGAGAATAGAGAGAGTGCCAAGAGGAATAGGAGTTTCACTGGGTCATCTCTGCTCCCTGAGGACAAAGACTGAACGTTTCTGCTGAGACCTCTGACAAGATGGTAAATTATTATTATTGTTATTATAAATATTATTTTAGGAGCGCGAAGAAATGCCTCTGAAGAGGACATTAAAAAGGCATACCAAAAACTGGCATTGAAGGTGCACCCTGATAAAAACCCAGAGAACAGATTTCAGAGTGGTAGCCGTGTTAATCTGTATCAGCAAAAAGAATGAGGAGTACTTGTGGCACCTTAAGGACTCACAAATTTATTTGAGCATAAGCTTTCATGGGCTAAAACCCACTTCGTCGGATGCATGCAGTGGAAAACACAGTAGGAAGATGTGTGTGTGTGTGTGTGTGTATGTCATATATACACCCACAGAGAATATGAAAAAATGGGTGTTGCCGTACCAACAGTAATCAGTTAAGGTGAAGCAGCACGAGAAAAAAAAACTTTTGTAGTGATAATCAAGATGGCCCATTTAGACAGTTGACAAGAAGGTGTGAGTAACAGTAGGGAGAAAAAGTAAGCATGGGAAAATAGTTTTACTTTGTGTAATGACACATCCACTCCCAGTCTTTATTCAAGCCTAATTTAATGGTGTCCAGTTTGCAAATTAATTCCAATTCAGCAGTTTCTTGTTGGAGTCTGTTTTTGAAGTTTTTTGGTGTAGCATTGCGACTTTTAGGACTGTAATCGAGTGACCAGGGAGATTGAAGTGTTCTCTGACTGGTTTTTGAATGTTATAATTCTTGACGCCTGATTTGTGTCCATTTATTCTTTTATGTAGAGACTGTCCGGTTTGGCCAATATACATGGCAGAGGGGCATTGCTGGCACATGATGGCGTATAGTACGTTGGTAGATGTGCAGGTGAACGAGCCTCTGATAGTGACAAGCCATCTGCATTGTCATGGTGGCTTCCAGCCCAGTGTTGTATGGTGAATTGGAAAAGTTGTAGGGACAGGAACCATCTGGTCACCCTTGCATTCTTCTCTTTATTTCGCTGCATCCACTGGAGGGGTGCATGCTCGGTCACAAGGGTAAACCGTCATCCCAGAAGGTAATAATGTAGTGTTTCCATGGCCCATTTCACAGCTAGGCACTCTCTTTCAACCACGGCATACTTCTGCTCTCTCGGGAGGAGTTTCCTGCTGAGGTAGAGGATTGGGTGTTCTTCATCTCCGACCATCTGCGATAGGACAGCTCCCAGTCCTACTTCAGATGCATCTGTTTGTAAAATGAATTCTTTGTTGAAGTCTGGGTCTATAAGCACGGGATTACTGCAGAGGGCTGTCCGTAGATCCATGAATGCTTTCTCTGCAGCATCTGTCCGCTTCATGATGTCTGGACCCCGGGCTTTTATCAGGTCTGTCAGGGACTCGCTCTGGTAGCAAAATGGGGAATAAATCATTGGTAGTACCCCACCACGCCCAGAAATGCCCGGACTTGCTTTTTCTGATTCGGCTTGGGCCAATTTTGGATAGCCTCTAGTTTGTTTAGATGGGGCTTGACCATGCCCCTTCCTACAATGTAATCAAGGTATTTAGCCTCGGCTAGCCCTATAGCTAGCCGGTGAGGCCAGCCTGTCTTAGCGTGTCTAGAACCACTTCCACCTTTCCTAAGTGGGTTTCCCAGTCGGGGATGTGAATAATCACATCATCCAGGTATGCGGCTGCATAACTGGTATGGGGCTGTAGAAGCCTGTCCTTAAAACGCTGGAAGGTGGCAGGTGCCCCATGCAGTCCAAAAGGAAGAACAATATATTGAAACAGACCCTCTGGGGTAAAGAATGCCATCTTTTCTTTCGCATCTTTGGCAAGGGGAATCTGCCAGTATCCCTTTGTTAAATCAAGGGCGGTCAAAAATCGGGCATTGCCCAGGCGGTCAACTAACTCATCAATATGGGGTATGGAGTATGCATCAAATTTGGATATCTCATTCAGCCGGCAAAAGTCATTACAAAACCTAGTGGTGCCATCGGGTTTGGGCACCAACACAATCGGGCTTGACCACTGACTGTGGGACTCTTTGATGACTCCCAGCTCCAACATCCTTTATACCTCTGCCTTGATCTCCTCCCTTTTTGCTGCTGGGACCCGATAGGGCCTTAAAGTTACCTTTGCCTCAGGGTCTATGATAATGTGGTGATAGGCTTCAGTTTTGGTTTGGCTGAAAACACGTCCTGGTATCGGTTGATCATCTCAGTTACCTCCTTCTTCTGGTTTGGATAGCCTAATCTGCTCCTACATGTTATTTCCCTAGATCAGGGTCTCTTGGGCCACTACACACGCCTTTCGTTGGTGCCAAGGTTTAAGAGGTTAATGTGATAAATTTTTTCTTGTTTCCAGTGTCCTGGCTGCCACACCTTGTAGGTTACTTCCCCCACGGGTTCAACCACCGCATAGGGCCCCTGCCATTGGGCCAAAAGCTTGCTTTCTGCCGTGGGTAGCAACACCATCACCCGATCCCCTGGTTGAAACTGTCAGACTTTTGCCAGGCCATTGTAATGGCTTCACTGGGCCTCCTGCGCCTTTTCCAAATGTTCCTGTACAATAGGGTGTGACCCAGGCTATCCGTTCTCGCATCTGCAACACATGGTCAATTATATTTCTTCCCTCATTGGGTTCCTCTTCCCAGATTTCTTTTGCAATATCTAGTATGCCACGGGGGTGACGTCCATATAATAATTCAAAGGGGGAAAACCCAGTTGAAGCCTCAGGTACCTCCCAGATTGCAAACATAAGGTAGGGTAGTGTCCCAATCCTTCCTGTCCCGACTTACCACTTTCCTTATCATTGCCTTGAGGGTTCAGTTAAACCTTTCTATCAGCCCATCGGTCTGCAGATGATAGACTGAAGTTCTGAGGGTATGTATACGGAGCAGAGTACAGAGGTCCTTCATTAGCTTCGACATAAATGGGGTACCTTGGTCTGTTAATATCTCCTTTGGTAGCCCCACTTGGGCAAAGATTTCCACCAACTCTTTAGCTATCGTTTTAGAGCTGTGTTCTACAGGGGGACAGCTTCTGGGTAGCAAGTAGCATAGTCCAGAATGACAAGTATATATTGGTGGCCCTGGGCTGTCTTCTCCAGGGGTCTCACTAGGTCCATGGCTATTCGCTCAAAAGGGACCTCTATGATGGGAAGGGGTACTAAAGGTGCCCTCAAGTGGGGACGGGGACTGTGCAGCTGACACTCCAGGCAGGACGCACAGTACCTCCACACTTCTTCATGTACTCCAGGCCAGAAGAATTGTCGCAGGACCCGTTCTCTACCCCCTAATGCCCCCCAAAAAGATGACTATGGGCCAGACTTAATACAGCATTCTGGTGTTTTTGAGGTACTAAGATCTGCTGTACCTTCTGCCCCTGTACTGGTGCAACCGAGTATAAGAGATTCTTCTTCATTATGAAGTAGGGTCCTGGTCCCTGGGTTTTCCCTTCCACGGGGACCCCATCTATTTCAGTCACCTCCTTCCTAATGTTGTCGTACCTTGGGTCTTCAGCCTGGTCCCGTCCAAAATTTCCTCTCCTGGGACTAATCTGCCTGAGATCTAGGGGGCCAGTCTCTGTTGCCTCTACTGGTTCAGAGGCGTTAGGGTGTGGGTCAATCTCGGGTACTTCTCCCTCCTGGGTGGCCTCCTTTTCAGCTGCTCGGGTCCGGCTACCTATGAGAGCAACCCTCTGGCTTTGGGCTAGTATTCGGGTTCCTAAGGCCTTAGCTGCCCTCCTTTCCCTTTTCATCTTTCTACACTGTCTGGGAGTGGAGAACAAATCTGGGGATATTTCAGAGAAGGTTGGGGGTTGACAGTCTACTGTGGATGCCTCACTACTTTCAGGGCTTCCCCCTTTCTCCAATTCCCCTACCGGGAGTAAGTCTCCAAACCCTGGGAAGTCCCTCCCTATGAGCACTAGGTATGGGAGTTTAGGGACTACACCTGCTGCTACCTCAGTAGTGTTCCCCTGAATCTCGATTTTTACTGGGATGGTGGGATAATAACCAACTGTCCCATGGATGCATGTTATCCCCATACACTTAGCCCACAGCAGCTGACTACGCTTCATGAGCTTCCCCAAGACAAGCATGATAGCACTCCCCGAATCAACCAGTGCTGTGGTCTCTACCCCATTTAGTTTCACTGGTCTAGTGTACATATGCAGGGTTAGTGAGACCCCCACACAGTGGATTAGGGAGCATGGATCTGCCCAGTTCCCCAGGTTACACTGCATAGGCTCCTCAGCATTGGAACACTGTGCAGCTATGTGTCCCCACTCCCCGCAGTAATCTGTATGGAGCCCTAGGTGTTCCCCGGTCTCTTGGTTTGGGCAGTCTAACATCACGATCCTCTTTCCCCTCAGTGCTCTGACTCTTTGTGGCTTCTGGTGGGCCTTCAGCCCCTCTCTTTTTCCACCTGGGCTCTCTTGGGGGCCCAGTCACCTGAGCTCTAGGGCTTGGTGCTGCTAGTTTAACCCAGGGTGCTTCTTCCTTAACTGGTCGGGTCAGCTCCCTTGCCGTCCTTCGCCTTTCTACCAGCACGACAACCTCGTTGTAGGTGGAGGGTTCGTTCTGGCTTACCCAGGCGCGAAGGTCTGCGGTAGTCCTCTCATGTACCAGTCGATGACAAGAAACTCCAGTATCTCCTCCAGACTCTGGGACTCAGTTCATAATCATTTTCATGCGAGATGGATGAGGTCATATAATTGGGACCGAGGGGTTTTGTTTTCCTGGTACCTCCACTCATGATATTCCTGGGCCCTCACTGCGGTCATTACCCCAGATCTGGCCAGGATCTCTGCTTTCAGCTGCGGGTAGTCTGCCGCATCCTTTTCAGGCAAATCATAGTAGGCCTTCTGGGCCTCCCCACACAGGAATGGAGTGAGGATGCCAGACCACTGTTCTCGGGGCCAAGCCTCCGTCAGGGCTGTCCGCTCAAAGACCAGGAGGTATGCCTCTACATCATCCTCCCGTGTCATTTTCTGCAGCCAATTGCTGGCCCGCATGATCTGCGTCCCATCATGGCCGCGGTTCAGCTCTGTAAGGGCCTTTACCTGGTTTACCAGTTCCCGCAACATAGCACGGTCTTGAGCAGCCTGGTCCATCAGCAGGCAATTAGTCTCTTGCTGCAGCCTCACTGCCTCTTGCTGCGCAGCTGCCTGGACAAGAGTAGCCTCCTGCTGGGCAGCTGTGGCTTGTATCAGTGCCCACACTACCTCCTCCATTGTGGTGGGGAAAAAAAAACCCTCTTTTTTTTCTTTTTTTTCCCCAACACCCTCCTTCTTCCGCTGTGCTGTGCACACCAAATCCCACTGCTGACACCAATTGTGACAAAGTTCCTCCTCTACCTTGGTGGGTCTTGCGCTTATTGGTGGATTTGTTTACCTTGGAGCTTCACGGCAGCCCTCAGTTTGGCCATTTTCATGAACCCACAGTCCAGGTCAACTCCTATTGTGTCTGACCAGGAGTTGGGAGGTTTGGGGGGAACCCGGGCCCGCCTTCTACTCCGGGCTTCAGCCCAGGGCCCTGTGGAATGCAGCTGTCTAGAGTGCCTCGTGGAACAGCAGTGCGACAGCTACAACTCCCTGGGCTACTTCCCCATGGCCTCCTCCCAACACCTTCTTTATCCTCACCATAGGACCTTCCTCCTGGTGTCTGATAATGCTTGTACTCCTCAATCCCCCAGTAGTATGCATTCTCACTCTCAGCTCCTAGCGCCTCTTGCTCCCAGCTCCTTATGCGCGCACCACAAACTGAAGTGAGCTCCTTTTTTAAGCCCAGGTGCCCTGATTAGCCTGCCTTAATTAATTCTAGCAGCTTCTTGATTGGCTGCAGGTGTTCTATTCAGCCTGTCTGTCATAATTGTCTCCAGAGGGTTCCTGATTGTTCTGGAACCTTCCCTGTTACATTACCCAGGGAAAAGGGACCTACTTAGCCTGGGGCTAATATATCTGCCTTCTATTACCCTCCTGTAGCCATCTGGCCTGACCCTGTCACAATATATCTTCTTACTATATGTTCCATTCTATGCATCCAATGAAGTGGGCTGTAGGCCATGAAAGCTTATGCTCAAATAAATTTGTTAGTCTCTAAGGTGCCACAAGTCCTCCTGTTCTTTTTGTGGATACAGACTAACACGGCTGCTACTCTGAAACCTGTCATTAATGCTTATAGTTTATCTTTAAAATTGTTGTGAATTCTTTGTGCACTTTGCATTTATTAAGATTTATTCAACGTGAACAATAATCAGAGATCAGGCTAATCCAATACATAAACTAGCATGAATCTTATAGTTTTCTTTTTATTTGAATTGTGAAATGGCATATGTACTGTGAAGTTAACATTCCCAGGATAGTTTGTAAAGAAAAATGTAGCATTAGAAGATGTAAATACAAAATAAGAATACATTTCTGGTGGGATGATTTTTTTTGTTTCAGATAAATGCTGGCAGCTTAATCCACTATAATCATGGGCAAATAGCAATGAGTAAAGCCAATGGACCAAGTCTTAGTTTGCTAGCCAACTCTAAATCAATAAATGCTGTTATTTTGTGAAAAAGTACATAAAACATAATGTAGAAAAACTGTGTAAAGTTACACATTTCTCTGGAACCTGACCACAGAAAGCACTCCAGCTACACTTTGTGATACCAGAAAGCTACTGCTCATCAGACTCGTACATTAGAGGTGTAGTTCATATTCTATGGATAGTGTTCACACAATCTAATTGCAATGTTGTACAAGGAGAAGGATGATTTTTTGGCTAAAGGTCTGTGAATCAAGGGATGCGAGTTCTATTCCTGGCTCTATGACTGATGTAATGTTGAGGATTGTACAAATCAAGTCTATTAATCTCTCTGTAGTTATATACACACACTCAGAGTGGCCATGTAATCTTGTGTGCATGTGCAGTACATATTCTTTGTGAGTATATGTAAATAGATACTGTATACCACACAAATACTGGCTTGAATTTAGGTTCGCAATAAAAAACTTTGGAGGAAAGGGTAAAAACTCCCATAATGGACAACTGTGTACTTTGAGCCCATTTAAGGTTGGCCGTAAGTGTTTTCAGTTTGTGTTTTGTGATATTACTTTTTCAATTATTTACTGATTTACAGAATATGCCTTCCTAGCTGAGATGCCACAAGCCAGATTTGTCTGTTGTTGATGATTATTAATAGAATAGCAAATGTAATGCTGTATGCATATATGAATTATGCAGGTTTGTTAGTAAAATTAAGAAGTGTTTACTCCAAAATGGGAAGTGAAAATGTCCACAATGCAATAAAGTTGGTTTGCTCATAAATTGTTTTGCAGTAGCTCTTGCCATGTTTTCATGAGCAAATAAATCTCTGTCTTTGTACGGCCTTTATAATAAGGCATGCAGACTTTCCAAAGGCCACCAGAAATTAATTGGATTCAGAAGAACCCAGCTTCATTTAATTTCTGTTCCTCTTTTGATCAGTACCACTAATTAGCTCATACAAGCAGAGACATAAAAGAAAGCACATTAGCAGCATGGAAGAAAATTCGAATGGAAAATGTACGGTATAGAACCAAAAAAAGAAAAGGAGGACTTGTGGCACCTTAGAGACTAACAAATTTATTTGAGCATAAGCTTTCACGAGCTACAGCTCACTTTGCTACTGTCCATGATTTTTATTGTGTATCTTTTTTTTTCCTGTTAGCAATAGAGTTTCTTGTGCAGTCACAGACTCTACATTCTGTGCTTGATTTGTTAAATACTTGTTGGTGCCTTGGAAAAAAATCTACTTAGTAACAGATTGAGAGTGTTTTGAAAGAGGAAGCTGAAGCCAGATGTTTTTCAGCTAACTGCCCCTCCTATTCCTCTCACCAAAAATGTAATTGGTGTAATGCTGAGGAAGATACTATACAAATAAATTCTATTTACCTCTCTCCAGTTACAAACACGCATTCATACCGACTGGCATAGACCATTTAATCTTGTGGGCATGCTTATGCTCTTGAACACTACATATTCTCTGTGTGTGTGTATATGTAGATAGATGCTGTATCGTATACCACACAAATATTGATTGGAATTTAAGTTCCCTGTAGAAAACTAGTGCCCCATGATTTAAAAAGGCAACCAGCAGTGGGATATAATGTCAAAAGCTGCCAGCTGTGGCCATAATTACTCATTGGGGTCACTCTATCAGCCTACAGGACAAGGTGTTTTCTATATACACTATATTCCCCAGCCCATATATTTTATTATTCACTTTAAAAATGGTTCATTGCCCTAATTGATGCATTTCTTTCCTTTTACTCATAGAGTGCCATTCAGAGGTGATGTGGAAGGGAATGTAATTTACTTGTCACACAAGGATTACAGGGCTTAGATCAAAATATAAAACTGGGGCCTCACTGTGAATCATCACAATTTTAAATGAACAATTCCTCACATTGCGTCCTTGACCATTTTCATTTCCCCATTCAAACCCATCCCCAACTCACCATCTCTCTATGTATCAGCTTGTTTAACTTGATCTTTTTTCCCTCTCCTTTCACATTCCACCCCACCATCTTTTCACATTCAATCCCTCCCCCTTGGCCCTGTCACTCTCAGGTGTTGTTTAAAATATCAGTTATTGTATTAGTTGAAAACCACAATACCAGACCAGTTTCTCATTTTTAGGGACATATCATTGAAAATAGCCCAAATAATTGTTGACAAGTGCATATTAGTATTGATTTATTATTAGTATAGATTTATATATTAGTATATATTTATTAGTATCTCAACCCGTGGCGAATTAACGCTCAGGCCCGCAGGTCCCCGGCCAATTTGGGGACCCCCAGAAAAAATCTCATGATGCTAGGGCAGGATGATTTAGCTGCTGCACCCTCTGCTCTGCTGGCCGTGTTTGCCACAAAGCTTCTTGGATAAGCCAGTGGGAGGATCAGCTGGTGAGTGTGGTTGGAGGGAGCAGCAGTTGACACTTCCTCTCCTGCTTGTTTTCTTCACTGCTGACCATGGCTTTTTGCCAGCGCTGGTGACAGGCTCCCCCTGCATCCTCCTGTGCGAGGGTAGCTGGGGCTAAGCAGTGAAGGAAGATGGGGAACACCACCTGCTGCTACATCTCCTCCAGCCCCAAGCTGTGCAAGAATGCCCATTGCCAGCTGGAGTTCTACCACCCTGATCCCGAGCTGAGCTGCAAGGACACAGGCTGCAACTAGGGGACCCATTTGGGAGGGCAGGGGTGGCTTCTTCCCCCTTCTGAATTTTGTACAGGAGATGTGCTCCCAAGCACAGCTCTTACCTGCACAGCATTAGTGTGGAATGCGAATTCTGCGGGGGAGACCTGCTGCTCCAGCTTGTGCCCCTGGGACAGGGAGTCAGTATTTTGTTTACAGACAGAGGCAGGGTAATTACAGTAAGAAAGGGCTGGCAATTAAATTAAGGATCTGGAAGCCCTTAGATGAGCCTGTAAAACAGGAATCCCTCTGCAGTGGGTGTGGGTGTTGAAGAGAGAATTCAGGGGACTCTGAAGAAATACAGCCAAGCCCGATGAGCCAAGTTTAGATTCTGAAAGGAGGGAGGGGTGTAAATGAAAAGAAGGGGCCAAAACCCAAGGGCTAGCACTGGTATAGAGAGGTTCCCACTCTACCTGTGGTACTTATGTGGCCCCATCGCCATAGTATTTAAGCACCTCACAATGTCTAACCTATTTCTTCTCACAGCCCCTCTGTGAGGGAGAGCAGTGCTGTTATCCCCATTGTACAGTTCAGGCACTGAGACACAGGCTAAAGACCAGATTTCCAAAGGTATCTAGGCACCTAGTGGGATTTTCAAAAGTGCCTAGAAGGTTAGGTGCTTTGTAAACCTCACTAGATGCCTAGTTGCCTCTTTGGATGCCTAAAAACCTTTAAAACTCTGTCCCTAAGGCACTGTGACTGGCCTGAGGTCACACAGGAAGTCCATGGGGAAAGTAGAACCCAGGTTTCTCAGGGCTAGCTCCCTGTACACTGAACCAGCCTGCTGCAAAAAAGAGAATACTGATAGATGGGAGCAAAACCAAGAAGGCCAGTTCTCTGAGACTCCAACAATCTGTTCCAGGCGATTAGGAAGGATGTCATCTTTGACAGCATGAAAAGCAGCACAGAGGTCAGGAAGGATGAAGAAAGAGAGAATGAGAAAGAGAGTCAGATGAGAGGAGATCACTTAACTCACAAGGGGTGGCAGGTTCTGTCCCAGACTGGGTTGCAGAGCAATGCCCGCTGTGCAGTTTTAGATTTTAACCGAAAACCATTTTGTTTTGTCATTTTTGGTTCTGAGTTTGAGAAAAGGAAGGAATGAGAAAGTGTTCTATGAGTATCAGATGTGTTTATGCCTCAAATTCTTAGGGTTTCAGCTGTATCCAGGCCAATTCCAGAACAAAGAACAGAAATTACATCCATAAAGTCAACGATTATTGTCATGATTTGTATTATTCACTGGGCACCATCTGTGTGCTCAGCACTGTTCAAAATATGCCAGAAAATGTAGTTCCTGAGCCAATGTGTATAAGATATATAGCCCTGGATAAGATGACTCAGATATTTAAGGTTTCAGAGTAGCAGCCGTGTTAGTCTGTATTCGTAAAAAGAAAAGGAGTACTTGTGGCACCTTAGAGACTAACAAATTTATTAGAGCATAAGCTTTCGTGAGCTACAGCTCACTTCATCGGATGCGATGAAGTGAGCTGTAGCTCACGAAAGCTTATGCTCTAATAAATTTGTTAGTCTCTAAGGTGCCACAAGTACTCCTTTTCTTTTTTCAGATATTTAAGTATGAAGTGTATCGTTATTGAGCACATGTTCACTGTGATGTTAATATCTGTTAGTGGAGGTGTTGATGGCAAAAGATGTTTTACCTGATTAAGGACCAGAAGATTTGAACCTCCAACTTTCTTACAAGAGGAAGAGCTGTCCAGAGCTCCTGTGCCTGTTTATTTTCCTTTCCTGCCGCCAGTGGCCCTGATGTACTGCAGCAGCAGCAGTCTCAATTTTTTTCTCAACTTTAAAATAAGTAGTATTTTTGGCTTTAAATATTCTTCTGTGAGAACTGTAACTCAATCACTGTAGTGTTGTGTTTAAGGGCCTTCTGGAAAGTAACTAGCTTTAAACAGAAGTGAAAGCAGGGTTGCCAACTCTCATGATTTTGTCAGGATACTCATGATAATTATTGGTTTCAGAGTAGCAGCCGTGTTAGTCTGTATCCACAAAAAGAAAAGGAGGACTTGTGGCACCTTAGAGACTAACAAATTTATTTGAGCATAAGCTTGCTACAGCTCACTTCATCGGATGCATGAAGCTCATGAAAGCTTACGCTCAAATAAATTTAGTCTCTAAGGTGCCACAAGTCCTCCTTTTCTTTTTATGATAATTATTGTTTTCCTTAAAACCCAGCCTCTGTAGTCAAGTGGATATGAGATGATTTCAGCCTTCATTCTTAAAGAAAAATGAAATTTCAAGCCTTCGTGCCTGTGGAGAAAGCTTCAAAATGCCACCCCAGTACACCCGCAAGGTTCAAAAAGCAGAAGGCAAATAAAAAGAACACCAAATCTATTATTTTTACATAAACTCATGATTTTAAAGCTAATCCCATGATTTTTGGTGAGCCTGATTCATGATTTTTTCACATTTGGGGTTGGCAATATTGTGAGAGTGACTTCAAAGTGTCAGAAAGAAAAGGAGTACTTGTGGCACCTTAGAGACTAACAAATTTATTAGAGCATAAGCTTTCGTGAGCTACAGCTCACTTCATCGGATGCATTTGGTGGAAAAAACAGAGGAGAGATTTATATACCCACACACAGAGAACATGAAACAATGGGTTTATCATACACACTGTAAGGAGAGTGATCACTTAAGACAAGCCATCACCAGCAGCAGGGGGGGAAAGGAGGAAAACCTTTCATGGTGACAAGCAAGGTAGGCTAATTCCAGCAGTTAACAAGAATATCAGAGGAACAGTGGGGCGTGGGGTAGGGTGGGGGGGGGAGAAATAACATGGGGAAATAGTTTTACTTTGTGTAATGACTCATCCATTCCAGTCTCTATTCAAGCCTAAGTTAATTGTATCCAGTTTGCAAATTAATTCCAATTCAGCAGTCTCTCGTTGGAGTCTGTTTTTGAAGCTTTTTTGTTGAAGGATAGCCACTCTTAGGTCTGTGATCGAGTGACCAGAGAGATTGAAGTGTTCTCCAACTGGTTTTTGAATGTTATAATTCTTGACTCTGATTTGTGTCCATTCATTCTTTTACGTAGAGACTGTCCAGTTTGGCCAATGTACATGGCAGAGGGGCATTGCTGGCACATGATGGCATATATCACATTGGTAGATGCGCAGGTGAACGAGCCTCTGATAGTGTGGCTGATGTGATTAGGCCCTATGATGGTATCCCCTGAATAGATATGTGGACAGAGTTGGCAACGGGCTTTGTTGCAAGGATAGGTTCCTGGGTTAGTGGTTCTGTTGTGTGGTGTGTGGTTGCTGGTGAGTATTTGCTTCAGATTGGGGGGCTGTCTGTAAGCAAGGACTGGTCTGTCTCCCAAGATCTGTGAGAGTGATGGGTCATCCTTCAGGATAGGTTGTAGATCCTTGATGATGCGTTGGAGAGGTTTTAGTTGGGGGCTGAAGGTGATGGCTAGTGGCGTTCTGTTGTTTTCTTTGTTGGGCCTGTCCTGTAGTAGGTGACTTCTGGGTACTCTTCTGGCTCTGTCAATCTGTTTCTTCAGTTTCACTCCTATTTAAAGTCAGTTTCTAATCTATTATTTGCGGTAGGGTAACACCCCTAGAGCCCCAGGCAGGTGCAGTATAAATTCCTGGGCCTTGCCATAGTAGGTTGTTTCCAAAAGTTAAATGATTTATTCCAAGCTTGGTTAACTGCAAAAAAAGTGATAGAAAGTTATTTAGATTTCTCCACAGTTGTTTCAATTGTTGTATTCAAGAGTTAGTTACAAAATAAGAATATATATTTTAAACCTAACCAGTGTCCCTTAAGTGATTTGACAGAAGATGTCAGAACATATTAGTACTAGAGCTGAGTGGGTTTAATATTTATTTAATTTTCTTTCTTTATATAGGAATTAGATACAGTGCTCATGTCAGCAAATTTCTAAGTTATTAGCTGCAAAAAATAGAATTTCCAGGTGCCTAAGTAGCTCCTGGAATCACAGTTAAAGTTGCTGGGAGAACATAGATGGTAAGAGGGGTATGGGGCTGCTGGGATGGGGAGCTTCCCACAGCCAGGTGAGTTGGGGAAGTCCCCGCTACTTCAACCCACAAGGCAGCCTCCAGGGAAATGCAATCCCTATAAGCACAGGGAGTCAGGCAGCGCAGGGGGAATTCTGCTGTCCTGCTCAAGGGGAGAAACATGGAAACTCCAAACACCACTCTCACCCTGACACACGAACAATCGGAGCCCCCTTCGCCTCTTCCTTGCCTCTCAATGGTCAGTCATTTCTCTCCCCCAGCCATGACCTATTCTCTCCCCTTCTCTTCCAGGTTTTATTTTTTTTCTGGGTCTTTTGGTGATTGCAAAATATATAGTGAGACAAAGGCTTTGTTTGAGTTTTTTATGCCTCCATCCAGTTTGGAGGCCTTTGGATGCCCATGTCCCTGCATCTCACAATGCAGCGTTATTTACCCCATCCTAATATGTCATGATGTAGTCCTATTTACCCCCACCTGTACCCCTGAGACCTTTGTGGATCCCACCTCCCCATGCATGTGGGCCTTTGGATCTTAGTGTGGATTCTTGCCATGTACATTGTGATATGTCATTATTTACCCACCTGCTCAGCTGTTATGAGGTCTTCTATAGTATAGTTCTCCCACCTTAGCATTGGATGAAAGACTATAGTGCTATTTACCCCAGACTGTACTTTTAAGATCTTTATGTGTATTTCCCCATTCACCCAGCATGGACTGATGTGGTATTGTTTACACTGGTCCACAACCTCCAGACCCAACTCACTCAACTATGAATTTCACAAATGAATTGTGGCCCACCCAAATTACTTAACAAAGATCATCAATGGAATTAACTGTTGTCATTGGCTAATGGTCATCTGTTGCTATGTGAATGCCAAAGCCAAGCCTGGCGGGGAGATAAAACATAAAGGACAAACCCAGATAGTTATATAAGTGGGAGACATTGATCTTGTGAGGACCTTCAGTTCTAGTGACTTTTTTTCCTCCATTACACGGATGATAAGGCATTGGTATAATAGAGTGATGAATATTCTCTCTCTGCAATATTATTGGAAACATGATATTCTCATTGGCTTAGTAATGATGGAAAATCCTGTTGTGTGCTCTGGCTAATCAGAACCTAGCTTATTCTTAACAGTGTGTTTATATAGATCGATAGATAGATAAACTCATTTCAGATTAGCTGAAATAGTTAGTCCTAAAACTTAATTGGCAAAATGTCAATTTTGCCAATTAGTGGTTTGAAATGAATTGCCTTTGGCAGAAAGCCAAGAGTCATTTTGGCACACACATCCCATTCTTTCAATATTTTTTCATAGCTTATGTGATCAATTTCAAACTTCGTTTTGAACCAGTTCTCACCCTTGGCTGAAACTTAAAGTTCTTAATAATAGAGTAATTTTACCTCTGGTTAGTATTATTTCTTTTAATTAAGTTTCTTACTGGAATTATGACTGTTGTCCTTCAGACATATTTGCTTCCACAGCAGAAAAACTGGACTGTAACAGTTTCAACAGGTGGGAAAAAATGCATAATGGTCAGGTTTAAGAAAATTGGGGGAGATGAAATAAATCCTTGATCTGCGAATGACTGAGTCTTGTAACATCAGTGTTGTCCAAATTAGCAGCGAACACCTTTGTGTAATGGTATGGATAATATCTAGCCATATTCATTTCTATGTGGAAAAATTGAGCAGTTAATTTAGGCATAATGAACTGGGATCTGATTTGCTTTATAATTAATGCAGTATGTAAACATTGAATGGAGTCTTTGTATTAATGTATTTTGATACGTTCATGTTTTTAATGAGGTGTGGTGGACCCCAAATGGTGTTTGTGCAGAACCCCAGTAAATCTTAATCTGCCTCAGATCTCAACCAGCTTTTGCCTTTGGTTTCAAATCTAAATTGAAATGTTGAAGTATGAGGCTGAGCTGAGGCAGAGAAATTTTGTTCTAGTCAGTATTCCAGTCTGCTCACTGCCATGCACGCCAGAAGAAGTTCCTTCTGCTCCTGTGAATTGATTTTAGTTCAAAAGCGCCGTGTGAATAGGGAGGAGACTCTGATCCTGTTGCATGCAACTGCATTGGTGGTGTTGTACATTGCTGCCTCAGCAGAGAGCGCAAGGACTGACTGGGCATAGAGAGTGAGCTACTGTGCCCTCTCACTGGCCATCTTTGTGGATGACTGGAGAAATTCAGGTGCCAAGGTTCAATCCAGAAGCTTTCACCAACACTCTAGTCTAATGAAAGGCAGGTAACTTGAAAAACAAAGTTTGCTAGCAAGTCATTTTGATGAAACAATAGCTCCACCCTGGGGTCATTTAATGTAGTAGTGAACGCCCTCAGCAGTGTGCAAGTTAAGAGTCCATCCATCATGATCTGAACAAGGGAGACAGATTGATTTGGTAAGTTGCTTTTCTTTCCTGTTGGGAATGGCTGCATTTTATTTAGTACGCTAATGGAAAATGTCATTTTAAAATATTTTGCTTAAATCTCCACCCCCGCAGAGGGATTCCTGTTTTACAGGCTCATCTAAGGGCTTCCAGATCCTTAATTTAATTGACAGCCCTTTCTTACTGTAATCACTCTGCCTCTGTCTGTAAACAAAATAGTGTGACTCCCTGCCCCAGGGGCACAAGCTGAAGCAGCAGGTCTCCCCCTGCAGAATTCGCATTCCACACTAATGCTGTGCAGGTAAGAGCTGTGCATGGGAGCACGCTTCCTGTACAAAATTCAGAGGGGAAGAAGCTGCCCCTGCCCTCCCAAATGGGTCCCTTAGTTGCAGCCTGTGTCCTTGCAGTTCAGCTCGGGATCAGGATGGAAGAACTCCAGCTGGCAATGGGCATTCTTGCACAGCTTGGGGCTGGAGGAGATGTAGCACCAGGTGGTGTTCCCCATCTTCCTTCGCTGCTTAGCCTCAGCTACCCTCGCGCAGTTACCCCCAAAATAATGCTACTCCTAGAAAAAGTAAACCTTGTGGGCATGGACTTGACTGTAAACTCCAAGCATATGCAAAGCCCAAGGGTAACATCACTAATAAGGGTATGTCTACACTACGAAATTAGGTCAAATTTATAGAAGTCAGTTTTGTAAAAAGCATTTTTATACAGCTGAGTGTCTGTGTCCCCACACAAATTCTCTAAGTGCATGTAGTCGGCGGACTGTGTCCACAGTACCGAGGCAACAGTCGACTTCTGGAGCTTTGCACTGTGGGTAGCTATCCCACAGTCTCCACCGCCCATTTGAATTCTGGGTAGAAATCCCAGTGCCTGATGGGGCTAAAACATTGCCGCGGGTGGTTCTGGGTACATATCATCAGGCCCCCGTTCCCTCCCTCCCTCCGTAAAAGCAAGGGCAGACAATCGTTTTGCGCCTTTTTTCTTGAGTTACCTGTGCAGGCGCCATACCACGGCAAGCATGGAGCCCGCTCAGCTAACCATCACTGTATGTCTCCTTGGTGCTCGCAGACATGGTACTGCATTGCTACACAGCAGCAGTCTATTGCCTTTTGGCAGCAGACAGTGCAGTATGACTGGTAGCTGTCGTTGACATAGTCCATAGTCCTCTTTTAACCGGGAGCCTGGGCAAACATGGGAGTAACTCAGCCAGGTCATTTCCCTTGTTTCATTTCATGGTGATTGAATCCTACCGGCAGTGCACTGATTTTTAATCTGCAACCAGCAGAAGATGATGGCCAGCAGTCATACTGCACCATCTTCTGCCAAGCACCCAGGAGGTGACGATGGCTAGCAGTCGTACTGCACAGTCTGCTGCCAGCAAGATGTATAAAGATAGATGAAGTGGCTCAAAACAAGAAATAGACCAGATTTGTTTTGTATTCATTTTCTCCTACCTCCCTCCTTCCCTCCCTCCCTCTGTGAAATCAACGGCCTGCTAAACCCAGTTTTGAGTTTTATCCTTGAGGTTTTGAGTTCTATCCTTGAGGCGGCCATTCAGTTTCTCGCAAAGCCACCCCCTTAGTTGATTTTAATTCCCTGTAAGCCAACCCTGTAAGCCATGTCGTCAGTCTCCCCTCCCTCTGTCAGGGCAACAGCAGACAATCGTTCCGCGCCTTTTTTCTGTGCAGATGCCATTCCACAGCAAGCATTGTGCCCACTCAGATCACTTTGGCAATTAGGAGCACATTAAAGACCACACACATTATCCAGCAGTATATGCAGCACCAGAACCTGGCAAAGTGAAACTGGGTGAGTAGGCGACGTCAGCGCGGTTACAAGAGTGATGAGGACATGGACACAGACTTCTCTCAAAGCACGGGCCCTGCCAATGTGGGCATCGTGGTGCTAATGGGGCAGGTTCATGCGGTGGAATGCCAATTCTGGGCTCGGGAAACAAGCAAAGACTGGTGGGACTGCATAGTGTTGCAGGTCTGGGACGATTCCCAGTGGCTGCGAAACTTTCGCATACGTAAGGGCACTTTCATGGAACTTTGTGACTTGCTTTCCCCTGCCCTAAGGCGCAAGAATACCAAGATGAGAGCAGCCCTCACAGTTGAGAAGCGAGTGGCAATAGCCCTGTGGAAGCTTGCAACGCCAGACAGCTACCGGTCTGTCGGGAATCAATTTGGAGTGGGCAAATCTACTGTGGGGGCTGCTGTGAGGCAAGTAGCCAACGCAATCAAAGATCTGCTGATATCAAGGGTAGTGACCCTGGGAAATGTGCAGGTCATAGTAGACGGCTTTGCTGCAATGGGATTCCCTAACTGTGGTGGGGCCATAGAAGGAACCCATATCCCTATCTTGGCACCGGAGCACCAAGCCAGCGAGTACATAAACCGCAAGGGGTACTTTTCAATAGTGCTGCAAGCACTGGTGGATCACAAGGGACGCTTCACCAACATCAACGTGGGATGGCCGGGAAAGGTACATGATGCTCGCATCTTCAGGAACTCTGGTCTGTTTCAAAAGCTGAAGGAAGGGACTTTCTTCCCAGACCAGAAAATAACCGTTGTGGATGTTGAAATGCCTATAGTTATCCTTGGGGACCCAGCCTACCCTTAATGCCATGGCTCATGAAGCCATACATAGGCAGCCTGGAGAGTAGTTGGGAGCTGTTCAACTACAGGCTGAGCAAGTGCAGAATGTACGTTTGTGCATTTGGACGTTTAAAAGCACGCTGGTGCAGTTTACTGACTCGGTTAGACTTCAGCGAAACCAATATTCCCACTGTTATTACTGCTTGCTGTGCACTCCACAATATCTGTGAGAGTAAGGGGGAGACATTTATGGTTGGGTGGGAGGTTGAGGCAAATCGCCTGGCTGCTGGTTACGCACAGCCAGACACTAGGGTGGTTAGAAGAGCACAGGAGGGTGTGGTATGCATCAGAGAAGCTTTGAAAACCAGTTTCATGACTGGCCAGGTTACGGTGTGAAAGTTCTGTTTGTTTCTTTTTGATGAAACCTCCCGCCCCTTGGTTCACTCTACTTCCCTATAAGCTAACCACCCTCCCCACCTCCCTTTGATCACCGCTGCAGAGGCAATAAAGTCATTGTTGCTTCACATTCAAGCATTCTTTATTAATTCATCACACAAATAGAGGGATAATTACCAAGGTAGCCCAGGAGGGGTGGTGGAGGAGGGAAGGACAAGGCCACACAGCACTTTAAAAGTTTAAAACTTTAAAACTTATTGAATGCTAGCTTTCTGTTACTTGGGCAATCCTCTGGGGTGGAGTGGCTGGGTAGCCGGAGGCCCCCCCCACTGCATTCTTGGTCATCTGGGTAAGGAGGCTATGGAACTTGGGGAGGAGGGCGGTTGTTTACACAGGGGCTGTAGCGGCGGTCTATGCTCCTGCTGCCTTTCCTGCAGCTCAACCATACACTGAAGCATATTAGTTTGATCCTCCAGCAGTCTCAGCATTGAACCCTGCCTCCTCTCATCACGCTGCCGCCACCTTTCAGCTTCAGCCCTCTCTTCAGCCCGTCACCTCTCCTCCCGGTCATTTTGTGCTTTCCTGCACTCTGACATTGTCTGCCTCCACTCATTCATCTGTGCTCTGTCAGTGTGGGAGGACAGCATGAGCTCAGAGAACATTTCATCGCAAGTGTGGTTTTTTCACCTTCTGATCTTCGCTAGCCTCTGGGAAGGAGAAGATCCTGTGATCCTTGAAACACATGCAGTTGGTGGAGAAAAAAAAAGGAACAGTGGTATTTAAAAAGACACATTTTATAGAACAATGGGTACACTCTTTCACGGTAAACCTTGCTGTTAACATTACATACATAGCACATGTGCTTTCGTTACAAGGTCGCATTTTGCCTCTCCCCACCGTGTGGCTAACAGTGGGGAACATTTCTGTTCAGCCATAGGCAAACAGCCCAGCAGGAACGGGCACCTCTGAATGTCCCTTTAAGAAAAGCACCCTATTTCAACCAGGTGACCATGAATGATATCACTCTCCTGAGGATAACACAGAGAGATAAAGAATGGATGTTGTTTGAACGCCAGCAAACATACACTGCAATGATTTGTTATACAATGATTTCCGAGTATGTGCTACTTGTCTGTAGTGGTAAAGTGTCCTACCATGGTGGATGGAATAAAGCTGCCCTCCCCAGAAACCTTTTGCAAAGGCTTTGGAAGTATATCCAGGATAGCCATGAATGCCAGGGCAAATTAATCATTAAACATGTTGGCTTTTAAACCTTGTATAGTATTTTAAAAGGTACACTCACCAGAGGTCCCTTCTCTGCCTGGCGGGTCCGGGAGGCAGCCTTGGGTGGGTTTGGGCGGTACTGGCTCCAGGTCCAAGGTGAGAAACAGTTCCTGGCTTTCGGGAAAACGGGTTTCTCCGCTTGTTTGCTGTGAGCTATCTACAACCTCCTCATCATCGTCTTCCTCGTCCCCAAAACCTGCTTCCGTGTTGCCTCCATCTCCATTGAAGGAGTTAAACAACACGGCTGAGGTAGTGGTGGCTGAACCCCCTGAAATGGCATGCAGCTCATTATAGAAGCAGCATGTTTGGGGCTCTGACCTGGAGCAGCCGTTTGTCTCTCTGGTTTTCTGGTAGGCTTGCCTCAGCTCCTTAAGTTTCACATGGCACTGCTTCGGGTCCCTGTTATGGCTCTGTCCTTCATGCCCTGGGAGATTTTCACAAATATTTTGGCATTTCAAAAACTGGAATATAGTTCTGATAGCAAGGATTCCTCTCCCCATAGAGCAATCAGATCCCGTACCTCCCGTTCGGTCCGTGCTGGAGCTCTTTTGCGATTCTGGGACTCCATCATGGTCACCTCTGCTGATGAGTTCTGCATGGTCACCTGCAGCTTGCCACACTCACCAAACAGGAAACTGAAATTCAAAAGTTCGCAGGCCTTTTCCTGTCTACCTGGTCAGTGCATCAGAGTTGAGAGTGCTGTCCAGAGCGGTCACAATGGAGCACTCTGGGATAACTCCTGGAGGCCAATACCGTCTAATTGCGTCCACAGTACCCCAAATTCGACCCAGCAAAACCGATTTCAGCGCTAATCCCCTTGTCAGGGGTGGAGTAAGGAAATCGATTTTAAGAGCCCTTTAAGTCGAAAAAAAGGGCTTCATCATGTGGATGGGTGCAGGGTTAAATCGATTTAATGCTGCTAAATTTGACCTCAATGCCTAGTGTAGATCAGGGCTAAGGCCTTAAGCAGCCCATGATCTGTGTGTGTGTGACTTTCATTGCTACTGGAGAATGGGGCTATGACCTCTAGTGAGTTTGCCTGTGAGCACCAGTAGGACTGCTTAGTGGAATGTTTCTGCATGTAGGGCTGATATGCATATTTATGATATGAACCAACCAGCTGATAAATAAAATCTTACCAGATAGTAAGGCAACAGCAAATGTGCTGGCACTGTGCATTCCTGTATTTATCTCAACACATCCCTCATTTAGAATGCCTTCCATATAGTATCTGCATGTGGGCTTCTTCTAAATTTACCATATGTGCTATTTCATCTGCTGAGGATGCCCGGTTTTGTGCGGTGGTTAAAATGGATCAGAGTAGGAGGGAGAGCTGAACAATTTGGTGACTGTCATGATGGGTCTCAGAATCATGTGCTGATGCAGTGTTGTGTCCCCTCATGGTGATGGATTGCTGCAGGAGGAAGAGAATGGAGATGAGAGAAATGTATCTGAGTTAATGTCTCCAAGCAGAGCCATAGTCAACCAGACAAAATGATGGGGGGAGGATTCTGTGCACACAGTCTCTGAGCTACTCCTTGTCCCCATTTCTATAAATATGCTGCCATTTACACATGACCAAGATTGAAAGTTGGTACTGATGTACAGTCAATAGAAATGGGGCTCTGGGATTCCCTCACTTGGACATTCTGGAAATATCTGAAACAATTTCCTGTAGTTTAGAAGATTTTAAGACATTGCAGAAGTACCAAAGCAATTAAGATCCAAACTCTCTAACATTTCCCATCAGACATGCACATTAAAACAGAGAAAACCATGCAAAGTGCTAACATTTTGATGTGGGAAACTCCTCCCCTATATGTAAGAATACTGGGCTCATCTGCCACCCACACTCAACTTTCTGAAGCCCTTTTGAGTCCCTGAAATATAAATCAAACACCAAAAAGAAAAGAAGTACTTGTGGCACCTTAGAGACTAACAAATTTATTAGAGCATAAGCTTTCGTGAGCTACAGCTCACTTCATCGGATGCATTCAAATCAAATCAAATCAAACACCGGTATTTAATTTGGTAACCGATCTTCTACATACCAAAACTTTTCTCCCCTCACTGTGTCTCTTGGATTCTCTGTCCTCCTCTTTCCTTTCCTAATTCTTTTCACTTTTTTCCTTTCCCTCACTCTGCCACTTTCTTCCTCTCATTAAGTTTCTCGTCTCTTTTCTTTCCTCCTCTCCCTCCATTCCTTTTTGTTCTCCTACTCCAATTCCATGCTCTGCTGTCCACCTCCCCATCTAATGCCACACTCCCATTGTGAGCAGTGAGTTGCAGAGACAGTTCTATTGTTAGGTTTCAGAGTAGCAGCTGTGTTAGTCTATATTCGCAAAAAGAAAAGGAGTACTTGTGGCACCTTAGAGACTAACAAATTTATTTGAGCATAACTGTCACTATTCCTGCAAATAATTGCTTCCCAGGGAGAACAAGGAGTTCACTGTTCATCTGCCACCTTAAAGAAAGGAGCTCTTCTCACTTCCCCACCTCCACCATGGAGAGGAAAGGGAGCCAGTGTGGGAGAGAGATTTTTCCTGTGTAGAAGAGATGGATAGGGAACCTTGGCTGGGTCACCTCTCATCAGGTACTGCTGCTCCATCTACTGGTTGAACGGTTGGGAGCACCAGAAAATCCAGAGCAGGCAACCTTCTGCTGCTTCTGCTTTAAATTTCCCTGCCCAGTGAGTCCTCATTTCACCAGATGTCCCTGCTAGCAGAAAAAGGGGATGCATGCTCCCTTACTTGCCCTCATAGTTTAATTCCTAGCTGTACATCTCAGGTCTGATTTGGCTGGTGCAGTGGAATTATTATGCTAGTGCCTGGATGAGGTTTGAGACTGGATGAAGCCTACCTGGATGCAACTCAATCCAGACAAGATTGAGATGTTAGTGGACTGGGGGAATTAACCAGAAGAGTTGGCCAAACTTGTATCAATGCCCGTATTGGAGGGTGTAGAACTGCCAGGTGTGGCAAAGATGCTGGGTGCTAGGGTGTTTTGTTAGCTCTGGGGTTGGTCATCCAAGTCGAAGTGGAAGCCAAGAGCACTTTTTTTCATCTGTGCTTGGTAGGGCAAACGTGAACATCTCTCACTGACCTTGCCATCTTTCCCATGCTTTTCTAGGCTAATGTAGTGCCCATCTTTAAAAAAGGGAAGAAGGAGGATCCTGGGAACTACAGGCCGGTCAGCCTCACCTCAGTCCCTGGAAAAATCATGGAGCAGGTCCTCAAAGAATCAATCCTGAAGCACTTAGAGGAGAGGAAAGTGATCAGGAACAGTCAGCATGGATTCACCAAGGGAAGGTCATGCCTGACTAATCTAATCGCCTTTTATGATGAGATTACTGGTTCTGTGGATGAAGGGAAAGCAGTGGATGTATTGTTTCTTGACTTTAGCAAAGCTTTTGACACGGTCTCCCACAGCATTCTTGTCAGCAAGTTAAGGAAGTATGGGCTGGATGAATGCACTATAAGGTGGGTAGAAAGCTGGCTAGATTGTCGGGCTCAACGGGTAGTGATCAATGGCTCCATGTCTAGTTGGCAGCCGGTGTCAAGTGGAGTGCCCCAGGGGTCGGTCCTGGGGCCCGTTTTGTTCAATATCTTCATAAATGATCTGGAGGATGGTGTGGATTGCACTCTCAGCAAATTTGCGGATGATACTAAACTGGGAGGAGTGGTAGATACGCTGGAGGGGAGGGATAGGATACAGAAGGACCTAGACAAATTGGAAGATTGGGCCAAAAGAAATCTAATGAGGTTCAATAAGGATAAGTGCAGGGTCCTGCACTTAGGATGGAAGAATCCAATGCACCGCTAACGACTAGGGACCGAATGGCTCGGCAGCAGTTCTGCGGAAAAGGACCTAGGGGTGACAGTGGACGAGAAGCTGGATATGAGTCAGCAGTGTGCCCTTGTTGCCAAGAAGGCCAATGGCATTTTGGGATGTATAAGTAGGGGCATAGCGAGCAGATCGAGGGACGTGATCGTTCCCCTCTATTCGACACTGGTGAGGCCTCATCTGGAGTACTGTGTCCAGTTTTGGGCCCCACACTACAAGAAGGATGTGGATAAATTGGAAAGAGTACAGCGAAGGGCAACAAAAATGATTAGGGGTCTAGAGCACATGACTTATGAGGAGAGGCTGAGGGAGCTGGGATTGTTTAGTCTGCAGAAGAGAAGAATGAGGGGGGATTTGATAGCTGCTTTCAACTACCTGAAAGGGGGTTTCAAAGAGGATGGCTCTAGACTGTTCTCAATGGTAGCAGATGACAGAACGAGGAGTAATGGTCTCAAGTTGCAATGGGGGAGGTTTAGATTGGATATTAGGAAAAACTTTTTCACTAAGAGGGTGGTGAAACACTGGAATGCGTTACCTAGGGAGGTGGTAGAATCTCCTTCCTTAGAGGTTTTTAAGGTCAGGCTTGACAAAGCCCTGGCTAGGATGATTTAACTGGGACTCGGTCCTGCTTTGAGCAGGGGGTTGGACTAGATGACCTTCTGGGGTCCCTTCCAACCCTGATATTCTATGATTCTATGATTCTATGATTCTCATGTGATTATCTTGCTGCAATGCGCTTTACAAGGGGCTGTATGGTGAGTGACTCAGAAACGGAAGCAAGAGCAGCTGCATGCTTACAGTGCTACCAGCTCTCATGATTTTTCACCTGTGACATGATTTTGGCTGGGGCTGGAGCCAGTCTGGTGATAACAGATGCTCCAGCCCTCTAGTAATTTGAGCCCTCTGATTGCCTGCCTGCCCACTTGCTGCCTCCTGGTGCTGAGCAGCAACAGGAAGAGCTCTTTCTGCTCCATGATTCTCACAGGAAGGGAGGAGGGAACTAAAGGGCCAGTAGCTCAGCCTGGCTCCACTCCATCCACCCCCTCTCCTCCTCTGAGCAATGGTAATGGGGTGGTGCCTCTGCTCCTTCTCCCTTCTTTCTCCCTTCCTGCAGCGCGCAGCCTGGGAAGGACCAGAGGGGGCGTGAAGTGGGGTTACTACCTGGCTGGTATTTGACAGGCTTGGCTGTTTTGTTTATGTTTTTTTTTATGGATTTGCCAGTTGCCAGGAAAATAATTTAATCTGATGGGTTTTTTTATTTTTAAGTGGGTCTAAAGATTTGCATTATCATCACAATACACTAGGATTTTAATTTGCTAATGTTAAATGTTTCTGTGTCCAGCTAAAGATGCTGCAGTGTTTCCAATTGCGCATTTTAAGCGATAACAGATCAAAACTGTTGAAAATACAGCAATTGTCTGCCCACCAATACGCAAGCGCATCCAGTACTGGATTTACCATGGCCCCCAAGATCAGTTGGCAAGAGCAAATGGGATAAATGCCCGTTTTTGTTTAAAAAAAAAAAAAAAGTCAGGATGGCCGAGACAAAGATTAAAAAGGGAACTGTCCCAGCAAAAGTGGGACGTATGGTCGTCCTATCTCCAGGCAAGTGGGTCCTAAGGGAGTCTGGCCAGGGCTGGGGCAGACACTGACCTGGCTAATCGCGCCACTCCTGAGAGGCCAGAATGATTCCCTGCCCTGGCACTGGACCGGCCCCGGACCAGCCTCAGCTGCACTGCCAGCTCAACCTGGCAGATGCCGTCACTTTCCAGCAGGGCTGGTGAGTGTGGCCAGGGGGCAAGGTGTGAGGGAGTGGGTCTCTGGAGGTGTGTGTGTGTGGGGGGGGCCTCTTGGTGGGCGGTGGGGGAGATCTGTGTATTGGGATGCTGGTCAGTGGGGGGTCTCAGTGGGATGCTGCATAGTTGTGGTGGTGGGCTGTGGGGAAGTGCATTGAGCAGTAGTGGTGCGGCTGTGTGTGCAGGCTGCTGTGCATTTGTGGTGGAGGGGCTGTGTGTGGGGGCTGCTGGACATAGCAGTTCCAGGGGACGCTGGGCATAGAGAGTCGGGGGCTATATGGCATGGGCCCACCCCCGAGGGGAAGGGGTGTGCTAGCAGAATGGGGCTGGGCAGGCCATTGTGCATCTGGCAACTGTCGGTTTGTGTACAGTGCCCTTGCACTGGCCTGGGTGGAGCGGGGCCGGCCCCACCATGCTATGCCCCATTGCCCCTGGCTGGCCCCTTGCTCTGGGGACCAACCTTCCCATGCCATGCTCCTTTGGTGCCGGGCCCACAAAAGGTTAATCCAGCCATGAGCGCATCATGTGAGAAAGGGTTTGATCTCACAGAGTGAGGAGATGTGCAAGGGATATTAAATAATGCAAGATCACAGTGTTGGTGCAAGTGATCCTAGTACACCCCCAGAAAAAAAAAAGCTCACATCAGAAACTGCACATTCAATGACAACTGGCTAAACAAAACCAACTACAAAAACTGTCTGGCAAAATGTACTGATCAAACAAATGCCTGTTTGTTATCGATGATGTTATCAAGCTTATCTATATATGTTACCTCTCTAGATACTATAAGTGGCTGTTGAAGGGGGGCATTGCAGAGTTGCCTTCAGGGTTAGGGTTGCGGTGGGCTTGCCGTTTGTATGTGGGGGTGCCAGTTTTTTTGCATGTCAAAGGTGGTAACCCTAGGGTGAAAAGCCCACAGAGCTGCCTCTCTCAGCCTGGGAAAAGGGAGAGGGAATCCCAAGCCTGGAAGGGAAAGGACCCCCAGGGGGAACAAAGGGGGAGCTGAATTTATGAGGTTGGAGACGATATTAATTTCTGAGCTGGGGATGAGCAGAAGTGGTGTTGAGAACTCCTGCAACAAGGCCACAATCATCTTAATATATTTGGTAGAGTGGGCAACAGTAATTGGCACAGCCACACTGGGAATGGGCAGGGCAAATTCAAAAAAATCAAAAGACACACCAAAAACACACAATTTAATCTTTCTTGAAAATTTCTCAAAAAGAAAAGGAGTACTTGTGGCACCTTAGAGACTAACAAATTTATTAGAGCATAAGCTTTCGTGAGCTACAGCTCACTTCATCGGATGCATTTGGTGGAAAAAACAGAGGAGAGATTTATATACACGCACAGAGAACATGAAACAATGGGTTTATCATACACACTGTAAGCTTATCATACACACTGTAAGCACACTCACGAAAGTTTATGCTCTAATAAATTTGTTAGTCTCTAAGGTGCCACAAGTACTCCTTTTCTTTTTACTGAAAGGAGAGTGATCACTTAAGATAAGCCATCACCAGCAGCAGCGGGGGGAAAGGAGGAAAACCTTTCATGGTGACAAGCAAGGTAGGCTAATTCCAGCAGTTAACAAGAATATCAGAGGAACAGTGGGGAGTGGGGTGGGGTGGGGTGGGGTGGGGTGGGGGGGGAGAAATACCATGGGGAAATAGAAAAGGAGTACTTGTGGCACCTTAGAGACTAACAAATTTATTAGAGCATAAGCTTTCGTGAGCTACAGCTCACTTCATCGGATGCACGAAAGCTTATGCTCTCATAAATTTGTTAGTCTCTAAGGTGCCACAAGTACTCCTTTTCTTTTTGCGAATACAGACTAACACGGCTGCTACTCTGAAACCTGTCATGGGGAAATAGTTTTACTTTGTGTAATGACTCATCCATTCCCAGTCTCTATTCAAGCCTAAGTTAATTGTATCCAGTTAGCAAATTAATTCCAATTCAGCAGTCTCTCGTTGGAGTCTGTTTTTGAAGCTTTTTTGTTGAAGGATAGCCACTCTTAGGTCTGTAATCGAGTGACCAGAGAGATTGAAGTGTTCTCCAACTGGTTTTTGAATGTTATAATTCTTGACGTCTGATTATTGTCCATTCATTCTTTTACGTAGAGACTGTCCAGTTTGGCCAATGTACATGGCAGAGGGGCATCGCTGGCACATGATGGCATATATCACATTGGTAGATGCGCAGGTGAACGAGCCTCTGATAGTGTGGCTGATGTGATTAGGCCCTATGATGGTATCCCCTGAATAGATATGTGGACAGAGTTGGCAACGGGCTTTGTTGCAAGGATAGGTTCCTGGGTTAGTGGTTCTGTTGTGTGGTGTGTGGTTACTGGTGAGTATTTGCTTCAGATTGGGGGGCTGTCTGTAAGCAAGGACTGGCCTGTCTCCCAAGATCCGGGAGAGTGATGGGTCGTCCTTCAGGATAGGTTGTAGATCCTTGATGATGCGTTGGAGAGGTTTTAGTTGGGGGCTGAAGGTGATGGCTAGTGGCGTTCTGTTGTTTTCTTTGTTGGGCCTGTCCTGTACTAGGTGACTTCTGGGTACTCTTCTGGCTCTGTCAATCTGTTTCTTCACTTCAGCAGGTGGGTATTGTAGTTGTAGGAATGCACGATAGAGATCTTGTAGGTGTTTGTCTCTGTCTGAGGGGTTGGAGCAAATGCGGTTATATCGTAGAGCTTGGCTGTAGACAATGGATCGAGTGGTATGATCTGGATGAAAGCTAGAGGCATGTAGGTAGGAATAGTGGTCAGTAGATTTCCGATATAGGGTGGTGTTTATGTGACCATCGCTTATTAGCACCGTAGTGTCCAGGAAGTGGATCTCTTTTGTGGACTGGTCCAGGCTGAGGTTGATGGTGGGATGGAAATTGTTGAAATCAACAATTCGTTAACAGCCCTTCGTTACCACCACTCCCAGCTATCTTCGAGACACCACTGACTTCCTGAGGAAACTACAGTCCATTGGTGATCTTCCTAAAAACACCATCCTAGCCACTATGGATGTAGAAGCCCTCTACACCAACATTCCACTCAAAGATGGACTACTAGCCATCAGGAACAGTATCCCCGATACTGTCACGCCTAACTTGGTGGCTGAACTTTGTAACTTTGTCCTCACCCATAACTATTTCACATTTGAGTACAATGTATACCTTCAAATCAGTGGCACTGCGATGGGTACCCTTATGGCCCCACAGTATGCCAACATTTTTATGGCTGATTTAGAACAACGCTTCCTCAGCTCTCGTCCCCTAATGCCCCTACTCTACTTGCGCTACATTGATGACATCTTCATCATCTGGACCCATGGAAAAGAAGCCCTTGAGGAATTCCACCATGATTTCAACAATTTCCATCCCACCATCAACCTCAGCCTGCACCAGTCCACACAAGAGATCCACTTCCTGGACACTACGGTGCTAATAAGCGATGGTCACATAAACACCACCCTATATCGGAAATCTACTGACCACTATTCCTACCTACATGCCTCTAGCTTTCATCCAGATCATACCACTCGATCCATTGTCTACAGCCAAGCTCTACAATATAACCGCATTTGCTCCAACCCCTCAGACAGAGACAAACACCTACAAGATCTCTATCGTGCATTCCTACAACTACAATACCCACCTGCTGAAGTGAAGAAACAGATTGACAGAGCCAGAAGAGTACCCAGAAGTCACCTAGTACAGGACAGGCCCAACAAAGAAAACAACAGAACGCCACTAGCCATCACCTTCAGCCCCCAACTAAAACCTCTCCAACGCATCATCAAGGATCTACAACCTATCCTGAAGGACGACCCATCACTCTCCCAGATCTTGGGAGACAGGCCAGTCCTTGCTTACAGACAGCCCCCCAATCTGAAGCAAATACTCACCAGTAATCACACATCACACAACACAACCACTAACCCAGGAACCTATCCTTGCAACAAAGCCCGTTGCCAACTCTGTCCACATATCTATTCAGGGGATACCATCATAGGGCCTAATCACATCAGCCACACTATCAGAGGCTCGTTCACCTGCGCATCTACCAATGTGATATATGCCATCATGTGCCAGCGATGCCCCTCTGCCATGTACATTGGCCAAACTGGACAGTCTCTACGTAAAAGAATGAATGGACACAAATCAGATGTCAAGAATTATAACATTCAAAAACCAGTTGGAGAACACTTCAATCTCTCTGGTCACTCGATTACAGACCTAAGAGTGGCTATCCTTCAACAAAAAAGCTTCAAAAACAGACTCCAACGAGAGACTGCTGAATTGGAATTAATTTGCAAACTGGATACAATTAACTTAGGCTTGAATAGAGACTGGGAGTGGATGAGTCATTACACAAAGTAAAACTATTTCCCCATGGTATTTCTCCCCCCCACCCCACCCCACCCCCCACTGTTCCTCTGATATTCTTGTTAACTGCTCGAATTAGCCTACCTTGCTTGTCACCATGAAAGGTTTTCCTCCTTTCCTCCCCCTGCTGCTGGTGATGGCTTATCTTAAGTGATCACTCTCCTTACAGTGTATATGATAAACACATTGTTTCATGTTCTCTGTGCGTGTATATAAATCTCTCCTCTGTTTTTTCCACCAAATGCATCCGATGAAGTGAGCTGTAGCTCACGAAAGCTTATGCTCTAATAAATTTGTTAGTCTCTAAGGTGCCACAAGTACTCCTTTTCTTTTTGCGAATACAGGCTAACACGGCTGCTACTCTGAAACTTGAAAATTTCTGGATTCTTTGGACCAAACTCATGATTTTTGGGGTCTGACTCATGATTTTTTTTTATTTATAATTTTTTCCAAATATTACAACCAAATATTACCAAAATATCAGTTTATTCATCATACACAAAGTAAATGAAGAGAATTAGGATGAAGGGAGGGAAGGGGAAGGGGAAGCAACATATCTATCTTCGGGGTTCACATTAAACATAGACTTCTAAAATATCAGCCCAAATTCCTTTGAATTTTTCAGGCATTCCCTTTCTGTGGAATGCCAGTCGTGCTTTATCTGTGTGGTCAGCCATATCACTGAGTCAGGCATCAATATTTGATGGGGATTGACTTTTCCATTTTCGCATAATCAGTGTTTTAGCAACCAAGCTGCACATTAAAATCATGCTGCCTTGTTGCCAGGAAATCTCCAGGTATCAGGAATATATACAGGACTGATTCCATAATTCATTATTTTTGATCTCTTGAGAGGTCCAACTTCTAAATGTTGATCTCTTGAGGTTGTCAATACTGTGCTTATTAAGTGGGGTTTTACATCAGGAGCTGTGGCTGCCTATAAGCTTTCAAATGGAATCCAGGTTGTTGACTTTAACATATAAGGTCCTAAACAGTTTGGGACCTGGCTGCCTGGTAAGATATCACAACTTCCTCATGCCATCCTACTGCATTTGAGATCAATGGAGATCAGCTGACACACGCTCAATATTAAAGAATGCAAACTGATGACAGTGGGTGTGTCCTCCATGAGATATCTTTGATTTATGGACTTCCTTCCCTGGGTCACAGCAGTCTGGATTAGTTAACCTTCAGGGCCTCTTGCAGGCCCATCTTTGCATATAGCGTAATTAAGCTTCCCATGCAACAGACCAGGCAGGGGTGTGTAACATCAAGGCAACCTCAGTTTCCCAAGCACCCATTCAGGATGTGTTCCCCAATTTTCAGTGCCACCCATAGCATGTGATCCTACCCAGTAGAGAAAACAAGTCTAAATGTATTGTATGAAGAATTTAATGCGCAAAGACTTTTGGGTTAAGTTTTTCAAAAGCACTTTTAAGTGGCTTACGCACACGTCCCATTGGATTTAAGCACCTGTGTCACTCAGGCGCTTTTGAAAAGCCTGCCCTTGGAAGCTAAAGCCAGCAATTACAAGCTGATGGGAGTTTGGCACAATTTAGCTTGTGGATGTGTCAGCTGCATGTTGTAAGCATGTTGATGTAAAAGGGATTATCTTCCTATTTAATATCTCTGCACAAAGGTATGTCCTGTTGTAACTAAACATTTTAACTGAGTTGTAAATAAAGTAGACTCTGTCTACCTATTTTTCCCCCCAAAAAAGGACCAGCTCGCTTCTCGGTTGACTCCTGCCTGCTCAAAAATCATGACAATATTATTAAATTAAAGAAGATCTGAAGAACCCTACTGAGATAGCCCAATGCCTTTAAGCATTTCAGTGCTTAACACAGAAACAATTGTATAGCTGCATAATTCCCATAACTGGTGGCTTGATTAGCAATAATGCAACAGCTGTGTAATCAGAACACTTACGTGGAAATTCAGCAATGTTTGTACTATTAATATTGTAAACAAGATATAATATATAGGTAGGTAAAATTTGGTTTTATTTAATCATTTGCTTCATGAAGAAATCAGTGTCCAATAGACTTTACATTGGAAATGCAAGTAGTAATAAATTTACAAGCATTGTGTCAGATCCTAGGCTATGTAAATCATTGAAGTCATGCAGTTTACACCACCTAAGGATTTGGTTTCATGCTTACAAATTAATTTCAGTATTAACAGGAAGACTGCATTAATGCATTAATTAACAATAATAATAATGTGTAGGACCTACTTAGGATTTGTTATGAGCAAAGCACCTTGTAGGTCAACATCCTCATTAAGAATCGAATTCAATAGAGAAAAGAGTAGTTAATTCTGTTGCAATAATGTTTTCCTTAGTGGCAATTAGAAAAGTGTTCTTTGATCTACAGTGGGTTCCACTCTACAATAACCTACCTATTTGTGCCCTTATCAGCAGCACCTTGAAGATGATGAGCATGATCCTGCCTTCTATATGCAGACAAAACTCCCTTGCATGCAAGATTGAACCTTGGGCACAGGGACAGAGAGACTCCATTTTCCCCACCCTTCCCTTCATAACGTGAGTGTTAATTTCTTATGTCTATTCTATTTAAATTACCTGGCTACAGTTCCTTTTCTAGTGGGTTGGGTTTTGTAGATGACCCCATGCATTTAATATTTTAAACAGTCCCTCACCATCTTGTTAGTCAGTCCCTGTTTCTTCAAATCTTTGATGTCATAATAAAAGTTATTTGAGCGTAAGCTTTCATGAGCTACAGCTCACTTCATCAGATGCATTCAGTGGAAAATACAGTGGGGACATTTATATACATAGAGAACATGAAACAATAGGTGTTACCATACACACTGTAAAGAGAGTGATCACTTAAGATGAGCTATTACAAGCAGGAGAGCAGGGAGTGGGGGAGAAGAAAACTTTTTGTAGTGATAATCAAGGTGGGCCATTTCCAGCAGTTGACAAGAATGTGTGAGGAACAGTAGGGGGTGGGGGAGTGGAATAAACATGGGGAAATAGTTTTACTTTGTGTAATGACCCATCCATTCCCAGTCTCTATTCAAGCCTAATGACAGGTGTCAGAGTAGCAGCCGTGTTAGTCTGTATTCACAAAAAGAAAAGGAGTACTTGTGGCACCTTAGAGACTAACAAATTTATTAGAGCATAAGCTTTCATGAGCTACAGCTCACTTCATCCGATGAAGTGAGCTGTAGCTCATGAAAGCTTATGCTCTAATAAATTTGTTAGTCTCTAAGGTGCCACAAGTACTCCTTTTCTTTATTCAAGCCTAAGTTAATTGTATCCAGTTTGCAAATTAATTCCAATTCAGCAGTCTCTCGTTGGAGTCTGTTTTTAAAGTTTTTGTTGTTGAAGAATTGCCACTTTTAGGTCAGTAATCGAGTGACCTTGATTATCACTTCAAAAGGTTTTCTCTCCCGCCCCCCTACCCCCCCGCTCCCCTGCTGGTAATAGCTCATCTTAAGTAATCACTCTCCTTACAGTATGTATGGTAACACCTATTGTTTCACGTTCTCTATGTATATAAATCTCCCCACTGTATTTTCCACTGAATGCATCTGATGCAGTGAGCTGTAGCTCACGAAAGCTTATGCTTAAATAAATTTATTAGTCTGTAAGGTGCCACAAGTACTCCTTTTCTTTTTGCGAATACAGACTAACACGGCTGCTACTCTGAAACCTGTCATAATAAAAGTTGTTCAAGATGACTCCAGTCTCCTGTATCTGAAACCATAAAATAAGTGTGCCACTACTTTCCAACATGATAGTCTGATAAAGTTTCCATCAGTTATAAAGAAAAACAATTGAAAGGTCACAAAAGGAAGGGGAGTGCAGCAGAGGATAAAATAAACCCGTTTTAGGAACACTTGAACATTATTCTATAGCATTCTTACCTTTTGTTTCTGAGTCTACTCCTGTGAAGTGCTAACTGCCCTTCATTCCCATTATTTTTACAAAAAGAAAGGTTTTTTTTGAAGGATAGCCACCCTCAGGTCTGTAATCGAGTGACCGGAGAGATTGAAGTGTTCTCCGACTGGTTTTTGAATGTTATAATTCTAGAGATATGTAGGTAGGAATAGCGGTCAGCTCCCAGCTATCTTCGAGACACCACTGACTTCCTGAGGAAACTACAATCCATTGGTGATCTTCCTAAAAACACCATCCTAGCCACTATGGAAGTAGAAGCCCTCTACACCAACATTCCACACAAAGATGGACTACAAGCCGTCAGGAACAGTATCCCCAATAATGTCACGCCTAACCTGGTGGCTGAACTTTGTGACTTTGTCCTCACCCTTAACTATTTCACATTTGGGGACAATGTATACCTTCAAATCAGCGGCACTGCGATGGGTACCCGCATGGCCCCAGAGTATGCCAACATTTTTATGGCTGACTTAGAACAACACTTCCTCAGCTCTCATCTCCTAATGCCCCTACTCTACTTGTGCTACATTGATGACATCTTCATCATCTGGACCCATGGAAAAGAAGCCCTTGAGGAATTCCACCATGATTTCAACAATTTCCATCCCACCATCAACCTCAGCCTGGACCAGTCCACACAAGAGATCCACTTCCTGGACACGACGGTGATAATACACGAAGGTTACATAAACACCACCCTATATCGGAAACCTACTGACCGCTATTCCTACCTACATGCCTCTAGCTTTCATCCAGATCATACCACACGATCCATTGTCTACAGCCAAGCTCTGCGATATAACCGCATTTGCTCCATCCCCTCAGACAGAGACAAACACCTACAAGATCTCTATCAAGCATTCTTACAACTACAATACCCACCTGCTGAAGTGAAGAGACAGATTGACAGAGCCAGAAGAGTATCCAGAAGTCACCTACTACAGGACAGGCCCAACAAAGAAAACAACAGAACGCCACTAGCCATCACCTTCAGCCCCCAACTAAAACCTCTCCAACGCATCATCAAGGATCTACAACCTATCCTGAAGGACGACCCATCACTCTCCCGGATCTTGGGAGACAGGCCAGTCCTTGCTTACAGACAGCCCCCCAACCTGAAGCAAATAAGCACCAGCAACCACACATCACACAACACAACCACTAACCCAGGAACCTATCCTTGCAACAAAGCCCGTTGCCAACTCTGTCCACATATCTATTCAGGGGATACCATCATAGGGCCTAATCACATCAGCCACACTACCAGAGGCTCGTTCACCTGTGCATCTACCAATGTGATATGTGCCAGCACTGCCCCTCTGCCATGTACATTGGTCAAACTGGACAGTATCTATGTAAAAGAATAAATGGAGAAAAATCAGACGTCAAGAATTATAACATTCAAAAACCAGTTGGAGAACACTTCAATCTCTCCGGTCACTCGATTACAGACCTGAGGGTGGCTATCCTTCAACAAAAAAACTTCAAAAACAGACTCCAACGAGAGACTGCTGAATTGGAATTAATTTGCAAACTGGATACAATTAACTTAGGCTTGAATAGAGACTGGGAATGGATGAGTCATTACACAAAGTAAAACTATTTCCCCATGTTATTTCTCCCTCCCACCCCACCCCCCACTGTTCCTTAGATGTTCTTGTTAACTGCTGGAAATAGCCTACCTTGCTTGTCACCATGAAAGGTTTTCCTCCTTCCCCTCTCCCCCTCCCCCGCTGCTGGTGATGGCTCATCTTAAGTGATCATTCTCCTTACAGTGTGTATGATAAAACCCATTGTTTCATGTTCTCTGTGTGTGTATATAAATCTCCCCACTGTATTTTCCACCAAATGCATCCGATGAAGTGAGCTGTAACTCACGAAAGCTTATGCTCAAATAAATTTGTTAGTCTCTAAGGTGCCACAAGTTCTCCTTTTCTTTTTGCGAATACAGACTAACACAGCTGCTACTCTGAAACCTGTCATTATTTTTACAGGAAGTGCTCTGCATTTTCACTGCATTCTCACTTTTCCAAAACAGCCAGCTGCCTTTTCGGGAAGTTTCATATTTTACTTAGGTTATCTAGACAAATGGGCTCAGCCTGAACTTCTCAGTGGATCCCACGACTGTATTTGTTTCATGAGCTAAATATTAAATGGTGAAAAAGATACCTGTGGAACTTTTGCCAGGGTGAGCATCTGAATATCATTGACAGTCTTCTGGTGAAAGGGTGAGTATTCCCCAGAGTCTGGTGGCCAAGAAAATGCCTCAAAGACACACTCATGAACAGTAGACTTTCAAATAATATTTTTAAGGGAAAGATCTAAAATTACTGACGAAACATTTTATTTTACACAGAGTTTGTACTAAGCCTTCTCCCCTGCCTTCCTGCTCAGACCACCTCCCAACCCTATAATATTGCAAAGAAGCATTTTATTTAAGGTATTTAGCAATTCTGATGCAACTTCATTTATTTGCAGAGATGCTCTGTATTCAAATACAAACTGCTCAGTCCAGATCATCAGCTGGTATAAATTGACACAACTCCACATTGGAGCTATTCCAGTTTACACAACTGACAATCTAGCAGTCAGAGTCTTATTTTCAGAAACACTTGAACACTTATAACTTCAGCTGAAGTCAATGGGAGCTGTGGGTGCTCAGCAACTGTGAAAATTAGGCTCAGAGAATTTAAATAAGGCAGTTTTAATCATAACAAAAAGCAAGCTGATGTCAATTGCCTAGCCATAGAGCATTCAAGGTGCAATTTTATGTGTTTGTGTGATACCTAGGTATTTTTAAAAATTAAGCACACAGACATATGACTGAGCACCAAATTCTATACATTAAAAATTAGAGTTTAATCCTGAAAAGGTGCTGAGCCCTCCTTTAAAGAATGGCAAACTCCCAATCCAGCTCCCATTAAAGTCAATGGGAGTTGAGAGCACTCCACACCTTATCTTTTTAGATCAGCCTGTTAGAAAGAGCTAGGACTTGTTTCAGCTCTCACTGAAATCAATGGAAGGACTCCCATTGACTTCAGTGGGAATTGAATTGGGCCATTGGTGATGGCACAAGAGGGTGATTAAGAGGGCTTTTCCGACCTATAAATGAAAAGTAGTATTGTAGGAAATACACTATACATAGACTAGAATCCCGTCAAAAGTCCCTCTTTCACATCTATTCCAGTATGAGTTCTCATGTGTTAGATTTGCATGGCAAGTAGCCAGCGTGAACACTTGCAATTTGGATTACTTGCAGATATTGGTTTTTGTACCCACAGCTTCAAGTTGACAGTAGGTACTTTGAGTCTTGACCTCTAGCGCTACATTTAAAACTTACTACTGCAGATCCCTGTAACATTGTGGGGATTGTAGTCTTCTGAATACCAACCAGGAGATTTCTGAACTTTTTATTTGAGAAGCTCTTTTGGATGATCACATTGGGAAGTTTCATATGTCTAATCTTTTTGATTACACTGATAACTGAAAATTAACTTTTGATTCACTATGGGACTAAGATTTTTCTGAGCAAGGGAAGCTAGTTTTTTGTTTGGTCCCAGGTGACAATCAAACCTCTTTCAGGTGCATGAATGGTTGATGTGTCACAAATCTTTCTATTAAGATACTTAAGAGTTATCACTAGTGACAGTTGAGAAGTATTTCATTTTCTAAGCACTGGAGAAACACACATCTATACGATGTATGTACAGCATGTGAAATCAGCCATGTAACTACATCCAGATGTCTCCAAAACTGAGGCTATACACGTCCAAAAAGGAGTCTACTCTTCTAAACCAGACATGGATAAACTTCTTTCTGCTAGTAGGACTGGATGGCTCAAGAGATTGGTTGTGGGATATAATTTTTCCAGGGTGCTTGTATTCTGAAAAATGATTGTGTAAAAATGGCATCATGAATAGGGATGGTTTAAGGTTTTCTATCAAAACTGTTCTTTATAGAAAATTGGATTTTTGACAAAACAAAATTTTTCATGAAAAATGTCTGCTTTCCACATAAAATGTTTTTGTTTAAATTTTTTTGCTAACAACCAAATACTTTTTTTAGTAAAATTTGATGTTTTTTTAGAAGAAAATCCATTTCCTGACCAGCTCCAATCATGAGGTTTCATATTTATTCCCTGTCAGTGATTTTCAAAACTACATTTGAACAGTCCTAACTCCAGCTCTGTATAGGCTCTAAAAGTCAAGCTGTGTCTGAATCACTATCTCTTAGCTGTAGTAGCTCTCGCCTTTGTAAGACTAAATTTAAAAAAAAAAAAGAATGTAATGGATTTTTTTACTTTTGAAATATTGGCCACTTTGTGTATAAGATATTAAAATGGATTGTTATCTCATCTGAATAATTATATTTTATTTTGCATATAACATTCTAATTTTTATTCTTTGCATTATTTTTATTACTGTTTTAGACTTGTCTAAGGAGTTCTATCTATAATTTCCTATAATTTACTCCATTGCTTACCAGGACTTCGGAGCAACTAAAGAAAAGACTGCCCTCAGATAATATTTCCAAGGAGAGCCCTGTGTGTGCATGGACAGGAAAGAAGGAGTTTAGTCAGTGTTATGCAAATAGTCATGCATTGGTATGAGCAATGAAACTCCTTGTTTCATACTCCTAGCATAAAAAATGATGGGGTCTAAATTGGCTGTTAACACTCAAGAAAGAGATCTTGGAGTCATAGTGGATAGTTCTCTGAAAACATCCACTCAAAGTGCAGAGGCAGTCAAAAAAGCAAACAGAATGTTGGGAATCATTAAGAAAGGGATAGATAATGAGACAGAAAATATCATATTGCCTCAATATAAATCCATGGTATGCCCGCATCTTGAATACTGCGTGCAGATGTAGTCACCCCCATCTCAAAAAAGATATATTGGAATTCGAAAAGGTTCAGAAAAGGGTAATGAAAATTATTAGGGGTATGGAATAGCTTCCGTATAAGGAGAGATTAATAAGATTGGGACTTTTCAGTTTAGAAAAGAGATGACTAATGGGTGATATGATAGAGGTCTATAAAATCATGACTGGTGTGCAGAAATTAAATAAGGAGGTATTCTTTACTTCTTCTGATAACATAAGAACTAGGCATCACCAAATGAAATTAATAGGCGTCAGGTTTAAAACAAACAAAAGGAAGTATTTTTTTACACAACGCACAGTCAACCTGTGGAACTCGTTGCCAGAGGATGTTGTGAAGGCCAAGACTAAAACAGGGTTCAAAAAAGAACTAGGTAAATTCTTGGAGGATAGGTCCATCACTGGCTATTAACCAGGATGGGCAGGGCTGGTGTCCCTAGCCTCTGTTTGCCAGAAACTGGGAATGGGTGACGGGGGATGGATCACTTGATTACTTGTTCTGTTCCCTCTGGGGCAGCTGTGGAAGACAGAATACTGGGCTAGATGGACCTTTGGTCTGACCCAGTATGGCCATTCTTATGTAGTTTATGTTCCTTACTATAAAGTATCACTGCCTCAATTTAAGCAGCTCCTCTGCTACCTGGAGCATTTCTTTATCTTATCTTAACTTGTCTTAACTTAAGCTTATTACAATGCTGTCTGAGCACCTATGAAATGTTTATCAAAGGATTAAATCAACTATTTTATGCCATCAGATGTTAGATCTTGAATTAATTAACTTAATCATGACTTTTCTTTGGCACATTAAAAGCTTTGTGCGTTTTAACATTTGATGTGTTGGCAATGAAATAAACGTATGATTATAATAATTTTCACAGAGCTCATTTTTACTAGCAGAGTGAAAAGGTAAAATGTAGCATTGACTGAGAGGTAAATTTCAAAGCTGTGTAGGAGGATCATTTAGATAGAGAGAATTATCTTGCAAGAAAAAAAGGAAGTGGTTATAAACCCTTTCTAGTGTTACTCCTTACCTGTGCAGTAAGCCCCAAAAATCTATTAAAGGGCTGCACGATAGCAAGACTGAGAATAAAAGGTAAGTCATTCTGGTGACTTGTGGTACATGTTTTTTGCTTGCTAACATTTTTAGCTTTTATACATGTGGCAGTGAGTCTTTAGACATTGAAAAAGTGAGATCCTATCAGTGTATTAAAACCAGGAGCTTTTCCAGAAAATGATATAATGTATTTAATTTCATTCAGGTTTCTTTCTTAGCATTTGCAAGGAAGTTCAAAAAGGAATTTTCCCAGAAGGATGAGGGAACCCGAAGTCAATGCTGTTCATGCTGCCAAAAAATAGAATCAAAATCATAGGGCTAGAAAGGACTTCAAGAGGTCATCTAATCCATCAACCCCCCCACCACTACCACATATACCTGGACCATCCATGACAGGTGTTTTTCTGACCTATTCTTAAACACCTCCAATGACAGGGATTCCACAACCTCCCTTGGAAGCCTATTCCAGTGCCTAACTATCCTTATAGTTAGAATTTTTCCCCCTAATATCTAATCTACATCTACCTTATTGCAGAATAAGCCCCTTACTTCTTGTTCTACTTTCAGTGGACATTGAGAATAATGGATCGCCATCCTCTTTATAACAGCCCTTAGCATATATGAAGATTGTTATCAGGTTCCCCCTCCCCAGTCTTCGTTTCTCAAGACTAAACGTGCTCAGGTTTTTTAACCTTTCCTCATAGGTCAGGTTTTCTAAACCTCTTATCATTTTTATTGCTCTTCTGTGGACTTTCTTCAATTTCTCCACAATTTTCTTAAAGTGCCGTGCCCAGAAGTGAACACAGTATTCCAGCTCAGGTCTCACCAGTGCCAAGTAGACCAGGACAATTACCTCCTGTCTCTTACATGCAAAATGATACATCCCCACATGACATTAGCCTTTTTCACAATTGCATCATATTTTTGACTCATATTCGATTTGTGATCCACTATAACCCTTTTCTGCAGTATTGCTGCTTAGCAAGTTATTCCCCATTTTCTAGTTGTGCATTTGACTTTTCCTTCCTAAGTGGTAGTACTTTGCACTAGGCTTTAATGAATTTCAATTTATTGATTTCAGACCAATTTTCCAATTTGTCAAGGTCATTTTGAACACTAATCCTGTCCTTCAAAGTGCCATAAATCCCTCCCAGCTTGGTGTCATCCACACATTTTATAAAAAACTTTCCTCTACATTATCCAAGTCATTAATGAAAATATTGAATAGTATTGGTCCCAAGACAGACCCAACTAGATATCTCTCCCAGTCTGACAGTGAACCATTGATAACTACTCTTTGAGTATGGTCTTTCAATCAGTTTTTCATCCTCCTTATAGTCATTTCATCTAGACCACATTTCCCTAGTTTGTTTATGAGAATGTCCTGTGGGACTGTGCCAAAAGTCTTACTAAAATCAAGATATATCATATCTACAGCTTCCCTCCTATCCATTAGGCCAGTAACCCTGTCAAAAAAGGAAATTAGGTTAGTTTGGCATTATTCATTCTTGACAAATCAATGTTGGCTATTACTTATAACTCTACTATCTTCTAGATGCTTACAAATCAATTGTTTGTAATTTGTTCCAGTATCTTTCCAGGTATTGAAGTTAGGCTGACTTGTCTGTAGTTCTCTAAGGTTCTCTTTATTCCCCTTATTAAAGACCGGTTCTATGTTTGCCCTTCTCCAGTCCACTGGGACTTCATCTGTCCTTCATGAGTTCTCAACAATAATTGCTTACAGTTCCAAGAGTGCTTCAATTAGTTCCTTAAGTACCCTATGATGAATGTCATCAGGACCTGATGACTATACTACATTTAACTTCTAAACAGTCTTTAACCTCTTTTTCTCCTATTTTGACTTGTATGTCTTCCTTCTTGCTGTTAATATTAATTGTGTTAAGTATATTGTTACAATTTACTTTTTTATTGGAGACTGGAGCAAAGGAGTGAAGAGTGAAGCCTTCTTGATGTTATCCATTATTAGTTCTTCTGTCCGCACTAAGTAGAGGACTTACACTTTCCTTCATCTTTCTCTTCTTCATAATTTATTTATAGGACCTCTTTTTATTGCCCTTTATATTCCTTGCTATGAGTAACTCACTTTGGCCCTAGCCTTTTTGCTTTCCTTGCTATTCAAATCTTTTGTAGTCATCCTTAGCAATTTGTCCATGTTTCCACTTTTTGTAGGATTCCTTTGTGGCAATAGTTAAATGTCTTTATGAATTTTAAACATCTCTTTCCATAGAAAATCAAGGCCAAAATTCACTAGAAATTTGTATCTGATTCTGCCTTTTCTACTGGTAGAAATACGAGAAAAGCAATCCGAATGAGCCTTTTAGATCTGTTTAGAAATGAAACTGATCCTGTCAAGATACAAGGGGATGTGCTATATAACCCATAGAGGTCCCTTCCAGTTCTAACAAGGCTGTAAACTAGGCAATAGACGGGTTGGATCATAGGATTAGTAATGCACTACAAAGTCTTTAATCTTTAGGTTATGAGTTTGAATCCACCCTCAACCAGTAGCAATTAAAAGTTGTTACTATCTGCTGGCTGTTCAGTAGCTAATGAGTTTTTTTGTTGTCGTGTGCATTGCAGCATTGCCTAGAACTTTGAGTCCCATTGTGCTTAACACTGTAGTGATCTCAGTCCAATTCCCAATAGTTACATGCTCATGTCACATAAAATACCAACACATTTGGATCTAACGGGCACTCTTGTTGCCAGTCATAGCAATGAATTGGAATTAGGGCTGCCAATTAATCACAGTTAACTCACGTGATTAACTTTAAAAAATTAATCGTGATTAATCGCACTATTAAAAAATAGAATACCAATTGAAATTTATTAAATATTTTGGATGTTTTTCTACATTTTCAAATACACTGATTTCTATTACAACACAGAATACAAAGTGTACAGTGAGCTGTAGCTCACGAAAGCTTATGCTCAAATAAATTTGTTAGTCTCTAAGGTGCCACAAGTACTCCTTTTCTTAAAGTGTACAGTGCTCACTTTATATTATTATTTTTATTACAAATATTTTCACTGTAAAAAATGATAAAAGGAATAGTATTTTTCAATTCACCTCATAAAAGTATTGTAGTACAATCTCTTTATTGTGAAAGTGTAACTTACAAATGTAGATTTTTTTTGTTACATAATTGCACTCAAAAACAAAACAATGTAAAACTGTAGAGACTACAAGTCCACTCGGTCCTATTTCTTTTTCAGCTAATCACTAAGACAAACAAGTCTGTTTACATTTACGGGATCTACGGCTGCCTGCTTCTTATTTATAATACGAGAAGGTGAGAACAGGCGTTCACATGGAAGTTTTGTAGCCAGCATTGCAAGGTATTTACATGCCAGATATGCTAAACATTCATATGCCCCTTCATGCTTTGGCCACCATTCCAGAGGACATGCTTTCATGAAGATGATGCTTGTTAAAAAAAAAATAATGAACTAATTAAATTTGTGACTGAACTCCTTGGGGCAGAATTGTATATCCCCTGCTCTGTTTTACCTGCATTCTGCCATATATTTCACGTGTTAGCAGGCTTGGATGATAACCCAGCACATGTTCATTTTAAGAACACTTTCACAGCAGATTTGACAAAACGCAAAAAAGGTACCAATGTGAGATTTCTAAAGATAGCTACAGCACTCGACCCCAGGTTTAAGAGTCTGAATTGCTGTCCAAAATCAGAGAGGGAAGAGGTGTGGAACATGCTTTCAGAAGTCTTAAAAGAGCAACACTCCAATGCGGAAACTACAGAACCCAAACCACCAAAAAAGAAAATCAACCTTCTGTTGGTGGCATCTGACTCAGATGATGAAAATGTATATGTGTCAGTCCGCTCTGCTTTGGATCATTATCAAGCAGAACCCATCATCAGCATGGACGCATGTCCTCTGGAATGGTGATTGACGGATGAAGGGACATATTAATCTTTAGTGCATCTAGCACATAAATATCTTGTGATGCTGGCAGCATTATTTCCTGCAAAGTATAACCAAATTTATTTTGTCTGAGCAATTGGCTGAAGTAGGACTGAGTGGACTTGTAGGCTCTAAAGTTTAAGATTTTTTTTATTTTTGAATGCAGTTATTTTTTGTACATAAAGCTACATTTGTAAGTTCCACTTTCATGATAAAGAGGTTGTACTACAGTACTTGTATTAGGTGAATTGAAAAATACTATTTTTGTTTTTTACAGGGCAAATATTTGAAATAAAAATAATAATATAAAGTGAGCACTGTACACTTTGTATTCTGTGTTGTAATTGAAATCAATATACTTAAAGTGTAGAAAACACCCAAAAATATTTAAATAAATGGTATTCTATTATTGTTTAACTGCACGATTAATCATGATTAATTTTTTTAATCGCTTGACAGCCCTTATTGAAATATGTATTTTTAAATTGGTATCTAGACAAATAACACCCTAATTTACATATGTAAATGTAGCCTGAAATTCTGCATGTCTTGAGCACCCACAAAACTCTCACTGAAGTCAATGTGAGTTTTGGTTATGCAAAGAATGCAGAATTTGCACACACACATTTGAGTGTTTACACATGAAAAATTGCTTGCATGAAGATATGGGTGAAATTTTTGAGGTTAGGTTGAGATTCTTGTGGCCTGATTTGTCATATTGAAATTTCATCTTGTTAGAAATAAAGCCAAGGTATATCCATGGGGTTCTGCAGTATTAGTGTAAACTAGGCAGTTGGACTTAAAATGTCTTTGGAAGAGTAATTACTGTTACAGTAATACTGATAGTCATTGGCTATGCTACAATGTATTAATCTGAGCAGGTCATTTTCAGAAGACAGTTAAATCTTGTATTTCTGTAGTAGTAGTGCTTTGTGTACAATTGTAATTGTTTTGTGTTTTGGAAAACTATACAAATACATAAGCTGGATCCTGCATTACTTGTTCACTCATGATTTAGTGGACAAGGATGCAGAATCAGACTTAGATTAAAAATGTTGAATGCCCCCCCTTCTTTGTTTTAGAGCTATGGTGACCCTAAGATTGTGTTCTAAATCAGGGGTCTCAAACTCAATTTACCTTAGGGCAAGTGCCAGTCCTCAAATCCTCCCAGTGGGCCAATAATGTCACTGAAGACGGTGTTCAGAAAATAAAATGTTTATATTGTATTTTGAATTTCTTAGAAATAATAAAACTGTCATACAACTTTATACAATTCTTTGCCTTCCAGAGAGTTTTTAGTGTTTACCAGACACCTGGCAATGCTTCAGTTCCATCAGTTTGTTGATGTCTGGCCTCAGTGACTGAGCAGTTGAAACCTTCAGGATTGCAGCAAGGTGGCCATCAGATAGTTGTGTTCGGTATTTTGACTTGTTTATATTCATTGTGGAAAAAAGTGACGCTGCCTCCATGGCTGACTCAGCCCAGAGACTAGTGATGGTATCTCTGTCCCTCTCCCCCAGCCAATGGGAGCTGCGGAGGGCGGCACCTGCAGCAGACAGAGCCAGCAGCACGGCTGCATGGGTCTCTCCTGCACGGGCCACAGTGACGAGGTTCTTGGGCCGCAGATGGCTTGCGAGCCGGGACTTTGAGACCCCTGTTCTAAATGCATTAACTCCTGTAACCATTTCTAACTGTCTTTGTCTTTAATCAGTAGAGACATTAAGGAAGTAGTAATGATGCTGCTGGAAAATGATTTATAATTTGCTCACCATACTAACTCTGTTTGACTTCACGAAAGCAAATTCCTTCAGGAACAAAGATAAATTAATGGATAAATTAAATTAACTCCATTCTATAAATTAAAAGCACATTTGTAAATAAAACTGCAGTGCATTGTAGTGTGACTTTTAAAAAATGAACTGAGAAAGAAACAAATTTATCCAGAATAAATATGCTGCATTATACTAGTCTTTTTCTAGATGCTACCACAATACTTCCTGACATTTACCACATGACAAAATGATGAAATAAAGTGTTTGCAGATATCCAGAGTAAATTGTTCTATAGTTTTGATCTAAGAAGACAAATAACATGATGATGTACATTGGCATACAGAATACAACATGCACATTTTGTCCCTTTTACCGTAAATGTTTTGTATGAAAATGGATTTTATGGATGATGTGAATGTCACTGAATTCTGGCTCTGTCATTCTAAACACCTAGTCAGCATGCACAGTAAATGACAATAACTAAAGAGTCACATTTATCAGGGACTCATCCTTGAGGCTTGATCTATACTTAAAAGTTAGGTTGACAATACCATACCCCTGATCACCGTAGGCACAACTAACCCCCAGTTAGCAGCTTTGTCTAAAGAAAAGTGCTTCTGTCGATATAGACTTTGTTCTGAGCAGTAGTGTTCCCACAGGGATGGGAAAACCCCTTCCATTGGTCTAGGCTGCATCTACAGTATGGGTTTATGCCAACATAGCAATGGTGGTGGAGTTTCTGTACCTAGACACAGTCTTAGGTATAGTAGCACTCACACCAAGAAAAGGACAGGGCAAGCAAAAATCACTGAATTGAGAAAAGCCACTACTATAACTTGACCGTTAGAAGACATAATGTCAAAACTCTCCTCGTGGCTGGTCTGATTGAACAATAAGATCTGAAGAAGGCTAAAGATGAGGTTTCATTAATGAGACTGAGAATTTGGTCCACAGGGTGGCATAATTAGGCTACATGAAATTGGTAGAGTAAAAGAAAAGCTGATAAAAGTAAAATGGCTGTAACAATATTTCTTTATAAAGCTCTTTGAGATCTACTGATTAAAAGAATGATATAAGAGCTAAGTATTATTATTTATTATATTCTGAAAGAGTGCACAGCTGTCCTACCTCAAAGGTACTTGCACACAGCTGTGAGAACAGTGTTGGCTTTGTCAGACAAAAGACCTCACCAGAAAATTTAAGAGGGACCCAAGTTCCAAAGTTCAGATCCAGAAGTGAATTCATACTTCTACCAAAGTTAGGGCTACAGAATCCAGGGGGTCCGGTCCAATCAAATGCAAAAAAGATTCACAGTAGGAGAGGTCAGCCAAACCTAACAATCTCTTCAAAATATAAAATATAGATTATCCACATTTTGTACCCCAAATACCAGATGAGAGAGCCAATGCTCTGTATGCAGAAATAGTACTGGAAAAGGGAACAACCCCGTAGCTTAGCATCTCATAAGAACACTAGTGCTTTGCAGCACTGCAGCTGGTCGGGAAATGTGTTTCTATTGCTGTGAAACATTGTGCTGAGAGCTGATGGGGTTGAAACTGAATCAAACAAGAGAAATGCACTTCACAAAACAACTTCTCCTTTTAAAATCTGCAGTTTGCTCATTCTGTAGAGCTGAGACTAGAAATGACTGCAGGATCTTTATGGAGTTGTGCTTTTTTGCTGTTGTTTAGTTCCATCAGGTCCCTGTGGGCAGCTGAAATTTCCTGCAGAAGTGAAGATGGTGACCCGGTTGATTGGTAGGTAAAGAACATGTACGGAGAAGTTTTGGAATGTAAAATCATTAAGTAGATGGATCAGAGAACTGTAATGCATATGAATTTGTGTCTCAGTCTCTTTTACTTCAGAGGTAGCCTTTGAACCATGTCTGGCGAGTGAAATGTAGATTACTGAAATCTGATTGAATTTCATTGTAACTAACTCATCATTGCATTATGACTAACTACAAAATGATCATTGGTTGACAAAAAAAAACCCTAATTTCCTATGATCAAAGTGAGCATGAAAGCTCTTGTTCTTATGGCAAGCCTCTGGGAGTCAGGTACATTTAAAGCATCATTGGTAGCATCCAGATTTTGTTAGTCTCTAAGGTGCCACAAGTACTCCTTTTCTTTTTATCCAAATTACAGTGAGTTGTTGCGAAAGTGGCTTTTCACTGCTAGGAAACTTGGTTGAAAGTAGGAAAGTTGGGACTCTTTGTTATTATCTCAATCTTAGGCCAGTCCTCATAGGTGTCTGTATCATAACAAAACATTGGCATGAATTGACCCCCTTCCATAGCCATAACAGCTCAGTGGCCAAGAATTGATTGAAAAATAAAACTGAACCCCCTCCAGATGGATCCAGATTGAGGCATATTGGCAAGCAGAGTATGGGAAAGTGCTGTTCTGTGATTAAAGAGAGGATGGGCTAATGTAGTGCCCATCTTTTAAAAATGGAAGGAGGAGGATCCTGGGAACAACAGGCCAGTCAGCATCACCTCAGTCCCTGGAAAAATCATGGAGCAGGTCCTCAAGGAATCAATTCTGAAGCACTTAGAGGAGAGGAAAGTGATCAGGAACAGTCAGCATGGATTCACCAAAGGCAAGTCATGCCTGACTAATTTAATTGCCTTCTATGATGAGATAACTGGCTCTGTGGATGAGGGGAAAGCAGTGGACGTGTTGTTCCTTGACTTTAGCAAAGCTTTTGACATGGTCTCCCACAGTATTCTTGCCAGCAAGTTAAAGAAGCATGAGCTGGATGAATGGACTATAAGGTGGACAGAAAGTTGACTAGATTGTCGGGCTCAACGGGTAGTGATCAATGGCTCCATGTCTAGTTGGCAACCGGTATCCAGTGGAGTGCCCCAAGGGTCGGTCCTCGGGCTGCTTTTGTTCAATATCTTCATAAATGATCTGGAGGATGGTGTGGATTGCACCCACAGCAAGTTTGCAGATGACACTAAATTAGGAGGAGAAGTAGATACGCTGGAGGGTAGGGCTAGGATACAGAGGGCCCTAGACTAATTAGAGGATTGGGCCAAAAGAAATCTGATGAGGTTCAACAAGGACAAGTGCAGAGTCCTGAAGTTAGGACGGAAGAATCCCAGGCACCACTACAGACTAGGGACCGAATGGTTAGGCAGCAGTTCTGCCGAAAAGGACCTAGGGGCTACGATGGATGAGAAGCGGGATATGAGTCAACAGTGTGCCGTTGTTGCCAAGAAGGCCAATGGCATTTTGGGCTGTATAAGTAGGGGCATTGCCAGCAGATCGAGGGACATGATCGTTCCCCTCTATTTGACATTGGTGAGGCCTCATCTGGAGTACTGTGTCCAGTTTTGGGCCCCACACTACAAGAAGGATGTGGAAAAATTGGAAAACGTCCAGCAGAGGGCAACAAAAATGATTAGGGGACTGGAATACATGATTTATGAGGAGAGGCTGAGGGAACTGGGATTGTTTATTCTGCAGAAGAGAAGAATGAGGGGGGATTTAATAGCTGCTTTCAACTACCTGAAAGGGGGTTCCAAAGAGGATGGATCTAGACTTTTCTCAGTGGTAGCAGATGACAGAACGAGGAGTAATGGTCTCAAGTTGCAGTGGGGGAGGTTTAGATTGGATATTAGGAAAAACTTTTTCACTAGGAGAGTGGTAAAACACTGGAATGCGTTACCTAGGGAGGTGATGGAATCTCCTTCCTTAGAAGTTTTTAAGGTCAGGCTTGACAAAGCCCTGGCTGGGATGATTTAGTTGGGGATTGGCCCTGCTTTGAACAGGGGGTTGGACTAGATGACCTCCAGAGGTCCCTTCCAACCCTGATATTCTATGATTCTATGTCATCTTCTGGGACTTTAGGTCACTTGGGGCCATCAGCCTCCAGAAATGCCAGTACTAGAACTGGCAGCAGTAACTGGCAGCATGTGCCAGTTACTGCTTAATTAGATAATGTACCTTGACCATGAAACGTGTTAACTATTATTATTATTCATAAATCTAATCACAGGTCTTAGCAATGGAACAAGTACTGTTAGAAACACTGATCACCAATGATAAACATCAACCAATTTTAAAAAGAAAGCAGTCATTTCTTACAGATTGATACAAGTAACATACTTGGAAAATTAGGCCCTGATCCTGCTAACACTTGAGCTTTATTTTAGGCACATGACTAGTGCCATTGAAGCCAATGCTTCAGAGTTCATGAAACTGTCTTTGTTCTATGTTTGCAGAGTGCTTATCACAATGGGCTCTTGTCCTTGGTGCTACAATAATAAAAATAATAATTAATGTTTGCAGGGTCAGATCCTTAGCACAGCCTGTCAACACGGTAAAGACAACATTACTTTTCATTCCCTTCAGCGTAAGATTTGTACGTGTCTAAACACATGAACTTACAGAGTCCAAATGCTCAAGGAAATTCCTCTCCTGTGCTTATTATTAAAGATTTATGAGACATCATATCCCTTAGGCCTGTACATTTTTGCTATTCAATTATATTGTTTATATTACACAATCATGGGCGTTAGCAATGAAATGATTCTATGACAATTTAAGACATTTTAAATGTTCAGAGACAAGTAGCTAAGGCCCCAACCCTGCAAAATGATCTGTGAAGGTGGACTCCTGCATCAGTGTGAACCCATGTAGATCAGTTTACAAGTTTGGGTCCCAAGATACAAAGAATCAAGTTTTTAAGGGGGAAAAAGTGGGAAATTTCTTTTGAAGTATGGCTCCTTGACCAAGAAGGCCACATGCTTCACTTTTTTGGTAATTCAGACCTGTTGCTAAAAAAATATTCAAGGGTTACTTGAGTCCGAATTTGTGTGGTATGAAGTAGCAATGAGGAACAGAAGTGAAACTGTTGCATAAAATTTCCTATCGCACAAAAGACAATTGCGTGCTATAAAACATATTGTACTGAATTCTAATTAAAGTATTCAGTTAGCAGCAGGCTGAATTGAGTATTCAATATCTTTGGTTTCATTCTACAATATTCCATAGTTGCTTATTATTGGCATTCTTGCACCTTCCTCTGTAGCTTTTCACACTAAACTAGATGGATCACTTGTCTGATTTACTATGGCAACAATTATGTTCCCAAGACTCATCTGGAATAAACTCTATATCAAGGGAACAAGTTGTCAAATGTCCCCAGGTATTTACATTACATTTAGGAGCTAATCTCGTAATCTTTACTTGTGAAAACTCGCTCTGTACTCAATAAAAGTTTCATCTGCACAAAGGATTGTAAAATCAGTAATCTGTAATGAGGGCAGAATGTGCCTCTTCTTCATTCATTTGAATACTGCCTGAAATCTTTTCATAGGAACAGGACCTAAGATGTCAAATTATGTAAGATGCTGTTTCAAGGTGCTAGTGTCCTGAAGGCCACTGAAGTCAACGGAATTTGGGCACCCTCAGCACCTCACAGAAGGCACTCAGCATCTCCAGGATGCAGCCAAGGTTAGGCAGAATCTTGATAATTGTCCAAACAAAGGACATGGTAATTTAAAATATTCAGTTTGTAAGTTGCACACTAAAATATGTTAATAGAATTAATGTTTCTGCTCTTAACTCAAAATTCAGTCATAGGCAATAACTTTGCCATTTAAAGTGGGAAAAGTCCCTTTTTTGCGCAAAAACTATGGGAGCGTCTACACTTGCCAATGACTTTTTGCAGTGAAACTCAGAAGTTTCACCACAAAAAGAAAACCACTTCCACGAGAGGCATAGAGCTCTTACCGGTGATGCTTTTGCAGTGATGTGCAAGTGAAGACACATTCTTCCTGTTTACACAGCTTTTAGCCTCCCAAGGATCTCCCCCAACCTAGGCGACCACTCTGGCCAGCAGCTCTGCTGCTCTGATGCCAGGTAAACAGACATCCACCCTTCCCCCTGTAAAGCCCCAGGAACTCTGAAACTCCCTTTCCTGTTTTTTTGGCAAGTCCTCACTTATCTGGCCAGGTGACAATGCCTGTTCCAGGGAGCAAACGATCTCCTGCTTGGAGCAATGTTGAGCTACTGGTGCTGATTAGTCTTTGGGAAGAGGAGGCTGTGCAGGGACCCAGGATGCCCTGTGATCACACACACCCTCCATCCCACAAGACCCATCATCAAACTAGAGAGAGCTGCACTGTGGGATAACTGCCCTAGAGTGCTGTTCTCATCAGCAATGGAAGTGTTAATGTAAACACTCTCTGATGCCTGAGGAATTAAGTGAGTACACAAACCAGTGCTTTACTTTCACCGGTTCCCTATCACTGATGCAACTTACAGCGCAAAAACTCTGCAAGTGTAGACATAGCCTTAGACTCCTAGCTACATCTGTGAAACCCCCATTGCCTTCTGCACCTTTTCACAGGTGTAACTAATTGAAACTTACTGAACAGTTCTGTTTATGAACCACAAAGAGGAATAGAATCTAGCTCATTCTGTTTTAGCTGTGTTAAGGCTCTTAAGGGCTAGCATGTAAAAAGCAATAAAAAAGATTTTCTGTCACCAGATGTGACACAAACAGAGAGCAGAATTGTTGAATAAGACAGTGTCAATTTTCAGTGTCGAATTGCACTGCAAACTATTCTAAATAGCAACGGATGTGCTTCAGAGTGTCTAGAGTACTAAGGGCCAAAGTCAGGCCCATTGTAAGTGGATTTAACTCCCTTAACTTCAATGGAATTACACCTACTTACATTAGGGCTGAGTGTTGCCTCAGACTTTTGTTTCTGCTGAAGCAAAGCTGTGCAAGTCTGCCATCCACAATGGCAATCACAGAACACTGACTCACACTGTGGATATGTTTCTGTTTTACATATTTTTATATTTTTGGAACATACTTTTAAAATGTTTTCAGTTGAAGTTTATTTTCATGGATACAGTTCTCTCTGCGGGAGGCCCTGTTGACTCAAAGCTCTCATGTGACACAAGGCAGAAGGAGCTATGGCTTATCCATCCCAATACACTGATTTATAATTACTAATAATCCTTCATTGTTTCAGGTTTCTTCTTTACAAGTTACCAAAGTATATCAGAAAAGAGAGTCCCGGAACTGGTTTGGAGTACATGTACATGGATTCTTTGACGCAAGCTTGGCAATTGAGTAAATTCCTGATCAATATGACACAGAGTGCCCTGGGGCAAACATTAAACCAACTTTATGAAGCTTATAAATCCAAGGTAAGGCATATTTTATTATCATTGTAACACATTTTCTTTATATTATAGTTTAAAAAACACTTCTAAAATGTAAACAAAATGAAACCAGTGACTGAGCCAAAATAAGTGTTTATAAGCATTGTGTGACCTGATTGATGAGGTTCAACTAAAATATTTTATATTAATAAAAAAGAAGAATACATTGACTGATCTGCACCAACACAGGTCTGCAAACGTTCATGGAGGAGGGCAGATTGCTTGCAGGTTTACTGGAAGGCCCTATGTATTTGAGTGAGTTCTGGGTTGTAAAACCTTTCACAGTTTAAATATTGCTAAGGATTCCTTAGATTGTAAGCTTTTGGGGGCAGTGTGACATTGTCTAATTAAAATATAATCATGCAAATCATTATTGCTACCACTGTTATATAATTGCAACAAATCTTATACAAAGTATTATACATGGCCAGAAAGGGTTAAACAGTTTGCAGGCTGAACGACCCAAAGCCAACCTTTAAAATCATGTTAGAAAGTATGCGAATGGTAATGAGGGCCATTAGTTTGGCTAGAACTTTGAAATGCAAACCAATATTGTTAGAAGTTAGAAGTGATACTAATTGTCTGTGTGTATTCATAAACATTAGCCATGTAAACAGACAGTTCCTGTCTGTCACTTATTAAATCAGAGATCAAAAAGGAATATTAATATTTAGATGAATCTTGTGTGAAATAATGTCAGAGTCTATATGTCTCTTTGAAGTTTGTGATAGACTAACTAATGAATAAATTGCCCTATGTTAATTTGTGTAACTAATTACTGGTGGTGCTTAGGAAACAGAAAGTTACATCAAAAGCCTATTGTTTATCCAGGACCGTATGGTCAAGTGGCTGCTAGAAAACTGTATAAAAGACCCTTGGGTCCTAATCCTTTTTATCTCAGATCTGCTTAAGTTACATCAGGGGAAGTTTGAGTCATAAGATTGAAATCCCAGTTAAGCTGGTACACCCTGAATATAATATTGGATATTAGACTGTAACCTATGGACTAAATTCTAAAAGAACTTTTTGCAACTACAAAGTTCACCATCTCTGCTATGAATATGAATCTCAAGAATTGAACTCATGTCTGTATGTATATTGATCTTTCAACCATACTCTCTCTTTTCTTTTTTAATAAATTTTAGTTTAGTTAATAAGAGTTGGCTATAAATGTGTATTTTGGTAAGATCGGGAATATTCATTAACCTGGGAGGTAATGTGTCCAATCCTTTGGGATTGGTAGAACCTTTTCTCTTATATGATTAAATATGACTTTTATTAATCCTCATTATATCTGACTTGGGTAACTAGGTGTAGGCCTGAGGCTGGGTTACTTTAAGGGAACTGTCAGGTTTCAGAGTAGCAGCCGTGTTAGTCTGTATTCGCAAAAAGAAAAGCAGTACTTATGGCACCTTAGAGACTAACAAATTTATTAGAGCATAAGCTTTCGTGAGCTACAGCTCACTTCATCGGATGCATTTGGTGGAAAAAACAGAGGAGAGATTTATATACACACACAAAGAACATGAAACAATGGGTTTATCATACACACTGTAAGGAGAGTGATCACTTAAGATAAGCCATCACCAGCAGCAGGGGCGGAGGAAAGGAGGAAAACCTTTCATGGTGACAAGCAAGGTAGGCTAATTCCAGGAGTTAACAAGAATATCAGAGGAACAGTGGGGGGTGGGGTGGGGGGGAGAAATAACATGGGGAAATAGTTTTACTTTGTGTAATGACTCATCCATTCCCAGTCTCTATTCAAGCCTAAGTTAATTGTATCCAGTTTGCAAATTAATTCCAATTCAGCAGTCTCTCGTTGGAGTCTGTTTTTGAAGCTTTTTTGTTGAAGGATAGCCACTCTTAGGTCTGTAATCGAGTGACCAGAGAGATTGAAGTGTTCTCCAACTGGTTTTTGAATGTTATAATTCTTGACTCTGATTTGTGTCCATTCATTCTTTTACGTAGAGACTGTCCAGTTTGGCCAATGTACATGGCAGAGGGACATTTCTGGCACATGATGGCATATATCACATTGGTAGATGCGCAGGTGAACGAGCCTCTGATAGTGTGGCTGATGTGATTAGGCCCTATGATGGTATCCCCTGAATAGATATGTGGACAGAGTTGGCAACAGGCTTTGTTGCAAGGATAGGTTCCTGGGTTAGTGGTTTTGTTGTGTGGTGTGTGGTTGCTGGTGAGTATTTGCTTCAGATTGGGGGGCTGTCTGTAAGCAAGGACTGGCCTGTCTCCCAAGATCTGGGAGAATGATGGGTCATCCTTCAGGATAGGTTGTAGATCCTTGATAATGCGTTGGAGAGGTTTTAGTTGGGGGCTGAAGGTGATGGCTAGTGGCGTTCTGTTATTTTCTTTGTTGGGCCTGTCCTGTAGTAGGTGACTTCTGGGTACTCTTCTGGCTCTGTCAATCTGTTTCTTCACTTCAGCAGGTGGGTATTGTAGTTGTAGGAATGCATGATAGAGATCTTGTAGGTGTTTGTCTCTGTCTGAGGGAGCAAATGCAGTTATATCGTAGAGCTTGGCTGTAGACAATGGATCGAGTGGTATGATCTGGATGAAAGCTAGAGGCATGTAGGTAGGAATAGCAGTCAGTAGATTTCCGATATAGGGTGGTGTTTATGTGACCATCGCTTATTAGCACCATAGTGTCCAGGAAGTGGATCTCTTGTGTGGACTGGTCCAGGCTGAGGTTGATGGTGGGATGGAAATTGTTGAAATCATGGTGGAATTCCTCAAGGGCTTCTTTTCCATGGGTCCAGATGATGAAGATGTCATCAATGTAGCGCAAGTAGAGTAGGAGCATTAGGGGATGAGAGCTGAGGAAGCGTTGTTCTAAGTCAGCCATAAAAATGTTGGCATACTGTGGGGCCATGCGGGTATCCATCGCAGTGCCACTGATTTGAAGGTATACATTGTCACCAAATGTGAAATAGTTATGGGTGAGGACAAAGTCACAAAGTTAAGCCACCAGGTTAGCCGTGACAGTATCGGGGATACTGTTCCTGACGGCTTGTAGTCCATCTTTGTGTGGAATGTTGGTGTAGAGGGCTTCTACATCCATAGTGGCTAGGATAGTGTTTTTAGGAAGATCACCAATGGACCGTAGTTTCCTCAGGAAGTCAGTGGTGTCTCGAAGATAGCTGGGAGTGCTGGTAACGAAGGGCCTGCAGAGGGAGTCTACATAGCCAGACAATCCTGCTGTCAGGGTGCCAATGCCTGAGATGATGGGGCGTCCAGGATTTCCAGGTTTATGGATCTTGGCTAACACATAGAATACCCCAGTTCGGTGTTCTAGGGGTGTATCTGTCCGGATTTGTTCTTGTGCTTTTTCAGGGAGTTTCTTGAGCAAATGCTGTAGTTTCTTTTGGTAACTCTCAGTGGGATCAGAGGGTAATGGCTTGTAGAAAGTGGTGTTGGAGAGCTGCCTAGTAGCCTCTTGTTCATACTTCGACCTATTCATGATGACGACAGCACCTCCTTTGTCAGCCTTTTTGATTATGATGTCAGAGTTGTTTCTGAGGCTGTGGATGGCACTGTGTTCTGCATGGCTGAGGTTATGGGGTAAGCGATGCTGCTTTTCCACAATTTCAGCTCGTGCACGTTGGCGGAAGCACTCTATGTAGAAATCCAGGCTGCTGTTTCGACCTTCAGGAGGAGTCCACCCAGAATCCTTCTTTTTGTAGTGTTGGCAGGAAGGTCTCTGTGGGTTAGTATGTTGGTCAGAGGTGTGTTGGAAATATTCCTTGAGTCTGAGACGTCGAAAATAGGATTCTAGGTCACCACAGAACTGTATCATGTTCGTGGGGGTGGAGGGGCAAAAGGAAAGGCCCCGAGATAGGACAGATTCTTCTGCTGGGCTAAGAGTATAGTTGGATAGATTAACAATATTGCTGGGTTGGTTACGGGAACCATTGTTGTGGCCCCTTGTGGCATATAGTAGTTTAGATAGCTTAGTGTCCTTTTTCTTTTGTAGAGAAGCAAAGTGTGTGTTGTAAATGGCTGGTCTAGTTTTTGTAAAGTCCAGAGACAAACACCTACAAGATCTCTATCATGCATTCCTACAACTACAATACCCACCTGCTGAAGTGAAGAAACAGATTGACAGAGCCAGAAGAGTACCCAGAAGTCACCTACTACAGGACAGGCCCAACAAAGAAAATAACAGAACGCCACTAGCCATCACCTTCAGCCCCCAACTAAAACCTCTCCAACGCATTATCAAGGATCTACAACCTATCCTGAAGGATGACCCATCACTCTCCCAGATCTTGGGAGACAGGCCAGTCCTTGCTTACAGACAGCCCCCCAATCTGAAGCAAATACTCACCAGCAACCACACACCACACAACAAAACCACTAACCCAGGAACCTATCCTTGCAACAAAGCCCGTTGCCAACTCTGTCCACATATCTATTCAGGGGATACCATCATAGGGCCTAATCACATCAGCCACACTATCAGAGGCTCGTTCACCTGCGCATCTACCAATGTGATATATGCCATCATGTGCCAGCAATGCCCCTCTGCCATGTACATTGGCCAAACTGGACAGTCTCTACGTAAAAGAATGAATGGACACAAATCAGAGTCAAGAATTATAACATTCAAAAACCAGTTGGAGAACACTTCAATCTCTCTGGTCACTCGATTACAGACCTAAGAGTGGCTATCCTTCAACAAAAAAGCTTCAAAAACAGACTCCAACGAGAGACTGCTGAATTGGAATTAATTTGCAAACTGGATACAATTAACTTAGGCTTGAATAGAGACTGGGAATGGATGAGTCATTACACAAAGTAAAACTATTTCCCCATGTTATTTCTCCCCCCCACCCCACCCCCCACTGTTCCTCTGATATTCTTGTTAACTGCTGGAATTAGCCTACCTTGCTTGTCACCATGAAAGGTTTTCCTCCTTTCCCCCACCCTGCTGCTGGTGATGGCTTATCTTAAGTGATCACTCTCCTTACAGTAAAAAGAAGAGGAGTACTTGTGGCACCTTAGAGACTAACAAATTTATTAGAGCATAAGCTTTCGTGAGCTACAGCTCACTTCATCGGATGCATTTGGTGGAAAAAAAAAAAAACAAAAAAAACTTTTTTTTTTCCACCAAATGCATCCGATGAAGTGAGCTGTAGCTCACGAAAGCTTATGCTCTAATAAATTTGTTAGTCTCTAAGGTGCCACAAGTACTCCTTTTCTTTTTGCGAATACAGACTAACACGGCTGCTACTCTGAAACCTCTCCTTACAGTGTGTATGATAAACCCATTGTTTCATGTTCTCTGTGTGTGTATATAAATCTCTCCTCTGTTTTTTCCACCAAATGCATCCGATGAAGTGAGCTGTAGCTCACGAAAGCTTATGCTCTAATAAATTTGTTAGTCTCTAAGGTGCCACAAGTACTGCTTTTCTTTGTAAGGGAACTGTGTTATGGACCTCTGAGTAACCAGTGAAGTATAGCAAAAGGTAATTTGGGCTGGCTTGGTAAATCTAAGTATTGGAATATCCACTAGTTTTGAGAATTGTCTGCCCCATTCTTTGCAGTTCACCCTAATTGAGTGACCTCAGCTGGCTCCCCTGGGAGCTCAGTTCCCGGCAAGAAAAGTCTTTTTGACTGTATTTGTACAGCACCTGGTGCAATGGTTTCCTTGTCCATGATGGGCTTCTAGGTGCTACCGCAATACAAATACGAAAGAATTATGATAAATAATATATTGCCAATAGAAAAGATATTCAAAATTCAGATTATTACACTGTCCCTATGCATCCTGTCTTATCATCCTTACTCATGCTGAGCAGTATTTGAATCTTCATGTACTCCCACTCAAATCAATATGACTACTTTCAATGCAACATACTGTTTGATGGGCCTGATATTCCACTGCTCCGCACCTTGCATAGTCATTTAGACTTGTGCAAAGTGGTTGAAAATGGTATTAGATTCAAACATTTTATATCCACTATATACAGATATAAATGACTATACAAGGTACAAGGAAGTAGAGACTCAAGCTCAACCTGAATACAGGTGGCAGAATTGAGCTTTGTGTGTGTAACTATTGTTTGCTGTCCATATAATCTAGTATGTACATTTTCCTCCTTACTTTTCTGAGTACAGTGGTTCTTAGTCCTGCAATTCTGAGTAACTTCACAACTGTCCATAATCTAGAGAATGTACCATCACTTTCCCCTATCTCTGGTCACAAAGGGGTGAATTAGACACTGAGTGTTAATCTTGGCTATGTCTTTGCATTTTTCTTGTGGATTCAGATTAGACCAGTAACATTATTTTAACATTTTTAGTTTATTTGAATTTGTGTATGGGAGAGATTTCAAGAAGTCAATCAAATATTTGCATTATCCTTGTGCTCTGTAAGTGGAAGATGCTGTTTACAATCCCAGACTGTAGCCAATAGTTACTAATCTTTCAGTTCTGCCAAGATATGAGGAGAAAAACACCTCTAAACTCTACTGAAAACTATTAGGGCAGTGGTTCTCAACCTATTCACCATTTTGGGCTGCATATGGAGCTCTCTATGTGTTATGCGGACCACATCCACATAGTATATACTACCTGTATGGCCCTAAGGATGTCACATGAGGCGCAGCTGTGTGCTGTTTGAGCCGCAAATGGCCTGTGGGCCGTCATTTGAGAACCACTGGATTAGGCAAAGAGAACTTTTAGGAAGGACAGGATGGAATATGCGTGCGACTGTCTTGTTAAAGTTAGGACTGTTCCTTCTAAAAGAGAATAATTGGCATGGTTGCATTTCCAAACAAGCATTTTATAAACACTTTTCCAACATCTGGTTGTAAATCAACAACAGACTGCAAAGAAAAAGAAAAAGCTGCACTGCAGATTGTTACCCAATAAAGTCCTTACAAATCGTGTTGTTGCACATATCTGACTTAGCCATCTCTCTGGGTAGGCCTCTTCTACTGTTCAGGAGAACATGCATTTTTTGGTTGCATTTCATATTACATGAAAGAATCAAAATCTCAAAGCTGTATTCTGTTCTCATTTATTCCAGTGCTAATCCCATTAAAATCAATGAGGTTGCAGCAGTGTGAGAGGAGAATTTGTCCCAAAGTCTTCCATCTCTGAAGTTCTTTATTCTGTTACAAATAGAAATAATCTTTCCTTTCATTGAATTTAATGTGTCACAAATCGGATATTTCTCTGCAGAACGACAGCAATGCCTATGTGATATACAATGATGATGTCCCTCATTCAAAGCATTACAGCTGGAAACAAGGACACACTAAAGGTATAGGGATAGTACTGTTCTCTGCTTTTTTCTTTATGGATGAGAATTTCTGTCTTTATCTAGCTCTATATATTGAAAATGAAACCCCTGTTTAAGCCAAAGCGAAAGAGCAGTTTGTGTGGTAGTGTTTGTGGTGTAGGTAATATTAACACATGCCAATGCTGTATCTACATTTTTTGAATTTCCCTTCATGGCATCTGTGCTATAGAGCAGCTCCACATCTATAGTGCCCTTACACCCTTTTCACAGGCACTGAAATTGATATTCCTCACTTTTTGCAAGTAGAAAACCATACTCTTCCCTATGCCCAGTTGCGCAATGTGCTGCCAGCAACACTGGCTGGGACAGCAACAGCTTTTCAACTATCCTATGTGAGAGAATGAGAAATACAAACCTCCAAATTCTGCTCTACCGATGGAAAATTCCATAGGAGGTTAAGGAACTGAGCCCACGATTCAGGAAATGACTTAAGCATGTGGTTAAGTCCCACTGAAGTCACTTGGACTTAAGCAATGCTTAAAGTTAAACACATGCTTATGTGGTTTCTGAATTGGGGACTCAGTGAATTTCTAATTGTTCCAAGGAGGAAGGGGGCCAGATTTGGTCAGACTCCCTGTAGAATGAGCAGAGTCTTTGACCCCCTAAATCTTCAGATTGCAGATGTGATGAGGTCCCTGGAAATCTTGTCTCTTCTCTGCCTCCACGGAAGTATGCCTGCTGTGAGACCAATTTCTCCCCCCACCTGCTGCCTCCTCTAAGCCCCACTTGGGGAGGAATTTGCTCAGTGGTGGTGGACACCATGTTGACAGTGTGAGTTTTCTCTTACATGATGAATCCCTTTCAGGCTGGCTGAGGATCAGGTGCTATGGTGTGGAGACAGAGTCAATGCCATTATTCTTATGCTGTTAGATTTCTAAATATAATTTGGATGGGAAGTAGAAAAGGAGGTGTTGGCCTTTGCGCTCGTTAAAGATACCATGGTACTTTTCCGAAGTAGGGGATGAGCTCCAGTCAGATTCCACTGGAGAATGTATTAATCACTTTCTTTCCTAGCATGTAATGTAGCATTGTCATGAATCAGTGATTCTGTTCCATAGAGATGGCTGCACTTTGGTGATAGGTAAACTGATTCCTGTATTTATAGTTTGTAAAGTGCTTTGGGATCCTTTGAAAAAAATATGCTATAGAAAGGCAATACAATGGGAACTAAAATAGCTGGGTTGTATTTCTAGCTCTGCCACAAACTTTCTGGGACACCATGGACAAGTCACTTACCCTCTCTATGCCTCAGAGTCCACATTTATAAAATGGGTCTAAAAGAGGTTCGAGAGTCAAAAAGGGTACAAGGATTAATGCAATAATATTTGTGAAAAATTTAGAGATCCTTGAATGGGAGGCACTGTAGGTGTGCAAAGTGTTGTTGTTGATGATTTATTATCTATTAAGGTAATATATAATAGTAGCATAAATAAAGTTAAAATAGGACATTACCATCCAACTTGAGTTGTATTGTCCTCTGGTATTAGAACAGTACAATGTTCTTATGTATTTCCTAGATGGGTTTCTTAATTTATCTGCAATAACTGTACTTTGACAGGATTTCTGCTCTTGGACAAATCACAAGGTTTCTGGGGGATTCACAGCATCCCTCTGTTCCCTCCATTTCCTGAGGAGGGTTATGGATATCCACCAACCGGAAAGCAAAATGCACAGATGGCCATCTGTATAACATTCAGATATAACCAGTTTGCAGAAATAGGTATGGCAACCTCCTTCTTAATCAGTTTGTGTGTAAAGGGCTTTGAAAATGTAAAGCTTTGTAAAAAGGCATAATTCTCATTATTAATAGTAATAATTTAAACTTCCTTCATGATTTAAAACATCACATGGGCATTGTTGGAGCTGGAGTAATAGCACTGACACATCAGAAGTATATTGCAATGTTGTAGTCATGTTGGTCTGAAGGTATCAGAGAGACAAGGTGGGTGAGGTAATTTATTTTATTGGACAACTTCCGTTAGTGAAAGAGACAAGTTTTCGACCTACATTGAGATCTTTTCCAGGTAAAATATGGCATGTAGTAATAGCAAGGGTGGGAAGACAGGAATTTATATGAAGATTTTTTGTCACATAAAATATCAATACTAACACAAATGGAAATAAATCTTTTGATTACTGGCAGGTACCTCAGAATGTAATTCTGCTCTGAAAAGTAACTGTAAAAAGCATTGTGGGATGCAATGTTCATTGTCCCTCAATGCTTTTCATATCATGTGTGCTTGGTTTACAAGTCAAGAGATGTCTCACTGAATTACCAGCCCTGCAAACTCAACCTGGATTCTGAAAGTCAAGTTCTGTTCTTTCCTGATCACACATCTTCAGTGATAAAGATGCTGCAGGCCACATTACACCCCTGTATCGCAGTCTAAGTTCTAATCAGTTACACCTGTGAAACTCTTTTCCCAGCAACAGGGCTGCAGAAGGGTCCACGAAGGTGGACATAAACTCAGTGTCTCAATGCCCTGAATTTTAGGTGCCCTGCCAGTTATTGGAATCCACAGCCCTGAGTTAGGTGCCCAGGCTCTCTGTACAATGCATGGGAGAGATAGGCACCTAAGAATGCGATTCACAAAAGCCAACATGCTGGAGTGGGGAAACTATATAAATGAGCAAATAGGAAATGCTGAGGAGATGGGTGGCTTATATCCTGTTTCTCAAAGAGAGCTAGGCAGCTAACAGGAGGCACATCCTGCTACATGGGATTCACTCTTATAGAGTTAGGTGTCTAAGCCAGGTTAGTCCTTTCTTGCAAATAGCACTGGTGGTGCCCTTAAGCCCAGCATCACTGGAGCAGGGACTGGAACCTCAGTCTCCCAGGTGAGTGCCCTAACCACTGGGCTATAGAGTCATTCTCCCTTTTTCCCTGGCCCAATGTATATGTAAGTATTTTGTACAAACTGCAACAGGAAGCTCTAAGAAACATCTAGCCCAGATACCCCATAGCAGTGGTGGGCAACCTGTGGGCTGCATGTGACCAGTCAGGGTAATCTGCTGGCAGGCTGTGAGACAGTTTGTTTACATTGGCCGTCTGCAGGCATGGCTGCCCGCAACTCCCAGTGGCCGCGGTTCGCCGTTCCCGGCCAATGGGAGCTGCAGGAAGCGGTGGCCCACCACTGCCCCATAGCCCACTGATTAAGGAACTCCCCTGGATAGTAAGAGACCTGAGTTCAAATCCCTGCTCCACATCCGGCAGGGGAGGGATTTGAAACTGGATCGACCACATCCTGCGTGAATGCTCTGGCTATTTGGTAGAAAGGCTGCACCTCCTCCAGCTGTGTTTTGGGCAGAGCCTGATCTGGTAGGTGGGGAAATGCCAACCTGAGGATCCTGCTGGGGCTTATGCATGAGCTAGATGCTGGGCCAGGGGTTTTTGCGCATGCTCATCAACAGAAATTAGGCACCTAGAAGACTTTACCAGTAGCAACATAGGCACCTACAGTATAAGGCAGCAGCAAAGCAAGGATTTTGAAGATTTAAATTTTGGATTTAGGCACCTACAGTGGGAATTAAACACCTACATCTTTTTGTGGCTCTACCCACAGTGACCTTTCTGCAGCCCTATTGCTAGGAAATGGGTTTCACAGGTGTAATGACTGGAACTTAGACCCTGATCCTGCAGACATGCCTTTGCTTAACTTTACACATGTGACTTGCTTGTGTGTGTGACGTGTCTGCAGGACTGAGGCCTTCTTCACTCACTGTTCTGTCAGTGATGCACAAGAGGAAATAGAACCCAGCTTATGCTCTCAGCTGTGTTGAACTGGCAGGGCTAATAGGAATAAAAAGCAGTAGAAATATTTTTTGTCACTAAAGTCAGTAAATCTGATCTCGAACATACTAAAGAGACAGGATGTGAGGAGTGAAAAGGCACCAAATTTATAGTTACATTTGTCAGGTTAGAACCATACTTTAGAACTTAATCGCTTATCTTTAATATGTCCTAATCTTGTACTTATTAATGTCTTTGGTTTTGTTCAGACAAACAGTTGTTATGCTACAATCCAAACATCTATAACTGCTCCATCCCTGACATCTTTCACCTTGACCTCCCAAATCTGCAGAAGCTTTGTGTAGGTTCTGCACTGCCTCTAGTCCCTTGGCGCCACCTCTCCAAACTCCAGTCAGCCCAGGGAGAAAACTTCCTCCACTTTGCTAAATCACGCTTTTTTGTTGATGGTAAGAAAAACTGTCCTTATCAAATACACATTCTTGGGAAACGAACAAAACATTTTCTTGGAGGGAAACAGAGAAGTTCAATCACAGACAGGAACATAATAGTGGGTAGGGAACATTGTTGCATCATAATACTGACACTTTTGGAAACCACTAACAAATACACAAAATAGGAGATATACTAGTAGCAAGATAGAGCAAAGAGGAAAGCTGCATAGCACTTTGTATTGTAAGTGTTCACTGTAGGGATCTTCTAAAAACTACTCTACTTTTACTACTCAAAGGAAAAAATGGGCTTATGTGTTTCTTTTTTGCTGCTTCAGCATGTACAAAGAAGGTATGAAAGATTTCTTTTCTAGTGTGTGTTTGGTTGGTTGCTTGCTTTTCCCTGCTTATTCTTTGCATTAGAGATTCAGGCTGTCTCTTCTCTGGAAGACTCTAAGGTGGCTGGAGTACTAATGACATCTCAAAAACTAAGAGATTGAGAGCTGAGAAAATGAGAGGGGAAGGAAATATTAATCAGACTGTTTCAAACTACTTTTGTTCAGTTGTCTTTGTTAAACATCATTTTCCCACATCTTCTGAAATTACACAGATATCTATGTAGCCTGGATGGCTCAACAATTGCAGACAGATTTGTTAGCAGAATCCTGGCAGCATGATGGACAGGAGCTTCCCTCAAACTGCTCTCTCCAACACCACGTCTACAATATAAACCTCATTAAGACACCAGGGAATTCCACTTTCCATTCCTATTATGATCATTCTAAATGGTGTGTTTCCTGGAGATATGAAGATCTGTGGACGTGCATTGGAGACTTAAACCGTGCTCCTCAACAGGCTTGGAGAAGTGGTGGTTTCATTTGTACCCAGAATCAGTACGTTTACAAAGCTTTCAGACACATGATCTTCCATTACCATAGCTGTAATAACTCCTGAAGATGGATATGAATGAACCACAGTTCTCAAACACTGTACCCACCTATTACATAGAGTATGGAGATTCCCCTTCAGGTGTAATTCTGCTCTGAAAAATGGCATTGTAAAGTTCTGTGTTTGTCTCTTGAATCATTTCTGCAATAAAAGTGCTCAACTTTTTACAAGTAAAAAATTTGGTGTTTTTTTTTTCTAGCTTCCACATCCAGTCATCTTCATTGGGTCTTCCACTGCTACCTTTGTATCTGTCACAGCCTTCCCACCTAAGTCCTGTTAGTCCGGGAAACACAAACCAAACCAAAACACCACCAGCCACAGCAAAACAAACCCCCAACGAGCACCACAACACTGCCAACGTTTTTACCACCAGTTGTCCCTCCTGAATGCTGGTCTTGAAGGACCCTCTGGCAGCTTATCAGTAAAGTCATGCAGTTTGTTGGAATTCATGTGGTTATATTTCAACTGTGAGCCCCGGGTAATTGGCAATATGAAATTGTAAGGTGGCTGAGGGATAAGCCTTCCTGCCAAAGAGATTGAGGCGCATCCAGTCCCTGTCATAGGGCGTTGCCCTGGAATGATGTTGTCAGCCACAAGAGTTTATAGCATCCACTATGATGGAATTAGGTGGCGGATGGGAGAAAAGGAACTCTGATTCCTTTGTGGGGACATAATATTTCTTGGCCGCATGCTTACACGTCAGGGCTACTGATGCCAGAGTTTGCCACACTGTTTTAACTGGATCTAAGATGGCTTCATTGATTGGAAGAGCAATTTTCAAGGAGGAAAAGAGTGGGGCTGAGCACCCCCGGGCAAAGGAAAAAGCTGGTGCCTTTGCTATCAGAGGTACTGGATACTGACGGTCGTCATGAAGTGTGGGTGCCAGATTGTAGTCTCAGTGCCGGCAGTGCTGAGAATACCAAGCGAGGTAACAATTGCATTTGGCTAGCCCTGGGCTCACTGAGGGGACTTTCCGCTCTCTTTTTCGACTTGTGAGAGGCATCCCCAGTCCATTTCTTCAACCCTCTATCCTTCAAAGTCAAATGTTGAGGGAAAGACTCATGCCTGCCGAAGATTGGGTTTGGAGAGCTGCCTCCATAAAGATGATTTTTTTGGCAAAGCTGTCTGTCCTTGCGAGATCTCGGCCAGAGCTGCTGGCAGAGGGGAACAGTTCTGTGGGATTTGGCCCTTGCTGAGGCAGTGGATGCACTGGAAATGCTTGTCCACAACCGTGATCGCCTCATTGCAAGAGCGGCACTTTTTGAAACCCAAAGAGCCAGGCATACCCTTGCCCAGCTTCCTCCCCTCTTCCCCCTACCCACGGGGATTGACAAAAGAACAAACTCCTTTCTTCTTCTTTTTTATTTGTGTGGGGGTTTTATAAGAAAATGGCCAAATAAACAGTAGAATGAGAAAAGAAACAAAAGAGGCTTCAAAGGAAACTAAAGGTTAGCAAATGTAAGAGCATTAACAATCCACAAACAGACAGCTAAAGCTCTGTCTCTAGCCAGTGGTGGTTGAGAAGGAACTGAGGATGGTTAGCCCACGTAAGTTGACTAGTCTCATGGCACATGAGGAGAGACAGCACCTGGGCAGGCCTCACAAACAGTGCTACTGAAGTTCTCCAATCAGCAGTGCAGGGATACAGACTCACCTACAGTGGAACACTCACAGAGACACTACTCGAAGAAGAAACTACTCTTCTGCAACAAATAAGTAAATTAATAAAATGCTTTTCCATATGGGCAAATTAAACTGCGTTGGGGGAAATGTTCTGTTCTCAGTCTTCCTCTTCCACCAATACATATCTGCAGCAGGTAGAGAAACAAAAATTGGGAAATACAAACATTACATTTTAAGACCTATCAGTAGCTTCCTGGTAGCTTGCTGAATTCAAACACAAGTGGTATCAAAAGGCAAGAGGGCAGCATGTATAATGGTGATTGCTGAGGTATCTTGGCCCACCAGAGAATCACAACATGAAGTACTGGCTGCAGTGCTTCCAACCCCCCTATCTCAATGAAGAAAAGATGGTTTATCCCACTGGTGCAGACCAACTTGAGCCTCACTGCCTAGACATCCCTTAGAGGCTCTTCTCTCCTTTCCCTGGAGGATCTTGCTTCCCCATCCAAAACTGGATTATTCCCATCCCTAATCACTCCCAGGACCCCACCCCCTATCCAACTCCCCTGCTCCCTGTCCCCTGACTGCCCTGACCCCTGTCAACACCCCCACCCCCTGACACGCCCCCAGGACTCCCACGCTTTATCCAACGCACCCGTCCCCCGAACCATCCAACCCACCCTGCTCTCTGTCCCCTGACTGTCCCCCGAGACCCTCTGACCCTTATCCAACCCCTCAGCCCCGGCCTGGCACCCTTAACACACTGCTCAGAGCAGCATATTGGAGCCAGACACGCTGATGCGCTGACCCGCCGGAGAGCACAGACCCGCCCTCCCAGAGCGCTGCTTTACCGGGTTATATCCGAATTCGTGTTATATCGGGTCACGTTATACTGGGGTAGATCTGTATTTTTGTCTCATGAGAAGACCAGACTGGCTGCTCCCTGGAGGGATGGGAGAGTGACAGGCAGTTCTCCGGGTGGGACAGGAAGATGGACTGGCAGGGAGATGGGGGAGTGGAGAGGATCATCTGCTGTGGTATGGAAGAGTGTTAGTGCTGCCCCTTCTTGAGATGGCAGAGCAGAGTGGCTGGTCCCATCAGGAACCACACAAACAGCCTGTTGAATGAATGGTCTGCTCCCAGCAGAACAGCAGAGTGAACATGCTGCTCCTGGCAGGAGGGGAAGGAGAAGGAAAGAAAAGAAATAAAAATGGAGAAAAGAGAATAAAATTGCAATTATCAGGTCTCAGAGCAGGAGAATGAAAAGGCAGGGTGGAGAATTGTGAATTTGTAACAAAATGTAGGGAGAAGATGAGAAGAATATTGAGAGAGAACACGAGAAGAGCCTGAACAGAAATCAACAAGGAGACAGTAATTTACTGAATAATTTATTCTAAGCAAAATAAAACAATTGGAGTACGATTTGTTTTTATGAGTAATTGGATACAGGCTGCAGAATTGCTTTGGTGGGACTTCCGGCAAGATCCTCATATCATCTTTCAACGTCTGTCCCTCAGCTTCAGATCAACAACATCGCCTTGTAATCAGGCAGAGCAGCAGCAACAGCCCACTCTATGGGGCTCAAGTAAGGGTGAGCACCCCACACAATCTATGGGGCTCAGGTAAGGGTTAGTGAGGAGTGCAGGCCTCTTGGCCTAAGAAGAGGGGATACTGCCACCCAAGAGGTGGGGTGACGGGGGACACGGGCCCGCCCAATTCCACCACATCCCAGCCCAGGACCCTAACTGTGGCGGAGTGGTTTTTCTCTTGCCTAGCTTATCCATTTGTTTGTATTAGTCTTTGCCTTTTTGTTGTTTGACACATGTCCATTTGCCTTAAGCTTCTCCATTTATTTGTAGTCATTTCTAAAAAATTGATACATACTTTAAAAAAAAAAAAAAAAGGATCAGCCTGACACAAATACCCAGCAGGGAAATTTCAGCCTGAACTGTTTAAATCTGACAAAGTTCTAAGCAACTGAAAACAAGATCTTATTGTCAGCAACTGGGATGTGGGCAGTCTGACTTACTGGTTAGAGTTGGAGTCTGGGCTAGTGGTCAGAGCCAGGGCCAGGAGTTGGATCCAAGGGTCACAGCCAGAGACAAAAGTCATTAATCAGAGACAAAGGCTGGAGTTGAACCAGGAATCAGTAATTGGAGCAAAGGGTCAGAGCCAGAATGAGAAGACAAAGAGCGGAGCCAAGGCTCAGAGCCGGAGTCAGAAGCTGAGCAAGGGAGCAAGTCTGGGAACAAGGTAGACACAGGAATAATCACAGCTGCAGGCGTAAGCACTGAGCAGCCAGCAACATGCTCATGCTGCTGGGTTTAAGAGCTCATCCACTGGTTCCCTTCAGCCACCTGTGTTCATTAGTCTAGCTAGTCCCAGGCTGTTGCAGACCTTCATTTCTGACACTGATTATGGGAACCTCAACTGTAGGAGGTTCTCCACCTAAAATCCACCCCCTCCCCAAAAAAAAGTAATATAAAGTAACTCTGTTAACTAATTTGTTTTAAATTAATTCATTTTTTTAAATTACGGTTTCCGATAAAGCACCCTTTCAATATGTCAGATTTATTTTAAAATTCCTTTTAAAATATTTTATAGGGGTTTTTCTGCTCTTCTGTTGATATTTCAGAGAGTCATAGAATTTAAGAACAGAAGAGAGCATTATAATTATTTAGTCTGACCTACTACACAACACAAACTGTTCAGAAACAATCTACAATCAAACAGTTATTTGTAGGAATTACCTGGTGAATAATTTGGGACAAAGATGAAATTTTCAGTTGTTTGTGAGCTATTCGCAAACAGATAAAGAGGCAAAATGTAATTTAAAATGATTTGCTATGAATTCTACATCCTGTCCTATTTATTACCTAAAAGCCACTCCAATACTACATAAAAATTATTTAATAGCAATTTACAGAAAACAAAGAAACTTCATGAAAAGAAAAAAGTTAGTAAAATATTTAGAATATTTGGATAGAAATTAATCATACTCCCAGTGTCGGATAAACTCTTTTTTCCTCAGTACTAGCAGGTATGTTTTATTACTATAGTACAAGCCATGTCTAATTACCACTAACAAAAAGGCACTAGCATCTGCCTCCCGCACAGCACAGCACAGTTGCTCTACAAGTAATGCAGGTATTTTTTCAAGAAACTAAGATGTATTAGCCCTTGCCTAGATCTGCTGTTTACCAGCTCATGATTACAAAGACAGGCTTTGGTCCAACAGGTAAAGAAATCCCAAAGATTCAGTGTGGTCTGGCTCCTCCCTTCTATGAGGATGTGCTCTGCTTCACGCTGCTTTGTCTCCGCTTTTCTGATTTAGCCCAGGTTCTATTCTTTAGGTGTGGTCCAGTCTAGGTTGGCTCATATCCTACAGGTCTGATGTGGTCCAGTTTCCCTCCTGAGGAGCAGGTCTGGTCTGTAGGTATCCCATGGTGAGACTGGGATTTTGTGGTTTTATTAGAAATTGGAAATCACAGAGCAGCTCAGTTCATCTTAGAATTTTATTTCTTGCATTTAGACAAAAATATGAGGGCAGGATATTGCTTTGATTTTACTTTTATTTGGCTTCATGTGGAAAATGACTGTATTCAGATCCTTGGATACAGTGATATTCAAATGTTCAAAGATAAAAAGAAGTTTGGAAGTGAACAGGTTTTTTTTCTTAAAGATCTAACTTGCTGCAATAAACTTGCCCAATGATATTAAAAAGGTAAAATGTTTTATTTTATTTTAGAAAGGACATTTTTTCCTCACTTTATACTTAGCTATGTAGAGTATAGAATTCTGCATTGTGGTATGGCCAATTTACAGAAAGCAATTGTACTTACTTGAAAATGGATTTCATCTCTTTAATCTTTGTTAGCCCAGTTAACAAAATCTGTCTGTGCACACACTTCTTTATATAAAGTTGGTTGTACTTGGAGCTTGAACAGTGGCTGATGAGGTTTGTAGTGAGACCTTCCTGGCCAGCTACTAGGACTGGCCAGATGCTGGGGGCTACACGAATGGAAACCAGAATGGTAGGAACCATTGTGTGCATGTGTGAGACCCCCAGTTAGGTTTTAATTATAGGTTCTGGGCTCCAATCTGCAAGACTCCATAGGTCACTAGTGAACTATTGGATAGCCCAAAGATGCAAGGTCCAACCCCCAGGCAAGGAAATTATTTTGGAGGGCATTTTGGCGGAAGACTTCACATTCCACACCTTTTTGTAATTGATAGAGAGGAGCACTGCTAGCAACCTATTTTTAATGGTAATGGTTTACATTTACCTTACATTTCACCTTTCATCTAAAAGGTTCTCAAAGAGCTTTATAAATGATGGGTCTGCTCTTGTGCACTTTCCCAGTTAAACCTGTGTAGGAGTCTATGTAGGTAGAAAGTAATGCTCCATATTGGAATTTGGTCAGGAGATCAGGTCTAACACCTCTTCTCTCATGAATTTGTGTTCGATATTTGGCACTTTTCTACTCATCAGTCTGTTGCCTGCCTAACGCAAAGGTCCAGATTTGTAAAAGTGTACAGATGTTGTTCTGCTCAGTGTCACAAAGCCTAAGTGATTTAGACAGCTAAATCCCAGTTTGCTTTTCAGTGAGACTTGGGATCCCATGTGCCTCAGTCACTTTTAAAAATGGAACTTTGTCTTCCAAGTCATTTAGGCCCAGATTTTTCTCTGCTTCTTAAGGCAGGACCTATGAATGGACTTTTAAAGGTATTTAGTAGGGCTGTCAAGCAATTAAAAAAATTAATTGTGATTCATCACACTGTTAATAATAGAATACCATTTATTTAAATATTTTTGGATGTTTTCTACACTTTCAAATATATTGATTTAAATTACAACACGGAATACAAAGTGTACATGCTCACTTTATATTTATTTTTCATTACCAATATTTGCACTATGAAAAACAAAAAAAATAGTATTTTTTTCAATTTACCTAATACAAGTACTGTTGTGCAATTTTTTTATCATGAATGTTGAACTTAAAAATAAAAGGAGTACTTGTGGCACCTTAGAGACTAACAAATTTATTTGAGCATAAGCTTTCGTGAGCTACAGCTCACTTCATCGGATGCATTTTTGATGAAGTGAGTTGTAGCTCACGAAAGCTTATGCTCAAATAAATTTGTTAGTCTCTAAGGTGCCACTAGTACTCCTTTTCTTTTTGCGAATACAGACTAACACAGCTGCTACTCTGAAACCTGAACTTAAAAATGTAGAATTGTGTACAAAAAACCCCTGCGTTCAAAAATAAAACAATGTAAAACTTTATAGCCTACAAGTCCAATCAGTTCTACTTGTTGTTCAGCCAGTCGCTTAAACAAGTTTGTTTACATTAGCAGAAGATAATGCTGCCTGCTTCTTGTTTACAATGTCACCTGAAAGTGAGAACAGGCATTCTCATAGCACTGTTGTAGCCGGCGTCACAAGATATTTACATGCCAGATACACTAAAGATTCATATATCACTTCATGCTTCAACCACCATTTCAGATGACATGTCCATGCTGATGACGGGTTCTGCTCGATAACAATCCAAAGCAGTGTGGACCAACGCATGTTCATTTTCATCATCTGAGTCAGATGCCACCAACAAAAGGCTGATTTTCTTTTTTGGTGGTTTAGGTTCCGTAGTTTCCACATTAGTGTTGCTCTTTTAAGACTTCTGAAAGCATACTCCACACCTCATCCCTCTCAGAATTTGGAAGGCAATTCAGATTCTTAAATCTTGGGTCAAGTGCTATAGCTATCTTTAGAAATTTCACATTGATATCTTCTTTGCATTTTGTCAAATTTGCACTGAAAGTGTTCTTAAAACAAACAACATGTGCTGGGTCATCATCTGAGACTGCTATGACATGAAATATATGACAGAATGTGGCTTAAAACAGAGCAGGAGACATATAATTCTCCCCCAAAGAGAGTGCAGTCACAAATTTAATTAACACATTATTTTTTTTAACGAGCATCATCAGCATGGAAGCATGTCCTCTGGAACGATGGCTAAAGCATGAAGAGGCATATGAATCTTTAGCACATCTGGCACTTAAATATCTTGTGACACCAGCTACAACAGTGCCATGCAATCCTGTTCTTACTTTCAAGTGACATTGTAATTAAGAAGTGGGCAGCACTGTCTCCCATAGATGTAAACAAACTTGTTTTTCACAGCGATTGGCTGAACAAGAAGTAGGACTGAGTGGACTTGTAGGCTCTAAAGTTTTATGTTTAGTTTTTTGAGTGCAGTTATGTAACCAAAAAAACCTACATTTGTAAGTTGCACTTTCATGATAGATTGCACTACAGTACTTGTATGAGGTGAACTGAAAAATAGTACTTATTTTGTTTATCATTTTTACATGCACATATTTGTAATCAAAAATAATAATATAAAGTGAGCACTGTATACTTTGTATTCTGTGTTGTAATTGAAATCAATATATTTGAAAATGTATAAAAACATCCAAAACTATTTAATAAATTTCAATTGGTATTCTTTTGTTTAACTGTGTGATTAATCATGATTAATTTTTTTAATCACAATTTTTTAAGTTAATTGTGTGAGTTAACTGCGATTAATCGACAGCCCTGGTATTTAGGTGCTTAAGTGCCATTGAAATCAGTGAGAGTTAGGCACCCAAATACCTTTAAAAATCTGGCTCTTAGGCCTTGCAGCTATGAGCAGCACACTGCTTAAATACCTTTACAAATCTGAGCTAAAGATGCACAGCTACAGAGTTCTAGAGACACTGCATGGCATGAGTAATGATGTGTGTTCAGAATCAATGGGAAGTCTGAATAGGGATTTTGTTGCTTTCTTCCTGCATTATTTCTTCCATTAAGTTAGTCTAACAGCAATGAGCAGGCTGTCCACAGACAATAAATTACCTGTTTAACCTAGGAAGAGGTGGTAATGAAATGTTCAGGAGGATCCCTCAGCTTTTTTTCTCAAATAGGAGAGGTGGATCATCTTTTTTGGTCTAAAATTAATATTAGTAATATTATCTAGTGTGTATTCATTTGAATGATATCCATATGGCCTTATCTCTCATTGAATAAATGGCCAATAATCAACTTTTTTTAAACTTTGCATTTTATTTTCCCATTAAAAGTTACATAGATACACTAAAAGCCCATGCAGTCATTAAATTATAAAGCAGAAGAATAGTAAAGATCTGAAACTCTCAAGTGTAATACAATAAACTTCACAGAAAGAACAAAGGAATGTCCCAACACAGAGTTAAAAGTACTACAGACAAAACTAGTCAGGTCAAGTGAGCAGTTCAGGCAAATAACAGCACATCTAGTGAGCAGTTCAGGCAAATAACAGCACATCTGGAACAAATTCATACCTTGGTGTAATTAGTCCTATCGTCTTTAAGGAGGTGACATATGGTGATGAGCAATGGCTGTCCTCCAATTTCATGTGGCATTTAAGGCAAGCAGATGAATTCTTTTGTGCAAGAAAGAGAGAGAGATGCTCCTATGTTGTAAGCAATCTCAGTTTACCAAGCACCCAATTCAGGATGTGTTCCCCAATTTTTATTGCTACTCAAAGCACATGATCAGATCGAGTAGGGAAAAATAAGTCTAAATGTATTACGTGAGAAGTATAATGCGCAATATCTTTTGGGGTGAGATTTTCAAGCATGCCTAAGTGATTTAGGCAGAAGTCCCACTGAATTTAATCTCCTATGTCATTAAATTGCTTCTAAATCCTGTCCTTGGAAACTAAAAGCAGCACTTACAAGATGACTGGAGTTGAGCAAGATTTATGTTGTGCATGTGTTAGCTGCAGGTTATGAACATGTAGGAATGAGATTAGCTGATTTAACTATTTAATATCTTTGCTCAAAACTATGTCCTGGAGTAACTAAATATTTTTAACAAGTTGTAAATAAAGTAGACTTTGTCTACCTATTTTTTCCACAAAAAAGCAATAGCTCACTTATTGGGTTGACTCCTGCTCCTGCATGTTCAAAAGTAACAACAAATTAAATTAAAGAAGATTTCAAGAACCCACAGAGATAGCCCAATACCTTTAAACATTTAAATGATTAACACAAAAGCAATTATACAGCTGCATAATCCCCACAGATGTTTATTTGATTAGCAATAATGTGGCAGCTGTGTAATCAGAATACTTGTATAGAAATTAGGTAATATATGTACTATTAATATTGTAAAGAAGCTATAATATATAGGTATGTAGAATTTTGTTTCATTTCTTCATTTGCTTCATGAAGAAAGCTGGGTTCAATTTAATTTGCATTGGAAATACAAGTAATAATTCTGCCTTATTAAATTTACAATATTAAATCAGACCCTCAACTGTGTAAATAAGTGTAATCCACTGAAGTCATGCCAGTTTACACCACCTAAAGATTTGCTCTCATGATTATAAATTAATTTTGTTAATGAAAAGAATGCATTAATGCACAAACATTAATAAATAATAATAATTTGTAGAACTTATTTAGGATTTTAAATGAGCAAAGCACCTTACAGACTTTAACTGATTAACTGAAACTTTCATCATATGCCTGAAAATAGTTCTCTTCTAATGAACTGATTTTAATATTTCTTGCTGGGATTTTCAAAGGAATCCAAGAGAATTATGTACACAAATCCTATGGCGATTCAATAGGATTTGGAAATCTGAATTCCTTAGGCTCCTTTCAAAATCCCAATCTCTGTAATTTGTGGAGGCAAAAATCAGGCAATATACAAAAAAGCTCAATGAATGGAATGGATACATTCTGAAAAGAAAGCCACATGATAAATTAATCTTATATGTGTGACTAGAGCTCAAATGTTTAGTTTGCCCCCTGTTGAAACATCCATCCAATTCACTGACATTGCTTCTCATCTCTTGTATTTTAGGCTTGCTCTTCTAAGCACTTCTTCCTACGGACTACGCACGTACAAGAACCATAGGGAGTCTCCACTGGGATCAGAACCTGAAATGACATGACATACACATAAATACACATACACATAAATAATTCTTCTCCAGCTGGAGTATCCATTAGCTTCAGAGGTATCATAGAACTAAAATCAATATTCATTAGAACCTGAGGGCACTCAACCAATCATAAGATCAAGCCCACATGGACTATTCCTGACGTTATTGAAGTCAATGGGAGATTTGTTATGGACTTAAATGGGAGCAGGAGCAGACCTATACTGGCTATTCAAAGGATGCCAGGATAAGAGTACTGGGGGAAGGGGACTCAGACCTGAAGAGAACAGAGAACAAGGGAAGACTAATCCATTCCTCTATCAAAAGTGGCAATCATAAAATCAAATAGCCTGATTATCTTCTCACTTATACCCGGTTTGCATCAGTGTAACTTCATTAGGTCAGCTCCTCAGCTGGACCTGGGCAGTCCAAGAGCCACTGAGGGAAAGGTGTATAAATGTTTTACACCACCTTCCTTCCTTGCCCCCCACAAAATTGGGAGTTGTAACCCAGTTTTAACTTGTTCCCAGTTGCAACAAAATATCAGAGGGGTGTTCTGGCAGCTGGGGAGTTCTGGAATAAATTCATAGATACCAAAACAAGAAGGCGCCATTGTGATAATCTAGTCTAATCTAACCAAAGAGAGTGCATGGGAAGCCAGTTAAACTAGTTTTATGACCCCTTTGCAAGACAAGAGCAGTACAAATGAGCCACACTGGGGTCAAGAATTGGCTTGCTGACCTCAATGGCTTTACTTTCAATTTACAGCAGTATAAGTGAGAAGAGATTGAACTTTATGGGTCAGAGACAGAGAAACTTCCCTTTCCCCCACCCTTAGCCTCATAATGTGATGATTGATTCCTTAATTCTATTGTACAGAAGTTATCTGGGAACTGTGCCTGTTGCAGTGGACTGGGTTTTTTAGATGATTCTGTACATTTAATGTTTTAAACATCTCCTCACCTCCTTTTCATTGGTCAATCCCAGTTTCTTCAAGTCTGTGAAGAAATAGTGAATGTTGTTCAAGATGACTTCAGTCTCCTCTATCTGAAACCATAAAATTGGTATCCACAATTTGTCACGCTACTTTCAAACAGACAATCTAATACATTTTCCGTTAGTTGTAAATGTAAGTGGGGGAATGGTCCTGCTATTGTGGGGAACTATTCTGACTTTTGCACTACCCTGGTGAAATGGGCTAGTGGAAGGATTTGAGTCCTCGCTTCCACTTCCTTTACCCAGTGGCCTCCCTGCCCTTGAGGACTCCCCTTCCACTCTCCTGTCTGGCAGAGTCCTTGTAACCCCAACAAGGCTGGGCCCAGGATTTCTGGGGGGGCTTGACCCCCAACCTTGCTGGGTCACCTAGGACAGGGGCTAGAGTGTCCCCACTCCGGGGTACTCTCTCTGCACTGGACACTTCCCTGACCCACTGATCACTGCATACAATTTAAAGCAAATACATGTAATCAGCAATTAGTTTAAAAAGGAATAAGGGAAAATGGGAAAGGTTAAAGGAAAACACATCACCCTGCTCTATGGCAGGGAACATCACAAACAGTGTCTCTGGAATGTCAGGGCAGTTCACAGTCTGTTCCTTGTAAGTCCCAGGCCTTCTTCTCAGGCCCTGGCTGTGCTGCAGGGATGCTGTGGGTTGGACACTTGCTCTGACGGTGGCCACACGCTCTCAGGCTCTAGGTGGCAGGACCCTTCTTCCAAGTGTCGCCCCCGCCCTGTCGGGGTTAGGATCCAAGCCTAGCCTGCAGGGCCTCTTGGCTGGGGGCATCTCCCCGCGCTAGGTCCGCTGCCCAGGGTCCCCCTCACTCTCCCCAGCTGCTCACCGCACCCAGCTCCAGACTGGTCCAGCCCCAGGTCCACCACTCTGTCTCAGCACTGCTACTGCTCTGCCTCCAGCTCCCTGGGCTGCTTTTCTGGCCCCTCTGGCTCTGGTTGCTACAGCTCTGCTCCCAGGGCAGGTCTGCTCTCTTTGGGCTGGGGCTGTGTCTCTAGCTCTGTGGCCGCGGCTCTGCTCCCAGCAGAGGATCTGCTCTTTCTAGGCTGTGTCTCTGGCTCTGTGGCTGCAGCTTTGCTCCCAGCACAGGGTCTGCTCTCTCTGGGCTGCTTTTTTGGCCCCTCTGGATCTTGCACAGCTTTGCTCCCCAGCTCAGCTTGAGCCCTTGCTTTCTCCTAAGCTCAGCCCCACACTGTCTGACCCAAGCAATTCCAGCTCACACGCAGAACTGGGCCCTCCCTGGCCTCCTGACTCCCTGATTAGCCTGCCTGCCCTGTCAATCAGGCTGACCTGGAGCATTGGAGCCTCTTTCTTTTTGGTACTGGGAGCTAGTCAACCAAAACACCCCCCCCTGAATATTAGTAAGGGGACAACAGTCCCCTTACATAAAGAAAAACAGTTGAACGATCACAAAAGGAAGGGGAGCGCGGAGGATAAAATAGACCAATTTTAGAAACACTTGAACATTATTCTGTAACATTTTTTCTTTTTCTTTCTGAGCCTACTCCTGTGAAGTGCTGAGTGCCCTTTACTGCCATTCTCTTTACAGGAAGTGCTCTACACCTCACCGGGTTGGTATTCTGTGTGCATGTTCAGTTTTCAAAAATGGCTAGCTGCGTCTTCTGGCAGTTTCATGTTTTACTTAGTTTATCTAGACCAGTTCACGTATAACTCACATGGGCTCAGTCTGAACTTCTCGGTGGACCCCACTATTATATTTATTTTATGAGCTAAATATTAAATGGTGAAAAAGATACCTGAGGAACTCTTGCCAGGATGAGCTTCTGAATATCATTGACAGTCTTCTGGTAAGAGGGTGAGTATTCCCCACACTCAGGTGGCCCAGAAAATGCCTCAAGGACACACTCATGAACAGTGCCCCTTAAAAATATTGTATGAAAGTAAAGATCTAAAATTACCAGTGAAGCATTTCATTAATTGCCGTTATGCTTGCCTTTTTTTCTCTAATATTTTGTTTGGTTATGATTGTAGTTTTCCGCATCTTCCTAACACCAGATATGACACAGGGTTTATACTAAGCCCACTCCCTTGCCACTTCTGCCAATTTTTCCCCAACCTCCCTACCCCCAGTCTTACAATTCTGCAAATAAGCATTTTATTTAAGGTATTTAACAAATTTGATGTGACTTCATATTTTGCAGAGGTGCTCTGTATTCAAATAAGAACTACCCAGATCATCAGCTGGTGTAAATTGACACGACTCTACAGTGGATCTAAGCCAATTTACACCTACTGACAATCTACCACTCAGAGCCTTATTTTCAGAAACACTTGGACACTCACAACTTCAGTTGAAGTCAATGGGAGCTGTGGGTGCTCAGCAGCTGTGAAAATCAGGCCTAGAGAATTTAAATACGGCAGTTTTAATTGTAACAAAAGCAAACTGCAGTTGCTTTTTGGGCACCGTCTGTGCAGTGCTTACTGCCTGTGGAAGGTTTATCTTTTTTCTTTTTTTTTTAGAGGAGTTTAGAATAATACATTTGCCAGCAGACATAATTCAATTCAGTACGTACCATACACAGTCAAAGTCAATATCTTGGCACTTGCCATAGCACCACTTGCAGAATAGTTCTGCACTTAAAACCCTATCTGTTGTCTCAGGCAGTGTGGTGTATTTGTCCCTGCAGAAGCCTTCAAAGCCAGATTGTGTTGTTTTCTTAAGTTTCAGATCTTTAATTCCAGAAGAAATAAGTGGACAACCTGTGATCCAAAAATATCAGAAGGAAAAGATGAGCTTCTATTCATGCAGGGAGATGGGAACTCTTTGGCAGGGGTGAGGTCAATTCCATAGCCATGCAGCTTTCACCCCAAGCTGCAATTGTATGTATTTGTGTGATACTTAGGTATTGTTAAAAATTATTTTCTGCACACACTTAGGTAGCTGAGATCCAACTTCTAAACATTAGAAGTTAGCATTTGATCCTGAAAGGTGCTAAGCCCTTCCTCTAAAGGGAGGCACACTCCTGATACAAGCCCCATTAAAGTCAATAAGAGGATCATAACTATCTCAGTACCAGCCAAATTGCTTGACTTTTTAATTTGAGAAGATTTTTTGAATGAGAGGAAACTTAAGGAGCTTGGCTTGTTTAGCCTAACGAAACAAAGGATGAAGGGAGATATGATTGCTCTCTACAAATACATCAGAAGGATAAACACCAGGGAGGGGAGATGAGTTATTTAAGTTAAGGACCAATGTTGGTGCAATGGATATAAATTGGACAAGAACTATTTAGGTTTGAAATTTGATGAAGGTTTTTAACCTTCAGTGCTTTCCAAGGAATGTAGTGAGGGCAAAAAAACCTAACTTGTTTTAAGACTGCACTTCTCAAGTAAAGGGAATGGAAGGTATGATGGCATTGCTTGCAACAACATATGGCCCATCTGCAACAGCTATTAGCAAATATCTCCAATGGCCAGATATGGGACACTAGAGGGGAGGGCTCTGAATTACTACAGAGATTTCTTTCCCGGGCCTCCACATGCTCAGGGTCTAACTGATGATTTCAGGACTTGAGTAACTCAGCCAGAGTTTATGGACCTGCTACAGCAGTGGGTGGGTGAAGTTCTATGGGCCTGCAATCTGCAGGAGGTCAGACTAGGTGATCATGATCATCCCTTCTGGCCTTAAAGTCTGAGTCTGTGACCACCTTGGGATGTTCAGATGTCTAATCCTTTTGATTGTTTTGTTTCACTATAGGACTAAGATATTTCTGAGCAAGAGAAGCTAGTTGTTTGTTTGATCTCAGGTAACAATTAAATCTCTTTCAGGTTTGAATGGTTGATCTGTCAAAAGGCTTTCCATTAAGATACTTAAGAATTATTACTATTGACAATTGAGAGGTATTTCATTTTTTTAAGCCCTGGAGAAGCCCAGGCCCCACATACATAGCAATATGATGTATGTAAAGCATGTGACATCAAACTTGCAACTACACCAAAATGTCTCCAAAACTGAGACGCTACAGGTCCAAAAGGAAGTCTGTTCTTCTAAACCAGATAAGGATAAATTTCTTTCTGCTGGTAGGGACTGGATGGCTCAATGGCAAAGGGGTATAGTCTTTGAAAGGTGCTTACACTCTGAAAAATGATTGTGTAAAAATGGCATCGTGAGTAGAGGATGGTTGGAAGTTTTCCATCAAAACTGTTTTTGACAGATAATTGAGTTTTCAACAAAACAAAATTTGTCATGAAAACTGCTCCACATAAAATACTGAGATTTTGTTGCACCATTTTTGCAGAAAAACAAAAATATGTTTTTGTGTCAGGGTTTTTTTTTGGGGGAGTTGTTTGTTTGTTCTACCAAAATTTGACATTTTTGTATAAAAATAATTTCTCACCAATTCTAATCATGAGATCTATTTTTATTCTGTCTCAGTGATTTTCACATTATCTATCATCTTAAGATCATTACAATAATTTCTGAGCTCTTATGCAATGTTTATCAATACCCTATTTTATGCTATTACTATTACTCTCTCCAGTGGGCTCGGTGCCACTAGAGGGGACAGAAAACCACACTCAGGTGGTGTATGGGTTACATACTTCCCCTAGCTGAGGAAGCGCATCCCAAGCTTCAGAGACTTCCCAGTTGAAATCCTGGGTGAGTCCCCCTTTGTAATACTAACAGACCCCGGTCATTGGCGGATGGGATCGAACCGGTGGCCTCTGGAGCTTAGTGCATGAGCCTCTACTACATGAGCTAAAAGCCATGTGGCTGTTTGCAAAGGCTGTAGAGCAAATTTGTTAATCTCTCTCTCTGTCTCTGCCTCTAGATGGGACAGAACACCACACCCAGGAGGTGTGTGGGTTCCACAATCACTGCCCAGGAGGCTGTGGCCACCAGAAAACCCCCTGGTAGCTGTATGGCCAATTTCTTTCCAGGTCTAACAAAACTGTGAAATAGGGAGGAGATTGGATGTTTCATAGGATTGGTAATGGGCTACAGAGCCTTTTATCTCTAGGTTACAAGTTTGAATCCTGCCTCAGTCATCAGCAATTAAAGGTTGCTACTATCTGGTGGTGGTTGTTCAGTAGCTAAGGAGTCTCTTGTTAGTATTTGTATCAGAGTACTGCCTAGAAACTGTAGTCCCGTTGTGCTTTACACTATAGTGATCTCAGTCCAGTTCCCAGCATTACATCCCCATGTCACCCAAAATACCAACACATTTGGCTCTAACTGGCACTCTTTTGGCAGTCACAGCAATTAACTGGAATTTATACATTCAGATTAGTAGTCAGACACATAATATCCTAATTTATATATACAAAGGAAGCCTTAAATCCTGCATTTCTTGAGCATTCCAAAACTCTGACTGAAGTCAATGGACGTTTTGGTTACGCAAGAAATGCAGTATTTGCATGCACACATTTGAATGTTTACACATGAAAAATTGCTTGCACAGAGGTATGGGTGCAATTTTAGAGGTTAGGCTGAGGTCCTTCTGACAGTTGGATCTGATTTGTAATTGCATCTTTTTAAAAATAAAGCCAGGGCATATCCGTGGGCTTTGTAGTGTTAATGCAAACTAGGTGGTTGGACTTAAATTCTCTGTCTTTGGATTGATATTGACTGTTAGAGTAATACTAATAGTCAGATTGTAGGCTATACTAGAATGTATTAGTTTAAGTAGCTTATTTTCAGAAGACAGTTAAATCCTGTGAGTTTATAAAGTATTAGTGCTTTGTAAACAATTGTTATTGTTATGTGTTTAGAAGAACTATATAAATATAACTCTGGATCCCACATTACTTGCTCACCCATGATTCTGTGAACAAAGACACAGGATCAGATCCATAATAAAAACTTTGTACGTGCTGCTTTCTATGTTTTAGCACTACGAGGAACCTTTGATTGTGTCCTAAGCCCTTTAATTCCTGCCACTATCCCTAAACCTGTCTGTTTGAATCAATATAAGAACATAAGAATGGCCATACTGGGTCAGACCAAAGGTCCATCCAGCCCAGTATCCTGTCTACTGTTAGTGGCCAATGCCAGGTGCCCCAGAGGCGGTTAACTGGTAATGATCAAGTGATCTCTCTCCTGCCATCCATCTCCACTTTCTGACAAACAGAGGCTAGGGACACCATTCCTTGCCCATCCTGGCTAATAGCCATTAATGGACTTAACCTCCATGAATTTATCCAGTTCCCTTTTAAACCCTGTTATAGTCCTAACCTTCACAACCTCCTCAGGCAAGGAGTTCCACAGGTTGACTGTGCGCTGAGTGTAGAAGAGCTTCCTTTTAGTTTTAAACCTGCTACCCATTAATTTCATTTGGTGGCTCCTAGTTCTTATATTATGGGAACAAGTAAATAACTTTTCCTTATTCACTTTCTCCACACCACTCATGATTTTATATACCTCTATCATATCCCCCCTTAGTCTCCTCTTTTCCAAGCTGAAAAGTCCTAGCCTCTTTAATCTCTCCTCATATGGGACCCGTTCCAAACCCTAATCATTTTAGTTGCCCTTTTCTGAACCTTTTCTATTGCCAGTATATCTTTTTTGAGATGAGGGGACCACATCTGTATGCAGTATTCAAGATGTGGGCATACCATGGATTTATATAAGGGCAATAAGATATTCTCTGTCTTATTCTCTATCCCTTTTTTAATGATTCCTAACATCCCATTTGCTTTTTTGACTGCTGCTGCACACTGCGTGGACGTCTTCAGAGAACTATACACGATGACTCCAAGATCTTTCACCTGATAAGTTGTAGTTAAATTAGCCACCATCATATTTTATATATAGTTGGGGTTATTTTTCCAATGTTCATTACTTTACATTTATCCACATTAAATTTCATTTGCCATTTTGTTGCCCAATCACTTAGTTTTGTGAGATCTTTTTGAAGTTCTTCATAGTCGATCTTAACTATCTTGAGCAGTTTAGTATCATTTGCAAACTTTGCCACCTCACTGTTTACCTATTTCTCCAGATGATTTATGAATAAGTTGAATAGGATTGGTCCTAGGACTGACCCTTGGGGAACACCACTAGTTACCCCTCTCCATTCTGAAAGATTTACCATTTATTCCTACCCTTTATTCCCTGTCTTTTAACCTGTTCTCAATCCATGAAAGCTTTCTGGAAATCTAAGTACACTATGTCCACTGGATCCCCCTTATCCATATGTTTGTTGACCCCCCTCAAAGAACTCTAAAAGATTAGTAAGACATGATCTCCCTTTACAGAAACCATGTTGACTTTTGTGCAACAATTTATGTTCTTCTATGTGTCTGATGATTTTATTCTTTACTATGGTTTCAACTAATTTGCCTGGTGCTGAAGTTAGACTTACCAGTCTGTAATTGCCAGGATCAGCTATAGAACCCTTCTTAAATATTGGCGTTACATTAGGTATCTTCCAGTCACTGGGTACAGTAGTTGATTTAAAGAACAGGTTAAAACCCATAGTTAATAGTTCCACAATTTCACATTTGAGTTCTCTCAGAACTCTTGGGTGAATGCCATCTAGTCCCGGTGACTTACTACTGTTAAATTTCTCAATTAATTCCAAAACCTCCTCTAGTGACACTTCAATCTGTGATAATTCCTCAGATTTGTTACCTACAAAAGACAGCTCAAGTTTGGGAATCTCCCTAACATCCTCAACCGTGAAGACTGAAGCAAAGAATTCATTTAGTTTTGCTGCGATGACTATCATCTTTAAGTGCTCCTTTTATATCTCGATCATCCAGGGCCCCACTGGTTGTTTAGCAAGTTTCCTGCTTCTGATGTACTTAAAAACCATATTGTTATTACCTTTTGAGTTTTTGGCTAGCTGTTCTTCAAACTCCTTTTTGGCTTTTCTTATTACATTTTTACATTTAATTTGGCAGTGTTTATGCTCCTTTCTATTTACCTCACTAGGATTTGACTTCCACTTTTTAAAAGATGCCTTTTTATCTCTCACTGCTTCTTTTACATGGTTGTTAAGCCACGGTGGCTCTTTCTTAGTTCTTTTACTGTGTTTTTTAATTTGGGGTATACATTTAAGTTGAGCCTCTCTTATGGTGTTTTTGAAAAGTGTCCATGCAGCTTACAAAGATTTCACTCTAGTCACCATATCTTTTTAATTTCTGTTTAAGTAACCTCTTCATTTTTGCATAGTTCCCCTTTCTGAATTAAATGTCACAGTGCTGGGCTGTTGAGGTGTTCTTCCCACCACAGGAATGTTAAATGTTGTTATATTATGGTCACTATTTCCAAGCGGTCCTGTTATAGTTACCTCTTGGACCAGATCCTGCACTCCACCCAGCACTTGATCGAGAGTTGCCTCTCCCCTTGTGGGTTCCTGTACCAGCTGCTCCAAGAAGCAGTCCTTTAAAGTATCGAGAAATTTTGTCTCTGCATTTTGTCCTGAGGTGACATGTACCCAGTCAATATGGGGATAATTGAAATCCCCCACTATTATTGAGTTCTTTATTTTGATAGCCTCTCTAATCTCCCTTAGCATTCCATCATCACTATCGCTGTCCTGGTCAGGTGGTCGATAATAGATCCCTACTGTTATAGTCTTATTAGAGCATGGAATTACTATCCATAGAGATTCTGTGGAGCACGTGGATTCATTTAAGATTTTTATTTCATTTGATTCTACATTTTCTTTCACATATAATGCCACTCCCTCCACCGCATGACCTGTTCTGTCCTTCCGATATATTTTGTACTCTGGAATAATCGTGTCCCATTGATTGTCCTCATTCCACCAGGTTTCTTTGATACCTATTATATCAATATCCTCCTTTAACAAGAGGCACTCTAGTTCACCCATCTTATTATTTAGACTTCTAGCATTTGTGTACAAGCACTTTAAAAACTTGTCACTGTTTATTTCTCTGCCCTTCTCTGATGTTTCAGATTCTTTATGTGAATGTTTCTCGTCTGATCTGGCCCATACTTTATCCTCTTCCATCCTCTCCTCCTGACTAAAACCTAGAGAATCTCTATCAATAGACTCTCCTCTAAGAGAAGTCTCTGTCCGATCCACATATACCTCTGCAGCAATTGGCTTTCCCCTATCTCTCAGTTTAAAAACTGCTCTGCAACCATTTTAATATTAGGTGTCAGCAGTCTGGATCCACTCTGGTGGACATTAAGGAAGAAGTAATGATGCTGCTGGAAAATTATAAATTTTACTCACCATTCTGACACTGTTCGACTTCACAAAAGCGAATTCCTTCAGGAACAAAGATAAAGGAATGGACATGGGGAACTCCATTCTACAGATTAAAAACACACATGAAAGTAAAACTGCAATGTACTATAGTATAACTTTTAAAAAATGAACAGAGAGAAACAATTATCCAGAATATATGTGCTGCATTACACTAGCATTTTTATATACCTGTTCTATACGCCGCCATGGTGCCTCTTGAATGTAGGCCTTGACGTACACCACATGACAATATGATGAAATGAAGTGATTGCAGATATCCAGAGCAAATTGTTCTATAGTTTCAATCTAAGAAAACAAATAACATCTTAGAGGGCACCAGTTACATAATGTATATTGGCATACAGGTCAGATCACTGTAAATGTTGTGGATGAAAATGGGTTTTGTGGCCGATATGGATGCCATTCAATTCTGGGTTTATAAAGACAATGTCTGACTAACGCCTGAGCACAATGCACTCTAAATTGCAATAGGAGCTAAAAAGTCATGTTTTGTCAGAGATCCCTTATGCCTTACATAAAGTAGGACTCACACCAAGGAAAGGACAGAGCAAGCTAGAATCACTAGATTGAAGAAGTCCAGTCACTACTAGAACCTGACCCTTAAAAGATAAAATGTCAAAACACTCTGGGTGGGTGCTCTGATTCAGTAATAAGAACTGAACAAGGATAAAAGCTAAAGATGGGGTTTAATTAATTAGACTGAGAATTTGGTACACAGTGTGACATAATTAGGCTTTATAGAATTAGGACATTAAAAGACTAGCTGATGAAACTAAACTGAGGATAGTGATACTTACCTTCTTTGTAAAGCACTTTGAGACTGACTGATGGAAAGCACTATATAAGAGCTAGGTATTATTTTTATTATTATTATTTATTATTTTATTAAAGAGTGCACCAGCTGTCCAAGGTACCCGAAGACGGGGTGAAAACCGTGCTGGCTTTATCAGATAAAAGTCTGTCCGAAAACTAAAGAGGGGTCCAAATTCCAATATTCATATTCAGAATTGGATTCATACTTTTTCAAAGTTCAGGGGTAACAGACACAGGGGATCTGGCCTGATCAAATGCAAAAAACATTCATGATAAGAGAGGTCAGCCAAGCCTAAAAATGTCTTCAATATATAAAATATAGATTATTCACATTTGTGCACCAAATACCAGATGAGAGAGTCTATTTTCTGAATAAAGAATTAGTACTGGAAAAAGAAAAGACCCAGTTCAAAATCTTGAAGGGAACCTTAGTGCCAAACTGGAAAGCAGACAGAGGAAAAAAAACAAATGAAAGAGAGTAGGCATTTTGATCTCACCCAAACTCTCTTCACCTTTTGCCTAGAGAAGAGCTTCTGGAACTGGATGAGCTTTGGAAGGGGCCAGGACAGGACAATGAAAGAGGAGGGAGGATGGTTTGATATATGATAACAGAAAAGTAAGTACAATGACTACTTCCAAATAAATTCCAAGACAACATCACAAACACCAATCAGTACGATACTAAGTAGAAGAGTTTAAAAGAATACCCCGTTGCATTTTGCCAAAGCAATGACAGTGTTCTTCATGGTGTCAGTAGGGATAACAGCAGAATTGTCTCCCTGTGAGTATTCATTGACAGAATCCAGTCTAAGATGTACACAAGCTTCCACTTCTTTAATGCAGTGTTTCTTGCCATCTCTTCTAATGTGGAGAAGCTTAATCATGTTCTTTCCATACTCAGCATTTAAGATTTCCAGATCTTCATTCTGCAATAAGAACACATGCATTTTCTACTCAGGGGAGATCTCAGTTACAATGGAACCAGAGTCTGGCTTAGCTGGATCAAAGACCTGTTTATCAATAAATGGTGATATTTTTATTTCTGTGGTTATCTATGGTAATTAAAATAAGTAATGGTGATGGTGTGAAATCTTGGCAGGAAGAAAGGAAACATTTTAAGAAGATACTATTATTAGTGTATTTAACATTTATATTGCAGTAGTGCCTAAAGACCTCAGCTATTGTGGGCTCTGTTGCGTTGGGCACGGTACAAACACCCCAGGTAATCTGCCTATAATGTGGAACAATTGTTCTGTTTGACAAAAGGAGATATAACATACCACTACGGATATTAGGCCTGATGTACCACTATGTTACTCCTCATATATATATTGGCTGTGACTCCACTGAAATCAGTGCTAGACTGAAATCAGTGCAGTTTCACCACCATAAAATGGGAATTACAACATTGCAGAATGAGGCCCATTATTAATTATTATTTTATTTTATTTTACTACTACTACTACTACTATTGTGGTAGGGCCCAAGAACCCCAGTCATAGAACGGGACCACACTGTACTGGGCACTGTTCAAATACATTTAAAAAAAGACAGCCCCTGCCCCAAAGAGCTTACAATCTAAGTATAAGAGAAGAGACAACCAATTAATACAACAAATGGGGGAGAACAAGGAAACAATCAGACTGTGATGGAATATACGAACCCCACCCTGTCCTGGAAGGGGTTAAAGGACTGTACTGGGCCAGGTAGCCCTACCCCTCCAGCCCTGCATGCTCCAACTGGAGACAGGGTTGAAAAGGGAGAAAACCCCGCTGTCAGGGTTCCTTCCCCACTCTGAACTCTAGGGTACAAATGTGAGGATCCGCATGAAAGACCCCCTAAGCTTATTCTTACCAACTTAGGTTAAAAACTTCCCCAACTTTGCCTTGTCCTTGAACAGTATGCTGCCACCACCAAGCATTTTAAACAAAGAACAGGGAAAGAGACCACTTGGAGACGTCTTTCCCCAAAATATCCCCTCAAGCCCTACACCCCCTTTCCTGGAGACGGCTTGATAATAATCTTCACCAATTTGTATAGGTGAACACAGACCCAAACCCTTGGATCTTAAGAACAATGAAAAATCAATCAGGTTCTTAAAAGAAGAATTTTAATTAAAGAAAAGGTAAAAGAATCACCTCTGTAAAATCAGGATGGAAAATACTTTAACAAAGGGAAAATTCACATAAAACAAAAGATAAACTAATCCACCTTGCCTGGCTTACCTATACTGATTGCAATATTGGAGACTTGGATTAGGATGGGTTGGAGAAGATGGATTTCTGTCTGGCCTCTCTCAGTCCCAAGAGAGAACAAACACGTAAACAAAGAGCACAAACAAAAGCCTTTCCCCCTACCCCCCAAGATTTGAAACTATCTTGTTCCCTTATTGGTCCTTTGGGTCAGGTACCAGCCAGGTTAGCTGAGCTTCTTAACCCTTTACAGGTAACAGGATGTTGCTTCTGGCCAAGAGGGATTTTATAGCATTGTATACGGAAAGGTGGTTACCCTTCCCTTTATATTTATGACACCAGCTCAGAAGGGAGAGGCTGTGGAGGAAGCCTCCTGACAAATGTGCCAGAGAAGTCCCCCTGAGGGAACAGGGCTATATGTTGAGCCCAGTTGGGGCTGACAGTTTGGTTTCTTTTTCTTTTTACCTTATCTGGGTCCAGAAGCCTAGAGAGGAAAGCAGTGGAAAGAAGTGACGCAACAAAAGTGACACACTAAAGTGCTGTGTTGTAACTGCTCTATGTAGATCCTGCTGGAACAAACTAAAAGGCACCTATTTCGCGTTAATATATTCCTGTCTGACACATGACTACACAGAATTTCCTGGAGTGGCTCTGAATTTGTTTCCCTGTAGATGAGATCGCAGTCTGTCCCTCACACTGCAGAGCCAAGTCACCCCATTGGCTCAGATCTGCACTAATATTTTCTGGCTTGCCCCTGAAAATTCATGAATTCAACCAGCCGAAAGGTGTCAAAATCCTTTTAAACCTGTCCCCGTATTTGTAAAACAACAAAATATAAGCAGAAGCAGTAGGCTCTTGCATTATTTCAAAGCTGCTAACTCCCTGGAACCCACTTATTTCTTCTGCATTGGTTTCCTTCTACACATTAATTTGATTCATTTTGTTTCTGGTTGGCATTTTTCCCCCATTACCTTTAAAAATATGTTTCTGACTTTCAGTAACTGCTGAGGTTTCTAGTAACAGCCCAACTAAGTATTTAAAAGAATGTATTATAATTATAATTAGTTATTATTTCAAAGTATTCACAGTTGGGTGAATACTTCACAAAAAGGTGTAAATGACTGGTCCCCACTCCAAAGACCCTACATTCTAAGTGGTAGATCTGTCACACAAGTGAGGCTATAACATACACCAGGAAAGGAGATGGTCAGCAAAGACCGATGTTACTAATATATGAGGATATAGTTACTCAAGTTAATCATACAAACATCTACTAGTCCAAAAAATGTGGGGAAGGGTGGGAGGGATTTTGTGACACTGCAGAAGTGGGTCTAAGTATGGTTTGAATGGAGCAAGGATGGAGGCTTGATAAATGGATTTCAAAGTGTTAGTAGTAAAGAAAGATTAGTGTGAAGGTGCAAGGTAACTTTCATTATAACAACCCACCCAGGACTTACCCAAAAATTATCTTTTGAGGCTAACATTTTCCACACTTGGTCCAATCAGGCCAAGGGTGATTTTTTAAAAAACTATTCCACCTTTCAAAGTTACCCAAACAGTTGGGGGGTGTTATCTTTAAAAAGGAAATGTAACATTTTTTTATGCATGTGTGGCTGAAAAAATTATCAAAATGCAAAATTGCATACTATATCTGTGTTTAGGCCTCAGTGAAATGAGTTTGAAAAGAAGACTTTTAAATAAAAAATAAGTAGTTTAAGTGAATTAGAGTGGCACAGAAAACCTGAAGACTTTCTGTTCCTGACTTGTGTGTATAAGGGCCCAATCCTGCAAAAAGACCAGTAGCATTTACTACCGTAAGTAGTGTCAATCACTTTGATGGGAGTGGAAGGTTTTTAACACTTCACAACAGACACTCAGAGGTTTGTGGGATTAGGATTAAAGGCTGTTGAAGCTGCTCAGCACTGCAGCTGTTCAGCAATGTATGTTTATTGCCATGAAACAATTCAACAAAAATGAAAACGTGTGGTTATGTCGGAAATTTTCATGGAGGCTTCTTAGTTTTTTGTCAGAAAACTGAAGGTCCCAGTGGTCAAAAAATAATAAAGCAAACACAAAAACCCCAAAATGTATACATAAATAAAAAGATCTGGTTTTCAGGGGTTAGGTTTTTTTATGAAAACCAGAAAAAAATTGGTGAAAACTGAAATTTTCTCACAAAAATTACCATTTTGTCAAAAGAACACTTTTTGTTGGGGAAAAAAAAAGGTTTCAGTAAAATAGTTCAAGCCACTGTTCTCACTACCCTGTCACATGGAAGCCATTAGAGAGACAAGGTGGGTAAAGTAATATCTTTTATTGGACCAACTTCTGTTGCTGAGAGAGACCAGCTTTTGAACCATACAGAGCTCTTTTTTAGGTCTGGGAAATGAACTCTCAGCAGCAAAATGCAAGGTGGAACAGATTGTTTAGCATAAGTAGCTAGCACATATTGTAAGGGACCATTCAACCAACACCAACATAAGTAGGTCCAATAAAAGATATTATGTTAGTCACCTTGTCTTTCTGCTATCCTAGTACCGACACAGCTACAACTACACTGCACGGAAGCAATTGGCAGTGAAGGGCAATTAGCACCTTACAGCACTGAGCTTTCACTGTAAATGAAACATTCCTCATTGCCTTCATTTTTCAACATCTATTCAAACTGTTTCAAAGAGGTAGCCATGTTAATCTGTATCAGCAAAAACAACGAGGAATCCTTGTGGCACCTTAGAGACTAACAAATTTATTTGGGCATAAGCTTTCGTGGGCTAAAACCCACTTCATTAGACCTACGGAGTAGAAAATACAGGAGCAGGTATAAATACATGAAAAGATGAGAGTTGCCTTACCAATATGAGGTCAGTCTAACAAGACAATTCAATTAACAGTAGGATACCAAGGCAGGAAAAATAACTTTTGTAGTGGTAATGAGAGTTGCTTCAGACATCAAGAATTGTAACATTCAAAAACCAGTAGGAGAGCACAACACAGGTCTAAAAAAGTTCATGGAGTAGAGCAGATTGTCTGCAGGTTTGGCTCGAACAAGAAGTCCCCATGAATTTGGGTTTTGAGGGCATTTGTTGGGGGTTAGGAAGTGGTGATACCTGCTGATTGTGCCAGCTTCAACACAGAGCTAAAGACTAAAGCAACCATTCAGCTCTGATGATTTAATTCCTTTCCCCTGCCCCTGCCCCTCTCTTCTGTTTGTCTGCCACACACACTTGTTCTATCTTTTTTTTACTTAGATGGTCAACTCATTGGAGCAGGGATTGTTTCCTCTGTATTCTTGTACTACATCTGCACAATCAGGCCTCTTTCTATGTGGGTGCTTTGGAGTCTACTGTAATATAGATAAATAATAACAATAATTAATGAGTAGCTGACTGCAATGAAGCACTCAAAGAAAGTAGTCTAGAGTATGTATTTAGGGAAACCTGTATTTGATGGACCTGTTTATTTCATGAGGGATATCCATGGCAATTGAACTACTGCTGACTATACAGAATACTCTACAGTTTGAAGAAGATTAAACTGTGTTAACAGTCTGTAAATACACAGCATGCTATAGGTTGTTAAAGTACAAATCTGTTCTGAAAAGTAACACTGTAATAAGGGCAACCTTGAATTCCATGTTTATTGTCTCTTAATGATTTCATGATCAAATATGCTCAATTTGTTGCTAAAAACATGTATCTCCTGGCTCCTACACTTGGAAATTAAATCTGGGATCTGAGACTCAAGCTGGGACTTTTTCATGAATCTCCAGGCATAACAAAGGCTCTACAGGACAAATTAGACTCCAAGTGACAGCTGTGAAACCCCCATTGCTTTCTGCACATTTTTATAGGTGTAACTGATTGAAATTTATGAAACAATTCTGTTGATGAAGTAGAAGGAGGAACAGAATCTAGCTCATTCTCTCTTAGCTTTGTTAGGTCTGAAGAGGTAACAGATGTAAAAAACAATAAAAATTACTTTCTGTGACTAGATGTGACACAGAGAGCAGAACTGTTTAATAAGACAGTGTCATTTTTCAGCATAGAATTGCACTGCAAACTATTCTAAATAGCAATGGACGTGCTTCAGGGTGTCTAGAATACTAAAGGCCAAAGTCAGACCTAATGTAAGTGGATTTAATTTTGTTAACTTCAATAGAATTGCAAGCACTTACACTAGGGCTAAGATTTATGTTTCCTCTGGAGCAAATCTGCGTAGGGCTGCTATCCATAATGGCAATAACAGAACACTGACTCTCGCTGTGGATATGTTTCTGTTTTATATATTTTTGTTATTTATAGTACATACTTTAAAATGTTTTCAGTTGAAGTTTATTTTCGTGGATACAGTTCTCTCTGCGGGAGGCCCTGCTGACTCAAAGCTCTCATGTGGAACATAGCAGAAGAGGATGTTGTCTTATCCATCCCAATAGGATGATTTATAATTTCTAGTTATCCTTCATTGTTGCAGGTTTCTTCTTTATAAGTTACCAAAGTATATAAGAAAAGAAAGCCCTGGGACTGGGCTGGAGTACATGTACATGGATTCTTTGATGCAAGCTTGGTAATTGAATAAATTCCTGATCAATATGACATAGAGTGCCCTGGGGCAAACATTAAACCAACTTTATGAAGCTTATAAATCCAAGGCAAGGCTTATTTCATTATCAGTTGTTAACACATTTACTTAAACCTTCTAAAATGTAAATTAAATGAAACCAGTGCCAGAGCCATAATACATTTTTATAAGCATAGTGTGACCTGATTGAGATTTATTTTAATAAAAGGAGGAATGCATTGATTGATCTGCACCAACACAGGTCTACAAAAGTTCATGGAGCAGAGCAGATTGTCTGCAGGCTTGGCTAGAACAAGAAGCCCCCATGAATTTGGGTGCCTTCTGTGTTCAAGTCAAACCTTTCACACAGTTAAAATATTGCTAAGAATTAGATTAAAAAACTCTTTGGGGCAGGGACTGTCTTTTTCAGTGTTTGTACAGCGGTCCTTGCCCAGGACTGGGACCGCTAGGCACTACCATAATATAAATAATAAATAATATGGTGCCAATAGAAAAGATATTTAAAATTAAAAGTATTACACTGTCTCTAGGGGTCCTATTCTGCCATCCTTACTCATGCTGAGCAGTATTTTAATCTGTGAGTACTCTCATTGGAATCTCTTTGACTAGTTCTACAATAACACACTACTTGATGGCCTGATATTACGTTGCCTCACATCTGGCATAAACATTTACACTTGCGTAAAGTGGTTGTAAAATCAGATCAGATCAAAGCGGAAGCAATTTATACACATTGTACACCCATATAAATGACTATTCAAGAAGAAAGGGAGGTGAATAATCAAGGCTGAGGTGTGTAATGCCTATTTTGCTTCACTCTTTGCTAAAAAAGTTAATGGTGTTAACCAGCTGCTCAACATGGTTAATATTAACAAAAAGGGGGAGGGAACACAAGCCAAAATAGGGAAAGAAAAGTTAAAGAATATTTAACTAAGTTAGATGTATTCAAGTCAGCAGGGCCTGATGATATTCATCCTAAGGTACTTAAGGAACTAGCTGAAGCAATCTCTGAGCCATTAGTGATTATCTTCGAGAATTCAGGAACAAAGAGGACCCTGAGAATTATAGATCAGTCAGCCTAACATTGATACCTAGAAACATACTGGAACAAATTATTAAACCATCAATTTATGAGCAGCTAGAGGATAATAGGGTGATAAGGAACAGCCAGCATGGCTAAGAACAAGTCATGCTAAACCAATCTCCTCTCCTTCTTTGATAGGGTTACTGGTATAGTGGATAGAAAGTTTTAGACGTGATATAACTTGATTTTAGTAAGACTTTTGACACAATCTCACAGGATATTCTCATAGGCAAACTAGGCAAATGCAGGCTAGATGAAATTACTATAAAGTGGGAGCACACCTGGTTGCAACACCATACTCAAAAGAAAAAGAACAAGGAGTACTTGTGACATCTTAGAGACTAATAAATTTATTTGAGCATAAGCTTTTGTAGGCTAAAACCCACTTCATTGGATGCATGCAGTGGAAAATACAGTAGGAAGATAGATAGATATACACACACAGAGAGAACATGCAAAAATGGGTGTTGCCATATCCACTATAACGAGTTAGGGTGAGCTATTATCAGCAGGAGTAAAAAAAAAAACAACCTTTTGTAGTGATAATCAGGATGGCCCATTTCCAACAGTTGACAAGAAGGTGTGAGTAACAGGAGGGAGGGGAAATAAGCATAGGGAAATAGTTTTACTTTGTGTAATGACCCATCCACTCCCAGTCTTCATTCAAGCCTAATTTAATGGTATCCAGTTTGCAAATTAATTCCAATTCAGCTGTTGCTCGTTGGAGTCTGTTCCTGAAGTTTTTTTGTTGAAGAATAGCCACTCTTAGGTCTGTAATCAGGTGCCCAGAGAGATTGAAGTGTTCTCCGACTGGTTTTTGAATGTTATAATTCTTGACATCTGATTTGTGTCCATTTATTCTTTTGGCCAATGTACATGGCAGAGAGGCATTGCTGGCACATGATGGCATATATCACATTGGTAGATGTGCAGGTGAACGAGCCTCTGATAGTGTGATAATTTCTCCTGCTGATAATAGCTCACCTTAATTGATCACTCTCGTCATAGTGGGTATGGCAACACCCCTTTTTTCAGGTTCTCTGTGTATATATCTATCTTCCTACTGTATTTTCCACTGCATGCATCCGTTGAAGTGGGTTTTAGCCCACGAAAGCTTATGCTCACATAAATTTGTTAGTCTCTAAGGTGCCACAAGTATTCCTCATTCTTTTTGCTGATACAGACTAACACCGCTATCACTCTGTTGATAACCATTGATAACTCTTTTTGAGTATCAGTTATCAATGGTTCACTCTCAGACTGGGCAGGTATATCCCGTGGTGTTCTGCAGGGGTCAGTCCTGGGTCTGGTATTATTCAATATTTTCAAGCTTGGAGGGTTGCAAGCACTTTGGAGGACAGGATTAGAATTCAAAATGACCTTGACAAATTGGAGAATTGGTCTGTAATCAATAAAATGAAATTAAATAAATATAAGGGTGAAGTACTTATGTTAGGAAGGAAAAATCAAATATATAACTACAAAATGGGGAATAACTGGCCAGGTGGTAGTACTGCTGGAAAGGATCTGGGAGTTATAGTGGATCAGGTATTGAATATGATGCAATCTGACACTTGATCTTCCGTTACCAAAACGGCAATAACTCTTAAAGATGGATATGAATGAATCACAGTTCTCAAACATTGTACCTACCCGTTACATAAAGAGAGTATGGAGATTCCCCTTCAGGTGCAGTTCTATTCTGAAAAATGGCATTGTGAGGTTCTGTGTTTATTGTCTCTTAATCATTTCTGCAATAAAAGTGCTCAACTTTTTACAAGTAAAAAAAAATTGTTTTTAAACTTCCAGCACAGAAAACTCAATCGGGGCTCTGAGAGTCAAGCATTGTTCTTTCCTTCACTGGCCTTTCACCAGCAATAAAGGTTCTGCTTCCTAGAGTGAGCCCTCAGTGATGCATGTGCAACCCCATTGCCTTCAGTATGTTTGCACAGATGTAACTGGTTGGCACCTAGTAAACAATGCTGTTGATGAGATATAACAAGGAACAGAATCCAGCTCCCTCTCTTTATTTTGGTTCTGCAGGCTTAACAGGATTAAAAAAAAAAGCACTAAGAAATAGGAAAATAATAAGAAAATCCTGCTCTATATTTTTGTCATCTGTGGCTTTTGATGAGGTCCCTATGCGCACAAGTCCAATTAGAGAGAGAGGGCCAATTAACCCTGTTACAGACTGCACCTGGAGGAGAGTGAGAGCTGATAAGGCTTGCTGGCTGATGAAGCTCAGCTGTAGGAAGAGCTGGGCCAGACATAGAGTAGAAGTTGGTGGTAAGAGAGGGCTGCAGGGAGGAATTCTGCAGTTATTCCCTAGAGAGGAGAGTTAATAACAGACAAGGGGGATTTCTAGAGGGGAGCAAGCCCTGAGATCCTGCCATGAGATACAGACTCTAGCAAGAACCCCAGAGTGGTGAGATAGCCATAGAGAGAGCAGAGAAATCTTCACGGGTAACCCAGAGGTAAGTCAGAAGATAGGAAGGGAAGTAGTAAGGAGCACAGGGAAACAACAGCAAGGTCTGGGAATGAGCAAACTGAGATTGCTGTGTAGAGGGGTCCCTTGCTGGAACCCAGAATAGTGCGTGGTCTGTGTTACCCTACCAGCCACTGGGGAAGTGGCATAGTCTGAGAAGTGTAGTGGAAGACTACCTGAGACGGTCATCCACGGAGACTTTGATACTGTCACTGAAGGGGAAAATTATACTTACCTGGCCAGAGGGCTAAGCCACAAAAATCACCCTGAGTGATGAAGAGGGAGTAACCTGACTCCAGAGAGAGAGAGACAGACAAACAGACACTCACCATGGAGTGAGTAATTGAAAGGGGGAGCATCAGACTGGTCATGAGCTAATCCCCAGGTAGGCCACAATGTGTTGCCACAGTGCTGAATAAAAACAACGAGGAATCTTTGTGGCACCTTAGAGACTAACGAATTTATTTGGGCATAAGCTTTTGTGGGATATAACCCACTTCATCAGATGCATGGAGTGGAAAATACAGTAAGCAGGTATAAATATACAGCAAATGAAAAGACGGGAGTTGCCTTACCAAGTGGGGGGTCAGTGCTAATGAGGCCAAATCAGCTAGGGTGGATGTGGCCCATTCTCAACAGTTGACAAGAAGGGGTGAATATCAACAGTGGGAAAATTACTTTTTGTAGTGCTAATGAGGCCACTTCAATCAAAGTGGATATGGTGAATAGAGTGGTGAACCTATCCCTTGATAGGTCTGCTCAGGTGAAGTTAATGAGAAGTCACTGAAGTCAGTGGGAGTCTTTCCATTGACTTTAGTGGGAACTGGGTCAGATCCTAGAGCTAACAAATGTGACTGGACACAGACTGGGAGGCAAACAGATCTGTGGAGAAAGAAGGTGCCTTTTTTACACAGTTACACTTTTTAGAAATAATCCTACTTTAAACCATAATTATTCAATTGCTCAGAAGTGATTCTAGTGCATTTCACTCTTCTGCAACAAATAAGTAAATGAATAAAATACATCTTCAAAACACAAATAAAATGTTCTGTTTATGATCTTCCTCTTCCATCAATATGTATCTGCAGTAGGCAGAAATATTCTGTATATGCTAGAGAAAAAAATGGGGAAATGCAAATATACTGTGTGTCATTTCATTTGCAATTTCAGTAGAGATGGGCCCAGTCCATTTATTTTGGATCTGGATTTTCAACACTCCAAATCTAGGTGTGTTTGGGTTGGAAATTTTGGTTTGGCTTATTTTAAAGACAAGGGCCATCTGCAAAATTTTAACCTAGATTTGTATTCATATTTCAGAAGTACAGCTGTTTTTAGATCTTGGGTTTGGTGTAAGACCATCCCTGTTGTAGGGTTATAAATTTTTTCTGACTTGTTACTATCAATTACTGGCGTATGGTCAGTTACCACTACTAATATTTCTGTGCCTTGCTCTATGTGTACTCAGTCTACATGACTGATTTCTCCCCCTACCCCATGAAAATGTCTGCAGAGGAAGCTGATATTGCAAAGCAAATGCTCACCCACCACAAGCAGTAGGCAAAGATTTCCTTCCCCTTTCCTCCTCAGAAACCAGAACTGAACTACAAAGTATACAGAATACCAAGAGAGGCAACTTAGAGAATTTGTGGGGTTTTCTTGAAGTACTGATTTCTGGAGCCTATTTAATAGGGAAAAGTGAATGAATGAGTTGACCTGCAGTTCACTGAACTTTCAGATGAATCTGGAGATTGTTACAGAAGCACAATGGAACAGGGGGGAGTCACTGGGATAAGTGAGGGGCCAGGAATAAATGGGAACAGTGGATGATCCCAACTGTCCTCTGTTGCTTTTTGTTTGCACTTAGTGTGTTATCATGATATGCATAAAGAGATATGATATGAAACAGCCCATAATGCGTACCATGGTAGCTTGCTGAATTCGAACCGCAAGAGGCAGCAAATGGCAAGAGGACAGCACATATAAAACTGAGGTATCTGGACCCATCAGAGAATCACAACATGAAGTGCTGGCTGCAATGCTTACAACCCCCTGGATGGCCTAGGATGTTCATATGAAATGCAAGACAAGTGCTCAGTGGGTTCAAAGGAAAACTGTCCATTAGAGCTGAGTATCTGGAGAATATTACCAGCAGCAAACCAGCTGGTATGCATTGACTTCTTGTCTTTAGAAGTGGGCAGAGAGAATATTGGGAACATTTTATTAGTGACTAACCATTTTATGCAGTATGTGCAGGCATATCCAACACATGACCAGAAGGCCACTACCATTGCTTGAGTGTTGTGGGAGAAATATTTTTCAGTGTATGAACTTTCAGCTTAGGTTCATTCCAACTAGTGATGGGATTTTGAGAGTTACCTTCTGAAGGCGGTGCTCAGGATGGCAAGAATTAAAAAGTCCAGGACAACCCCATATCACCACAAGGTGACCCTCAGCCAGAGCAGTTTAATCAAACTCTGTTAAATATGCTGGGGACTTTGTCCAGAGCAGAAGACAACTTGGAGCCAGCATGTTGTAGTTTTGGTGCATGTCTACACTGCCACAAAGAATGATTCTATGGGAGTTGCACCATATTTCCTGATGTTTGGGCAAGAACCAAATTACCCATGGACCTGTGCTTTGGTGTATCAGAGGATGGAGATAGCTCTGAGATGCATCAGCAATATGTCTCCCAATTAAGATAAGTTGTGGGATGCTTATCATTTAGCTATGTCTACAGCCTGCAAGCACCAGTATGATGCTAGGGTGAGTTTGCAGGAGCTCCAGATAGGAGACAGAGTTCCATTGCAAAATTTGGGAGTTGCTGGCAAACACAAGTTACTTGACAGACAGAAGGCACTAGTTTACCTAGGGCTGAAAAAACGGGGAGATCTGCCAGTCTACAAAATCAAACCTGAGATGGGACCAGTGCAAATAAAGACAGTACATGGAACCTCTTACTACTAGTGGAAGAATTAGTAGGTACCCTCCTTCAAAATGGGCCATGACATGGGACCTGGGTGGCAAAAAGGTGCTGGACCGAAGCCATCTTCCAGCACAGGTAGTGGGCCCCATAGAGCTAACCCACCACTACCCAAAGCATTTGAGAGTGAGTCTGAAGAGAACGCTGCCATGGTATATCCTAGAATGGAGACCAGATTCTTGTCTCAATCTGCTGAACTCAGTGAGAGCTCCACCTCTTCATTCCTAAACCGCATGGCAGAAGCTTTAGGCCTGTTGCTGGCAAATCCATGCCACCAATGAGACCAACCTGAAGTAAGAAGTCTGCCGAATCAGTGGTTCCAGACCTCCTTGAAGAAAGACAGGAATCAGATAACCCAGCTAGGTTGTTGGACAGTGGGGACAAACAGGTGGAAGGCACCCCGCTGCTCTGTACTCTCCAGTATTAGAAGAGGAGGTCCATGAGCCTATGCCCAAGAAGTCGTCCCCCCTGCCCCAGCAATGCCCATTCTCAATAGGCATGACAGGATTATCAGGCCAGTAAACAGGCTAACTTATGATGCTTCTGAAGTGGCTAGTGAAGAACTGATACACTTGGCTTGCAGGCTTGTGGCAACCATAGTAGGCATCCTAAGACCCTATGGGGAGAACTAGTGGACCTGGTCTACTATGGAGTGCAATTGGCCAGGATGACAAATTCTCAGCTGTGAGGAGAATGTAAGCAGGGTCTGAATGCGCTCTCCCCTGACATCTAGTGACAACCTGTGAGGAAACGACTTCAGGAGTGGATTGTATTTGCATAAACACACCTACTCTGCCTAGGGGTCTGCAGATGGAGTTGCTTTACCAAATTAATCACTTCAGTGCACAGCTTGTGCATACCTATGTCTGATGCTGTGTCATGGTGTTCAATAGCCAGGACTATCCCAGGACTCAAACTACCACTTTAACTGTTGTCTGATAATCCTGGCCTCCAGGCCACAAGTTAGTCTTCACAACCAGACACTCAAAGGTTAAATTTTAATTCTTATTCTTAATTATATTATACAACACTCAAAAGCGTAAGAGATACTTCACAGAAGACAAATAAGACACAGCCCCTACGCCAAGGAGCTTAGAGTCTATATTTTAGATGTGACACAATCAGTAACGGTGACAAACAGTAGGGAGGAGATGGGGTGAGGAAGGATAAGTGTTACAGCAATATAATCATATGGATGCCTGGTTTATATATCGCACATTTTTGGGGTATAGAAACAGGTGCAACTGCAATTCTGGTTCTCTTTGATTTGAAGCAGCTTTGATTAGTTTTTGCTTTCATTGTATTTTCATGACAAATAAAAGGTATCTACTGTTAACACACTACAGGCAAACATAAAGAAAGAATAGATATCTCAGTCTCTTCATTTCCCTAAAGAGTGCTATGATCAATAAGAAACTCTATGGATCTTTTAAAAGGATGGGATCTCAGGCAACCTGAGTGAAACTTATATTGCACTTCATTGATTCAGAAATCTAGTACGTGTTATATTTAGTCATCTAGATTTGAAATGCCTACACTTTTTAAAATACATATGTGTACATTTTTCTTTTTAAATCTGCCACTCTGTTGTCAAGAAGTTAAACACTGAATGCAATGATATCTGCTGTTCTGGTGATTAAAAAGAATATCCCAATTTTATTCTCCCTCTGCTGCCCACCTCCTTCTCTGCCCTGGAGTGAAGGTTCTGTTGCTGGAGAAGAAACTCAGTCGGGTCTTTTCTGTGCTACCCCTCAGGAGTTTCAGTTGAGATGAGGCTGCTGCTCTAAGAAGGCTGATGCCTCAGACCCGTGGCCCGGAGATGTGGAAAAACTAGTTGCCTAATCCTGTTTCTGGAAACTCTGGAGCCCACTTCTCAGTGTTCAGGTGTGTCTGCAGGAGACATCCCCATGGCTGTTCTGGCAGGGGGGGACTGTCCCACTCAAACAAAATGGTAACATTAAAACAAACTAAAGCTACTTGCTAACGGAGCAGAAGATGTAAAAATCAGACCCAAGAGGGAAGATCCTTAGTTGGGGTAAACTGTGCTATGACAATTTACACTTGCTGAGGATCAGCCCCAACATGCCTGACACAAACTCACAACTGCAAGGAAATGTGAAATTAACTTATATTATATACCTTCTACTCATACTCCACTACCAACTAATGATTCCTTTCAGCTTGACTGTGGTTACAGGAAGAGAGGGTTATTTTTGAAGAAACAAATGAGTAAATTCTTTGGCCCTTCTATTCTCTTCATGAATACACACCTCTAGCTCCCAAGGTTTAGCCAAGGAGAGGAAGAACAACTTTGAGGGAGCCCCTTCTTTAAATATTGGCAACACATCATGGGAGTCATTACTACGCTCCATAATTATCCCCAGAAACACCTACACCCATATATTAATTTATTTGAACTACTATATGGATATGCAAAAAGAAAAGGAGTACTTGTGGCACCTTAGAGACTAACACATTTATTTGAGCATAAGCTTTCGTGAGCTACAGTAGCTCATGAAAGCTTATGCTCAAATAAATGTGTTAGTCTCTAAGGTGCCACAAGTACTCCTTTTCTTTTTGCGAATACAGACTAACACAGCTGCTACTCTGAAACCTGTTATTATATATAGATATGATTATACTTTTATTTTCGGGTATTCAGAAAAGTACTTCCCTGGGTTACTCAGCCCCCTGACTGCATTAAAAGGCATGAAACCATCTATGCCCATGGTGAAATATGCAGGAGCTGGAGGTACAGCACTGTCAGCTGTCTGCCATAGTCTGCGAGATGTCTCAGCACTAGAAATCAGTATGAGCCCAAGGCTAACTGTGTTCACAGCATGATGCAAGACCTGCTTTTTCACAACATCCTTTCTACAACAACAGGGCTAAAGAAAGACCAGACTCCATAAATACAGATAGAAAATGACAAAGAGAGAAGGGGGGGGGGAATTAAAAACACAAGGAAAAGTGCAGCAAAATCTGGATTAGAGAGCAGAGATCATTCAGTGTACTGTGATCCTAGACTAGAACATCATGCCTTGGATACCACAGTGATTAGGTACTTTATAAATACCCAGATTATACATTAGATTCATTAGGTTTTATACTGAGATATTGGACAAAATAACCTGTATCTTCAAGGTCAGAATGGATTAAGAGACCAGTCCTTCTGGATTCTCAGCAATTGGTTCTCAGAACCTTTTAGAACATACTACTTATCAGCTCAGGGATCAACCAAAGACATCAAAAAAGTGGGATCTATTGATGAGCTAAATTTTATATCCTTTCCATTTTAAATAGATTGCATTGTTCCATGTATATTTTTCCATAGGCTTTTTAATCCATTTACTTAAGAGTAAAGATCTTTCCATACTTATATTTAAATATCTGAGGTATATTGTATAAGGTATATTTGATGTGTTAATTATTTTTTTAAAAGTGAAATAGTAAAATATTAAAAATGAGCATAAGGAATAAATTATCCAGCTTTCTCTTGACAAAAGGTTTATGTACAGTGTAAGTGATGTCAGTGACTCCTGTTGATTTTAGTATTACGTCATTGTTTTTACAATTTTGTTGATCTGAGATTTGCACATGAGATGTTTGGGGACAATTATGTGACTCTTGAAAGATGAGTAGAAGTAAGGAACATGGTCCCATCCAAATGACCACTTTGCAGAGCTGGAACAATGTTCAAACAGTTCAGCTTTATAAGAGTGGAATATTATCTTCACCGCAATCCAGGACCATTCAAATTTGTGTGTGACAGGTCCAGGGGTGAAAGTAACTTAAGGACTTACTGGTACTCTGGAGTCCTGAGCAGGGGGGGCATGGCCTCGACCGGAAGAGGCGTGGCCTCAACTGGAAGAGGCGGGGCTTTTAAATACCCGGGCCCTTTAAATCACCCCCGGAGCTACCAGCTGAAGAGGCAGCTTGGAGCCCCAGGGCAATTTAAAGGGCCCCAGGCTCTGTCTGCTGCTACCGCAGGGCCCTTTAAAGGGCCCTTTAAATCACCGCTGGAGCCCTGCCGCAGCTACCCCGCGGCAGAGAGGCTCGGGTGGTGCTTTAAAGGGCCCAAGTGCTCCGGCCACTGCGGGGAGCCCTGGGGTCTTGGGGGGGGTGCTTTAAAAGGCCCAGGGCTCCCCATGGCGGCCGAAGCCCCTGGCCCTTCAAATCAGCACCGGAGCCCTGCCGCTGCTATCCTGGGGCTCCAGCAGTGGGGCTCAGGGGGTTGTAGCTGCTGCGGGGAGCCCCAGGGGCGCTTTAAAGGACCCAGGGCTCCTTGCAGCAGCCAGAGCCCCGGGCCCTTTAAAGCGCAGTCGGAGCCCTGCTGATGCTGCACCGGGGCTCTGGCAGCGAGGCTTGGGGGGCGCTTAAACGGCCCGGGGGCTGCAGCCACTGCCCCGGGGCTCCGGCAGCAGGGCTGGGTGGGGGGGGGCTTTAAAGGGCCCAGGGCTCCCCGTAGCGGTCGGGGAAGCCAGTCTGGTCTGGTACGGCATACTGGCTCTTGTCGGTACACCGGACCGGACCGGCCTACTTTCACCTCTGGTCCAACAATAATTCATATTCCTACCTGCTGTGAATTGGAGAAGTGAACAGAGATGTGAGAGAGAAGGGGGTGTTGTATTAAGTTGCATAGGAGACCTTTTACGGTACTGAAATTTCACTGGAGTGTGATGCAACTCACTAGAAGGGACGTTCCTCTCTTAAAACCCAGATTGGCCTCCATCCCAAGCTGATCCGGTGATAACTTGCTTTCTGTAATTTGGTGACATCAGAAAAGTTGACTCATGACACTGGGGTGATAGACAACATTATTTATGTTTTTAAAAAGTCCTTTAATGTTTAGAGATTCTTGTGTTCCTTTGATTTTTTTTTTTTCACATCCCTCATTTCGGGTCATTGTCTTACAATTTCAGAGTAGCAGCCGTGTTAGTCTGTATTCGCAAAAAGAAAAGGAGTACTGGTGGCACCTTAGAGACTAACAAATTTATTAGAGCATAAGCTTTCGTGAGCTACAGCTCACTTCATCGGATTTGAACTTTGGAGACTGAGAGGTGTTGAATACTCCGTGAACTGCCTGTGATATGCTCTAAAACTCAGAGGGCAGAAGCTTATAGAACCCATGGAATATAATAGAAATGAAACCAGCACAGTTCTATGGAAATGTAATAAGGTTCTATAAAACCAGACCAAATTTAATGGAGAATGTAATCCTTTCAGTTGGTGCTGCAATATTATCTGCTCCCCAAACTCTGAAAGTCTGGCTAGGCAGGTCATTCTCATCCTTGATTCTGACTTAGCTGCTTTGAATCAGGAAGGATTTTCTTCTCGCTGCTTTCCTCTCTGGCTTTTAAAGAGAGCAGCTAGGCAGAATCAAGATCAGGAAACCCACTAACTCCCCAGTTCAGGGGAAGGAAGGCAAAATAGCAGGTGGATAAATGTGCCAACTGCAAGATGGCAGGAAAATCACATGACATCTTGGCCTATATGAAGGACTGCATTATACTCAGTTGTTGCCTAATTAAAAAACTGAATTTGGAGTTTTGGATTTTTAAAATAATTTTGGAGCCAGATTTTCAAAAAATTTAGGCATCCAAACTGTATGCACAAATGCATGTCTAATTTGTCCAAGCAGGTACCACAGTTGGGCATGTAAATCTGTTTGCTTTTGATGCCAACAGCTTACATTTGCCCAGAGTTATACACTTGATGCATCATAGTAATTGTGTGTACAAATTATTCACACAACTGTGCATCTTAATGCAGTACCCTGAAAGTCTAACCCTTCATACTTCTGTGTGACCTAGCCCCATCATTTCCCACACCTTGGGGTGTTGTTTAGTAACAATGAACACATTTTCACTTATGTTTTATATTATAAAAATTGCAAGACTCACTAAAAGCTGTGTGATTAAGCCATAAATTTTGGACTTGTATTTCAAACACCCCAGACTATTGAGATGTTGAAATCCAGAGTTTGCTTCATGCTCTTCTCTTGTGCTAAGCCTCTCTCTATTGGAAGTCAATATTTATATCTCTTCCATGCGGCTTTGCAAATATAGGTGCTTATGCATTGGTCTGATTGTTCTCAGGATCTATGCTTTGGTACCCTGATGCTGGTGCATTAGAAATGCCTAGATGGGATTAGAGTGCATTTAAAGTTTCCTGTGGCTCAGGAATCTGCTCCATCTCTCTCATACAAGTCTAATAACTCATGCATTGTGCAGGTGAGACCTGCATCTTTCCCCTGTCACCTGCATATCTTCCAATCCATACAGATATGATCACCCTCACCCAGAAAGCAAATGGGATCTCAAGGAAAGAGAAATGGAGCTGGCCGTTTTCCTTTAGCACTTGCATAGTGAGGTGGAGGGCAGAGAATGAGCAGGGAACAGAACAAAGAAGCAGTTCTGCCTCTAAGTCTGCAGGGGTCACTGTGTGCAGGGGAGAACAGTTACTACAATCGTTCCTAGCTGCCAGAGGGCCCTGCCTCCCATTCCTCTCTGCAATCACCTGTGCAAAAAGGCAAGGGACTGGGAAATAGGAGTGAAGAGGAGAGAACTCAGGAGATGAGAACTGGAGGAGGAGAGAGCAAGTCAGGGAAACAAAGGACCCAAGGCAGGAGGGGGGAAGACAACTGATGGAGAGAGAGAAACAAGAGGAAGAGAGTGAGGTGGCAGGAGCGGTGAAGGGCCAATAGCAGTGGAGGTGGGGAATGAGGGTGAGAGAGACACAGGATAGAAGGACAATGTGGGAACAGAAAACCCAAGATAGGGGGAAGAGAACAAGATAGAAAGGGGAGGCCTCCCTAAAGGGTGGGGGGAAAGGAACGGAGAATCCAAGGAAGGAAGGAGTAAAGGGACCTGGACCTCGGGAGAGAAAGTGCTCTAGGAGCTGAGGAAAGCAGACTTGGGCGGGGGGAGGAACAGGGGATCTGGGGAAAAGGAAAATGAAGGAAATGTACAGAGAAACCCTGAGGTGGAGGGGAATGGGAGAGGTTAAAGGCCATGGGGCAGGAGAGCAAAGAACCAAGAGAAATAATTAGCACTTTGCACTTTCCTTCCCTATAATTCACTGCACTTTACAAAGCATCATTCACCCCATTTTAATGATGGGAAAGTTGAGGAGAGAGAGATTACAATGAAAGACCTAAACTGAAGTCACTTGTCCTGGTTAGTAGAAGATTCAAGGACAGAACTCAGACATCTCCACTTGAATGTCTCGGGGAAAGAGAGAAGAGATTTCACACACACAAATAAATACTGAATTAAATACCTGAAAAGAATGTAAGATCAGAGAAAACTAATTTGAGGGGAGCGGGGGAACTTCACTTAAGCAATGAAGAAAAAATGAAATGAGGTAGAGACAAACCTGTCTAGCCCTCCAAACCCTTTCTATATCTACAAGCACCAGTGAAAAGCTAAATTAAAAGATTATTGAATATGCTAAAAATAAGAGGGGAAAGTCCATGACTTAACCAGTGACCCCAAACAATTCATTAGAGTGAACTTAGATTTGACCCAAAGTTCAGTCTTGTAAAAATAAGTTTAAAACCAACAGGTCAGTTTTTTTGTAATTCCAATGACAACAGGTTTTTTTTAATTCCAATGGTTTTAAACTAATAAAAATTCCCCTGCAACGTTTGCAATCCAAATATTAGAGCAGAGAAGCTGAAAATTAAAGTAATTCATTCATTTTCGCTGCCCAGGCTGAGAGAAATGCACAAATTAAATAAAGAGCACAAATAATAAGCAAGTTGGGTTCTTCACATTCTTTCATTTGGATGTTATTAGTAAATGCCTTTTACACCCTTTTTGGTTTACAGATAAAAATCAAAATTAGGTTATAAACTCCTCTGCTTAGAAGTTTTACCTTATTTCATCTTACCTCCCAACTATCACATTCTTTTCTAGTCAGTTTTAGATGCTAAATAGGTCACGTTTAGTTGTCAGAGAACTCTGTGCTAAACTGATTTGACAGCTTTAAAATAAATAGGTGAGCACAAAAATATACCTTTACATTTAACATCACTGCTTCTCACTGCATTGAGAGAAAATTAGTATCTCTTGTTAAAACTTACTGGCACGTGACACACCGCTGGCTGCTGCATTGTTACTTCCGAGTCCTGGATCGCTGAGAAGAGTAATTGCTGCTGCTGCTGCTCTATAAATGGTGTCATCTTGATGTCAGAGGAGGAGCAATGATTGGGGGGATGGCCTCACAAATGCAAATATGTCACAATGTATTCAGCAGCACGTCATTTTTTTTCTGCCCTGGGCAGAAACTTTAATGAAGGAAAATATCTATGGCAAAAAAGAACGCTACAGCTAATATAGAGACAAGGGGACTGATCCTAATCTTGATTCCACTGAAGTCAATGGGAATTTACCCTCCACTTATGTGGGAGCAGCACTTCAAAGACAAAGCAATCACTAAAAAAATTCCAAGGGTGAAATTGTAACTCTGACATGGCCTATGGCATAAACTAAAACATAAACAATATTTGGCCCCACTAACAGCTAGTGTAATCCTGCAGTGGGGGAGTCTACTCATCAACCCTGTGGTGTCTATGGGTACGTCTAAATTGCAGTAAAAGGGTCGATTACGTCAGTGGGAATAGACATACCCAAATTAGTTTAAATCTAATCTAGATAGCTCGGATCCCAGAGTAGTGAAGCTGCAGCAAAACGGGCTACCCCGGCAATTACCCAGGGTTTCAGGTATGTTTGTGCAGCCCACACTAAACTGGCTTCACTGCTCAAGACTCAAGCTATCTCTACACAAGCTGCAATCATACCCTGTGACTGCAATCTAGACATACCTTGTGAGGCTGCCAGACCTCAGCCCTTGGGAGCAGTCCATGACTCTGCCATGGTGGCTGCTAGGAATGACATCAGTGAAGCCCTATGCATGTGCACTTTCCTTGGCTCTGGAGAGGGGCAGGTTACCCTGATGCTTAGCCATGATTAAACTCAGAGGGGTGTATGTTCCAGATATCAGTACTGGATGACTATCTATCTTAGGTTCTTATCTGTCCCCATTCCATAGTATCTGAGCATCCCACAAACATTATTTGTATTTACCCTCACAACACCCCAGGGAGGAATGGAGGAATATTTAACCCCATTTTGAAGATGGGGAATGGAGGCACAGAGCAACTAAATGACTTGCCAAGGTCACACAGGAAGTCTGTGGCGGAGCAGGGACTTGACCCCTTGTTTCCCAAGTTCTAGGTTATCCCCCTAAGCACTAAATCATCTTTCCTCTCTCACTATTCAGAACAGCTGGGAGAGAAGCAGCATGGATTGAGGCACAGTGTCTCCAGTACTTGGGGATGAGGACACATCCCCCAACACCTCCATTCAATGCTCCCCACTGGCTCTTCCCCCCTTTTCGGGAACCATCCTCATCCACTTTTCTTCTCATCCAGTCCTTCCGCAGGACCTTGTTCCCTGGGACAAAGGGGAATGAAGATCTGTGAGGGGCTCCTTGGGAAAAATTCAAAGGCAGGGAACTAATTTGAAAGATCTCCCCACCTTCCTGAGCATCTCTGTGGGTCCTATCATACAGCAGGCATGGACAGCAAGGAGAAATGTGGAGGAGCACAGCTCCCCCTCCTCTGCTAAAAGCAAAGTTAGAGTCCACCCTCCACCCCATCCTGGGCTCTCCCTTGTCCCATTCTCTTCCCTAAGTCATGCAAGATGATACAATGTCATCACCACATGATGGAAATACCCACAACTACTTACAGCTGGTAGAACTGTTGAGCTCCCACTCCTATTTGGCTTAACTTTAACCGCTGGGTACAGAGTCCCTGCTTGACCTCTTCTGTCAGTGCAGTACAGGAGGGGACTCTTTGGAGGGGCACCCAGAAGGCCCTTGTTAAAATTCTGCCACCAAACTGAGTGAGGATTGCAATGATTTCTCTTTAAGGAGTCTTTCTTCTCAGGATACTACTAAAGCTTTTCCAGAGAGATTTGTCTTTCTTGCTCATAAAATACTTCTGAAAAGCTAGTCCTATTTCCTTAGAATGACCTCGACTCCACTCAATGGCTGGTATTTTTTTAAAATGCCCTGCCAAAGAATACACCTCATTTGCCCCCTTTCCAATGGTACAGATTTCATATGGTGCTGTACTCCACTCCATGGAGTTTTCAGGAACAAAGTACAAACATTTCCAGAAGAAGTACTTAACTGAGCCAAGATAGCCAGCAACAGCACTTGGAATGTTGGGAATGTTCAAGGTCCCATTTGTATTGAGTATGCCTAACTTCATACTAGCAGCTGAAGAGAGGAAGAAGGAAATGTGGGCTGCTGGATCGGGAACAGCTGTGGATTTTGAAAGCATTGAAAGCTGTGTGAAGCAATTTGGGTTTGCATGATTAGCTGGATGTTTTGCCTAAAATGACTGTCAGTGAAATAAATTACAATGTTAATGCAATAAAGGTGTGACATACAGGAGTGCTGGCAAGGGACTGATCTTTATTTCCTGGACACAGTCTCAAAATGGGTCATAATTTCATCAGGTTGGTACCACTGTCACATGGCAGGGTTCAGTATTCGCTTCCTCCGGTGGTTCCTGTTGCATATGCTCTGTTTTTGAAATATCAAATGCAAATAATATTATAATGTCTACTAAAAATAACAGACACAAACTAATATAGATAATTCATAAAATACCGAGGTAGAGATGTATAGTACCTCCATCTGAGCTTTGGACATGGGTCAGTAACTACCATTGTTGAACCTCAGTGGCTTTTTGATCACACAGCCACTTCTTGTTCTCCAAACAGTTCCTTCTGCAATGGCCTCATCAGTTGCTTAGATAGATTCACCACCTGGAGTCTGTCTGATGTACCTGATGGTGCTCATTGTCAGTGAATGTGAACAGATGTCTCTGACCACTGCCAATAGAATCCTGGATTCCCTCAAGAAACAGAAAGCCAGTGTTCTCCTTGGTTTTGTCTCAGGTGTCTTCTATTCCTCCTGTAGGATTGACCCTGTGGATGATTATGATGCCTGACTTTGGTGTGGGTGGTTAGCAGTTACCTTAGCAAGCTCCAAGTCACTTTTTGTTTGAAATCTAATATTCCATCTGACTTGGAATGGAGATAACTGTGTACTTCTGTTCTAGTTTATTGGCATGCAGCTCTTTTACAAGTACTTCAGAGGCTATATCTACACTACAGCCAAGATCAACACTCTGAGATCAATCCACTGGTGGTCGATTTAGCAGGTATAGTGAAGACCCGCCAAATCGACATGAGATCACTCTCCATTGAACTCCTGTACTCTACCCCACCAAGAAGAGTAAGGTAAATCAATGGGACAGTTTCTTCCGTCACGGTACCCTCCCCAGTTACCCTCCACGGTAACTTGATCTAAGGTACGTCGACTCCAGTTACGTTATTTATGGAGCTGGAGCTGCATAGCGTAGGTCGAATTACCGCGGTAGTGTAGACATAGCCAGAAAGACTTGTCTTTGGCTCAAATGCTGGTTAGATGCTGGCATTGAGGTTTTTGTCCTTCTGAACATCAGTCTTTGAACTGGTGATTCCAGTTAAGCACTGCGAGTTGTGTTGCAGTATTCAAAGTACGTTAAAAGTATGGCTGGATCCCTGGAAACCAGTGTTCCTGCTCCTGCTTTTCCTTCTTTCTTTTAAATAATCAAGCTCTTTTCTGTGTGTACTGAATTTTCTGCTAATTAATTTCAGTGTGCATAGCATGGATATGACATGGTGTGCATAAACTGATCTGTGAAAGAGAACTGCCCAAATGATCCACTTTTAAATTGTGGGCCGTTGTCTGTTATTAACTTTTCTTGAATCCCATGGTGAGGAAACTGTAATTTATGTTTACTGGCATTGTGACATAATGTATTGTGCAATCATTCAATTTCAAAAAATCTGAGTAGTAATTCACTAATAAGAGACCAGCTCTTTAATTTAAATAGATGTGAGCCAAACTGAAACAAGAGCAATCAATAATTCCATTTAGTTTTACTGTTCTTTTGTATTTTGCTTCCTGTGTCTATTTCAGATTTCACATTTGGATACCTCCCCTCACACCTGGCCACAACAGGACATCCTGGGCTCTTGTTTTGTATTTTTCAGTGTCCAGATAAGCACTGTGAATCATGCTTAGCATTTTTTCTTTGTTTTTTGGGATATTGTGACCCAATGTCCTTTATACAGAATCTCAACATATGCAGCAATTTCTGCTCTGTGGTTCAAATGAGGTTTTATGCTTGGAGGTAGATGGGCTTTTATGATTGACTATCCATCAAGAATTATTATTTTCTCAAGTTACCTGTAAATTTTGGTCATTTGGGGTTTCTCCTTTGTGTGTGACAATTTCTGGTTTTGGAAATATCCATTTTATCCCAGCAATGCATTTTAAAGTATGCATGTTGAACATTGTGCTAAGCTACCAATATACTTTGTATATTTTTTCCAGAAATGTCTAAATATTTCCAACAAATTTGAATTTAATATAAGTTTATTTGCCCCTGGTGGTGCCCCCCTTCTTGCTCATGTTTATGGCAGAATGTGTTTTATGCAAGACGAAAAGCAAATTAATATATTCTACAGTCTTGCCTCTTCCCTGAAAGCACATGGAGCCTTGGGTCTGAGGCTTTTTATAGAACATTGAGGGGGAAATTTGTGGGAGACTCTTCTTAAAATATCAGGAGCACATAATTGATCTTCTAGTCTCATGGTCACTAGCCATTCCAATGGGACTGCTCACATGCTTGAAATTAAGCACATGCTTACATGCTTTCCTGGATCACGATCAGAGTGCTCAACACTTTACAGAAACAAATTACACCCTCAGATACCAGGATATTGGGCACATAAATTAGACTAGATTAGTCAAACCAGTGTGGAGTTCCCATGTAACAAGGGCCCAGGATTTGGCACTAAAAAAAGAAATTTAAAGATGTTTGGTTCAATCAGCATCTGAAGTAAATCCAGTGTAAAGTATGTATAATGAACATAATTTCAATATGCCAGCATGTTAAATGCAAGATAGATTAACATTTAGGTAAAAGTTGTGGAACAGACTAAGCTCTTCAAAAAAACATACAAAATGTAGTGCATAAACTACTATGTATTTGGCCATATGGTCATGAGAAGAAAAACATTTCTTGTAAGAGGAAGTAGGTGTAGCTAGAAACTCCTACTGAAGAGATTTTTTTAAAAATTAAACCTGCTGATGTTGTTCTGTTCTTGTGTTTGAAGTACTAATTAGGAATCTGGCATCCAATTAGGATAATTACTGCTTTTTTAACACAGATTTTCTGAGCTGGAGAGACCAGTTTTCACAGAACTCTTTAGCAAGGCTTTTATGTGACAAGCATTACATCATCAGAAGAAACTGTTAATGGCAAATCAGAGATCTTGAGGGCAAATCTTGGCTTCCTCATACCTTCTCAGGATTGAGTTTTCCAGATTAAGGCCAAGTTTTTCAAAAGTGGTCTGTGAATTTGTGCGCCTCCCTCGTGCCACACGCCAGTTGAACTGCCTCACACCAGTTGAAATCAATGTGAGTTGCCCATGCCCAGCACTTCTGAAAATCAAGTGCCCAGATGTCTTATGCTGGGTATTTGAAAACTGAGGTACCCAAAATTAGTTGCTCCCTTTAAAAAAAAAAAAAAATTAGGGCTACGCTTTGAATGTGTCACATACAGACACTTCCTCTCCATACTTATAAATACTAATTTCACTACCCAGAGAAAAACACTAAAATGAACAAAAAAATAAAACCACATACTATTTTTTTCTTCTACAAATTTATCCTAACTGGAGGTTTCCTAGTATGATAAGGTCAGATTGACACTTATGGATTCTTCTCTAGTATGATCAGTTTGCTTGTCAGTAACAGGTCAGCAAAGGAGAGTATGATGGATGTGCTGAGGACAAATCAGCTGCTGCTATGCTTGCTCCTAGCTGCAGGGTGATAGATCATAAGGAAGGGAAAGATTCTATAGCAGTTGGTGAGGAAAAGGGTCACAGAAACAGGGTGTCTGGCAGGGGCATCATTTACTCTGGAGTAAGGGGGGCAGTTTTGTCCTTCCCCCAGACTTTTCATAGGTCTATATGCTCCATTATGTCTTCTGCTTTTTTCCTCCCCCAGACGTTACTGGATATAATAGAATGTTCTGTATACTGACACAATTTTGTCCCTCTCTCCTCCTGAATGTTTTTTGAAATGATGCCCCTAGAGTCTAGAGCATGGTGTTGTAAGCAATTGGTGGAGTGCATATTGGGACCCACCAGATGCTAAGGCCCATAGAGCTTTGGCAGCTGAAGCATCTACTGCGCTTGCCTAGGAATACTACACCTGGTGCACTACCAGGAAATGGTGTATCATGGCATACCAGAGACTCCACAAGGAGTCAATGATTACACTGGTGTAACTCTATGGACAGCAGTGGTGTTCCATCAGTGAAGAATATGTCCATTAGGCAGATTTTGAGCCTCTGCAATCTCATGGCTTTCTTCAGCAACAAAACTTAACATTTGTATTACTTGTTTCAGAGTAGCAGCCGTGTTAGTCTGTATTTGAAAAAAAGAAAACGAGTACTTGTGGCACCTTAGAGACTAACAAATTTATCTGAGCATAAGCTTTCGTGAGCTACAGCTCACTTCATCGGATGCATGATTCAGTTGCTCCCCATTCTTCATTTTAGTCAGGCTGCCAGGCTCCTTTTCTATGATGGCTGGGTACCACCAGCAGGAGTATTGAGAGCACAGGAGAGATAATTTCCCTGCTCTTGGTTCCTGTGCCTGGTGCCACAGCAACCTCTGCCATTTCTGAGGAGCACTTTAAAAAGTGGAAGTTAAATCCTAATGATGAAAATAGAAAGAAGCATAAACTCTGGCAAATAAACTGGTGTAAAAATATAATTAAGAAGGCTAAAAAAGAATTTGAAGAACAGCTCACCAAAGACTCAAAAAGAAATAGCAAAAGATTTTTAAGTACGTCAGAAGCAGGAAGCCTGCTAAACAACCAGTGGGCCACTGAATGATCGAGATGCAAAAGGAGCACTCAAGGATGATAAGGCCATTGCAAAGAAACTAAATAAATTCTTTGCATCAGTCTTCACAGTTGAGGATGTGAGGGAGATTCCCAAATCTGAGCCATTCTTTTTAGGTGACAAATCTGAGGAACTGTCCCAGATTGAGATGTCATTAGAGGAAGTTTTGGAACAAATTGATAAATTAAACAGTAATAAATCACCAGGACCAGGTAGTATTCACCCAAGAGTTCTGAAGAAACTCAGATGTGAAATTGCAGAACTACTAACTCTGGTATATAACCTATCATTTAAATCAGCTTCTGTACCAGATGACTGGAGGATAGCTAATGTGACGCCAATTTTTAAAAAGGGCTCCAGAGGTGATCCCAGCAATTACAGGCCGGTAAGTCTGACGTCAGTACTAGGCAAACTGGTTAAAAATATAGTCAAGAACAATGTTGTCAGACATCTAGATGAACATAATTTGTTAGGGAAGAGAGTCAACATGGTTTTTGTAAAGGGAAATCACGTCTCACCAATCTGCTAGAATTCTTTGGGGTGGTTCAAAAAGCATGTGGACTAGGAGGATCAAGTGAATATAGTGTACTTAGATTTTCAGAAAGCCTTTGACAAGATCCCTCACCAAAGGCTCTTAAGCAAAGTAAGCTGTCATGGGATAAACAGGTACGTCCTCTCCTGGATTGGTAACTGGTTAAAAGATAGGAAACAAAGGATAGGAATAAATGGTCAGTTTTCAGAATGGAGAGAGGTAAATAGTGGTGTCCCCCAGGGGTCTGTAGTAGGACCAGTCCTATTCAACGTATTCATAAATGATCTGGAAACAGGGGTAAACAGTGAGGTGGCAACATTTGTAGATGATACAAAACTACTCAAGATAGTTACGTCCCAGGCAGATTGTGAAGAGCTGCAAAAGGATCTCTCAAAACTGGGTGACTGGGCAACAAAATGGCAGATGAAATTCAATGTTGATAAATTCAAAGTAATGTGCATTGGAAAACATAATCCCAACTATACATATAAAATGACGTGTGCCTGGTGTTAAATTAGCTGTTACCACTCAAGAAAGAGATCTTGGAGTCATTGTGGATAGTTCTCTGAAAACATCCCTGCAGTGCAGCAGCAGTCAAAAAAGGGAACAGAATGTTGAGAATCATTAAGAAAGGGATAGATAATGAGACAGAAAATATCATATTGCCTCTATATAAATCCATGGTACAGCCCTATCTTGAATACTGCGTGCAGATGTGGTCGCCACATCTCCAAAAAGATATACTGGAATTCAAAAAGGTTCAGAAAAGGGCAACAAAAGTGATTAGGGGTATGGAAGGGCTTTTGTATAAGGAGAGATTAATAAGACTCAGTCTTTTCAGCTTGGAAAAGAGACAGCTAAGGGGGATATGATTGAGGGCTATAAAATCATGACTGGTGTGGAGAAAGTAAATAAGGAAGTGTTATTTACTCCTTCTCATAACACAAGAACTAGGGGTCACCAAATGAAATTAATAGGCAGCTGGTTTAAAACAAACAAAAGGAAGAATTTCTTCACACAATACACAGTCAACCTGTGGAACTCTTTGCCAGAGGATGTAGTGAAGGCCAAGACTATAAAAGGCTTCAAAAAGAACTAGATAAATTCATGGAGGATAGGTCCATCAATGGCTATTAGCCAGGATGGGCAGGGATGATGTCCGTAGCCTCTGTTTGCCAAAAGCTGGGAATGGGTGACAGGGGATGGATCACATGATGACTACCTGTTCTGTTCATTCCCTCTGGGGCACCTGGCATTGGCCACTGTCGGAAGACAGGATACTGAACTTTGGTCTGACCCAGTATAGCTGTTTTTATGTAATTGCAGGGAAAGTTGTGCTCAGCCCCTGTTGCCCCAGGAGCGAGCATGCTTGATTGTTCTATAGGGATGGTGTATGCACCCTCTGGTTAACACAGGAATTGTGAGGGCATGGAGCATGCTTAGTACAGATGGACTCTTTGGAAATTTTAGTTACCAAACTTTAACTCTTTACTCAGCAGATGTGAACTGTGGTTTTTTTGAAATCCTATAACTAGCTCAAATTTTCACAGAAATTGCAAAAGCTGTATTCCTGACATCAGGTCAACATCCTCCTTCCAACTCCCCAGGCCAAATTTTTAGCCCCATTCCAAAGCCAGTTTGCAATGCACATTTTTTCCTATTATCAAAACTACATTTTTCTTTCAAATTTTATTTTACAATGAAAAAGGTATATAAGGACTCGTGCAGCTGCTGACACATAAGTGCGCATGTACAATTACGGATAGATAAAATCTTCCCCATCAACTACTTCACTTCCAACCTCCCCACAGGTCTGCCCCTCCCAGCTGCCTCTTGGCCAAGCACCCGCACCTACTCTTAAGCATTAAAAAAAACCTTATCAAATTAATACACAAAAACTTGGCTGTAAGCTTGTTAAAGTTGCTACACACATAACATTACAGCTGTGCACAGAAAGGTAATTCTGCTTCACAGAGGATTTTAATATTCCGAAATGTGATATCTATCCAATTCAGAACGAAAATCAAAAATTTCAAAATTCTCCATGATATGGAATGGAGCCCCAGTTCCAAGGCATTTTTCCTGTGGACTGTCCCAGCACCACAGACCCTGGAAGACCAGGGATTCCCAACTTCAAGGCAGTCTGCCTGCTAGCCTCCCCCGGAGCTGTAGACTCTGGAAGCCCTGGTATCTCTGACTCCAAGGCAGTCCAGCAGGTGGGCTGCCACAAAAACAGACAGGAACCCCGTCTCGGTTCCACTCAAACATTGCTGAAATCAAACCATCTCCATGAAACCTTTTGACTTCAACAAATTGGCAAATCTGGCAAAAAAATGTTTTGTTGGAATTTTTCCAAACAGCTCTGCATAACACACTTGGCAAATCCACAAATGAAAAGTAAAGCCAGTTCATAATATGTACTTCTTTCTCTCGCAGGCACACACTTTACCATTACCACAACTACTATACACTGTGGACCATGCAATGTAACTTTAACTCTGACCCCGCTCAGGTTGCCAGGCTACCATCACCCCCTTCAATTGCCCTTCTCTCACACCCCTTTGCCAAATTACCCTCTCCTAACACAACCAACTATGACACCAAATGTCCACAGCCACCACTGTCAATAAAAAATAATCTGGAAAGAAGGATCTGAACAGAAGGGACAAAGCAGGGCAGATTTGAGGTTGCAGTGTGTGGTCTGTGGTATACAGTAGTTGTAGTGATGGTAGAGTGTGTGCCTATGAATGGAGGAGTAGGGGGTATGTCAAATTAAAAGGTAACTTTTCATTTCTATGCTTTTGTATGTTTGTATCTGGTGTGTTACAGCAACTCTAACTGCTCCTAAACACAGTTTTTTCTATATTCACAGGATTATTCACAGACTAGTTCTTAATCTGGGTGAAATTCAGAGAGCCCACACCGGGCCCTAATGCGCCTTTTAAGCCCCACTTAAAGCACTCTGGCTTGATTTTCACCCTCAGGACGTAACTCCTTCCAGTTTCTGCCAGGGTGTGTCGTGTATGTAAATGCTGGAACATTGGCTTGAGAATGTTCTGGAAAGTTCCGTGGCCGTTGGCTTCCATCTGGCCAGTTCTTAGAATGTTAGGGTGCTGAACCCAGAGCTCCTGGAGCAAGAGGAGACCAACTGGCCGTGAGGGGGACAGGAGCCCCCTGTGCCCCATAAGGGCATTGAGGAAGGAAATGTCCTGAGCCAAGCTGACTGCACCCTGGAGGGCTGGGACAGGAGGATGGACGGACAGGGAGACAGGGGAGTGGACAAGATCGCCCTCTGTGGCATAGGAGAGGAGAGGCTGCTCCGTGGCAGCATGGAAGTGTTAGTGCTGCCCCTTTTCAGGATGGCAGAGCGCAGTGGCTGATCCCATGAGGAACCACACAACAAGACAGGTGAATGAATGGTCTGCTCCAAGCAGAACAGCAGAGGGATCGTGCTGCTCCTGGCAGGATGAGAAGGAGAAGGAAAGAAAAGGAAAAAAAAGGGGAAAAGAATAAAATTGCAAATATCAGGTCTCAGAGCCGGAGAATGAAAAGGCAGGATGGAGAATTGTGAATTTATTTGTAACAAAATATAGGGAGAAGTTGAGAAGAATATTGAGAGAGAACAGGAAAAAAAGGAAACAATTTACTGAGTAATTTATTCTAAGCAAAATAAAACAATCAGATTAGAATTTGTTTATTATGAGTAATTGGATACAGGCTACAGAATTGCTTTGGCAGGATCTCCTGCAACATCCTCATATCAGCTTCAGATCAACAACATCAGCCCTGCAGGTTGTGTAATAAAATAATGATGCATCCTGGAAGATGATAGGCTTAGGCACTGGTGGGAAGGTGGAGGACTGCATGCCTATCCCATCACCTACACACAGGTAAGAAATAATAGGATTAGGTGATGTTCCATTCCACGTAAGGGAACTTGTTTAACAAACAGCATTAACTGAACTAAACTTCTATAAACTATTAAATGTCCATTTTTGTTTGAAGTTCAGTTGCAGAGGCTGTGTCCAGGTGCATTCTCCCTTGGTGGATGTGATCCTAGTTGCAGACTTCAGAGTAGCAGCCATGTTAGTCTGGATCTGCAAAAAGAACAGGAGTACTTGTGGCACCTTAGAGACTAACAAATTTATTAGAGCATAAGCTTTCGTGGGATACCGCCCACTTCATCGGATGCATAGAATGGAACATATAGTTCGATACACACACACAAACACACACACACACACACACACACACACACACAGAAGGTGGAAGTTGCCATGCAAACTGTAAGAGGCTAATTAATTAAGATGAGTTATTATCAGCAGGAGAAGAAAAATCTTTTGTAGTGATAATCAAGATGGCCCATTTAGACAATTGACAAGAAGGTGTGAGGATACTTAACATGGGGAAATAGATTTAATATGTGTAATGACCCAGCCACTCCCAGTCTCTATTCACACCCAAGTTAATGGTATCTAGTTTGCATATTAATTCAAGCTCAGCAGTTTCTTGTTGGGATCTATTTTTGAAGCTTTTCTGTTGCAAAATTGCCACCCTTAAGTCTTTTACTGAGTGGCCAGAGAGATTGAAGTGTTCTCCTACTGGTTTTTAAATGTTAAGATTCCTGATGTCAGATTTGTGTCCATTTATGCTTTTGCATAGAGACTGTCCGGTTTGGTCAATGTACATGGCAGAGGGGCATTGCTGGCACATGATGGCATATATCACATTGGTAGATGTGTAGGTGAATGAGCCCCTGATGGCATGGCTAATGTGATTAAGTCCTATGATGTTGTCAATTGAATAAATATGTGGACAGAGTTGGCATCAGGCTCTGTTGTAAGGATAGGTTCCTGGTTTACTGTTTTTGTTGTGTGGTGTGTGGTTGCTGGTGAATATTTGCTTCAGGTTGGGGGGCTGTCTGCAAGCAAGGACTGGTCTGTCTCCTAAGATCTGTGAGAGTGAGGGATCATTTTTCAGGATAGATTGTAAATCTTTGATGATGCGCTGGAGAGGTTTTAGTTGGGGGCTAAAGGTGACAGCTAGTGGCGTTCTGTTATTTTGTTTGTTGGGTCTGTCCTGTAGTAGGTGATTTCTGGGTATTCTTCTGGCTCTGTCTGTTTTTTCACTTCAACAGGTGGGTATTGTAGTTTTAAGAATGCTTGATAGAGATCTTATAGGTGTTTGTCTCTGTCTGAGGGGTTGGATCTTAGAGATTGGCTGTAGAAAATGGATCATGTGGTGTGTCCTGGATGGAAGCTGGAGGCATGTAGGTAAGGATAGCAGTCAGTAGGTTTCCGGTGTAGGGTGGTGTTTATGTGACCATCGCTTATTAGCACAGTAGTGTCCAGGAAATGGACCGCTTGTGTGGATTGGTCTAGGCTGAGGTTGATGGTGGGATGGAAATTGTTGAAATCACTGTGGAATTCCTCATGGGCGGCTTTTCCATGTTTTTTTTCTCCTGCTGATAGTAGCTCATCTTAATTAGCCTCTTACAGTTTGTATGGCAACTTCCAATTTATCTGTATTTATATATATTTCTTCTAACTATATGTTCCATTCTATGCATCCGATGAAGTGGGCTGTAGCCCACAAAAGCTTATGCTCTAATAAATTTGTTAGTCTCTAAGATGCCACAAGTACTCCTGTTCTAGTTGCAGACTGAATATGCTCACTTCTCCCTGAACATCTGTGTTAAGTTCAGGTTCCTCTCTCAGCTCTTGAAATAGTCCAGACACAGTCCTAGCAAACAAAAAAATAAACCCAACATCCAATTTTCCTAACCTAGCCAGGGGAAAAAAACCTAAACAGATTGGAAATATGGACACAGCAAAGTGGTGCTTAGCTAATTCTTCTTTATCCACAGGGTACAGTGATCTCTTACTGAAAGGGTTTTCCTATCCTTTTCCCTATCCCTTATCATGGAAGAAAGGGGGGGTAAGTCTTCTGGGGTGCACTTTGTGAATGGCAGGGTGAGCACAAAATGTGCTGAACTACTGGAGCACAGACTAGAGCTAGGGATCAACAGCTGTTCTAGGAAACGTAGCCCAAGTCCCAGCTTCATGGTAAATTGGATTATACTTGATTCATGTGAAGGAAGTGAATCAGACTAAGCTGGACCAGACAAGCTCCTTCTGTAAATCACTATAAAACAAGGTGAAATCTAGGCAAGGGCTAACAGATCATAACTTGGGGAACTCTCCAGGTTTTCTGGAGGGCTGGGGTGGCTTTATGTGAGGGAGGTAAATGCCACTGACTTTCTGTTAATAGTAATTAAGCATATCTTGAGCTTTATTAATAAAAGATACATGTGCATACTGAAGAAGAGCTTCCTCCACACTAGGAGCATTACATTTTGCCAGCTAAATATTTTACAATATTCACTGCCTTCTGTTATTTCAATATTAGTATTATTTATATACTGCCCAAAGATATACAGTTTACAGATGAAAGAGAAGAAAGGTTCCTGCCACAACAAGTTTACAATATAAATAAACACACAGACCACAAAGAGGGGGGCAATGGGATACATACCTAAGGTTTTTACCTCAGTGTTCCCTTTTTTAAATTGTTTTTTCCTTGCATAGTTTGTCCATTTACTTTTAAAAACTTTTGCTTTTTGTTGTTTGACGCATGCCCATTTGCCTTTTGCTTCTCAGGTTCTTTTGTAACCATTTCCAAAAATGGATATATAATTTCAAAAAAAAAATCAGCCTGATACAAACACACAGCAGGGTTTTATAAGGGTTTTTCTGCTTCCCTGTTAATGTTTCACAGTCATAGAATTTGAGACCAGAAGAGATCGTTGTGATTATTTAGTCTGACCTGCACAAACACATGCCACAGAATTTCACCAAGTGATTCCTGCATCAAGTCCATAACTTCCTATTGAACTAGGGCAGTGGTTCCCAAACTTGTTCCGCCGCTTGTGCAGGGAAAGCCCCTGGCAGGCCCAGCCGGTTTGTTTACCTGCCGCATCTTCAGGTTCAGCTGATTGCGGGTACAAGTGGCTGCGGTTCGCTGCTCCAGGCCAATGGGAGCTGCTGGAAGTGGCGCGGGCCGAGGGACGTACTGGACACGTCAAAGTGGTCCTTAGCTAATTCTTCCTTATCCACAGGGTACAGTGAACAAACCAGCGCAGCCCTCCAAGGGCTTTCCCTGCACAAGCGGCGGAACAAGTTTGGGAACCACTGAACTAGGGAATATCTTTGATAAAGACACCCATTCTTGATTTAAAGATGTGAAATGATGGAGAATCCACCACATCACTAGATAAGTTGTTCCAATGGTTAATTATCCTCATTATAAAATTTGCACTTACTTCTAGTCTTAATTTGTCAATCTTCAGTTTCCAGCAATGGGATCTTGTTCGGCTTTTGATAAAGTAGAGAGACTTCTACTGTCATAAACATTCTCTTCATTCAGATGCATCCGATGAAGTGAGCTGTAGCTCACGAAAGCTTATGCTCAAATAAATTTGTTAGTCTCTAAGGTGCCGCAAGTACTCCTATTCTCTTCATTTAGGTTCTTCTAGGCCATGATCAATAATCCTTTAACCTTATCTTTGATAAGCTAAATAGACTTGAGTTTCTTTAATTTCTCATCACAAGGAATGTTTTCCATATCTCAAATGATTCTTGTAGGTCTTTTCTGAACCATTTCTAATTTTTCAATATCCTCTTCCAAGTATGGACACTTGAACCAACACAGCATTCCAGTAATGGTGTATACACTAGTAATAAAACTTCCCTATTTCTACTCAGTGTTCCCCTGCTTATCCATCCAAGCATTGCATTTGATCTCTTAGGCACCACATTGCACTGGGAATTTATGTTCAGTTGGTTATCAACCATGACTTTTAAGTCCTTTTCTGAGTCATAGATTCATATATTCCAAGGCCAGAAGGTACCATTGTGATAATCTAATCTGACCCCTTGTATAACATAGGCCACAGAACTTCCCCAAAATACAGCCCCCCACCCCATCCTATAAGGGTGACATATAATCCTTGTTTCTAGATGTATGGCCTGGCATTTAACTGTACTGAAATCATGTTGTTCAAGTCAGCTCAGTGTACTATTCAATTCAGCTCACTTTGATGAACTGACCTGTCCTTATCATTGTTTACCATTCCACCAATTTTCCTATCATCTGCAAACATTACCAGCAATAATTTTATAAGTGTCTCTTCAGCAAGGGAGCAACTGATGGTCTATAAAGGGTAATAGTGAAACTGATTATAAAGTGTCATTGGCACTCTATAAATACCTGTGATAGATATTGGTTATTCTAGGTAGATAAGGGTACTGATTCTACTGTCCATCCAAAGTAAAATCACTGCTTCTGAGAGGAGAATCAGGCCTACTGTTTATCCACCACAAGTATTTGCAGAGTACTAATGAGCATGAGATCTAGGCATTGAAATACAATAACATAAAATTTACAGGGACTTAATATTTAAATAATATGATTTCATGAACCCACAGTCCAGGTCAACTCCTCCTGCATCTGATCAGGAGTTGGGAGGTTTGGGGGGAACCCCGGCCCACCCTCTACTCTGGGTTCCAGCCCTGAGCCATCTGGAATGCAGCTGTCTAGAGTGCCTCCTGGAACAGCTGTGCGACAGCTACAACTCCCTGGGCTACTTCCCCATGGCCTCCTCCCAACACCTTCTTTATCCTCACTATAGGACCTTCCTCCTGGTGTCTGATATGCTTGTACTCCTTAGTCCCCCAGTAGTATGCGTTCTCACTCTCAGCTCCTAGCACGTCTTGCTCCCAGCTCCTTACACGCACACCACAAACTGAAGTGAGCTCCTTTTTTAAGCCCAGGTGCCCTGATTAGCCCGCCTTAATTGATTCTAGCAGCTTCTTGGTTGGCTGCAGGTGTTCTAATCAGGCTGTCTACCTTAATTGTTTCCAGAAAGTTCCTGATTGTTCTGGAACCTTCTCTGTTCCCTTACCCAGGGAAAAGGGACCTGCTTTACCTGGGACCCATATCTCTTGCTTTGATCACTCTCCTGTAGCCCCCAGTGGCCCAGCCTTTATTCCACCTTGATCCCGAGGCCCGCTGGGGATATCAGATGGTGGCTCCTTCACGGAGCCGTGAGCACGGGCATGTTCTTGGCACAGTTCACCTCTATCCGAGACACCCACCCCTTTTGCAGCGTGAGGGAAACCCTGGCACACACATATCTGGAGCCCCTATTCTGACTCCTCACCAATATTTTATTACATTTTTGGTTGCACTTTTCCCCTCACCTTCTTATTGATGCACTTCCTATACGTGGCCCCACGAAGTCATGGGATCTCCTGGTTAACCTCCTCCTGGCCCTAGCTAAAATGGCCATCTATAAAACGTGAGTGAAGAGGTTGGCCGATGGAGTCTCCTTTGACTGTGGGGCCTATTTCTGATCCTCGGTCCATTCACGTATCCGGGCAGAGTTCCTCTGGGCGGCATCCACTGACTCCCTTGAAGCCTTTGAGGAGCAGTGGATGCTGTCCGGGGTTCTCTGCTCGGTGTCCCCGTGAGGTTCCCTTTGACCACACTCCTGTCCCTGTTATTTCATTAGTTGTCCCCCAGATTTATTTGGTGTCCAGGTCCTGTGGATCCCCCTCTTAGGCTGGGGGGGATCCTTTAGCAGTGGACGGGCTTCCCCTGCCCACTTCCCAGATCCCAATAGGATCACTCTCCTGTAGCCCTCTGGCCTGGAGGGAGAAGGAGGAAGAGGGCTGCTCCTGCTGCTAGGCCCTGGGCTCTTCCTCCTGCTGCTGTTGCTGCTCCAGCTGCTCCCCTGGCTGGGCCAGATACCATCCCCCCTGTTCTCTGCTACCTGGTTGATGGCCAGCTGCTGGACCTCCACCCTTGGGTGCTGCTACTGCTCCAAATGCAATCCCTTGGGAGGGGGCCTGCTGGCCCACTCCCCAGAAGGGGGAGAGTGAGGGGCCCCAGCCGTTGTTGCTGTGGACACCACCAACACCACCACCACCACCACCACCACCTGAGAGGGGTCCTTTCTGCTTGTCTGGACCACCACCTGGAGTTCCTGAAGCTGCTGCTGCAGAGTCTGCTGCCTGGAGCTGCTGAAGCCCCAAGGAGGAGAAGAAGAAGCCCATCTACCGGTGTGGGAGCACCTAGCGACTTTGCAGACCACCGTGGAGGGGGTCTTTCGAACTGAGTAACCTTCAAACTGTGCTCTTGTGGTGGGGGTTTTGACTGTATATGTAAGGACACAGGGGATGTGGCATGGAGCCTACCCCTCGATCCATATGTGTCCCCCCCAAACCCCCACCACCACCGCTGCCCCCTCCACCACCCCCACTGGCTGTTTACCATCTGCCTCAGCTCCTGCCTCTGGACTCAGCTGCTTGCTTGGCTTGCCTTGTCCTATTTCCACCATTTGGGCCAGAAGCAGCAGCCAGCCCAAAATGACTTTTGCAAGCGCATGTGGGTGCATGTACCCGCCCCTGGACTGCCCACCTCACAGCTTTGCCCCTTGCAACCTGCCCCATTTGCCCTTTTGCCCACCCTTTTGCCCCAGCCACCCTTATTAGCTTCAGTTTGTTTGTCTCCCCTGCCCATTTCCCTCTGCAGCCTTTGTTTGTTTGCCCCAACCCAGCCTCTGAATCTAGCCCCTTGGTTTCCCTGCCTTAACTCCAGCCCACTAAGCCCCTTGCTCCGTGCACCCATGCCCCCTCCCATGCGCTTGTGCCACTCTGCATTTTATTTTAAACCCTCTTCACTGCACCCCCAATGCTGTTGTATCCCCCCCTGCCCTAGTGCAGCTAGAGGAGCCAGAATTCCACCCTCTGTTCGTTATTGACCCCAACCCGATTGCCCCCCCATCCAGCCCACCCCTTTTGGCACCCTCCTCCCCTGCCTGCAGCCTAGTGGGGAGGAGCGGTCGACTGCTTCCCCTTTCCCCTCCTCCTTCTGGTGTTTCCCCTTCCCTCCCTGCTCATGATGGCAGGGGACGAGATGGGTGGGGCCCGTCCAGCAGCCCTAGCTGCCCCTCCCCCGCCTGCCCCTCCGTCACCCCCCTAAGCCTCTACCTCTGCTGCTGCCATCGAACCACCTGCCATCACCCCCGCTGGGGCGCTAGCAGCAATGGGCACTGGGGTTACCTCCACTGCTGCCATGTCCCTTGCCCCCTCAGATTCTGGGGGAGCCCCTCCAGCCAGCGGGAAGGGCCAGGGGAAGAAGAAGGGGAAGGGCCCCGCTAAAAAGACCAGGCCCTCCATGGCAGGGGCTGCCCCTACTGCCACGGCCCCACGACCGGCTGCGGCGTCCCTCCCGGCTGTTTCCTCCACCAGCTCTGCGGGTGTCCCTCCCCTGGCCCCCAGGGCGTCCCCCAGGTGGTGGCAGCCCCCCTGCCTGCTGTTACATCATCTCTCCCACCCACCGCCTCCACTACCATCTATAGCGGCCGGGGCCCCTTTCCCACCATGACCAGGAAGCACGGCGTCCGTTGCCTCCTGGTGCCCACCTCGCCCCACATGGAGACCAGTGGGCACTGTGACGGCCTCCCTCTGCACGGAGAGGCCGGGGTCGGCCTATTGGCATTTTAACAACAGCTGGTTGGAAGATGTGGGCTTCGTGGCGTCCTTCTGGGAGTTCTGGCTGGCCTGGCGAGGGCAGCGGCGCGCCTTTCCCTCGACGCAGCAGTGGTGGGACCTGGGGAAGGTGCGCGCCCGGCTCTTCTGCCCTGATTACACCCGGGGCGCTAGCTGACGGAGGGATGCAGTGATAGAGCAGTTGGAACGGGAGGTCTTAGAGCTGGAGAGGCGTCTGGCCGCCAGCCCCGAGGATCCAGCCCTCTGCGGAGTGTGCCGGGAGGAGCTCCAGACCCTCCAAGGACCATCGGGCCCGGGGTGCCTTTGTTTGATCCTGCATCCGTCTCCTTCGGGAGATGGATCGCGGCTCCCACTTTTTTTATGCCCTGGAGAAAAGGAGGGGGGCCAAGAAACACGTCACCTGCTTTCTGGCAGAGGATGGCACCCCCCTCATGGATCCGGTGGAGATGTGCAGGAGGGCGAGAGTCTTCTACGCAAGCCTTTTCTCCCCGGATCCGACCAATCCTAATGCTTGCAGAGTGCTTTGGGAGGAGCTCCCGACGGTCAGCACAGGCGACCGAGACCGGCTAAAGCTGCCTCTCACTCTGGCCGAGTTCTCGGAAGGCCTCCGTCGCATGCCTACCAATAAATCTCCGGGCATGGACGGGCTGACCGTGGAGTTCTACCGCGTGTTCTGGGACGTCCTCGGCCCAGACCTAGTCACCGTCTGGGCTGAGTCTTTGCAGAGCGGGGTCCTCCCTCTTTCATGCAGGCGAGCCGTACTCGCCTTATTGCCAAAGAAGGGGGACCTCCGCAATTTATGAAATTGGTGTCCCGTCTCGCTCCTCAGCACGGACTACAAAGTTGTGGCAAAAGCAATCTTGCTGTGGTTAGGGTCCGTGCTGGCGGATGTGGTCCACCCAGACCAGACCTACACCATCCCGGGCTGCAGCATCTTTGACAACCTATATCTGGTCGGGGATCTTTTGGAACTCAGGTGTAGGGATGGTCTGTCGTTCGCCCTCCTGTCCTGGGATCAGGAGAAGGCGTTCGACAGGGTGGACCATGGGTATCTCCTAAGCACTCTGCGAGCGTTTGGCTTCGGACCCCAGTTTGTGGGTTTTCTCTGGGTGCTGTACGCCTCCGCAGAGTGTCTGGTCAGGCTCAACTGGACCCTGACCGAACCATTCAGCTTCGGGCAAGGGGTCCTTTTGCCTGCGTGGACCATCACCTGGAGTTCCTGGAGCTGCTGTTGTGGAGCTTGCTGCCTGGAGCTGCTGAAGACCCAAGGAGGCGAAGAAGAACTTTTGAACTGAGTAACCTTCAATCTGTGCTCTTGTGGTGGGGATTTTGACTGTATATGTAGGGACACAGGGGACGTGGCATGGAGCCTACCCCCCCGATCCATATGTGTCCCCCCCCAAATCCCCCACCACCACTGCTGCCCCCTCCACCGCCCCCACTGGCTGTTTACCATCTGCCTCAGCTCCTGCCTCTGGACTCAGCTGCTTGCTTGGCTTGCCTTGTCCTATTTCCACCATTTGGGCCAGAAGCAGCAGCCAGCTCAAAATGACTTTTGCAAGTGCATGTGGGTGCACGTACCCACCCCTGGACTGCCCACCTCACAGCTTTGCCCCTTGCAACCTGCCCCATTTAACCTTTGCAGCCTTTGGCCTGTCCTTTAGCCCCAGCCACCCTTACTAGCTTCAGTTTGTTTGCCTCCCCTGCCCATTTCCCTCTGCAGCCTTTGTTTGTTTGCCCTGCCCCAGCCTCTGAAGCTAGCCCCTTGGTGTCACTGCCCTAAATCCAGCCTGCTTAGACCCTTGCTCCGTGCACCCATGCCCCCTCCCATGCGCTTGTGCCACTCTGCATTTTATTTTAAACCCTCTTCACTGCACTCCCAATGCTGTTGTATCCCCCCCTCCCCTAGTGCAGCTAGAGGGGTCGGAATCCCACCCTGTGTTGGTAACTGACCCCTAACCCCCCGTCCAGCCCATCTGTCAAGGTTCCTTCCCCACTCTGAACTCTAGGGACCACCCCTTTTGGTCCCCTCCTCCCCTGCCTACCGCCTAGTGGGAAGGAGCGGTTGACCTGCTTCCCCTTTCCCCTCTTCCTTCCGGTGTCTCCCCTTTCCTCCCTGCTCATGATGGTGGGGGACAAGATGGGTGGGGCCCCTCCATAAAACCCCACCTCCCCTCCCCCACCTGCCACCCCATTGCCCCCCCGAGCCTCTACCTCCGCTGCCGCAGCCGAACCACCTGCTACTGCCCGCGCTGGGGCACCGGTAGACACCAGAATGACCTCCGCTGCTGCCATGTCCCTTGCCCCTTCCAACTCTGGGGAAGCCCCCCCAGCTGGTGGGAATAGCCAGAGTAAAAAGAAGGGTAGGGGCCCCACAAAAAAGACCAAGCCCTCCACGGCAAGGACTGCCCCCACTGCCATGGCCCCACCACTGGCCACGGCGCCTTCCCCGCTATTCCCTCCACCATCTCTGTGGGTGTCCCTCCCCCGTCCCCCAGGGCATACACCCAGGTGGCGACAGCCCTCCCGCCTGCTGCTACATCATCTCTCCCACCCACCGCCTCTGCTACCATCTATAGCGGCCGGGGTCTTTTCCCAACCTTGACCAGGAAGCACAGCATTCGTTGCCTCCTGGTGCCAGCCTCGTCCCACGTGGAGACCTACATGCGGGCATTGGTGAGCATGGTGGGGCCCACGGCCATTGTAGCAGCCTCCAAAATGTATGGCAAGGTCGTCTTCTTTTTAGCATCGGAGGCCACCGCCCAGGAGGTGGTGGAGAAGGGCCTGGCGGTGGGGGGCGTGTTCGTCCCCCTGGAGCTGCTAGAGGACCTGGGCATCTGTCTGGTCCTGACCTCTGTCCTTCCCTTCCTTCCCAATGCCACCCTATTACCCTCTCACTCCACCCCGGGGAAACCCATCTCCGTTGTCAGCCCTCTCCCATTGAGCTGCAAAGACCCCGCCCTCCAGCACGTTCTCTTGCTCCACTGGCAGGTGCAGCTTCAACTGCTGCCAGCGACACGTAACAGAGAGGCATTGGAGGGGTCATTCTGGTCCCCTACCAGGGGGCCCATTACCAGGTGCACTATGCCACGGGGAAGTCCCGGTGCTACCTCTGCCGGGCAATGGAGCACGTCCGGAGGGACTGCCCCTTGGCCCAGCAAGGAGGGGCATCTGGGACCCCCGAGCCCCGGCACGGCACTGGCCCCATCATCACCGGCGCCCCTGGCTGCCTGGCACCCAAAGCCACCTCTCCTCCTTCCCAGCCCACCACTGCTCCCACTCCGGCACAAGGGGCACCACCCCCACTATGCCCAGACAAGCGGGAAATTCCCACCTCCGCTGCATGCAATCTGGCAGGGCCTGTGGAGGAGGGTGCAGCAGGGATATCGCTGGGCATATGAGAGGCCCACCCCAGGGGGAATCTTCCCTCCCTCATGTTGCCTCACCATTAACCCCCCGAATCACTGAGCCATCGCCCCTGACCTGACCACTGCTAGCCAGCCCCCAGATGATGCTATGTAGGGCTGGGCCCTTGTACAGGGCAAGTGAAAGGTTTGAGCTCCGTTCCTTCCATCTGATGCGGAGGCCCCCCCGGAAGACCAGGAAAGGGGGCATTGATGCTGAGCCTTCTGCCTTGCCCACAGGTGTGTTCCATCCACCAGTGCCGGCTGGGGAAGACGTGGCAGCACTGGAGGGTCATATCACCCCTACATGGGAGTCCCTTCCTTCCGAGGCCCACAGTGTAGCCTCTCATGTCCCGGTAGCATCTGAACCCCCTGTGAGCCCCAAGGCAACCGTCGCATTGAGTGTCAGTGGGGATAACCCCGGGGCGGCGGAATGTGATCTCCCCTCCATTTACAAGGAGATCGAGGCCCTGGGTCTGACCCCGGTCACCCACGGGAAGGACGACCCTCTGCCAGCGGGCCTCGATCTGGATGACCTCACTCCGGCCCCTCTTTCCCCATGCTCCCTCCCAGTAACCAGTAATATTTCCGCTCCCACCTCCAAGGAGCCCCTGGACTCTTCCACCAACCCCGCCATGGATGGCACTCCGCTGATGAACGCCAAGCCTGTTGAGGTGACAGCCAGTGCCACGCGGCTGGGACCCGAGCCACCAGGGGCATCCCTCATTGGTGTGGAGCAATCAACCTCCTTCCAGGGTGGGGGCCCTACAGAAGATAGTCCACCTCCTGATGCCATGGCTGCCAAACCCACTATGGAGCCTGCACCTGGCATCGCTGAGAGGCCCCTTCCCACCCCCCGAACCCTTGAGCCTGACTGGGAGGTGCCACCACCCAGTTGCTTGGCTTCTGAAGCTCAGAATCTCACCTCTGTCCCTGCCCCTGCCCCTGCCCCCAGCCCAGCCCCTGATGCCGATCCTGTCCCAATCCCCTCCACCTCCTGTGATGTTATTTCTGCCCCTGGGGCTGTCTCCTTTCTCTTTCCAGCAGATGACCCCCAGGGAGCGGCCTTTGTGTTTCCGTGTCCCGACCCACTAGGGGCTGCTATCTTCCCTCTGCTGCCCCCTATTGACCCAGGGTTCGAAGTGGGCCACATGGCACCAGTCCACTGGGTGCCACGTCGGGGGTCTGCTCCTTGCCTGCCCGTCTCGGTGGGCCACGGGGCTGTGTCAGGGGCCCCGCCAGAGGATGGTCAGGAGTCAGTAATCCCACCTCTCCCATGCGTTGCGAGAGGAGCTGCAGGAGTTTCTTGAAGACGTCCGCAGCTCCTGCAACAAGGTACAGCTTGCTCTCCAGCGATGGGGGGACTTTCATCAGTTCCTCTGGGCCACAAGGACCCTTATGAGGGAGGGTAAAAAGATTGGGAAGCAGGCCGCTGCAGCCTACCAGCGGGTCCACGGCTTCTGTGACTCAACGTTAACCTATGGGGTAGGTCACGGTTTGCTGCGCAGCCCAATGGGGGCCGCAAGCATCCCTGCCAGCGAGGATCCCCCCCCAGCCCTCTTCATGGCACCACTCATCATCACAACGTTGAACACCCGGGGCTGTAGGATGGGTTTCCGCAGGTCCCAGGTGCTCTCCTTCGGGCGGGGGGGGAATACTCTGTGGTTTTCCTGCAGGAGACCCATACGGATCCGGCTGCCGAAGACAGCTGGCGGCTGGACTTGGGGGACAGGGTCTACTTTAGCCATCTCACAATTCCTACGGCTGGGTCCGTGGTGGCCACCGAGGGGGCAGATCTCCTCGCGGAGCCCCTGCTACACAACCCCCAGCTCCGCGTGCAGGTGGCAGAGTTCCCCTCGATACACCAGAGGTTGGTCCTGGCAGAAGTCACAAGAGTCGGAGACCTGGCCTACGACCGGGGTGACTGGCTGGATCCCCTGACGCTCGCTCAGCGCATGGGGCTCTCCAGACCTTGTATTCCCTGGCACGTACTTCAGGAGGTGAGGGCCACTTTGCCGCCCGCTGCTCGGGTTTACCTCGACCGGGTCTTGCACAAGGGTGCACCCCACCCACCCTCTACCCCAGGCCCACTGGACCTTTTCATTGGGCCCCTGCCCTGTGGACCCAACCGACCCCCTCCACACCTGTTCACCGTGAGCCGGTTGCACGAGCTGCAGCTGGTCTGCTTCCAGATCGCGCCAAGGAAACATCTATACTCGCTTGTGCTCCACACCCTTCACGTCCTCACCCTCGTGTCCCATCCCGATACAAAATGGCGGGACCTCCTGCCATCTCTGGAGGATGAGGAGCCCTGGTGGGCCAGCCTATACTCCACCTTGGTCCCGAGGCCCGCTGGGGATATCAGTTGGCGGATCCTTCATAGAGCCATGAGCATGAGCATGTACTTGGCGTGGTTCACCCCTATCCCACACACCTGCCCCTTTTGCGGCATGAGGGAAACCCTGGCAAACTTATACTTGGAGTGTGCCAGGCTGCAGCCCCTATTCCAGCTCCTCACAAATATTTTGTTACGCTTTTGGTTGCACTTTTCCCCTCACATTCTTATTTATGCACTCAATAGCCGTAGCCCCACAAAGTCACCGGACCTCCTGGTCAACCTCCTCCTGGCCCTAGCTAAAATGGCCATTTATAAAACCAGAGTGAGGAGGTTGGCTTCTGTGACTGTGGGGCCTATTTCCGATCCTCCGTCCGTTCACTTATCCAGGCAGAGTTCCTCTGGGTGGCATCCACTGACTCCCTTGATGCTTTTGAGGAGCAGTGGGCACTGTCTGGGGTTCTCTGCTCGGTGTCCCCATCCGGTTCCCTTCGTTTGACCCTTTGACCACACTCCTGTCCCTATTATTTCATTAGTTGTCCCCCTTATTTATTTGGTGTCCAGGTCCTGTGGATCCCCCTCTTAGGCTGGGGGGGGGGGGATCCTTTAGCAGTGGGCGAGCTTTGCCTGCCCACTTCCTGAATCCCAATAGGATCACTCTCCTGTAGCCATCTGGCCCGACCCTGTCACAATATGTATCCACATACATATTAGGGAAGCACCTGTTGTGACTCCACTTACAGGTAAAGATGACCTGCAAAGGAGGGGAAAAAACACCTTGAATATTACACTTGCAACAAACTGTTCACAAACAATCTACAATCAAAGAATTATTTGTAGGAATTCCTTGGTGAATAATTTTGGACAGTGGGGAAATTGTCAGTTGTTTGTGTACAATTTGCAAGCAGAAAAAAACAAAATTAAATTAATAAATGATTTGCTATGAATTCTACACCTACCACTCTTTAGTACCTAGAAGCTACTCCAACAATACACAAAAATAATTTAATAGCAATTAACTGAAAACAAAGAAACATAATGAAGAGACAGAAGGTAATAAATTATGTAAAACATTTGGATAGAAATGAATCATACTCCTAGTGTCAGAGAAACTTTTTTCTTCAGTATGTGCAGGTTTGTTTTATTAATGTAGTACAAGCCATGACTAATTACCACTAACAGAAAAACCCTGGTGTTCACCACCCACACAGTGAAGCACAACTGCCCTCCAGAAAATGCAGGTATTTCCTCAAGAAGTGAAGGTATGTCAGCACTTGCCTAGATCTGCTCTTAACCAGCTCACGTTACAAAAATCTGGGCTTTGGACCAACAGGTCTGGCTCCTCCCCTCTGTGAGAAGCAGATCTGCTTCCCCCTGCTCTGTCTCCCCTTCTCTGAGTTAGTCCAGCTGCTATCCTTTAAGTGTGGTCCAGTCTGAGTTGGCTCATATACGTCTGGTCCAACGTGGTCCAGCTTCTCAGGATAATGTCTGGTATATTAGGTGCCCCAGAGTGAGACTGAGACTTTGTCTAGGCCTTCTTTTGTTGATTCTGGCCCCTGGCTCTGGTCCAACCTCCCGCTCATGCAGCAAGGTCTGTGCTTCTTTTTGGGTATCAAGTTATATATGCCCTGTTCCACTCACTGAGAGGCTCACAGATAGGCGCTCAGCAAATAGGTCCCTTGCAGCCTATTGCAGCCAGGAGACAGGGGAAAGAGGAGAAAGAAACAAGAACAGCATTTTTATTTAATTTTTGTGGTGTCCGAGATAAATAAAAAGAGGAACAGTTGTATGGGAACTGAAGAGTACTAAGTGTTGCATCAGAGAGCAGGAGTAAAAGAAAACTACCTGTCTAGAAGATATGAACCAGTGGATTGAGTCAAAAAGTCAAAATATTATAAGATACTGAGTATACATGAAAGCTGAGTTTTATTTTTAGTCTTGCACATTAATAATATTTTACATAGTAATTTGTTTTTAAATTATAAGCTTTTCTTCAAGTTGATCCAATTTTCATACAAACTCTGAATACCAAATACTAATAATATCTCAAGCCATGAATGGATTGATTTGAACATAACTCACAGCTCCATTGACTTCAGTTCAGTTTAGAAACAATTTTAGGGTATGTTTACACTGTACAGTTAACGTAGCTTTTAGACCAACCCCTCCGCTTCCTACCCATCCATACATAAAAACCTTTGACTCAGGTTTGGAGGTGTTTTAAGTCTAGGTTAGTTTAGCAGCATAGAGATGTGAATTAAAACCTGAGCTCCAGTTTACCTCAGGCTGGAGTCTGCCCACTTTGCAGTGACGATGCAGGCAAAATCACTTGAGTGTTGATAGTCCTCCCCAATGCCCTTCCCACAATTCCTCCCCACCAAGGACAAACAAGTTTCTCACAGTTTACAGAAAAAGAATCCTAGGTGTCGAGCACAAAGAACCATGGGATGTGCCCATAGATAAACAGGCCAGTGCAGAAACAGTGGGTATGTTTACACTGCAATGTAAGGCCAGAGTTAGTGGGACTCGAATGAGCTGACCCTAGGTTAGAGAACCCAGGCTTGAGCATCTACACTGATTGTTAACCCTAGATTAAGAATTTTCTAAGCCAGGTTCAAACCTGGGGCTCTGGTATCTACACTGCAGCATGCAGACCTGAGTCAAATCAACCATATCGCAGACTCCCTAGCACCCACTCGAAATGTGGCCACTCTAGCCCTTTGACCGTGGTGCAATGTGGGAAAACTTGACTGTCCAGCCTGCACATTACAGGAAGTTTGAACAGCCCCAAACATCCTGCTGAGCAGTCATTTTGGTCTGTGTGATTCCCAGCTCCCGGAGCCAGCAACAAGGAAGAGGCACTTTCACTCCTGTGTCAGGAAATGGGCAGAGCTGCCATGAGATGCTTGTGGAGATTTCAGCAGCATTTCTGACCCACCAAAGGCACCTGACACAGACTATGATAGAACAGGAAGAGAAGGAAGCAGAAGAGGAGGAGTACATAAGCATGGCAGACTCAAACTGGCAGATGTTTCTCAATACACTTGGGCCCTTGGTGTAAATCGATGTTTCTGGAGCAAGGCCACAAGCACAGACTGCTGGGATCACATTGTCATGAAGGCCTGGGATGACCAGCAGTGAGTCCAGAACTTTTGCATGAAGAAAGCTATATGTCTGGATCTTTGAAAGCAGCTTGTCCTGACCCTCCAGCATAAAGATACATGCATGAGATCAACTCTGCAAATCCAGAAGGGGGTTGCTGTAGCCATCTAGAAGCTGGCTATGCCAAACTGCTACAGGTCCATTGCAAACCAGTTTGGTGCTGGAAAGTCAACTTGGGTAAAGTGGTTGCAGAAGGTTCTGAGGCAATCAGGCATGTGATTTACCCCAAGGTGGCTGGCATAAAAGATATTCATGAAGTAATTGCTGGCTTTGAGCTAATGGAATTTCCAGACTGCATTGTGGCCATTGATGGGATTCATGTGCCCATAGTTTGCACTTCTCAAGGAGCACATAAACCACAAAGGGTACTACTCTATTGTTATGGAGGCCCTCATGGACCACAAAGAGTGATTTACGAATGTCAGCATGGGTTGCACTGGAAAAGTTTATGATGCCAGGGGGTTCCACTGATCAGGAGTCTACATTCATGGACAGTCTGGGACACTATGGCACCAAATGACATTGTCACAAATGGAGTTACTGTCCTCACCATTATTCTGGGAGGGACCCTGAAAACCTTTGCCTTGGCTTATGAAACAGTACCCTGATTTCAGAGGCCCTGGAAAAACATGGCTTAATCTAGCATGTGCAGAATGGTTGTTGAATGTGCTTTTGGCAGATTGAAATCCTGTTTGATATGTTTACAGACCCATTTGGATGCCAGTGTCATCAATGCTGTCTGCATGGAATTTTAGTGCCATGCAATATTCTTATGAATGACATGATCACTTATAAAAATGAGGGAAGGGCGGTTCTTCACAGTATGAATTGATGTAAGGAAATGATTGAAGTATGAATTACTATAGATAACTAAACTGAGGGAAAGTCTTTGCATACTAATTCCAAATTGTCCCTGATCACGTACTTAAGTGAGCTGTAGGTCACGAAAGCTTATGCGCAAATAAATTTGTTAGTCTCTAAGGTGCCACAAGTACTCCTTTTCTTTTTGCGAATACAGACTAACACGGCTGCTACTCTGAAACCTTACCTTTATTATGTTGAATATGCATCATGTGATGTGAAGCCGTGATAGAAATAAACTTTCCTGATGAAATAAAAACTTGATTTATAAACAGGTATTAGAAAAGTATGCTGACCCTTTCCCAGGCAGGCCAGCTGCCATTCCCACAGCAAAACACTAGTAACAACAGAACCATACAGGGGAAAAAAAAATCAAAACAAAGTGCATGAAAGTGCAAACAGTGAAATCATGTACAAGCTATCAGCACTGAGAATTGGCTCAATTCATGAGGGAATCAACAGGATGCTGTGTTAGCTCCCACATCCTGTTAAGACTGTATGCAAACATGCAGAAATCCACAGCCCTCCTCCTTCTTACCTCTGGCACATTTCTGAACAAAATTTCAAACTGCAGTCATATTTGTCATCTATGGACTGCATGAACTACATCTAACTGAAATGGACAAGGTTTGTGAATGTAACACATCTCCCCGAACACACACAGAGTTCACTGTTTCTAGGTGGCTTGATAGACCATAGAATGGTTGCAGAGTGGCATACTTACAGGTGTAACAATGTAAAGGTATCATTTTTCATGAACAGGAATGGCCCTAGCAAAAATCTGTGCCTTTCCAGTCAAAATACACTTTAAAGGTGCTATTTATTGTTTGCCATTTTGAACTCCATTTCGTGATGAGGGAGCCATGCTGCTGGCACACAATCCGCCATTTGTTTTGCATTGGAGCAGAAATCCCTCCCATTACTGTATTAATAAACATTAAAATGGAGCCAGAAACTTACCAGGCTCGAGGGGTGGCTTCTCTGTCTGCTTCAAGCTCCACAGCGGGCTGTTTCTCAGGAAGTGCATCAGCTCCTCTGAGTGCTGACCCAGAAGGTACTGCTGCTGCTCCAAAGTCTGCTCTGGAACTGGTTTCAGCAACAGAATGACTTCTCTGTCTCCACTCAGTGCCTGTTGCTGGCTCCCATCAGTCCCCATGCTGGATTCTGGGGCCAGCAGGGCACCATCCCAGGTGACCAGTTCATCATTCACTGTGGTTGGCTCCACGCTGGGTGCAGGGCCCAGTGCCCGGTCAAACTCCTCATAAAACACGCATGATTTTGGCAAGTTTCCCAAGATATTGTTCTGGTTACTGGTTTTCCAGTACTCTTTCTTGAGCCACTTAATCCACTCCCTGCACTGGTCACTGGGCTGGTAAATTTGCAAAGCTATCAGTTTCTTCACTATTTGCTAGTACGCATGGTCATTCCTGGTACTCTGACTCAAGTCCACAGTTTTGCTGGCCTTGCACCAGAAATTCACCCAAATCAGTAGGGTTGCTACCTTTCTAATTGCTGGTAACTAGACCCCCGAAGCCCCACACCCTGCCCTGCCTCTTTCCCTGAGGCCTTACCCCCTGCTCCGCCTCCTCCCCCCAAGGCCTGGAATCCATCACTCGCTTCTCTCTCCTGCCCCCCATCACGCACTGGATAGTCTGCAGGTAGGAGGCAGCCCCGACTGAGCAGGGGCTGGCACAGGTTAATGACCCGGCGCTTTCTCCTGCCCCGCGGCAATCGGACTTTTGGTTCCCAGCTGGGCAAGGAGCCAGGATCCTGGGGCACAGCAAGGTTCCCAGCAGGGAGCCTGGGTGGCAGCCCAAGCCAGAGTCTGGGTGGCAGCCTGGTTTGGAGTGGAGACTGGGTGGCAGCCTGGCTGGGAGCCAGGAGTTAGCTTTCTTGTAAATTTTAAGCGTCCAATGGAGCCATGAAATTGACAAGAATGATAGCCAACAGCCGATGTAAGGAATGCAGTGTCTACACGCTAATAAAGTGTGTGTCCCATTCCCTTCTAATGGCTGGTCCACATAAAGGAGAACACCTTAGTACTGTACCAGTTACTCTGCTAGCACAAGTGGCAGAGGTCTGTTCTGTGGATCTCAAGATTCCAACCCTTGTTGCCTGTGCAACTTTAATTCAACCCCATTGCACATGTACATTATGATACAGTCTTTAATTCAATGTTCCCATGTACTTAAGTGCATTGAAGTATTCTACATACTTGTATTTAAGTGCTTTAAATATTCTGTACTTAGTACTTGTATTTGAGTACATTTAAAGGTACTTAAAGTATGAGTAACTTTTTTATCTGTAAGTACTTTTCAAAATAGCTTTTTGAAACAATCACATCCCTTCCAACTGTCTGGAATTCTGGTTGGCCCCCAGAACCCACTGTCCCAGTTTGGGAGCTTCAGGCATTGAGTTCCAGCTGCCAGTGCTTTTTCTGTTAGCTCTGCTGTTCTACCAGCAGGGGGGGTAGCAGCCCTGTTCCCATCACTTCTGATTGGTCGTGCAAAAGGCAGCAGGGAGCCTTGCTCACTAGCCCAGCAGCAGTGGGAAGACTTATCATCTAGCCTGGCCAAGCCCAGCAGAAGGGTGAATCAGTGTGGTAGGGCTGAGACCCCTTGGGAGGCTTATTTGTCTCAGTTTAACTTCACTGCCCAAATGAATGGCTACAGAGATAGACAGAGAGGGGAGTTTCTAGCAGCCAACCTGAGGGGCCCAACTTCAATGGTGTTGCAGAACTTACCTCCAGAAAAGAGACTGAGTTAAACATATCTGGTACACACTCTTGATATGCAGTTCAGCACCAACCATCCATCTGAGCTGGCCAGAGAACAGCTAAGAGCTAGAATGAGATGGATAGAAGGGAGACCTGAACTGGCAGAGGACCAGAGGAGACATGTTCCTGGCATATCCAGCTACTAACAAGTCCTGCCAGGATAAATTAGCAATTCACCAATTCATAGATGCTCATCTGGATTTGGCTTTCAGGTCAGTGAAAGGAGGCCAAGGACATTTCAAGAGGCTGTGGAATTTGCCATGGAAGTTGATTCTTTCCTTGCAGAAGCCCATTAGTAAAGGAAGGGGGAGGGATAGCTCAGTGGTTTGAGCATTGGCCTGCTAAACCCAGCATTGTGAGTTCAATCCTTGAGGGGGCCATATAGGGATCTGGGGCAAAAATTGGGGATTGATCCTGCTTTGAGCAAGGGGGTGGACTAGATGACCTCCTGAGGTCCCTTCCAACCCTGATATTCTATGAAGCAGCCTCTAGGAAGATGAAAGCTGTCCATACAGACGTGTCTAATATGCATGATGGAAAAGGGGATTCTAATTTGGTTTGTGACATTTTTAAACAATTGGAAAAAATGTTAAATTTGGTTTGTAGAACAAGGAAAATTGGCAATATTGCAAACATGAAGAGAAGCAGTTCAATAAATGGTGGTACTATGGAAAATTGGATACACAAAAAGGATTGTTATAAATGTAAGGTTGGCCAGTATACAGCATCACAGATGGTTAGTGAAAGTCCATCACCCACTACAGAAAATGGGGGACATCAAGCTGAAGGGGTAAAGTTTGGAGGTGTCTCCATGCTTCTGATGATACACTACAGTACAGCCACAGAAATGTGTGTGAGATCTCCCTGGAATGGTGCATTTGTGGGATTCCTGTTCCTGAAGGGCCACCCACAGAAGAAGGGGATGCGGGGGAAGAGGAAGAGGTAGAGGCAGAGGAGGAGAAAGAGGAAGAGTAGCTGAAGGTTTGGCTCTCAAGGAGGGGCGCCATCAGTGTCCATGACAGGCCCAGAGGCAACAGTCCCTTGCTGACAGAGGAAGGAGCATATGGAATCAGCTCCTGTGAGAGGTGTTCTAGACCATCAGCTGGTACCTGTTAACTTAAAATTAATTTTAGCAAAAAAGAAAGATAGATTCCAAAGTGTATGCAAAAACTTACTTCTATTTAGTGCAACACAAATGCTGGGGTAGAGAGGAGTGATACCTAACTAAAGAAGTTGCATAAAATTCCACAAATAAGGGTATGAATAAAAGACAGAAACAATATAAATCTGAATTAAAACAATACAAATTTCAAAACCACTCTGAGTTAAAAATGCCAAATGGTCAGGTGCACTGAGTTAAAAAAGCATCGTGTTCCAAATCAGAAAGATATGATGTCTTTAAATGCTGTAGGTGACACTTTCAGACAAAATAGCATTGGATGTTTTGCTCAGAGATAAAAGGTTAAAATAAGGATCAGTTAAAACAATGAAAGAATTCTCATGATGATAATTGACTGGGTACATGTCACCTCAGGACGGGATGCAGAGATAAAGTTTCTTGACACCTTAAAGGACTGCTTCTTGGAGCAGCTAGTCTCTGGAACCCACAAGAGGAGAGGTAATTTTAGATTTAATCCTAAATGGAGCACAGGATCTGATCCCAGAGATGAATATAGCTGAACAGTTTGGTAATAGTGACCATAATATAATTAAATTTAACATCCCTGTAGCGGGGAAAACACCACAGCAGCCCAACATGATAGCATTTAATTTCAGAAAGGGGAACTACACAAAAATGAGGAAGTTCATTAGTTAAACAGAAATTAAAAGGTACAGTGCCAAAAGTGAAATCCCTGCAAGCTGCTGCTTGGAAACTTTAAAAACACCATAATAGAGGCTCAACTTAAATGTATACCCCAAATTAAAAAACATAGTAAAAGAACCAAAAAAGTGGCACTGTGGCTAAACAATGAAGTAAAAAGAAGCAGTAAGAGGCAAAAAGGCATCCTTTAAAAAGTGGAAGTTAAATCCTACTGAGGAAAAGAGAAAGGAGCATAAACTCTGGCAAATGAGATATAAAAATATAATTAGGAATTGTGATGCTAAAGGAGTACTCAAGGATGATAAGGCCGTTGTGGAGAAATTAAATGAATTCTTTGCATCAGTCTTCACAGCTGAGGATGTGAGGGAGATTCCCAAACCTGAGCCATTCTTCTTAGGTGACAAATCTGAGGAACTGTCCCAGATTGAGGTGTCATTAGAGGAGGTTTTAGAACAAATTGATAAACTAAATGGTAGTAAGTCACCTGGACCAGATGGTATTCACTCAAGAGTTCTGAAGGAACTCAAATGTGAAATTGCAGAACTACTAACTCTGGTATGTAACCTATCATTTAAATCAGCTTCTGTACCAGATGACTGGAGGATAGCTAATGTGATGCCAATTTTTTAAAAAGGCTCCAGAGGTGATCCTGGCAATTACAGGCCAGTAAGTCTGACATCAGTACCGGGCAAACTGGTTGAAACTATAGTAAAGAATAGAATTGTCAGAGGCATAGATGAACATAACTTGTTGGGGAAGAGTCAACATGGTTTTTGGAGAAATCATGCCTCACCAATCTACTAGAATTCTTTGGGGGGTTCAACAAGCATGTGAACAAGGGGAATCCATTGGATATAGTATACTTAGATTTTCAGAAAACCTTTGACAAGGTCCCTCACCAAAGGCTCTTAAACAAAGTAAGCTGTCATGGGATAAGAAGGAAGGTCCTCTCAGGAATCGGTAACTGGTTAAAAGATAGGAAACAAAGGTAGGAGTAAATGGTCAGTTTTCAGAATGGAGAGAAGTTAAACAGTGGTGTCCCCCAGGGGTCTGTAGTAGGACCAGTCCTATTCAACATATTTATAAATGATCTGGAAAAAGGGGTAAACAGTGAGGTGGCAACATTTGCAAATGATGCAAAACTACTCAAGAGAGTTGCATCCCAGACAGACTGGGCAGTGTTACAAAGGGATCTCTCAAAACTGTGGGACTAGGCAACAAAATGGCAGATGAAATTCAGTGTTGAAAAATACAACGTAATGCACATTGGAAAACATAATCTCAACTATACTTATAAAATGATGGGCTCTAAATTAGCTGTCACCGTAGAGATCTTGGAATCATTGTGGATACTTCTCTGAAAACGTTCACTCAATGTGCAGCGGCAGTCAAAAAAGTGAACAGAATGTTGGGAATCATTAAGAATGGGATAGATAATAAGACAGAAAATATAATATTGCCTCTATATAAATCCTTGTCTGCCTACAGCTTGAATACTGTGTATAGATGTGATCGCCCCATCTCAAAAAAAGATATATTGGAATTGGAAAGGGTTCAGAAAAGGGCAACAAAAATTATTAGAAGTGTGGAGCAGTTTCCATATGAGGAGAGATTAATAAGATTGGGACTTTTCAGCTTGGAAAAGTGGCAAGTAAGGGAGGATATGATAGTCTATAAAATCATGACTGGTGTGGAGAAAGTAAATAAGGAAGTGTTATTTACTCCTCATAACACAAGAACTAGGGGTAACTAAATGAAATTAATAGACAGCAGGTTTAAAACAAACAAAAGGGAGTATTTTTTCACACAACACACAGTCAACCTGTGGAATTCCTTGCCAGAGGATGTAGTGAAGGCCAAGACAAAAACAGGGTTCAAAAAAGAACTAGATAGATTAACGGAGGATAGGACCATCTATGCCTATTAGCCAGGAGGCACAGGGATGGTGTCCCTAGCCTTTGTTTGCCAGAAGCTGGGAATAGGTGACAGGGGATGGATCACTTGATGATTATCTGTTTTGTTCATTCCCTCTGGGGCACCTGGTATTGGCCACTGTCGGAAGACAGGATACTGCACTAGATGAACCTTTGGTCTGACCCTGTTCTTATGTTCTTATGTAATGCTAAAATAAGGCTAAGAATAATAGTAAAATAAGGATAATAAGGGTAAAAACAGAACAGTATTGAAATGGTATCCAGTTAAAACTCTGCTTTACAGACATGTACAGTGGGATGGGCTATCAAGGTGTGGTGCTGTAGGAAGTGGGGCTATCAGCGAAGGAGGTTTTAAAAGCAGAAACCAACCACCACTCAACACCTCCTACTTCCACATTTTCCCTGTGGAGTGCCTACAAAGCCCAAGCCTGGCAGTGACTATTTCCGCATGTTCTTGGCCAGCTTGAAGAGACATGCAGACACTCGGGGGGCCATATTTGTCAGTATTGTGCAGTCATATGTGAGGAATGAGTGAGAGGGGCCTGATGATGGGGAATATCCGTTTCGGTCTCTATGGAGATGTGGGGAAACGGCGGGGGGGGGGGTCTAATGGTCTAAGTTGCTGGGGGAGGCGAGGTCCGGAGAGAGGCAATAGGAAAACATATGTTGGGTGCAATAGTTTTTCAGTGGGGGAGGGGGAAGGAGAGAAAGGACCCAAGACAGGGAAGAGTGTGGGTCAGGAAATGGATTGGGAGGTGGGGAAGGCGAAGGGGTGGAGGAGGACATGGGTGTGAAGACAGAGGAGGGCAAGAGGAAGGGCTAAAATACATGGGGTGAGTAAGATTGCACAACAGGGAACAAGACATTCAATGAGGGCTGACTGAAGCTGTCAGAGAGGAAAGAAATGGGGTATTGGACAAACAACACTGAGAGACAAGGCAGAGACAGATGAGGGGGCATGATGGAGGAACACCTGGGGTCAGCAGGGAAAACGGTGGGGGAAAGGGAGGAGGGGAGTATGATGAAATAGGAGGCAGAGAGGGTGACAGAAGAGAGCAGAGAGAATGTCAGAGGAAGAGAAAGAGCAGGAGCAGAAGAGCAAGAGGGAGTAGGAAAGAGAGAGTGAGTGCGGGGAGAGAGAACAGAATAACATGATGAAGAAGTAGGAGGAGAGAGAACAGGGAAGCCAGGAGAGAAGGAAATAGGGGAGGTGGGGGGACCAAAATTGGGATACCCAGGCTCCAGGTGATGACAGTAATAGTCCGGAGGTCTGGGTGGGGCTTGGTCTCTGACACATTCAGGACATGAGTGCTGAGGCCCCACTGGCATGGGTTGCTTCCTAGGGAGAACAGATGCATCCTGGTTCTGGGTGGCATTAGCAATACATCAGCTATTCAATTCACTGCCAGAACTAGTCTGTCCAGCTTCTCATTCTGAGCTAAAATGACCTTGTAATGCCATTGTGGATGGCATTGCTCATGTGTGCCTCTTTGATCTGTAGATCCCAGTGCCACATCAGCTATTTGAGTCCTTTTGGATGCCCTCTTCTAAGCCCTGCAATTTTTCTTACCAGGGCCTTATTCTGGATGACAAGGAAGCAGAAACAGTCTTGTATTACCAGAACTGGGACCGGTTGTGCATTTGATGGCTCCCTGGGCTCATCTGGAGCTTGGGACGAGATAAGCCTAGATTCTGATGTTGTGTTGTTTGAGGGAGCTATATCCAGGGCACCCTGCCTGTGATGTTTCACTTACTGGATCAGTGGCAGGCTGTGGACAAGGAGGGAGCTGGTTAAGAGCAGGATCACAGGGGAAACAGCGGAGGAACAGGATGTTGCAAGGGACATGCCAGATGGTGATGGTGTTCCAGTGGACGCATGCAGCAGGGTAACATCGGGTCTGCACTTGGGGTCTGTGGTGATGTCGTAGATGTGCCAAGTCATGGGAGATGAAGGTGAAGTAATGGAGGTTTCAGATAAGGCAGTGAGGCAATGTGCAAGATGATGTTGGTGAGGTGCTCCAGTTCAGTGCTGAGAGGGGGGCTTGTTCTTTAAGGACTGGGGTGCATCACCTGGTGATGCGCTACATGGGAAACAGAAACCTACGGACTGTAAAAAGCTTTCTTTGTGTGGTGTGTACCACTATCGGACACCCTGCAGTGCACTACCTTAAGACCCACACTGGAGTGACAAGTAGCAATATGTAAGATTGATGCCTTTCTTGACCTACTTTCCTGGGACAGGGAGAGAGAAGTGGGATGGGGTGTGGGAGAGAGGTGATGGATTAATGGGAAATGGAATTATGGTGCTTCTTTGTTGCTGTGATCCCTCTCTGGACAATAGGACAGGTGACTGTGGAGTCTGTGACTGTACAACATGGTTATTGCAATAAATGACCTATAAAGTGCATGTGTCCAGTCCATGCGTTGCAGTGTCCTCATCTGTCCTACTGCTCACACTTACAACGTTACTGATGACGCACCCCTGTGGTGTCAAACTCCTCACACCCATCATGATCAGGGCAGTGAGGGTAGCCCCTGTCAACCTCAGTTTCTCTGGGAGCTGGGCCACACATGCTTCTTCCCCATATGGCCCCACTTTCCTCATGCAATAGCCTGCATGCCTACTTTTACCTGCTGCTGCTTCTTAATGTCTTTGATTCCCTGTCCATGACCTCCCAGGGCATGGACTTGAGCCTTAAGCTTCCCCCAAAACCTGTCCCTAGCAGCTGAGTTTGTGTTTGCACCACCCATCAAGACATTGACTGAGGTAGTCATAAATGCATTTATGACCTCACAGTGTTGGCTGGTTGCTCTAATCCTTTTTTGAAGTTGTAATTCCCTTTTAACTATAGTTCTCCAGCTTATTGTTAAATACATTCTGGTTGCTATTTCAAAACATTACCTTCTCCCTTAACCTTCATATTTTTTCATTTATTTTCTTTTACTTTCTCTGTAAATAATTTGTAATGGCATATTTTATCCCCTGCTGTACATACCCTCTTTTCAACCTGACCCTAACTCACTCCCAGTTACTTAACTGACATGGAGAAAAAAAAAACACCAGAAGCTGCCAGAATCTTGTGTATGCTGCAGCTCCAATTGGTGCTACCACCAGTGAAGGTCAACACAGGTTACACAAATGCAATTTTTCACAGAACAATTCCATATTGTACACACGACCTGAATGTTGGCTTTTTCCATTACTGACCCCCAATTGGACCAGCCATTTGTCAATTAACCCAAAATGAAACTCCCAATGCCTGTTCTTATTAAAGTACCAAAGCAGCTTGTCCCAGAGCATCAGCTGAGTCTGCTAGCACTGAGACATGACAGTTCTAAACAACTCTGGGATAAGTATTTAGAATCTGTAGCTAGGATTAGCACAAGACTGCAGGGCCCATCAAGCCAATGAGAGACATTGTATCTCTTATTAATAAATACTTGCTCAGTAGTAGTTTGTCATGTTTTAATTCAATGGTTATGTCTCCTATTAAAGTATTAAGTGATTTTGCCATATTCTTTCCAAGTTCACATTGTAATTTTGTTTGTGTTTGCAATTATTTTCATTGCCTGTCCTAGGCTTGAGGAAGTTTTAGTATTTATTAACATATATCATTGGTGGAGGAGGAGGGGGATTACTGGAAGAAAAGCTTTGGAATATTAGCAGTCTACCCACCCACCCCCTTTACTGGGACAGGTACAGATAATGTGGTTTTTCACAGGTAGGAAATGAGCTTCTTACTGTAACCTGAGCCCCGCCGCTCATGGTTGAAGCCATTGCAGTTTGGCCCCGGACAGTGGGGCTCAGGCTTTGGTTTTGGCCCTGGGCCCCAGCAAGTCTAACACCAGCCCTGGCGACCCCATTAGAACAGGGTTGCGACCCACTTTGGGTCCTGACCCACGGTTTGAAAACCACTGTAATACAAAAATGAAGAAAATTACCCATGCACTTCTGATCAGTTTAAAGTACTATTGGCAACCATACTTTATGCTGCATATCGTAATGTAAAGGCTTTAGTTAGCTAGTCGAATTCCCACTTCTGGTTGCAAAGTCTAGAAAGATTTTCACAGGGCTTAACTGTTGTAGAATCTGTGTTAGGACTAAAATTACCTAGCACTATGCCAGTATTTTTTTTAAAAAGAAACATCTGTTGAATGTAATGAAGAAAATGCTAGACAGTCTTGGGGCCACTAAAGGACTCCACTCCACATCCCTATTTCTTCCCCTTAAGTATCGGGGTGGGAAGAGGGGGGGCTGGGGCGGAGCAGAGATGGGGCAGGAGCTGGAGCAGCACACAGCTGTGCAGGGCACCAGGAAATTTGCTGCGTACTTTGCGTATGGGTAGGGATGGCCCTAGTTGGAAGAGACCTCAGGAGGCCATCTACTCCAATCCCCCACTCAAAGGAAGACCAACACCAACTAAATCAGCCCAGCCAGGGAAAGGTGTTGTGTTCCCCATCAGGAAACTGGTTTCCTGCATGAAAGGCAGGAATACTCACCACTATACTAATGAGGAAGTTGTATGGTCCCACCCTAGCTCAGAGAATTTGTCCTCCAGTTACTCTGCAGTTTGAGACTAAAGAACAGAACTCTATGCTTTGGAGAGTATTTTACCCTTAAAGCCTGAAAGTTCAGGTTCTATGCAGATGGAATGTGGAAAGGTAAAATTCACCACCCGAAACCACAACCAGGGTCTGAGATTGCTGCTACGCAGCAACCCTCCCCAGCTACTATACTAGTCTTTGCACAGTAAAAGCAGCTGCAGTCCTAAGAACTAGTTGCACAGGGCACTGGGATCACTGGATCTGCACAATCACAGATCCAGTCCCTCAGTACTGTCCTGGGCTGGCCTTGCACAGGTTAGTATAGAGACTAGTTTTGTGATATGCGAGGCATGTGCAGGCCCCCCTGCATGGCTGCTTCGCCAGCCAATCCCTAGCACAACCCCTATGAGGGAGTAAGTGGTGTGGAGGGCCAACACAAGACCCTCTAGTCTAAACTAACAGTTAATTTTCACCTAAGTGGAAATACAATAAGACCTCCATGTGTAGGCCCTAAGATTTAACAGCCCAAATAAATCTAAGTAAAAAGATTTCAGTTATCACAGGAGCCAAGTACAGTGTAATGGTTAAAGAGACTTTATGTGTAACCTTTTACATTTTCAGAAATGCTTGCTGAACACATTACAACATGACACGTAAGTATATTTGTTTTCCTTTTGATATACAGTGGAATACCAAACTACCTATGATTTTAATAAAGTTGTGAAATATCTCTAGGTCTGGGAGTTCTCATTTCACCAGCAGAACAATTAAGAATCTTGGCACAATTTACTTCCTTTCAGATAAAAAAAAATCATCATTATTTAAAATATGTGCTGATTCTCATATATTAGCAAAAATAAATAGTATTTTAAAAAACTGAGAATATGGGGAGAGGGTCAATTATGCAAAAAAGGCTGTTGTGCCCACAATGTCCTACAAGTAATTTAAAAAAATTATGTTGAGCAAATAACTAAATGCGAAACAATGAGTATATACTAGAAAATACAGAACAGGGAGCATGCTCATACCACTGACTTCCATTTGAGAACATATGACAGCTGTGTGAATGTTGTCAAAACAGAAAACTTTAAAAATTAAGACAATGTGGAATATACATGTGACTATGAGGGTTGGCGTGACAGCCTGATTATAAATTACATATTAATAATACTTTACATTCAGGAACTGCCTTTCATCTGATGATCTCAAGGTTCTTTGCAAGATGAGTAGTTACTATATCCCTGTTTACACACAGGTATCGTGAAGCACACAAAGGTTAAGTGAACAGCCTACAGTCACATACAAAGTTAAGTATCACTGTAATTGAAGAATTCAAGAGTTCTGACTCCCAGTCTCCAACACTTACCCCTGGCCAACACTGTTTTAATAATAAGTCTTATCTCACAGCCATTACTATATTTGGCACTTGGGCAGAATTCTCTGGCATAATGCTGACCACACTCACTCACCTGAATCCACAGACGCCACAACTGCTGTCACAAGTATCAGCAGGGTTATTAATTCAAAACCTAACCACGTATTGACAAGATGACAACTTTAAAAGAGCCACAATTTAGTGCACAGAAGCATTTATTTTTATTCATATTTATTTCCATGCTGTCTTCTTTATATTGGTGTTTTCGACCCTTTGACATGTAAAGCAACATGGCCCTCCCCCTACGATTTTCTCATTAAATACTTAGCTTATAGTTAGAACTTTTAAACTTGAAGGTGCCTTATAAAATCTAAATCATTAATCCTCCCCCCGTGCTGGGAGGCAAGTAAAAACTGTCTCCATTTTAAGATATGGAAACTCAAACAGCGTGAAGTTGTGCACCAAGCCAAGATCCCATTGCACGGTCCAGAATGTGTTGTCCCGGCCCCCCAGCCTGTGCGCAGCCTATCTCTGATGACATCTGCCTCTCGCACCACTTCAAAGGGGACCTGACACACGCTCTTTACAAGCATTAGATGCCCTTCTTGAAACCAGCGAGACAGGCACTTCCACTCCATTTAAACAATCAAGGCCGCGCGCTTGGGGCCAGCCAGGGACACGGCTCACGCGCCGACCCTCCTCCCACAGGGACCAGCAGGCGCGGCGAAGACGAGAGGGACGCGAGCGTGCGCGCGCGCCCCGTGCCCTCCCCAGCGCGGAAGGGCGCGCACCCTCCGCGCTCCCTCATCCCGTAGCCCACCTCGCCTGACGCAGGCGCACGCCGTTTTGCGGCTTCTATTTTTATCGCGGGCTCACCCCACTCCCACCGCGCAGGCGCACAAACCAGTTGCTGGTTGGTCGGAGAAGAAACAAGTGAGTCCTGCGGCACCCTGCCTCCCCCCGGTACTAGCTTCCAGTCCCTACTGAGCCGGGCCTCCTGTTTGCGCATGCGCAGTTAGAGGGTCTAGTGGCGGCCCCGGAAAGAAAATGTCTGGCCTGGGCAGCATGGCCAGCGGAGCGGCGGGCTCGGCCCAGGGGCCCGGAGACGCGGCGCGGGCCCCGGAGCAGGCCCTGTTCCCGCCGGGATTCAGCGTATCCGAGATCAAGAACAAGCAGCGGCGCCATTTCATGTTCCTGCGCTGGAAGCAGCAGCAGAGGAAGGTGGGAGGCCGGGGGCGCCCAAGTGTCCTGCCCGGGCCTGCGTGCGGGGAGCCCCTGGCTGAGCGGGCGCCCGTCCCTCCCGGGGCTGCCTGCGGGGGTCAGAGCTCGGCCCGCCCGGGGGGCGTGCTGCGGTTGCTGGTATTGCAGCACGTGCGCCGGGACCCGCTGGGCTAGTGCTGCACAAGCCGCCGGGCAGAGAGCCCCTGCCCCGGGGAGCTCACACGCTAAGCATCAGCCCCGGCGCCCCCGTGCAGCTGCAGACACACAGGGCAGCACAGGAAACAATGTTTCAAAGGGAGAAGGGGGGGGAGCGGCTCTTCCCATTTTTGGCTCTGTCACTGGATGCATCGTTAAAATACTTCCCAGCAAATGGCTTTGGAGCTAAAGTCCTTCCTCTGAAAGGGCGGCGGATGGACCCAGTGTAGAGAGGGGATTCCTGTGCTGAGGCCAGCAGAGTGACAGGCACACGCAGAGCTGCCTTTAACCCACTGTTCCCAGCTAACCAATCAGATATCTGTCTTATTCAGGATAAATTGGCAAATAAGAAAAAACGGAAAAAGGAGAGAGAAGCTCTTGGAGATAAGGTAAAAAACTGTTTTTCATAGGGTCCTGTGGGTTACTATTTGTGTCTGTAAAGCATTATGCAAAGTGTAATATTCATATTCCTTTAAAATACAAATTTAAGTTTAGTATTGTACCTTTTGCAGTTTGATACCTGGAATTATTTCTCTAAACATGCTCTAACAAACTGGGGTAGTGGATGCTTTATAATTGTGTAGTCAGACCATTAGTGATCACAGTGCTGTTCACATCTATATTTTGAGATACAGTGAGTATTGTTTTGAATCTAAGAGAACCGTTTAATATTCTGTTGAATTGTGGTATGACTTTGGGCAGATAATTTCTCAGGTGTTTTGGTCAAATGGACTGTAAAATTGGGGAAAAGCAAGGCCTTCCTGAAAACCAGATGTAGTGTTTATATATGCACATATATATAAACAGTGGCTTTGCTAGGTTCTAGCCATTTGACAGAATCACTATACAGCACTGTGTCTCAACAGCCCCACTATGATGAGCAGTCCCAGATAAACTGACTATAAATACTCATATTTATACAAACAGTGAATAAATTGGTATTTGCTTGTTGCTGAAACCCAGCAACGTTTTGGTATTTGCTTGTTGCTGAAACCCAGGGGGTTTTTAATCTCCACCGTTGCAATGTTCACGAGGAGCTGGACACATTCCTTGTACGTTTCTGCACTAATGCACTCTGTATCTAATGCTGCTTTGAGTGAAACTGCCTAATGCTGTGTGACCTTAGTCAACTTTACAGCGGATGCTGTGGGTAAAATATTTTGCAGCAGGAACCTGGTGCTTTTCTTTCACAGCTACTGGCTGAAGCCTGGAGAGAATGGTGGGGAAGAAAAAAAAAACAGGCTGACACAGAACGAAGAAACGGGGAACATAATGGGGAACAATCACTTCCTATGAACTTGGAAAATAAGTGGGTTGAATATTGTAGCTATTTGTTCTGCTCCATATATTGCCCCTCTAGTATTAAACTAATGATCTCCTTTAGAGAAGGATGAATGTGATGGTATCACTGATGTACAAATAAAGTAAGGCCTCATCCACAGTTAAAATTGAGGTTGATTTAGTTACCTCTGATGGGGTATGAAAAATCCACATCTGTAAGCAATGTAACTATGCCGACTTAACCCCCAGTGTTGTTGCAGTTACATCAACAGAAGAATGCCTCTGTTGACTTAGCTACTGTCACTCAGGGAGGTGGTGTTCCTACACCAATGGATAAACCTTTTCCAGAGATGTAGGCTGTGTCTGTACTATGAGTTTGTGCCAGCATAGCTATGGCAACATATCTGTGCCAGTATAGTCTCTGTAGTGTAGACAAAGATCACAATTAGTCTTAGGGCAGGGTTCTCAACCTTTTTCTTTCTGAGCCCCCCTCAACATGCTATAAAAACTCCATGCCCCACCTGTGCCACAACAATTGTTTTTCTGCATATAAAAGCCAGGGCCGGCTTTGGGGGATAGCAGGCAGGGCAGTTGCCCAGGGCTCCATGCCATAGGGGGCCCCGCAAAGCTAAGTTGCTCAGGCTTCAGCTTTAGCCACAAGTGGCAGGGCTCTGGGCTTCTGCCCTGGGCCCCAGTGAGTCTAACACCAGCCTGCTTGGCAGGTCCACTGAAACCTGCTTGCGACCCCCCCAGGGGGTCTCAGACTCCTGGTTGAGAACTGCTGTCTTAGGATATCTTCCATCTTTTAAAGAATTATTACTAAAAACCGACATAAAATGCATTACAGAATAATTGAGTCACTCATTTGAATGTGTAATTGAGCTCACTGTTTGACTCAGCGCTTGTCTACTTAGCATGGCAAAGTGTGCCAGAAGGGTGTGATTTGTAAGAAACGTTGTTGATGTGAACTAGGTTCCTTTAGAGCATGCCAGCAGGGTTTCCACAAGGTAGTTAGAGCACAACATATTAGAGCACTTTACAAATCACAACCCTCTAGCCCAGGGATGGGCAAACTACGGCCCACAGGCCGGATCCAGCCCATCAGGGCTTTGGATCTGGCCTGTGGGATCGCAGCCCCCACACTGCTGCTGGAAGCAGCCAGCACCACGTCCCCGACCCCTGGGGGAAAGGGCGCAGAGGGCTTCTTGCGCTGCCTCACCTGCAGGCCCCGCCCCCTGCAGCTCCCATTGGCCAGGAATGGAGAACCGTGGCCAATGGGCACTTTGGGGGAGGTACCCGCAGGGGAGGACAGCATGTGGAGGTCCCCATCCTTCCTTCCCCCCGCCCCGGGGCTGCTGGGCCATGGTGCTGGCCGTTTCCAGGAATGGCATGGTGCAGGGCCAGGGCAGGCAGGGAGCCTGTCTTAGCCCCGCTGTGCGCCGCTGTCACCCCGGAGCTGCCCCAGGTAAGCGGCTCCAGGCCAGAGCCCACACCCTGAACCCCTCCTGCACCCCAACCCCTGCCACACACCTCCTGCACCCCAATTCCCTGCCCTGAGCCACCTCCCGCACTTCACACCCCCTCCTGCACTCCAACTGCCTGACCTGAGCCCCTTTCTGCACACTGCACCCCCACCCACATCCCACACTCTCTCCCGCACCCCAGTCCCGTGCTCCAGCCCTACATTCATGACCCTGCATGCAATTTCCCCACCCCGATGTGGCCCTCGAGCCAAAAAGTTTGCCCACCCCTGCTCTAGTCTACTTTGCCAGCACCATGTAGACAAGCTCTCAGTACCACAAAGTACAAATAATGCCTTATGTTTTATTTTTTTAAAGGGATTATTGCTGTAATTTGTGTTCTTAATAAACTACTCTATATTAAAGGCACCACCAAAGCCTGTACCGAAGACAATTGAAAATCAGAGAATTTATGACGAAACAACTGTAGATCCTAATGATGAAGAGGTAAATGTATAATCCCTACATATGTGGTAAAGCACATTTTGGAGGAAATCATGGTTTAACTACAAAAGGACTGATTATAAACTATGAATATTTATTTTCCATTCTTATGTTAGGGCATTTATGAATTGATAATATTGCAGATGATGTCATCCCTTTATCATTTCATTTAAGATAATTTTCTTAGCAATAATTTCTTAGCAAGCCTTATCTGTGATCTTCTCTCCCATTGTATTGTTAAAAACACAGATACAAAATGGGACAGATTGACTAAACAATACAGTATAGGCCAGAACTTGGACCCATATAGCATTTTGCTATTGACTTCAATGGTAACAGAATTTAAGTGGACAATTATTTTTAGAAATAAAAAATTGTGTAACAGGGCTGCTACTCTGAAACCCAAAAACGGTGCATTTTTCCTGTACGTTTTTTAATTCGCTATATTTTTTGTTTCCAGGTTGCTTTTGATGAATCTACCGATGAGTTTGCACCATACTTCAATAGACAGACAGTTCCCAAGATTCTTATCACAACATCAGATAGACCTCGTGGGGTAAAATACATTTATAAAATTTAAGTGTAATCTTTAAATTTTTGTGAATCACTTTATTGGGAGGTCTGAAAGATTTGGACAGCTGATTATGGAATAGAGGTTTTCATTTCATGCTAGATGGTGCTACTGGAGTCCAGAAGTGACTTCAACAGTGGTCCCTTTGTTGGTAATCTCAACAGAGAGACAGAGGTTAATGGGCAGGGAAATGTCTTAATTCCTAACTATGCGGTTCCTCTGTGTCGGGATAGATGTACGTTGGCAGTGCAGCATCAGGACATGTTTACTGCCACTGTCTTAAGCTTTCTCTCTTCATTTTGATGAAAAGGAGACTTCCGTCTGTAGAATTTTAAATGTAATGCCTTTCACAAGCCCTCTGCATTTGCGCAGTCTTAAAAGAACACCTCCAAATTGAAAATTGCATCTCTATCTGAATTGTTTTTCTTCAGTTGGTTTACTTTGTTTATAGTCTGTTTCTTCCCTTTGATCTCAATCTTGCAATGAACTCTTCATGGGTAGAGCCTTGCGCCAACACAGTTTTTTATTGCAGGATTGGGGCTATTGGTGGTTTTCACACAGAGCATAGAAGAATGAAAAACACTCTTTAAAATTAAGAAAATGTGATCTGTAAAACCTCAAATTGTCAGGGGACTTGGGCAGGTGTCACACCTGAAACTACTTTTAACTCTTTTTTTTTTTTTAAGTGATTTATTTGCAAGCTGATTGTGTCCCTTTAATGTTCTGTTATTGTATTAAAACCATGAGAGCTATTACTTAATATTAGAATTTTTCCACTTTACTGTGTTCGAGGAATAATGGAATCTCTACAAAAATAGTGTTTTCTGCATTTTTTGAGTGTCAGCACAGAGTGCTCAGTTCTCTCCAAAATGGAGGGAAGCTACTGTCCTTGCCCCGAGGAGTTTACTTTCTAAGTAGAAGATGGACAATACAGTTCAGACCTGTAATGCAGCAGAATATCAGACACTTTTTTTCTCTAGTGACTGTGTGGTGTTTTCAATGTACAGCACTTTGCTTTGTGTTAATGTTGGTCGAGTTCATGGAAGAAATGTTTAAGAAAAACACTGTATGGTAAAAGCTTTGTTATCCGGTATGTTGGCGGAATGGGGGATGCCAGTTAGTCAAAAATTATAGTTAACTAAGAGTTATACTTACCAATGGAATACCAATTTTCAAAGCATTAAAATACAACAAAACGAATAAACTATAAAATAATACTCACTAATCCAGTAGTAGTATTGCACTGCAGGGTGGTTGGTTTCTTGAAGCACTTAGGTGTATACAGGTAAAGTTTTCTATACAGTAGGTTATCTTATGACACCACGTGTCACTGTGGGAAGCACATGACGTACACCTAGATCACAAAAAATACACTTAATACTAAAACTATACTGAACATAATTTAATCTTTGATTCTGAAGACACTTCAGGATCTTGCAGTGCCTCAGGGTCATCATTATCAACATCAATTATCATTGTAGATGTAGAAGGTGTAGAAGATTGGGCTGAATCTGTAATGACCCTATGACAAATCTTGGAAGCTGTTTTTTTGAATAAATCCCTGATATCAGCTTGCTTACTTGTCTTCTGCCTCTTTTGCATAAAAGTAGAGTGCAGAATGTGCAATTGCATAACCTACTGGGCAGTATACTAGTCCCAGTTACTAGATTGAAGATTTGTATTAGGAAATATCAGAAATGCCAGTTAATAGAGTTTTCTGGTTGATAAAGTGCCAGATAACACAGCTTCTGCTGTATTTGATGAAGAGGTAGCTTGATACACTAAAAGAAGGAGGCAGTTGTATGAAATGTAACCCTTTTTATGAGCCTTACAATATACCCAACAATTGAGATATTGCAATCAAGGTTTTCTATTGTGCAGAGAACAGTGAGATTCTGTGAACAGCTGTCTACTGTCATACCTAACTCACATGTTTACTATCGAAGAGGACTGGCTTTGAAAAGAATTATCCCACAGTGCATCTCAAGAGACTTCACGGATCTGATTGTTATTAATGAAGATCGCAAAATACCAAGTATCCTTCATATACAAGAGGGAGTTTCTTCATAGAGTTATCTCCATTATATGATGAAGATATTAGTACACTAATTCTAGACAAAGTTAAGAAAATAATTGGGCTATATAAGTCTCCAAGATCTCTCCCAAATCCTTTATGCTTTTGTCTTCACTGTGCAATTTCAAGTTGATGTAGAGCAATTTTTCACTGTCTTTAGAAGTTAAGAACCAGTATTTCTACTTTTCTACAGGCCAAATATGAAACCAAAGGCCATTTTTTGGGTCTGTCTCAAACTGTAACTTGTAACTTTGTATTTATAAGGTTTTAAGACAGTAAGATGCTACTCAGATATCTGCATGCCTCAGGTTAATTCTGAGTCCCACAGCGCAGGTGCCATAATTTGGTTCCATATCGGTATACGATTTGGCCACATCCTTATATGTATTGTTTTATGTTTGATCATAAAGGGCATCAATTTAGCATTTTAAATGGAGGGATATTCTTGGTGGTTAGGTAAAGAAATGCTGAATGTAGCCAATATACTGGCATTCTATGTTTGGCTTGGAATTCTTATCAACAAGTGAATCACTCTATTTTTTTGAGACTACTTAGTGCATGAATAAACATTCTTATTGCACTAAATTTAAGCAGTTTAATCAGCTGTTGGATTTTATTAATATACGTAAACTTTCATTGTTATGTTTATAGTGATCTATAGCAAAATAGAAAATAATGTGTTCTGGTTAACTATTTGACAAGTAAAGTTTTAATGATATTTCATAGTATACTAATATATTTTCTATAGTGTCTTTGTGTAAGAATGGAAATTTTAGTAATATGAGAACTTGTTACAGCATTCCAAGCTCCACTATTGCTGAGAAGAGGATAGGTGTCTTACCTATGAAATATAGGTTGTGTAAATTAGAAGAGTTCTAATGTAATGTTGGTTGATTCTGTGGAACTCAACACAGGTTTCTATATAAATCACTTTTGTTGTATTCTGTTTAAATTGCATTCTGAACTTCTTATCTATACCAGCTTTTCTTAACTCTCTGAAACAGATGGGCTTGTTTTAAGTCATTTGCCTGATGGTCCAACTGCTCATTTTAGAATGAGCAGTGTTCGTCTGCGTAAAGAAATAAAGGTCAGGTTTATTTTCCCCTTAATAACAGCAAAAAACTAATAAATGCATGATCCAAATGGCTTAGTGGTATAAGTTTTTTTTCTTTCACATTTTCTTAACATTTGACTACTGAGGAAACTGTTCAGAGTTGCATGATGTGCAGTTGGTTACATAAAGATGGTGATGTTGTACTGTTTTTGAGGCAAGGAGGACCAGGATCTCTATTTTCTAGTTTGACTTCTTACATAGCAGGGGCAATAGACTTTCGCCCAATAATTCTTGCAGTGGATTTATCACTTTGTTTTTATCTCTGATACATTTTTGCACTCATTGCAATAGCATTATATAAAATCAGTTGTGTACCAACTCCCAAAGTCTCAGTTCTCCACTTTGTGTATATATTCTCTTACTTTGTTTTTTATACAGTGCCATCACGAATGTATAGGAATCCTGATGTGTACTGGAAATACTGAACTGTTGTTTAGCCCCAAGTAGTCTGAAAGCACTGTGCTCTTTTTTTTAATGCACTTTAACAATGAAGGAACTGAAATGACCTTTAGTCAATCTGGCTTCATTAAAGGTTGACCTGGATGGATGGATGAAAGGATATCTTCGGTAGCAACGAGACTTGAATGTCGACAGAGACTTTCGAGGTTTTTGTTATGGCTGAACTGATTTTGTAGAGGGATACCCTTTCAATATATTAGTGAGGGAAAAATATAGAAGGAATAACTATCATTCTCTTCATATTTATTCAAGAAATTTGTTTTTTAATCAGTGAATTAGTAGAATTTTGAGGTCCTTAAATGTTGCCAAATTATGCTGCACTATATATATGTTCTTTATAACATTTAACGTGGGGAGTTAATACATCTTTTGGCCTTAACCTTCTTCCCTTCTTTTTTTATATTAGTTCAAATTTCTGTCTTTGAATATATATATCTTTGGCAATTTTTTTTGTATTTATCTTGTTATCCTCCCTACCTTGTTACTTTCATTCCAGCGAAAAGGAAAGGCGCCCACAGAGCATCAACCTGAAGTAATCCTGAATAATTTTACAACACGACTGGGCCATTCCATTGGTCGGATGTTTGCCTCTCTCTTCCCACATGATCCTCAGTTCATTGGAAGACAAGTAGCTACTTTTCACAATCAGCGAGACTATATCTTTTTTAGATTTCACAGGTAGTCTTTTCTCAAATTTTGCTAGTGGCTAAGAAAAACTGCATTCCTGTAGCATCCCACCCTAATGTGTTCCTCTTTGGCTTTGAAGGTACATCTTCAAGAGTGAAAAGAAAGTGGGAATTCAAGAGCTTGGGCCACGATTTACCTTAAAGCTGAGGTCTCTTCAAAAGGAACCTTTGATTCCAAATTTGGAGAGTATGAATGGATTCACAAGGTATGCCTTTCAGTAATGATATCGGGATGGGCACTTAAAATTTTGGCATTCTGAAACGTAACCACAAATGTCAGCCTAAAAGAAAAGTAGTAAATGACATATAAAGTATGAACATGGCTAACTGAAACTTCATTTAGAGTTTATAAAGAAATATAGCAGAACGTTTCTAACTTGCATATTGGAAAATAAGTGATCAATAAAAAACGCAAGGCTAACAAGTACTAATATACCTCAATCAGTTATTTGAAAAGTGTAGTTGAACTTTAGCATAATTAGTAGTATACAACTATTCTGTGACAGAACTTGTAAAAAGTCTTACTGAGACTTTATTAATGTGGACTTGCTACTGTCTTGCTGGTAAAGTTGATTATATTTCTGTTTACACTAATGAAATAATAATGTGCAAATAAGTGAGGCTTGATTGTGTGCATAAATATCTCAGGTCAAACTGACTTTTCACATAATTTTAAATAAAATGGGAGCGATAGAATGAATAGGTAGTATTGAACCACTTCACTAGTCATTTTTGGCCATGGAGTTGTAGCACTTAGCTTCCAAGTTTAGAAATATTAGGCAGCATTGCAAAGCTACAAGAGGGAAAAGATCTGGTACACTTTGATCTGTCGGAGTAAGTGGTAGATGTAATCCTCTTCTTAAACAGAAATGAAAGAACCATAATCACCTTTATGGTGAGTGTGTCAGCACATTTCCATTTATGAGCCATCTATGTGATTTTGATAATGCCACACCTAAAAATGGAATATGTACTCTCTGATCTTCATCTTCCCCACTGCTAATCCTGGCAGGCTGAATCCAAGAACTAGTTTAAAGTACATTGCAGCTGCAGTGCCACTAGGAAGATGCACACCACCTTCCTCCCCCTACTATAGTTTTGTTTTAAAATACGTATTTGCTCATTTCTTTAGTGTCTGCTACTGTTAAATTTAACAGCAAATTTTACAGTGAATATCTTTTCTTTAAATTTCAGCACCGTGAAATGGACACAAGTAGAAGAAAATTCCACTTATAATGGAAATGATCATCTAGTTCTACTGGATTAATAGGAGTGCAGAACTTTCCTGAATTCTTCTGTAACTAAATTGAGTCTGGCTTTGGTCCTGTCATCTCAAATTCATTGTTGTTAAACAATGTTGCTCATCACTGAGCAATGTTATCTGCACAGGCAAGCAGACTACAAACATCTTCAAACTTTCTACAACAGATATTTTGAAACAGAATTGGTGTCGTCTTCAACCTTCCCACTGGGCCTCAATGCTGACTCCTAAAGCAGTGCTACTGCCTCTAAGGGTACGTCTGTGCAGCAGCTGGGAAGCATGCTCCCAGTGCTGATAGACAAACACATACTAATTCTGCTTGAGCTGGCATGCTAAAAGCAGCAGTGTGGTTTTGGGGGGGGCATGGCCACCTGAGTGCAAACCTGCTTGATCCCCTGGAAACTTACTCAGATGACTGGCCTGAGGCATGCCACCCCAAGCCACACTCTATTTTTAGCACTCTAGTATGAGCAGAGCTATTGCATGTTTATCAACCTGCATTGGGAAGCATGCTATAGAATGCGGAGTAGACACATCCTTTGATTCAAAACTGGCAAAGAGTCCTAGAATGTGAGTAGTAGCTGCCAGTAGGTTGCACGGTAGTAATTACTGAGACTGTATCATGACTACCCCAATGCCTCAGTAACAAAGCTGTTTGGGAGTAACATGGTTGGTTGTGCTCAAAGGTAAATAGACACAGACTCTACTATCAGTTAAAATAGGTCAGACATGAATAATGTTGCCCTGTTCTGTAAATTGTGCAGTGTCATTGCTGTCACAGCTCTACTTTCACTGTTCCAAGAACCGTATTTCATAACCAGATTATCTGTACTTGAAGAAAAGCTTTCTTGTGAAGGAAAAGATACCTGACCAGAGATATGTATAGTCTCTTACTAAGACAGCTCAGAGTTAAAATACACTGAGTATTTAACAAGGTTCCAAAAATGGAGCAAGTGTGTGTATATAGCTGTACCTGAACTTCATTAAATGCACACGCTGTCTGAAAGGCAGCTTCTTCCATTTGAGTAATTTGCCTCTGGGTGCAAATACAGCCCTAATTTGGGTGCTAAAAAGCAAATAGCTGGTTAGTGATTTAAGAAATTGGTAATCAAAGTCCGGTTTGTAGACAAATGCTTTAAATCAGCTAAATGGGTGTGAGGAATTGGGTTGTACAGCTTCCAAGAGGGACTTTTGTAACCAATCCATTGGTCTTATGGTGCTTTTAAGAACAAGTAACAAAAATTATGACAGGTTTCAGAGTAGCAGCTGTGTTAGTCTGTATTTGCAAAAAGAAAAGGAGTACTTGTGGCACCTTAGAGACTAACAAGTTTATTTGAGCATAAGCTTTCGTGAGCTACATGCATTCCGATGAAGTGAGCTGTAGCTCACAAAAGCTTATGCTCAAACTTGTTAGTCTCTATGGTGCCACAAGTACTCCTTTTTATAAAAATTATGAAGATACTTTGTATCTTGAGTAGAAAAGAGCAATGGTTCTTCTCTACTTCAAGTAACGAGCAAAACAAAAACCTTCACTGGCTTCAGCATGTGAGCACCGACTTTGTATGGGCACGGATGAGTACTTCTGAAGAAATCTGTGGTTTTGGCTTCAGTTGGAATTGTTACAGGCTAGTGATGTGGAATACCCAAAATATTTGAAGTCTCCGATCAGAGTATGCTTTAGTAAATATATAACTCAAATAACTTTGGAGAATTATCGGAGTCACAGTAACAAAACAGCCCTACAGTCATTCCAAAAACAGATTAAGTCAAAACATTTTTATTTTTTGCTTGGTATGTAAAACTGATTCCCTCATGAAGTAGAAGTTATTGCAACTAGCACACAGTTCATTTGGAGAGGTAGATGGTAAGAGGTTTGACAACAGTAGCGATTTACAGAGTTAACTTGGCACATTGTTAAGGCTAAGCTTTTGTACAGACTTCAAACCAAGCCACTCCTTGAGTCACATTCTCTCCACACAGAGCAGCTGTGAAAAGGTGTTAAAAGATCTGAAAGACAAAAAAAATGAAAATCTGTATGCATGTTTGATGAAAGTACTCCCACATAAATCTATGACACTATAAATAAGTCGGTATAAATTAGTTTACCTTCACAGGTAGCTCATGGGACAAAGGGTGGCTTTCATTGCCATTGCTTTCAGAAGTTTATATACTGTAAATTCTCCCAGGTAGGATGTTATACAGCAGGGACTAGAGGCAGAATCCAACTTGTACAAGTAAATAGGGGGCTTGTTCTCCTGGGAGCTGTATCTGTTAAACTGAGTGGTCTGAACTGGTTGACCAGAGAAAATAAATTATTTTACAGCAACAATAGTTGCAAACATTCTCCTCTAAATACCACCTCCACATGAAGATACACAGACTAGGGGGTGAGAGGAAGTAGCTACTGCTTCCATTAGTGCTGCAGACCAAGGACAATCACTTTGCGGCCCCACCACCACCAGGTGTTCCTAACTTTTCTGGCTCATCCTCAAAACAAAATAGGGCTGCCCCCATAAAGTTTGCTGTTTGGAGAGGTTACAGGAGGGAAAAACCCTCTCTTTTAGAGGTAGTATGACTAAACTGTTGTCCAAAGGACTTCTGCTTGTGATGTCAGCAGAAACAGATGTTTCAATCCTACCCCAAATTGTTATGGGAGGGGCTGGGTCTTGAGAAATAATATTAAATTTTTATTACAAGTAAGGGGTTTTTTGAGTGGAGTATTAAAAGAACTTGATTACCACTGCATCTTAATTCCTGGGTGTGGTTCTCAGGAAAAGCTTAGTGTAGAGCAGAATCTTACACTGCCAGAATCCCTGCTCTACCTGCTCCATGGACAAAAGACTTTAGGACTGGCAAACAGGATATTGTTCACTAGCATTAAATTCTTTTCTTTGGTGAGGAAATGAGCGCAGTATATTTTAGTGGAAAAGTTTATTGAAAAGTCAGAACTTCTTTTTAAAAATATACTCCATAACAAATGTCACATTTAAAATGAATGACCTGATGGTAGCTTATATTATCAGGACAAACAGGAACAACTTGTATCATTGTTCATTTAAAAAACTTACCACTGAAAGAGACCAAGATAGTTCACCAAATTACAAAAATGAACAGACTTTCTGGGGTCTGAATGGATTTGTACTTGAAGACACTCCTGTCAGTAGGGGATCATGTTGTGCATTCTGCAGACAGAACTGCTTCAAGTCTGCTGCGGCTTGAGAAACCTAGTCATAAAGTAAATTTTAAATTAGGATTCACTGCAAATACTTTATCTTGTATGTAACATACTCTAATGTATGGAGGGTGCTATATTTAGTACAGCTAGATTTTATTACACACAACACTTGTATTTTAATTTTTGTTCAGTCAGGAAAATCACAGCATTCAGTAATACTCTAAGGGAGTTGGTCGTCTTCAGATACTGGGTGCACAGTTCAGCACATCTTTGAAAGTCAGCTCTAGACTACTATACATACAGGTCCCTCAAGCTGAAGTAGCATTGAATGTACTATGGCTAATTTTTACAAGACATGCAATCATACACCAGTGTCTGCCATCTGATGCAAGCCCCAAGACTGTTTTACTTTATAATTTTTTCTAAGGGCTTGTCTTCACTACAGGGTTAGCTCAAGGTATAACAAGCGTTGACTCTAACCCAGCTCCTGTGCACAAACAACTAGGTTCAGCTAAGTGGTGCTTTTAACTTGAGGTGGCTGGTTTGGCAGTGTGTAGATTGAAGCTCAGGTGTTGCTAGGACAGAGGTGGGAAACTACAGACCGTGGGCGGGCCACATCTGGCCAGTGGGACCATCCTGCCAGGCCCTTTAGCTCCTGGCCGGGGAGGCTAGCCCCCAGCCCCTCCCGCCCCCGCAGCCTCAGCTTGCCGTGCCACCAGCACTCTGGGTAGTGGGGCAGCAAGCTCCTGCTGGGCAGCATGGGTGCCAGTCCTGGCGCTCTGAGCGGCATGGTAAGGGGGCAGAGGGGTTGGATATGGGGCAGAGGGTCCTGGGGGGTAGTTAGGACAAGGAGTGGTTGGCTAGGTGATGTGGTTCTGGGAGGGGGCAGTCAGTGGACAAGGAACAGGGGGGTTGGATGGCTCTGAGAAGGGCAGTCGGGGTGAGAAGGGGGAGGGGGCAGAGGCCAGGCTGTTTGGGGAGGCACAGCCTCCGTACAGTTTTAGAACCCCCATGTAACCCTCAGGCCAGAAAGTTTGCCCACCCCATGCTGGGACTAGTAAAGCAGTGGGGACTCAACTACTCATCCAATCCTATTACGCTGCTCTAATGTTGTTTTTCAGTGTGGTAACTCCTCTCACTTGAATAAGTGTGAGCTCTATAACTTAAGCTAACACTGAAGACAAGCCTTCCTAAGAATAATAAGAGCTATGTTAGTATATCATTTTTATATAAATACATTGCCAAAGGAATCTATATATGCCCTCAAGAATGTGAAAAATCCACCCACTGCATTTTAAAATTTTCAGTTCCAAACTAAGCACGGTGATGATTCTAGAAGTGGTATCTATCTGTATTACAGTTGCAGGCAGATGACTCAGGGTGGGGTGACACTGTGGAGGTCACAGTGCAAACTCTTCTGACACAGTCTATCCCCAAAAGAGTTTAAGTCTTTGAATTAAGTGGGAGGAGTGGCTGAAAACAAAGCCTAATTTACTCTGACCAAACCTTCCAGTAGCTGGGCATTTAAATTGTATTTTATCTGCACCAAAACGAGAGGGAAAAGCCTTCTGCCACTCAGGTGAAGAACTTTAAATAAGTGGTTTTCAACCAGGGGTATGCATTCTGGGGGTACATAAACTTATCTAGATATTTGCCTAGATATTTATATAGTTTTACAACAGGCTACAGAAAAAGCACCTAGTGAAATCAGTACAAACTAAAATTTCATACGACTTATTTATACTGCTTCATATGCTATACACAGAAATAAGTATATTTATATTCCAATTGATTTATTTTATAATTCTATGGTAAAAATGATAGTGTACTGTGACACTTTTGTATTTTTATGTCTGATTTTGTAAGCAAGTAGATTAAGTGAGGTGAAACTTGGGAATTTGTAAGACAAATCAAACTCCTGAAAGGGGTGCAGGAGTCTGGAAAGGTTGAGTCTCACTGTTTTAAATCATGCTGTGTCATGCTTAACTAACATGTCTGCAAGTCCATCATCAAATTTAAAAAAAAAAAATTCTCTTAAACTTAGCCTGAAGGTTGCTTTACACATTTGCAAAAAGAAAAGGAGTACTTGTGGCACCTTAGAGACTAACAAATTTATTAGAGCATAAGCTTTCGTGAGCTACAGCTCACTTCATCGGTGGCATCCGATGAAGTGAGCTGTAGCTCACGAAAGCTTATGCTCTAATAAATTTGTTAGTCTCTAAGGTGCCACAAGTACTCCTTTTCTTTTTGCAAATACAGACTAACACGGCTGCTACTCTGAAACCTGTGTTTACACATTTGTTAAGCTTTCCCCACAAAAGAAGAGTAGCCCTCATTTTTGAGGAAAAACAAGGCCAATGGTGGCTGCCTCAGATAAACTAACTTCATTCTCCCATTCCTCTCCATCAAGAAAACATTCCTGGGATGAGACAACACATGAAGAGCATTATTATTATTATTATTTTTTCCAAAGGTTGTAGGTACATTAAAACATAGCAGTAAAATGAAAACCCAGCAGGTGCTTTCTCCCCAGTTACTTATTTTGAAAGGAGACCTGCACACTGTAGCTTGGCAATTTGACACAAGGCCTAGCCTACCCACCACGTCCACAGGCGACGCTCACTCAGCATATGCGAGGGCTCCAGGGATGTCTCCATTTTATAATCTGAACAACCAAAACGGGGGAGCGGCCTGCAACAGCCGAAGCCAGGGGTAGACAACAGGTGGACCCGGGGGCCTAACGCAGCTCAGCTGGAACGGGCCTGGACTTTTCATTATTTTCTCTGCAGTTTGGACCTTGACCAAAGCTAATTGACTGGCCCAGGCTGAGCGAGCCCCGTGCAGAGAGGCGGCAGGGCGGAGAGACTCCGCACAGCAGGGCTCCTTAAGCGACGGGCCCGGAGGGGAAGGTGCCCAGCTGGGGCAGCCCCGCCCTGCAGCACAGCGCACCCCGGGATTAGGAAGCGAGCGGCTGGGGCGCGCTGAGCCTGCGGCCGCTACGAACGCACCGAGTCGCCCGGCGCGGTCCGACAGCCCTGCGCGCGGGGCGCGTCTGTCCGCACGGCCAGGAACGGCCTGTTGCGCCGCGGCGGGCCCGGGGCTGGGCACGCGCGGACGGCTGGGCAAAGGGGGGGAGGGGGGCACAGGAGCCATCGACCAACCGTTAACCCAGAGTAACGGGAGCTGCGGGCCGCCCCAGGGGAGGGGGCCGGTGGGCGGGGCGGGGCCTGGGCGCGGCACTGGCGGCCCGGCCGCGTGCCCCGCGGCCTTTCCCACCTTCACGCGGCTCACGCTGGCCTCCAGGCGCAGCTGCTGCACCACCTTCTTCATGGCCGCCACGCTGGAGGAGCCCGACATGGCGCGCGGGGAGCGGCTGGGCTCGGGCTGCGGAGCCAGGCGCTGCTCGGAACTTTAGCACGAAGTTTCCGGCGCTTCCCAAACTGCCGCCGGCGCCTGCGCAGCCGCCGCCTCGGCTCGAGGGCGGCGCGTCGGGCCCGGCCTGAGGGGGCGCTGTGACCGCGCCCGGGGGCTCGCCGGAGCGGCCCCTGGCAACGGGGCGGGGCGGCCCCAGCCCGGGTTCGCGGTGGGGTCTGGGGCGGCGGAGCCCGGGGGAGATGACGCCGATGTCAGTGTCCCGATACAGCGGCGTAGCTCCCTAGGCCCTTATATGGTGGCCATACCCCCGTCCCTGGGCCACCCCGGCGCCAGGTGTCCCGGGCTCGGGGTTCAGCGCCTCAGCTTGATTTGCTCCGGCCCCTGGGACCAATGGTGAGAAGGCGTCGGGGGAGGTAATCGTGGCTCCTTAGTGACCCGGTGTTTGTGCGGTCAAGGGCCTCTGCTCGCCTGGCCCTGGTTGAAAAGGGAACGTTGCCCAGGAAACCCCTCCCTCGGCCGGGGCAAGGCCCGGCAAGCGGCGCAGGGTAAATCAAATACTCAACCCGAAGAAGAAACATACAAGATAATAAAAAGAACAGGAGGACTTGTGGCACCTTAGAGACTAACACATTTATTAGAGCATAAGCTTTCGGGAGCTACAGCTCACTTCATCGGCTGCATTCGGTGGAAAAAAGAGAGGGGAGATTGATACACACACACAGAGAGCATGAAACAATGGGGTTTATCACACGCACTGTGACGAGAGGTTTCAGAGCAGCAGCCGTGTTGGTCTGTATTCGCAAAAAAGAAAAGGAGGACTTGTGGCACCTTAGAGACTAACACGTTTATTAGAGCATAAGCTTTCGTGAAGTGAGCTGTAGCTCACGAAAGCTTATGCTCTAATAAATGTGTTCGTCTCTGAGGTGCCACAAGTACTGCGAGGAGAGTGATCACTTAAGATGAGCCATCACCAGCAGCGGGGGGGAGGGGCAGGGGAAGGAGGAAAACCTTTCATGGTGACAAGCAAGGTGGGCCATTTCCAGCAGTTAACAAGAACATCTGAGGAACGGTGGGGGGGGAGAAATACCATGGGGAAATAGTTTTACTTTGTGTAATGACTCATCCATTCCCAGTCTCTATTCAAGCCTAAGTTAATTGTGTCCAGTTTGCAAATTAATTCCAATTCAGCAGTCTCTTGTTGGAGTCTGTTTTTTGACGTTTTTTTGTTGAAGGATAGCCGCCCTCAGGTCTGTAATCGAGTGACCGTTGCGGCTCTGTTGCACCTGCTAGCCAGCGATTCCAAAGTGCTTCCTAGATAGACTAACGAAGTGAACCTCCCGCCCTGCTCACCTTGGGAGTAACAGCCCATTTTATAAATGGCGAAGGAGAAGCTGCAACTTGCCTAAGATGAGATCACACAAGCCAGTGGCAAAGTCGGCCAAAAACCGCAATCTCCTTCCGTCATTATATTTGAACAATCAGAACATGGTTCCTAGGAGCGCCCCTCTGGCACTAGTGACTTACTTCTGTTTCTTTCATGTACTGCTTTAACTGGCTTATCCTTTCACCAACACAAGTTGATTTACCTCACCCACCCTGCCTCTAGGATTGTGAACCATTAGTTCTACAAGTATACATTAGTATGCCGTTTTGTATTAGATTTTTCATGGATTTTGAGTATTTGATTTATAATTCAATGTTTCTGAGAAAAATAAGGTGAATAGTAAAACAAAGTTTCAATCCCTGGCATATAATGTTCCACTATATATTGTGGGTTTGGGACTTTGCATTTCTTTAGTGACGTCCAAGTAATTTCTGGAGAAATTCCCCTAAAATGGAGACAAAATGGAAAGGTTTTTTTTATGTTGGATTTAGGGAGAAAATAATGTTGAATCCAGGCCTAGAAAGTTTTTATACTATAAAATAATGCTTGTGATGAGTCAGAATAAAATTAGCTCCTCACTCAGATAAATTGACCTAAACATTTCAATCTAATTTCAACAGATCTTTCTAGGAAAAAATACTAATTTAGAGGACATTAACTAGATGCATTTTGAGTTTGTTACAATTAATTCAGACAACAAAAGATTAATAGAAATTGTAGTTTGGGGGGTTTTTTGCTGAAAAACATAAATTCTCATCTAAAACCTTTTGACACCTGGTTCTAAATCCCTTATTCTAGAAAAAGATGTAACAGAACGACTGTGATATAGTATTTTATACTAGATATGTTATACAATTATTGGCCATTTTATAATCCCATTGATTTAAATAGAAGTTAGGAACCTAAATACCTCTGAGGTTCTTAGCCAGAGGTCTTAGAATCTGGATTTACTTTGACAAAACAGGAAAGAGCAATGGGATAGAGACAGGGAGGGAGGAAAGAAGGAAGGAAGGAATATGTAGAGTAAGGCACTGGGGTGGGTGGTACAGTAAGCATAGGCTTTTGTTTGTTTTATAGGATAGAAAATTACATCCATGTAAAACACAAGATTGGAGAATTTGTGGTTTTTGGGCCAAGGGCCTAAGGAGACAATTAAATCTGTTGTTTTAAAGGAACCATTAGATATGGTAATCTCAGTCATCAATGAAAAATGTAAACAGTGTTTGCAGTCTAAATGGAATAAGAGGAAGAAGAATATTTTGCTCTCCTCAGGTCTTTTTACTGAGGATCTTAAAGCACTTCATGAACAATCATTAATCAAGACTCATAACAGCCATGGGAGGTCAATGAGAATTATTATTTTCATTTTAGTGATAAGGATACTGAAGCACAGAGTTGTTAAATGACTTTCCTAATGTCTCAAAAGAGGGGTCTGATCAAAGTGACCTTGTGTTCCTTATTCAGGTAAAACTACTGAAGTCAGGATCAGAACTCAGTGAAGGGCAGGACTGGAAATTAAAGCCAGACACTCAGTTCTGTCCTTTTAATGATGATCTATCTGTCTCTATTTGTTAATCATAAATAGGGCTTCTTAATTTAGGTTTTAACCAATCAAAACAAATAAAACACCCCTGATGCAAAACAAATTAAATTAGTGTTTATCCAGTAAACACCAGAAAATGTTACTTGTGTCCGAGGGCTTGTCTACATGGAGCAGTAATGCAGACTATGGGAGGTGTGATTTGTAATGCACACTAACATACTGCAACCTTAATTGGTCTCTGTAGACCTTGCTGATGCTCACTAGGGAACGTTACAAAGAGATTACTCATTACAGCATATATGACTGTAATGAGTAATATATATATAATATATACAAAGAGAAAGCCATGAAAAGCCCTGGGTTTTGGACATCTACATACAATTCAAAAATTGATAAAAATGATCCTCCCAAAATTAAATTAATAAACTCAAAAAACCAGAAGCACTAATCATCAGCCTGTCTATACTAGCACATTTGGTACTTGTCAGCAATCTGACCAGTAGTGTATATTTATGGCAGCAAAGGATCTAAAGCAAGTGTTGTGTAAAAGCCTAGGAAGTGTATGTGCCTTTTTGATGTTGAACCTTGTACCCAGGCCAAGAAACAACCTTTATTCTGGTTTGACCAGGCATTTGTTTTTACCAGTCTAGATAAGATGTGTCCTGTTACCAATCAGATTTGTCCGTTCCAACACTGATCCAGGAAGCCTTTATTGCATTGAAACAATGCATTGATGGTTCAAAACCCTGCTAAAATGAGGGTTAAATAGCATGAAAAATCTGGGTATTGGAATCAGTGGAGAAATGATTACAGTTTGAAATGTGAATATCCGTAGATAGGATTAATGATGCAGGGACTTGCCCATTCCCATATCCTCTCTTGCTTCATGGATGAAGCCAAGTGTTCTTGGAATACTTTTCCGTTCCGCATGCTGAAATGTCATAGGTGTGAATGACTGCATGGCTTCAGACTCTGCCATTCTTGCCCACCTACCGAAAATAAATCCAGACACTGGAAGAAATACATTTCGTGTTCGTTAGATGCACTGTAGAAATATATAGAAAACTATATACAGTAATTAAATACTTTTTGATGAAAGAAGAATGGAAAATGTTACTCAGAATACTAATGCAAACCTCAGTTGCATAACTGCAATTATGCAATTCACTGGGTTACTTAGGTGATATTTATTTGTATAGAAGGTGTGTTCACATCAAAGGGAGTATTAAGTTTACTAGTCAATACTTAAGTCTTTGCAGTTTGTCTTCAGGTTTTGCTGGAATCAAAGCCTGCAGCCTGAATCCAGAATCTACTTACAAGCTCTCTGCTGCTTTTTTCTAAAACTTTTGTATGAAGTGGAAACAGATTCAAACTGAATGGAATACCATTTTTGACTTACAGGATTTATCATAACCCTTACTGTTAAGTAGTGCTAAGATACAAACGAAATTTAAAAATCTATCTGGAATTCAGTGACATCCAATACAGGCACCAGTGAATATGTCATTCAGTCAAACTAGACCTCCAACATCAGAGGTGAGAATTTTTGCTCTGAATATTTTAGAAAATCTGTATAACTGTTCTAAATTGTGAAAGTTTCTGCCATGCAACATTTTCTGGCAGATGTGTGAAGAAAATATCCACTTATTTTAAAGGCGTGTACATGAAAAACCATTCAAAGTTTAGTTTATATTTAATACCCAAAAGTTTATAGGAATATTCACTAAACCTTATTTGTGCTGGTTGTTTATATAGGCCACATATACACTAGGAAACTTTTCCAAAAATTTCCCACTATTGCTAACACTGGTTCAGCTGCATCAAACATAGCAATATTGGCAGCTCAGCTATCAATAGGGCTCCCATGGCCATCACAGTTTTAAGCATAATGTCACCTAACCCTCCGCAGTCCAGGTCCAGTCATGGTTTCAACAGCCACTGGCCTGTGCACTTGAGTACTTGGACTATTGCTATAATTCTTAGAAGTCTGGAAATGCTTTGAAATTTTTTCCTAGTGTTGTCAGGACCTCCGTGTGTATTTGTCATTAATAAGACAAATGTATGTTAATGGTGGGCCCTGCACTCCTTTCTGTTGCATGGCTCAGAGTGAAGGCAAGGAGTAAAAACTAGAGCATAAAGGACCTGATTTTCCATTGCCTTACGCTTTGTGTAGCCATTTATATCCATGCAAAGTAGCTGTAAAATGCCAGCATTCTGATCTAGAAAAGTATATATGAATACTCAAGATGCAAGGCAGTAGAGACAGTGATTAATTTGTGCCAGGGCTGAGCCTGGCACCTCTAAGCTTGGCATTTTATAACCCTGACACTTCTGGGCTTGCTGCATCAGTTATGAATTTGAATAAATTGCTTGAACCCCAGCACATCATTGCTGGTGGAGTAACATCCAACAGCAGCACAGCTCCTCTCCCCTGACTTCTAAGAATAAAATATAAAATAGTTTCAACATTATTTCTGTGAAAAATTTCCACACTGAACACGCTGTCAATTGAAATGTGTGCGGTCCAAAGCCAGCGCTCATGATTATTTATGTGGCCCATGTGAAATATTCAGATTGTGCTGAATCCAAAGTTTCAGAGTAGCAGCCGTGTTAGTCTGTATTCACAAAAAGAAAAGAAGTACTTGTGGCACCTTAGAGACTAACACATTTATTTGAGCATAAGCTTTCGTGAGCTACAGCTCACTTCATCGGATGCATTCAGTGAATCCAAGTTTTCTTTTTTTCTTTTTTAAAGTACTTTTCTAGAACTTATGATTGCAGAGAGAGCCTGCCAAATGTGAACCAAGTGTAAATTGATATAATGTCTGCAAACAATGACTCAAAGGTGTAAACTCCTCTGCTGGTCTTGAGTCTGCATTAGTGTTTTTATTAATACAGAAAAAATAGTTTTATAAAATGATAATTGGAGTGAGGTTTGTAAGGAGCAGAAAGGAGATATTGGACCCAAGTTTCTAGTTCTACTGAAACATTCTAACAGGTTTCAGAGTAGCAGCCGTGTTAGTCTGTATTCGCAAAAAGAAAAGGAGTACTTGTGGCACCTTAGAGACTAATACATTTATTAGAGCATAAGCTTCGTGAGCTACAGCTCACTTCATCGGATGAAGTGAGCTGTAGCTCACGAAAGCTTATGCTCTAATAAATTTGTTAGTCTCTAAGGTGCCACAAGTACTCCTTTTCTTTTTGTGAAACATTCTAATTTGCAAAAGTGAACCTCTACAATCAGGAAAAAAATGTTTTACAAGATATCATTGATAATTATTCCATGGCTGACATTTGTCAGCACTTTAGCTATTTTTCTTATTTGTGAGGTCATTAAATCCTATCACTGGGAAATTTCTGAGTTAATACTGCAGGATTTGGTCCATTATTATATTATTGTAAATCTCCTTTTTGCTAGCAGTCCAACGCCTGTATAACTGACTACCTGATAATGATTTTTAACCATGTTTATACAGTACTTTGAAAATCTACACTGACTCTGCAAGTCTAAATGTTATTATTCAAATAACTGATTCACTGATACCAAGTAAAAGTCTTGTGTGCATTAAAAACATGTATGTTTAATCTAATTTGAATCAAATTGTTTGAAATCTGACATGTCTATAAAAACATTTTGAAGCATATTCATTTATCATCTTTATTATGATAGTGCCTAGGGGCCAGTCAAGCTGCCTCATTGTTCTAGACATTGTAGAAATATAGAATAAGAGACAATTCCTTCCCTAAAGAGTTTAGAGTCGAAATTAACAAGACAGTGGAAGGACAGGGCAAAAGGATATAACATACACCAGAGTGAACAATACAATGGTTTATGAATGTCATGCCATGTGTTTTTGTTTTGTTATATAAATCCTTTTGGTGGGGTTATATTATACTTCACCTTGTGCCAATATTTGTATTACTTAAATCAGGGGTCTCAAACATGCAGCCGTGGATGCGGCCCATGGGGTTCTTTTCTGCGGCCCGCCAGCTCCCCGCGGCACCCCCGCCTGCCCCCCCCAGCATTTACCTAGAGCGGCTCTGGCCCAGCGCGCACCGGGGACACAATGTGGACACAAGAACAAATGGGTATAAACTGGCCACCAGGAAGTTTAGACTTGAAATCAGACGAAGGTTTTTAACCATCAGAGGAGTGAAGTTTTGGAATAGCCTTCCAAGGGAAGCAGTGGGGGCAAAAGATCTATCTGGTTTTAAGATTCTACTTGATAAGTTTATGGAGGAGATGGTATGATGGGATAATGGGATTTTGGTAAGTAATTGATCTTTAAATATTCAGGGTAAATAGGCCAAATCCTCTGAGATGGGATATTAGATGGATGGGATCTGAGTTACCCAGGAAAGAATTTTCTGTAGTATCTGTCTGGTGAATCTTGCCCATATGCTCAGGGTTTAGCTGATTGCCATATTTGGGGTCGGGAAGGAATTTTCCTCCAGGGCAGATTGGAGAGGCCCTGGAGGTTTTTCGCCTTCCTCTGTAGCATGGGGCATGGTTGACTTGAGGAGGCTTCTCTGCTCCTTGAAGTCTTTAAACCATGATTTAAGGACTTCAATAGCTCAGACATAGGTGAGGTTTTCCATAGGAGTGGGTGGGTGAGATTATGTGGCCTGCGCTGTGCAGGAGGTCGGACTAGATGATCAGAATGGTCCCTTCTGACCTTAGTATCTATGAATCTATGACAGGGCAGGCGCCTTGCTTGCCTGCCTGCCTTGCCCCCGTGCTGCTCCTGGAAGTGGCGGATGGAACAGGGAACCGCAGCCAGTGGGAGCTTCGGGGGAGGTACCTGGAGGAGCAGCCAGGGCAACACACAGACCTGTGCCCCCGCCCCAGAGGTCCCGGCCGCTTCCCAGAGCGGCGCGGAGGCAGTGCAGGCAGGCAAGGAGCCTGCCCTGTCCACAGTGTGCACCAGGCCAGACCCGCCCTCCGAACTCCTCCTGCAGCTGAACCCCCTGCCGCAGCCCACACTGCTGCCCTGAGCCCCCTGATGCACCCCACACCCATCCTGCCCCCCAACCTTCTGCCCTGAACCCCCGCCACACCCTGCACCCTGACCTCCTGCACCCCAGCCCCCTGCCCTGAGCCCCCTGCCACACCCTGCCCCACTCCTGCACCCCCTGGGAGCAGGGAGGAGCAGAGTTGGGGTGGGGGCAGGGAAGGGGTGGGGAGAGGCAGGTCAGGGGCAGGGCCTCACAGAAGGGGTGTAGTGGGGGCAGGGCCAACGCAGTCGGGGTGGGGGGTGGTCAGTGGTGCGGCCCTCGGGCCAATGTACTAGTCCTCATGTGGCCCTCATGGTCATTTGAGTTTGAGACTCCTGACTTAAATGCTTACTGTATATCTATAACTGAGATAATCTTCTCTCACTGCATTTAGTTGGTAGAGCTTCATGTTTTTTATGTCCCAGAAGAAGTGTGGAACTTCACATTAAATACAGTTTCTGCAGCTCTTACTAGCAAATTCATTTCAGCTGGATTTATAAGGTGAGTAATTGCTAAATAAAGACGAAAAACGCTGCTTTAGACCCCAATCCTGCATACACGTATGCACATGCTTAACTTTGTGCCTGTGAGTAATTCCTTTATACAGTGCTTCAGCTAATCCATGCAGCTGGATAGCTCTGTAGGGAACCATTGCAGCACCGCATTAGCTAGAACAGTCCTTGATGTTCCTGTTCTGTGTCGCTTCCAGAATCCAGGAGACACAAAGGTGGCACACAGCCAACTTTGCTTTTCTTGGGCTACACGAAATTTAGCTGCACCACAGCCAAGAATCTGGACCACTAAAATGCATTTCCAAAAGGGGAATTAGTGAAAGAGAAAGAGAGAGTGCCTCCCTTTTAAAAAGACATGGTGTTGGACAGGTGCTTAGACAGCAACATGAATTCCACAAGGGTAATTCATACAATTGGAATGTTTGCCTGTCCATATTTATTGTCCTTTGTGTAACTTAGACTCCAATCCTGCATTGAGCTCTGCTTGGAACCTATTAAAATTGATGTGCCTCCATGTGTGCATAGGGTCTACCTGGGCAGAGCTCATTGCAGAATCTGGGCCTAAATTTCTAAAATATTTTTACCAGACCTTGCAACTGAAAGCAAAAGATTAACCTTTAACATTTTTTATTTTCTGAATGTTTTCTCTTTTGTAACGTACAAGTTATTAAGGATGAAACCCTGGCAGTCCTGAGAGTTTTGCCACTGATTTCACCACTAAAAGTCTACTGAGTTTAAGAAAAGGAAGTGAATGCTATAGTTAATTTAACTTGAAAGAAGACACTGTCTGACATGCTTTAAAACAGGGGTCTCAAACTCAAATGACCATGAGGGCCACATGAGGACTAGAACATTGGCCTGAGGGCCGCCCCGTTGCCCTGGCCCCACTCCCACTCCACCCCTTCCGTGAGGCCCCGCCCCTGCCCCGCCTCTTCCCATCCCTTCCCTGCCCCCATTCCAACCCCTTCCCTGAAATCCCCACCCCAACTCCGCTCCCTCCCTGCCCCCAGGGGGTACAGGAGGGGTGCAGGGTGTGGCAGGGGGGTTGGGGTGCAGAGTGCCACTGGTGGCTCAGGGCAGGGGGTTGGGGTGCAGGAGGTGTGCGGGGTGCGGCAGGGGGCTTAGGGCAGGGGGTGGGAGTGTAGGAGGGGTGCGGCGGGGGCTTAGGGCAGGGGGTTGGGGTGCAGGAGGGAGCTCAGGGCAGGGAGTTCGGCTGCAGGAGGAGTTCGGTGGGTGGGTCTGGCCCGATGCGCACCGGAGGCAGGACAGGACAGGCTACTATAGTCTTTACTCACAAGAACAGCCATTAGGAACCCTGAGGGTGCAAAGAAGTTACAGAGATCAAAGTGATCTAAAGGTAATAGGTACCATCAAGCAGTCTAATACATTGAAATGTTCACTTGCATTGTAAGCTCGCCGCATACCAAAAGGATAGCTAGTTGTCCTTGTCACGTGAGCCCCAATAAGAACTCCTTACAAAGCATGGAGGGATGCCAAAGTACATATTCTCTCACATTCTTTGTTGAGCTTTGAGAAGAAAACTAATCACTAATGGAGATCTTGCAATGTAGAAATCAAGTTTAAAATAGCAAAGCAACCCAGAATGTGGGTATTGCACACAAATTGGGGTATTAAATTATGTACCTGTTTAGCTTATGGTAAACGTATCAAATGTTTATTATGGTAATGTTTTGCAGTGAACATTGTATCTGTGTTTGCATTATATGCTTCTGCTTTATTTTCAAGAGTTGCTATGTGGGCTGCAAAAATTTGCTGTTCGCTAAATCTTGACACTCAAAGGTTTAGACAAAGAATGAATATTTTCTTTTTGAGGTAAAACATTAGATTTTTTTTCTACATGATGGAAAGAAAAAGATAGTAAATTTGTCTGTTTTCAGATAAACTCCTGTGCTCTAATTAAATAACAACATCGTTTTTCAAATTGAAATTTTCTAGCCTACCTGTCTAGCCTTAAAATATACAAGGAAATAAAACAAAAAGTCAGCTCTGGCTCATGAGATGATATCTGAAATATTTCATAATAGCATCATGTCACAATGCCATGATGATTTCAGGGAAGGGGTTGAATGGGGCAGGGAAGAGGCGGGGCAGGGGAGGGGCCTCATGGAAGGGGTGGAGTGGGGCGGGGCCAGGGCATCAGGGGTATATGGTCAGTGGTGCAGCCCACGGGCCAATGTACTAGTCCTCATGTGGCCCTCGTGGTCATTTGAGTTTGAGACTCCTGATCTAGACCATGTCTGGCAGGTGTTTGTTTAACCAGTTCTTAAAAAGCTCCAGTGATGGAGATTCACATAGATAATTTGTTCCAGTGTTTAACTTCCCTTACTGTTTGGAAGGTTTCCTAATGTCTAACTTAAATCTCCTTTGCTGCAGTTTAAGCCCATTACTTCTTGTCCTGTCCTCAGTGAAGAACATTTTATCACCTTCCACATACTTGAAGACTGTTACCATGTCCCCTCTGAGTCTTCTCTTCTCCAGATTAAACAAACCCAATTTTTTCAGTCTTTCCCTGTAGGCCATGTTTTCTAGACCATTAATCATTTTTGTTGTTCTCCTCTGGTCTTTCTCCAATTTGTCCACTAACATGATTAACATCTGTCACATATTTTTGTTCTCTCATCCTTCTCTGGGGAAGAAGTGTGTGCTGTGGAGTATTTTGTTTAATAACACACATGCACATACATTCCTATATGTTTCTATTAGAGAAGGCAAGATGCACTTTGCATTTAGAGAACATCTGTGATACTCCTTAGTTCCTAGGGGAATTGATTCCGCAGTTTTGGGCCCACCACCAAGAAAGTTCTGTCTTTTGCACAGATACCCTCATTGTAGTTCCCAGTAATTTTGTCTTCTAGTGTCAGACAAGCAAAAGTGTTTCCCACACCTTTTTCAAATTGCAGGTCCCCTTTGCTTTTTGTACGGATAAGTGAGATGTGAACACTTCTCAGCTAGTTTTGTGATCACATTTGATTCGCAGTATTATCATATTGTGATGCACCATCATGACTTTGAAAGACTAAGCCTGTCTGATCTGGAAATACAACATTTCAGGCACATTCTCACATTGCAAACTAAATAGCCATCATCATTTCTTACAAATGTAATAATGAATAATGGTGTTCTAGGGTGCCTCGTCATGTCACATTGAGAGCACTGCGGGAGCAGCTTGGAGACTTCCTGGGTGAAGATGCTGTTGCAGATAAGTTTATATTTCTGAAACATATAGGGAAAAAAGCTAGCAGTGGTAAGTTATTTCTGCATTTTCCCTAGATTTCTTCTTTTGCATTTTTTTGAAACTGGATATTTGGCAACATTTTATACCTTTTCCCCCATTAAACTTTTCTGGAGCAAAACAGGGAAGTTTTCCCTGCTCTACTGAGATTGTCAGATATTAATAAACTATTTTTTCTTTAATAGTTAGAAAATTAAAATATCCTAGCATAGATAACTGGACATTTTTAGCACCAAGCTGTAAATATTGTTTTAATCTTGTGAATTTTAAAGTAGTCCTATCCAGTTGGTATTATCTTCCTGTTTGTTTGGGGTCATGGTAACCTCTTGTATTTATATCTCTGTGATCAAATATTTGTTGAGTTTTTCAGTTCTGCTGTTTCACAACAGTAACAATGTAAGCTATTCCAAGAGCTGCACCTTTCTTACAAAGTAAGGGGTATTTGAATTAGGAAAACATTTGAATTAGAAAGACATGTTAACTTTTTTTTTAAATAATTTGTAGTGAAATCGATGATATTACCTTTGAGTAACTGAGAGCAGAATTTTGTCCTATGTTTAGTTTAATTGAATTTATTTAATTGGTTAAAGACAGGTTTAAATAGAAGTTCAGATTTCTTATTCTCCATAAGACACACTGATTTCAAATAAGCTCTTAAATATGTATTGATCACCTGAGATTTTGTTTATTAAGAGGACTAAGTGAAAATCTGAAAAGGATGTAGCCAAAGATATCAAGACAACTAATAAAAAATTCCTTAAGCACAATAGAAGTCTGCAGGAGAGTCAGTGGATTCTTTTTCTACATTAAAATATTTGCTTTGTTTTAACAATTGAATTGAGAGAACCATATTACTTAACACACACTTCCTATTCAGACTGGGCCTAATCCAACTCCTAATGAAGACAACAGGGAGTCTTTCCACTGACGTCAGCTGGGAGTTGGCTAAGGGCCTTTGAGCCCTAAGTGAAAGTGTAACGGGTGAAGATATTTATAAAAATACACGCACACTCCTGTCGAGCTGATTATAGCACACATTTTGAAGTCTGACAAAAGTACAAATGAATAGATGCCATGTCAGAAAACAGAGAATTGTCATCTATGCTCTTCCCACCCAAAGTGCTAGTGTAATAAATGTAATTTGTCATATGTAACTTACCAAGAAAATAACATGTACAAATCGATTGATATGCTGCATTCCTTTTATAGAAGCATTTTGTTGATTTTACTTGCTTTTTTATGTTCCAAGGTGAAGGCAAAACAAGAAACAGAACTGAAACTCAAGTTATTTGCTCCCCCACATGTATGTATCATACAATTTTCAAGTTATCATTTCAAGTGTGCACTTCATGTCGCTTATTTCTTCCTTGTCTAATTAACACATTGTATGTTTTAGGCACTTCATCCCGAATTATATTTGCTTCCTGGAGTGGACCACTTAGAAATTGCTTATTCATCATCAACAACTCCAGATACACAGCACTTCAATGTAGAATCCCATAGGTCTCCCCATGGACCAAGTACTTTAAATCTTCCAAAGAAAAAGCCTGAAAAAAGTCCAACATTTCTAGAAGGTCCACTGAAACATACTCTCAGGCAGAATCAGGAAGATTCTAATTCTTTAGGATGGAGTGAAACAGAAAAAGAAATGATTCCAGTTTTGCACATAAAACCTGAACAAAGCCTGAACAACAGGACTCAGGAAAAAAAGATTCCATATAGAAGGAAAGGTAAGATTTAACTAGTATGGGGAAGGGAGAATGAGATGCTTTGGTACAGACCTACATAGGAACTAAAAAGAAAATGGCCAATTACACTATAAAGCCAAACAAATCCAAACCTATTGAAATAATGTTGTAAGAAGACTGACTTAAATGATCAAATTCAGATCTGAAGATGAAGTCATTTCCTTCACCTCACTGTGCTATACTAACCGTCAAATAATTTACTTCTTTGTATTTCGCATTTGGTGTTTTTTGTTGTTGTTGTTCAGCTTGACTTATAAAAGAAGGGAAATAGATTTCTGCTCTTTTTTGATTAGAATACACAAAGTAGGCCTGAAAGAGTGATTTTTGTTTGGGGTTGTATTTCTTTCATTTTTTTTTTCCAGATTAATTTTTACATTACAATACAGATCTTTTCTTCTCTGGGAGAGACTGTGGATAGCTGGAGAATTGGTATGGTTATGACATCAGGGATGTCATGCCATTAAAACTTGATTAATTGAGATTTAAAACTTTGTTGTTTGTTTTGGTGATAACACACACTTAAACCAAAATACTCTACAAAAGGAGGGAAGAAAAGATGTCTTTCAAATATTTAACACACGGCCCTTTGAGTTAAGGGCTAAGAAACCTCACAATATACATGAGAGACCTCCAACATGTTCTCCATCAAAGCTAGAGAAGATCAGACTTAATGTTTCTTTTGCTGTTTCAAGCCTTTGTATTTTATAAGGAAGCTGAAAAAAAAGTGTCATGCTATCTGAAGTGGCTCACAACCTTGAGTGCTGATCTCAGGTCAGACTGTCAGAAAAAAAGGGCAGACTCTCCAAACTGGTGGTATATCCATAATTAGATTTCACCAAGCCAGTAACATATGTGCATGCCTGGATCACTATATTAGTCTTACCATGGAGTCAGAAAACAGTCCCCCTACCTTGCCACCCAGACAAACTGGACTTTATGATATTGGTCACGATACTAAATATCACATCATGTGAGGGGTTACTCTGAACTCCAAAGGGCCAGTCACTTACCCAGGTCAAGTTGGTACTCCAGATCTCACCAAAGACAATGCTGAAGCCAATTTCTCTAGTAAACTAATTAAGGCCATGTCAACACTTACAAGCTCACAGCGGCACAGGTGTAAAAATACAGCTGTACTGCTGTAAGATCACTTGTGTAGCCACATTATGCCAATGAGAGACAGCTCTCCTGTCAACTTAATAAAACTAACTCAATGAGCGACGGTTGCTATTTCAGCGGACAAGCATCTCCTGCCAACATAGTGCTGTACACATGAGCACTTATGCTGGAAAAAACTTATGTCATTCGAGGGGGGGGTGGTTTTTTCACATCCCCGAGTGACAAAAGTTTTGCTGACATAAGCGCTACTGTAGACATGGCCTAAAGGTTTATTCGCCAATAAAAAGAAATTAGAGTTATTGAGAGGTTAAAAGAGGTTAAATACGTTAATAGGTGAGTCCAAATTTGTAAGTCAAAAGTGAGAGCAGAAATGTGGTAATCTGCAAGTGTTCTATAAATTTCTCAGGGTTCCCACAGTAATTCTGGGGATCTCAGTCCACTTGTTCAGTATTTCACCCTGTTAGAATCCAAAACACTTCAGAGATACAGGTAAGGTTGCCAACTCTCTAATTGCACAAAACTGGACACCTTTGCCCCACCCCTGCCCTGCCCCCACTCGCTCCAACCTCCGCCCTTCTTCTGTTGCTCGCTGTCCTCCACCCTCACTCACTTTCACTGGGCTAGAGCAGGGGTTTGGGATGCGGGAGGGGATGCCAGGTGTGGACTCCAGGAGGGAGCTCAGGGCTGGGGTTGGGGTGCAGGATGTGAACTTTGTGAGGTGGTTGGGGTATGAGAGGGGGTTCTGACCTGGGGCAGGGGGTTGGGGTGCAGGGTCTGGGAGGGATTCCAACTGGGGGCAGAGGGTTCAGGGTGCAGGCTCCAGCCCAGTGGCGCTTACCTCAGGTGGCTCCCGGTCGATGGCGCAGCAGGGCTTAAGGCAGAGTCCCTGCCTGCCCTGGCTCTGCGCTGCTCCTGGAGGCGGCCGCCATGGCCGGCCAGTTCTCTGCCAATGGGAGCTGCAGAGGTGGCCCTCGGGGTGGGGGTGGCGCGCAGAGCTTTCCTGATCGCACTTGTGCCTAGGGGCTACAGTGACATGCTGGTCACTTCCAGGAACTGCGTGGAGCCAAGGCAGGCAAGGAGCCTACCTTAGCCCCACTGCGCCGCCAACCCTACTTTTAACGGCCTGGTCAGCAGTGCTGTCCGGAGCCACCAGGGTCCCTTTTCAACCGGGCGTTCCTATCAAAAAACAGACGCTTGACAACCCTAGTTTCAGAATCGATCCCTGGATCTGTTTTTTTAGCATCTTTTCAGGAAAGGCAATCTGGCAGCCATATTCATTTACAGCATAGGCTCTTCCTTTGTTGATTAAATGCAAACAGAGTCTGTGAATATCCATTGTCAAACAAAATGACCCATGCTTTGAAATTAGCAATCTTTTATATTTCCAATGCTCCAGTCTTGTGTGATGGATAAATATAATGTAAACACATTGTGACAGCCAAAAACAATCCTTCATTAGTTTTCATCAAGTAAATTCCCATCTTAATACTAATACACAGTTTTGATCTAGGGTTAATTAAGTACAGGGATATACATAATGTAATGTGATTGCATTCAACAGGTTACAAATAAGTGAAGACAATAACATTAACATTTTTTTTATATCCACACACAAGTTAACTCTCCTATTCCTCCTTTGATATTCACACAAGTGAATTGGCCTATGGCTTTGATTTGAGCTGGTCTGTCAGCGTCACAAGCACAATCCCATTTTCTTCCCTGAGAGGGCTCAAATTAGGGAAACGACAATTGGTTGGAAGCAGGAGAAGGATATTTTCACTGGGATGTGCAGGGGTTAAATTGGCAGCCTGAGAAATCCAGCAGGTGTGTAATTTGTGCCACCTATTTTCCATTCCCGGGTTCTCGAGAGCCTCTCTTGCATAGGCAGCATGGTTGGTAAAACAGATGGCACAAGATCTGAAACTCATGCAGACTTGGCAAGGTGTACAACCGATAAGTACTATGATGTTTTATAGCCTTGTTTCCTGACCTATTGTTTATCACCAAGATCTGTATGGTCTGAGATTCTGTACTGTGACCATGAATTCCATTGAGAGCACTGAGTTTAGGAAGCAGGGACATTTCTTTTGAGGGGCCTGTATAACCCTGAAATCTCTCTTTCTGTCATTGGTGTCATTTGGGGAAAGCTCAAAATCTGTTTGTTTCCTTTTAATTTTGTGTATGTAGTCTGATTATACTTTTTCCTTACTACTTTGCTCTGAGACATACTTGGGATGTGTTGCTGTTTTGAGAATATCACTTTTAGTTTGTTTTCATTTACTAAGGCTTTCAAAGGTCTTCAGCTATTGGACTCTGAAGAAAATAAAATGTATGATTATTAACATTTTAAAGGGCATATTTAAAATTGTGTATTTCTTTTCCCATGTAAAACTGATCAATTGTAATGCAGACCAAATTGAATCCAATGGATCTCTCCACATACCAAGTGGTTTAAATCCCACAAAGTGGGAATCTGGAAAAAATCCTACATCTTTGGAAAGTGCTCAGAAAAATCATCTCAGCCAGGATCAGAAAGAATCTAATACACTTAGCTGGAGCCAGAAAGACAAAGGGACACTTTCAGGTCATCATGTAAAACAGAGCATTGAACAAGCCAAGAACAATGAGACTCAGGAAAATCACATTCCCCCTGGAAGAAAAGGTATGATTAATTAAGTCGTCTTCTCTTTAAGGGTGCTTTTGAGAAAGGGGGCATATAAAGCTAAACAAGAATAAAAAAATCTCTAATTTCACTATGAAAACTGTTCAGACAATGTTATAAGAATGATTTGGAATCATAAAAGCAAAGGAATCCAATTCTTTCCTTCATCTCACCCTGTTGTGCCAAAGGCACAGTAAAATGCTCTTTAACTGCATCCACTGTTTTGAGACCCTTGCAATATATATGGCCAGTTATATAAATTAATGGAATTTCAGCATAAACTCTAAATTTTATTGTGGAGAAATAGTAGTTAAAAAGTTTGAAGCCAGTTTCTGTTATAAAAAACACTTTGACTTCCGCTTTCCTAATTTCCTCAAAATCTACCTGAAATTTTGCAGCCATTAATTTATGCTGGGGTAGAATTTTTCTGGAAAGTTTGAAGCAAAACGGAAAAGGCCTTTGGGAAATAAGGTTAAAAAATGAGGTGAGCTTGTTTCTTGAACATTTTCTTGAATTTGTTTAGCTCATCATAATTCCAAAATGGTTTGGTTTAGAAACTCTGAATTTGCTTTAATCTGTTAGCGTTTGAGATGCAGAGATTGGGAGGCAAACTTCCGTGTTTTTCAGAATTTCTAGCTTAATTTCAAGACTAGGGTTTTTTTGACTGAACCAAAGTATTCCCTTAAGTAATTAATAGATGTTTACAGTATTAATTTAAGTTTAAGAAAGTTTTCTTTCCCATCTGGAATTTATCATTTAACCAGATGTACTAGAACCTTCAGATGGTAAAAGTAAATGTTTATTACAATCCGTAACTAAAATCCTGATTTTGTTGAAGTCAACAGCAGATCTCCTATTGTCTTAAGTGAGGCCAGGATTTCATCCATAATTCTTACACCATATGCCTCCTAATGTAATGGTCAATCCTTATTAATATATGGCATGAAATATGAGTTTATGTCAAGGTCCAATTGTCCCATTTATCCTTCACATATATGTATTTCCTGTTCCCCATTTTACTGATATGATTTCCTCAACATTTTCAAACACATGTTCCTAAAATTAGGCTCTTAAATCCATTGCACCTGCAATACCCAAAGAGTTCAGTGTAGATGTTCAGCATCCCTGAAAATAAAAATATTTTATTCAGATGCCTTATAGATTTAGGAGCCTAATTTTAGACACCTGACTTTCAAAAATATGACTTACTAATATAGTTTTGTGGGTACACTAATATCTTAATTTCCACAGTGCATAGATGTTTTCTCATATACCTTGTCAAATACACAGTGAGATTTTAGTTATTTTCTGGGAATGTCATTTACAGAAAAGGTCTAAAGATCTAAAAGCTATGGGTGCTAATGGGTTCTGGATCAGGCCCAAATTACACACTCAAAACTCCCATTGACCTCAATAGAAGTTTTGCCTAAGAGCTGAAAGATGGGACCCAAAATTTTTAACTTGTGATATCAAGGCTCATTATATAATACATAAATAAAGTGATTGAGCAATTAATCTGTAGACAGCTGCTTTATTGAGCTATTTTACACTTTAAAATGAAAGCCTTTTATGATTGTCCCAGAAAAAACTTTCAGAGATCTGCAGCTATGATTTATCCTGGCTGAGCCCTCTTTAATCCCTGTCTACTGAGATTGGGAAATACTTAAACATGTTCAGTGGATTTTTGCATGAAAAGACTTTATTTCCATATGATAATTAGGAGCAATAAATTATTAAAATCCTTTATCAAGAATCTGAATTAGAATACGATAACGGGGAAAGTAATTTCATTCACTTCAGTTTTCATTTTTAACGATATCTACTGCAATTTACATTTAGCCATGCTCTTAGCACTCAGAAAAGGAAAATATTTCTACTGTTTCCCACAAAGTAGAATTTTAATTTGCTTTTACAATATTAAAGAGTTTGACTCATAAAACTGAGAATTGAACATTTTCCATGAATAGACTAGAATGGAAATAGTACAAAGGTGTGGGTGGGAAAAGCAAAAATAAAGCTAACAGTTATATGCCAGAATTGAAAATGGTTTTTTGAAAGAGATCTGTCAGCTACACATTTTCATCTAACACTGGATGGTTGCTGAGTACTGGAAGCCAATATTTATTGTAGTCTCTTCAGAATGGTCTACTACATTACTCTACTACCCGATTTAAAAGGAAATAATTGATTCAATGGGTATAGTTGGATTGTAAGTGACAACTGATGTAACGTTAGTAGCTTGCCTGTGACCATCTTCTTGTCTTTTATTTCTGAAGATATAATTTAAAAAGTACTAATTAATTTTTTGTTTAGCATCCATTCTGATGAAATTACAGTTTTAAATCACATTGTTAATACAACATTCAAAATCTGAATAAAAAGAGTTTTACAGTCAAATATAAAAACCTTACATTGTCCTACCTTAGCATTAGCTGATAAGACTTCTACTGAGAAACTACTAGATGCAATAATATTCCAAGTTTTCAAGTGCACGGCACTATTAAATGTTAATTTAGGCAAACCCCTGGATGTCCAGCAATTTGGATTAGCACCCAGTGGTTTGGATACTTATCAGAGTTTTAGCCAACTTCTGTTTTACAAATGAAAAAAAAAAATGATGGTTCAGAGAATCCAATCCCTCTTTTAATGTTGCACATTTTCACGTGTTTTCAAAAACTCCAAGATTCTTTAATTATATAAAGATATAAGATTGTATTTTGTTTGAAAGGAGTGCATCCTCTGAATCAATATTTTCATTTTGAACATTGGATCTTAATGTAATTGTCACTCATTTTTAATAACATTGAGAATATATAGATTTGATTTATACAAAATCAGAATCTGCTTTTGAAGTCAGACACTGGAAGTGTAAATTACTGGATTATCTTTTTTCAAATGAAAAATCAGGAAATGTTCAAAATCATATTTGTATGCAGTGTAGTTGACAGTTTCATTTTATCTTCCCTAAAGCAAAACAGTGAGCTTTCCAGTTTTTTCTTAATGATGCTAACAAGACCTATTTTTAACTTGGTTCTTTTGGTGGGCCATTAGTAAAGTCCAAAGGGACCCTTGAATATTGTATATGTTGCCTAAATATTCTGTACTTTGCTGTAGAAGAAATCTCTATAGTGATGGGTGAAAATGTGGAAAACAGATGCAATCTAAAAGCTATCAGGATGGGAAGAAACACTACAGGGGATTCCGAAATTCCAGAATCATTGGAAGATGGAGACAAGGAATATTTGCACAGTAAGAAAAGGTAATTATAGTGAGTAGTTATACTGATCAAATATTTCATTAATGGAAACTTTAAATACTTCTATTAAATGAAACAGAGGAGAAAAATATACACTTTAATTAAATTTAAGACAAATTTATGTTTTTTAAGTTAATGTTTACATGGTACTTTGATTTTATCTTCAGGCCTCAGCAGTCTGGAATTAGAGAATCTGTGGCTGATATTGGTATCAAACAGGATGATAGGTATGTTTTCAAAGATAAAGTATTAGTGCTAGTATAAGAAATAGATCCATTCCTCCCAGCAGGAAAATTCCTAATTTTAGTAAAGCTGGCTCAGTTACAAAGATGCACTATTCAAATGTAGGTTTCAGTATAACTGAAAAAAGTTGATTCTGCTCTGAAACAAATTTGCAAATGAAAAATTTCAACAACTGCTTAAGCAATCAATGAACCCCTCAGAAGTAGGCATTACAGTGACTAGCAGCTTGTTTCATTTAATAGAGACTACATTTACTAGGTTTTATAATATTTTTAAATCTTAACTGATTTTGGTCCTGCTCATTACCAACCATAAATATAGATTTATTGACATTGGCTCCTTTTTAGTAATTAGTATTCATTTTCCTACTGGCAATATCTTGAAGTCCTCATTCAAGTACAAATGCCATTGAAGTATAATATACAAAAAACACTTATGTTGAGACTTCTGAAAACAACAGGTATAGTATATCTCTAAAGCTAAAATTAGAGCATCTTTGAAACAGTGCAAAAGACACATCTGAGGTCCTGAGTACCACTTAAACTCAGAAATTAGAGCTCAAGTGGGTTTAACTCACACATGTGGGCCTTCTGTAGAGGCGTGACTTTTGATCGTTAGTTGAATTACTTTTATAGAATCTTATGAAAGGAATTGGACAACACAAAGGCTGCTCTTATGACTTCTGCTATACTTAGAGTAGAGCTGGCTGAAAAAAATTGAAACTTTCAATATTTGACACACTTTTTAACAATTTTTCCCACTTTTTAATTTTCACACAGCTCTACTTTACAGCAGTTGAAAGTTCTGGTTTTTTAAAGGAAATGTTTGTTAGTTGTCAGAAGGAACCTCACACCAGCTGGATTGCCTGTGAAGAGTGACTTTTAGTACAAGTTATTTTTATACTATCATAAATTATACAGCGTGTGTGAATACACATATTTACATTCTTTTTTATTTTATTAATGATAAATAAATATAACCACACATAAATATATTTATCACTCAATAAGAAGAAAGCTACATAATAAAAAAGATTACCACAAATCTTTGAATTTAGTATATTTCTCAGGGATAGTAAAAGATTCATTACAGTATCAAAGATATCTCTTAGAAATGTGTAAGAGAAATGGAATGCTCATAAAAGTTATCTGAAATGTTAATGTTCAGCTTACTTTGAAATGTGATTTGATAAAATTGGCATTGTGGAGCTTCATGTTGTGTCTCAATGATTTCTATATAAAATGTTCTCAGTTTACAAGTAAAAAGATGTTTTTCTATCAGCCCTAAAATTCAACCTGGATCTAAGAAAGAAGCGAGGTTCTTTTCTTCTCGTGCATTATCACCAGAAATTAAAGTTCTTTAGGCTAAATTCTGCCATCAGATTTACCTCTGCAACCCTACTTCTTTCTTTTGGTTTGCAGAGGTCTGACTGACTGGAGCTTAGTAAACATGTCTTTTGATGACACACAAAAAGAAAGGTTAGTCAAATTCAGATCTCCCATTCACCCATGCATTCTTTTTGGGCAGCACAGATTAAGGGGATGGCTGAGTTTGGCCCCTCATGCATATTAACTTGATTAGAAATGTTTCTCCAAATACAGTACAAATATTCAAGGGTCAATATTATGCATTTTTATACTTTTCATTTGCCTCTAGACAGATAAGAATAACGTAAATCATCTTGAGTATTCAAGTCAATACATTTCTCCTCCTCCTCCACCGGCTCTTTCTATAAACAGAGCTCAAGTTCCCATATTTCAGACAGAGAGTAAGTATACGCTTCCAAGAAATTACAAGAAATTGAACCTTTATTCAAGATGTGAATGTTTATTTTAAAAGGTGATTTTATAAGTGCAAAGTATTAGTTAGCCCTGGAGTCGGCGCTATGTACCAGATCACATCTGCCAGTTGAGATAGATGGGTGAATGCCTAGTCCATGAATCTCCCTGGAGCTCAGGTGTGAGCTAGAAGCTGAACTTCTCAGCACCATCAGAATGTAGATGGCTTAGCACATGCCCCAAGACACTTAGGGGATTCTAACAGTGGAAACTTAGGCATCTATAAGATTAGGTGGCAGTTGAGCAGTGGTTCTGCAAATGCCCCTGGCATCTAAGTGTTGGACTTAGGTGCCTAAAAAGCAAGTTTGGTGCCTAAATCCCCTTTCTGAATCTAGCCTCTAGTCACTAACTAATCATTTTGTTGCAGTATATTTAGCAAAATGCTTTCAGCAGGAAATAGCCCTCTTGAGTATCTGGCAACAGGTTTCAACACATGTAACGTGTTTCTCATGCCTTCCCTTTTAAATATAGTTTTAGTGATGTATATGTATTTAATATGGACATTAGTTCTAATTCATTTATGCATTTATAAATATATATATAACCCTTTTCTGAAACATCAAGTAGTGGCCAGTGTTAGAGATAGTATACTGAGCTGTGGGAATCCCTACTCTATGTTCCTGCAAGGACACAGACTGAAAAAGTTGGGCATGCTTTATGATACATGCACTTCACTGAGACATAACTATAGCTGGCCTTTCCCACTTTTAGCATCCAGAACTTTACTAAGTGTAGTTTGTAATTTCTTTAGAAAGCAAGATGGTTGAACAACTGAAACAAATGAAGGCAGAAAGAAGGCACATGGAAAGAACTAGAGAGGAACTGGTTAAAAAAGTCAAAAGTTTGCTTGAACAAAATAAGCTGAGGAGATATCATGGTATGTTTTTCAATTGTATCATAACTGTGTGAAAGTAAATGTGAAACTTTTTATCTGCCTATATGTAGTGTTATAATATATGCTTAATTACAGAGATAGCAGCTGGATAAAAAATACCTCTCAAAAGGCTCATTTATATGACTAAGTATGGTAGGGAAGTTGAGGACTAAAATGTCTGCTCCCATTGATGCTCAGTGGTACTCCTATAAATATCTATGTCCCTGGATATTATGAACCATAGCACCATTATGTTACCTGTAGAAGTACAGTATTCAGCAGGCATCCATAAACTACATCATAGTGCCAAGCTCATGAGTTAAGCATTCCAAAGTGCTATTTTTAGGAGTGTTACATGAGGGCATGACAGAAAACTTGTCTGCTATGACACATACAATTATTAGCAGCACCCAGATACCCCTCTATTTTATTCCATGAAATAACTGGTGACAAAGCTTATTTTTCTATAATAACAGATAAAGCCTATAGAAACAAAATGCATACAGAACATGAACTTCTCTGAAAACCAGATCTGCTCCTTCGGCACGGCCCATGCCTTCTTTTGTGCTTGTACATATAAAACATCTTAATTCTTTTCCCTTTCAGTTGTTTAAATGATAAATTAATTCTCAAGACAAAAATATGGTAAGTACCTTAGGGGAAAACAAGCAATGTAGTAATGCTCCATTTCATAGGTGTCAGGCAGAATGAAAAGAGCTCTGGACAAATCTATGGATTCTATGAGAACCACACAGGGAACCTTACAGAGTCACATGCATCTCTACAGCCATATGTTGAGTGTCACTGCCCAGAATGGTTAAATAGAACAGATACCTAACTGATTTATGGAGAAATATCAATATACAGTAATTATTGATATACTGCAACCTACATTATACAAAAGTCTCAGTGGACAACTGAAAACTTCAACTCCTGTCGGACTGGTTTCCCCCATCATAGAGCCAACAGGCCTCTGCAGGCCTGGTTGGTTTTTCATACTAGGGACTTCACATTTCCAGTAGAGTCCTGCCATTCCATTTATCAACAGCCCCAAGAGTTTTCACCAAGTGCTTTGTGGTAGGCATTATTAAGATTACAGAGTATTCATGTTTACCTTACCTTAAAGACTGGTTCATTTAAGGAACTTCTCCTTAGCAGGTATCAGACACACATCCATTACATCCTTGCATTCTTTGCCATGTCAGGGCTCAGGGTAAGCAAGAAGTCACCTGTAGTACCTTTCCAAAAGACAGAATTTGTAGGAGCATGCTTACTTACATACATACAACAACATACAACATAAGCATACAACAACATACTTACTGCCCATCAACTGTGAAGTTGTGGCAGAGCTTGTGAGTCAGTTACACAGCAATCCTCAGACAACAGTACAGGAACGTCTAAGAATGCTATATTACATGCACTGTGCATGTTTGTCACTCCTCATGCCTTGTTGTATTCAAGCCTGGTTGAAGTCCAGCTACCTATCAAGCAAACACCACATAGATATGGCACTGCAGATACCTCAGGAGGTCCTATTATCATGAGATCGGTGGAAGGATCCTATTCAAGTATGCAGAAGTGCTCAGTTTTCTTCTCCTCTATCCACAGTAATGCTAGTAATGGATGCTTCCAGCCTCAGATGGGGAGTGTACTTGAATCAACATGAGACACAGGGACTATGGTCAAGAGCAGAGGTGGGCAAACTATGGCCCATGGGCCACATCCAGTCCGCGGGACACTCCGACCCGGCCCCTGAGCTCCTGGCCCAGGAGGCTAGGCCCCTCCCCTGCTGTTCCCCCTCCCATGCAGCCTCAGCTCACTGCACCACCGGCACAATGCTCTGGGCAGGTGGGGGGAGCTGCAAGCTCCTGGGGCAGCGCAGCTGCAGAGCCCCGGCCTGACCCGGTGCTTGGAGCTGTGTGGCGGCGCAGCTGTAGCACCGCCAACCACTGGTGCTCCAGGCAGCGCAGTAAGGGAGCAGGGGGGGTTGGATAGAGGACCGGGGCGCTCGAGTGGGTGGTCAGGGGCCGGGGGTGTGGATAGGGGTCAGGGCAGTCAGAGGGTGGGAAACGGGGGTTGAATGGGGGCAGGGGTCCCAGGAGGGCAGTCAGGAAGGAGAGGAGGGGTTGGATGGGGCAATGGGGGGAAGTCAGGGGTGGGGGGCCTGGGGCGGTCAGGGGACAGGGGATGTGGATTGGGCAGGAGTCCCAAGGGGCCGTCAGGAAACGGGGATGGATGGGGTAGGAGCTGGGGAGGCTGTCAGGGGGCGAGAAGCACGGTGGGGTCGGGGGCAGGGCCATGCCTGGCTGTTCGGGGAGGCACAGCCTCCCCTAACCGGCCCTCCATACAATTTTGGAAACCCAATGTGGCCCTCAGTCCAAAAAGTTTGCCCGCCCCTGGTCAAGAGACAAGTCTCATCTTCACATAAATATCTTAGAACCTAGAAAAATTTATTTACTGTATATGACATTCCAGTCTCTAATCCATGGTAAAACAATACAGGCAAGACAAACATCTTGGCGCTGTTTTACGTATGCGTATACGTGCCATATCCGCAGGTTCAGCCGATCACAGCTCCCACTGGCCAGTTCACACAAACTGGCTGGGGAAGGAGGAACTCCCTCCCCCATAGCTTTTTGCCCTATAGTTAGGGTATTCACTGGGGTTGGGGGAGACCCCCCCCACCCCAAGTACCCCTTCTACCTGAGGAAAAGAAGGGATTTGAACACGTCTGCTACTTCTCAGGTGGGGCACAGGACATTTTGATGTGTGTGTTGGGGGCGGGGTGAGGGAGGGCTCCCTCGGTTTCACTGGAGCAGGGGAACTGGATTTTTGGTTTCCCATCTCCTTGATAAATGCACTGGCCACAAGCGTCAGTGTCATACTTTCTTTCTCTCTGGTCCAATGCCATTTTCATTATTTTTCACAGTGGAATGTTTCAACAAGAGAAGCTGAGAAAACCCTCACATCAGTATAGTCTCTAGCCCAATGTTTAGGCCACCTTCTCTAACAAGTAGTAGATTCCCTAGTCAAATCCCTTCTTTCAGTGCAGGTGAAGGGGGACTTGAGGGTTGTGTCTCCCATAAGCCAGGTAACCTAATGCCAAGAGGGGGATTGCACTCAAGAATGCCAAGCAAATGGAAGTGCTTCACTGAAGTCTGGACTTAGATGTGAAACTCTCTGAGAGAAGTGGGGCTTCGGACATACCCCTCGGCAGCTCTCATTAGTTAGCTTAGGCAGGGAGCCACCTAGCATGTTGGCTTTTGTTAATCCCATTCTAAGGTGCCTCACTCATAGCCCCACTCATTGTATAGGGAGCGTAGGTGCCTCATTCAGGCTTTGTGAATCCCAGTGATTTTCTAGGCACCTAAAAGGTATGTGTGTGTGTGTGCGCAGGGGGCGGGGGTGGTTGATGGTGACCATTGCCACCCTTACACTCCTTCATAAATCTAGCAGTCCATGAGTTATGTGTGCTCTGTGCATGCGGGATTGGACTCTCTTGCCCAACAGTGTTTGTTGGCTTGTGCATGCCCCCTAAGTGCCCGGACACATGCCTTCACGGGGCATAAAAGGGTGGACAGGGAAGAACTACCTCTCAGATCTGTTGCCAATATAGAATCCAGGTGTTACAGGCTTCCAGAGTACTGGGGAAGTAAAGGAGGGGGGGTCCTGGAACATATAGACAGCATCTCTCATAGAACCAGAGTTACTTTTTTGATGGATTGTCTATATGTAGCGCACAGGGGCGGCGAGTTGTATGGGCCTGTGGTCCTGGGGGCCCGGCTCCACCAATGTTTAGGGCCGGGTCTCTCCCCCGGCCCCACCTGCCACCCCAATGCACCTAGTGTCCCTTGGCCCCCACTTGCTGCTCCCATGCACCTCCCGCAGTCCCCGAAGCATCCCTGCCTCTCCCCTGCAGCTCCACTCTGCTCTGCTGGCTCCTGGCATCAACTTCCGCTGCAGGGTCCTAGTGCCCCCTCTACTCATTAGTGGCAGGGCAGGCTGCCCTTACCTTGCCCTTCTGCCTTGGACCCTTCCCTTTTCCAGCAGGACTCTCCACCAGCACAGGGGGCTCCCCCCATGCTTGCAGTCACCTCTCCTGCCCCACGGTGGGCAAGGGGCAGCTCCATCACTCACCCGCAGTGAGGTGCAGCAGGAGGCGCACATGCGATGGCAGCACCACAGGGGAAGCGAGGAAGCTTGCTGGACCTGAGAGGGGCTCTAGGAGCATGTGCAGTGGTGCAGTGTGAGTGTGCTGCTGGGGGGGGCCCATCCCCCAGAGCTCACTGCTGCTGGCGGGGAGAGGGCTGGGGGGAGTCCTCCTCTCTGGCCTCAGCCCCGAGGCAACCCACCTGCACCCCAAACTCCTCACCCCCCTAGCCCTGCCCCACCCCAGAGCCTGTACCCCCAGCCAGAGCCCTCACCCCCCGCACCCCAACCCTCTGCCCCAGCCCTGAGCCCCTCCGAAACCCCCCAGCCCCAGACAGAGCCCTCATCCCTCGCACCCTAACCCTCTGCCCTAGCCTTGAACCCCCCCACAGCCCTCACCCCTGCAACCCTCCTTCCGTACCCCAACCAACTCCCTCCCAGAGCCTGCACCCCTCACTCGCTCCTATACCCCCAGCCCAGAGCTGCCCCCAAACTCTGTCCCAGAGCCTGCACCCTCACTCCCTTCCCACACAACCTCTCCTGCCCCTGCACTCCCTCCCAGAGCCTGCACCCCAGCCCTCCACACTCCCTCCCAGCCCTCCGCATGCCTTTCCCTCACCCCTCCTGCTCCCCCACCCCCCCGCCCCAGACCAGAGCCTGCACCCCAGACCCCTCTCCCACCCAAACTCCCTCCAGAGCCCAACTTCTCACCCTTTTGCACCCAAACTCCCTCCCAGAGTCTGCACACGAATCCCCTGCCCCAGCCCAGAGCGTGCACCCCAGACCTCCCCCCTCCCCCACCCAAACTCCCTCCCAGAGCCTTAGGCAGGTATGGGGGCGGAGGGGCGGGTGGACCTGCCACACCTGGTAGCACACTCTTGATGACTCCCAAGCAGTAACTGTATCTTAGGAGTCTATTTAAATATAGATGGTAATATAGGTCTGACAAAATGGGCATCTTCCCTAAGGAAACATGCTCTGTGAATGTATGAACAGAACCCTACACGGCTGCTTTACATAGTTCAGCTTCTGTAGAAGATATGTGAGTCCTTGAGGCGTGAGCCTTAATTTGAGCATGAGGTCCTAACTGATAGTATAATGTAAAACAGGCTGAGCTTCATTTAGCTCATTGCTGGAAAGAAATGGGCTAGCTGCTCATTCTTTCAGCAAATGCTACAAATACTCTAGATGTGCCGCTGAAGAACTGAGTTCTCGTTAACTAAAAAGACAAGCTGTGATATGTCCAGGGAGTAAAGGCTCTTCTTGTTATCATTACAAAGGGGTTTTAGGGAGAAAACAGGTATGTGAATACAGTAGTCTGGTTTATGTGGAAATCTGAAACTACGTTAGGAACAAATTTTGGCTGGAGTTTAAGGGCAAACTTATCCTTATCAAAACAAGTGTATGATGGCCCTGCCATGACTGCTTGTGGGTCTCCTACTCTACATGCCAGGGTAATTGCCACTAAGAAAGCTCTTTTCACAGAAAGGTAGTATAAAGAACATGATGCTAATGGTTCAAATGGCAGCCCCCCCATCAATCCAGCTAAAGCCACAGTGCAATCTCAGGAGGGAGGTGGCTCCTATATAGGAGAGAATATATGTATTAATTCTTTGACACTGTAGGATGTGAAAATATATTGTGGTAAGTGGAGATAGTGTACTCTTTTAATAGTGAATTCAGATCATTTTAATCAGCCTAGATAATTTTAAATCATGGGACTGAATGGGAGAGTTGATGTTGTTCTGCTCAAAGAGCGAATCTTTTCCATTTGGCGTAAGTGAGCTTTGTCAAGTCCTTCCTGCTGTGAATCAAGATATTCTGGAAAGCTTTGGAACATGATTCCTCTGTATTAGTCAGGCAGCCAGCATCTAGGTGTAAGGTACAGAGAAAGTGGGTCAGGATGGAGTGTCTTCCCATTGTTTGGGAGATTATTTCCAGATCCAGGAGTAATGTTATTGGAGGTTATACTGAGAGTGTTAATAGGTCTGAGAACTATAACTACCTGCACCAAGAGGCTGCTAGCCATATCTTATATAGCATCATCTTGTCTGAGCTTCCACACTCTCCTCAGAATTGGAGGGATCAGTGAATAGATATAAGTTAGCCCAGGAGATGAGCTGAGGAAAAGTGTCCAAAAGAGATCCTGGACTCAGACTCCCTTCTGGAATAAAAGGTATTGCATTTCTTGTTTGACGCCATCGCAAACAAGTCTATGGCTGGGTGATCTCATTTGTGAAAGAGATGCGATTGACTGAATCCTTTACGGACCATTCATCGTTAAAAGAATGTCTGCTCACATGATCTGCTAGGACAGGAGCTGCTGCTGCTGCTGCAGGGATAGTGTAGGGGTGGGCTTGTTCTTCAGCCAATTCCATCCTCCCCCCTACATCCCCTTTGCACCTGGCTGGGATTAGGGTTGCACTACTGGAGCAAGGAGTGCTGCTGCTGCTGGTCAGTGCCCCTCCTTGGCGTCAGTATATTGCACCCACTGAGGCAGGAGGCGACATCCACCTCTGAATTCTGCTCAGGAACTCTGGACTTGTGGAGTTCCCCAGCTCTGCATAACACATGCTCCTAGTTGGGCTTCTCTTTCGCACTGGACCTGCAGAACTAACAAACTTGCAAACTTGGCGCTCTTTTGTACATCTTAGTCATGCAGCACTGCAAAGCTCCACAGGACTGAAACTCTGGTCCTACAAGAAAAGGAGTACTTGTGGCACCTTAGAGACTAACAAATGTATTGGAGCATAAGCTTTCGTGAGCTATAGCTCACTTCATCGGATGTGCTAGTCCTACACCGTTCCTGCTGGAGCTTCAGAGAACAGATCTAGCCTTTAATTTTAGTTGGCTGGGGTCCAGCTAATCCTGGGTTTGACTGTATAGTTAGTGTAATGTTTAGTTTGGCTAAACCTTCATTGATTTTTAAAAAACAATTATACATTTTTCATACATGTATAAACCACTGAAGTTGAAGCACACTACAGAAGTACTGTGTGCTGGTCATTATTATTATTCTTAATGTACTGTATATTAACCTGATCAAGAACAAACAGAGCTGTTGTCCTGTATAGCCCGTGATGCATGGAAAAAGAAATACTTTGAAACTAAGAAAGCTACCACTTCATTGGAGGACATTTTAAATAAACTGCGACAAGATTTAGAGCTTTACTACCAAAAGTTACTGTTGCAGCTGGAAGCCAGAGATATCAGGAAACAACCAAACAATTTAACACACATTGCAAACGCCAAGGTAATATCATTTGTTCATATTTGTCAATTCCTTTCTCTCTTTCCATGAAATTTGGCTTCTGTTATAGAGTATAAATTGTAACAACAAATTTACCACCATAATCCAGAGATTCCAAATTTTACTAATTGTTTTTTAATGACATTATCTGTAAAACAGTCATATGTCCTTCAGAGGTGAGCATAGCCCATCTAATTTAATCAGTGTACACCGTTGACCAGGTTTGTTTTAGGAATTTTATATCTAAAAAAGCTTAATTCGTTTAGAAAACCATTTACCAAGAATAGGCGCATTAGTCCATTTGCATAGTATAAGCCATTCTGTTTGCATAGGCCAAGCATGGACCATCCCTGGTGATCTTATAAATTACTCTTTGTTTGCCCAGAGTGTTTCATGGAAGTAGTACACCCCCATATTCCATGAACGCTGGATGAATGCATGAGCGTGCATGGAAGAACACAAAGTTTACTACTTTTCCATATGGTAACAACTTGTTCAGTTTTGTATAAACTAATATTTTTTTAATACAACAGATTTTTCATGAATGAATTGTATGCATCACGCTTTGTATGCTGGTGTAAAGATGTTCCAAATGCTTGTGTACACCAGCACAGCCATAGCTCTGTGCACACTGGGCAAAAATATCCTTTAAGTTCATGCAGAAAGATTACTTCTTCAACAGAGTAGGAAGTATGTAGGGAAATAGTAATCTCGGTCTAAATGCCTTTGGTGCACTTGCACTTTGAAAATTGTGTGTAGCTCTGAAACCCACATTAGCAGAAGGAATTGGTGAGAGTTAAAGGAAGAGTAACCAAACTGGTCAGATAGACTGAGGAAAAGCTTCCTGTCAGTGAAATCTCCTAAATTGTGGAATAATTTGTCAAGGGAAGTAGTGGAAGTCCCTTCGATAGTTAATCTGAAACTAGACTAGGCAAAACAACAGAAAACCTACTGTGGCAAAGTATTTGTGAATGTTTTTATGTTCACATCTGAAAGCTATACGAGAGAAATCCTTGTAAAGCACAATACGTGTAATTATTATTAAGCATACAAATGTTCATGTACCAGCACATGGCTCTCTGGCTGGGTAGCCCTGCCAGTATTACAAAAGCATGTGCTCTGTCAGTTACTTCTATTACTTGAACCTCACTTTAAGGGGATGTGTACACTGCACCCTTCTTTCATTAGTGTGTAGTGTACCTATGTGCGTAAGCCCACAGCAGAGCTATCAGTAGCAGTGTAGATGGTGAGGCACGGCTCAGACAAGTAAAGACATGCTTGAACAATATGCATATGTACCTGCATACATACCCTAATGGCTCTCTGCTCACCCTAGCTGTGCCTCCACATCTACACTGCTAGTTTCAGTAGTGTAGTGTCCTGTTGCTTGCCCAATGCAGGAGCTTTTCCTCACCCCAGGAAGAGACGCTGGCAGCAGGGAAAGGCTCAGGCAGGTCAAAAGACTCCAGCAGTGTTGAGAGGCTCTGGCAGGGGGCAGCAAAGGCTCTACCAGCTCCCTGCTGCTGGAGCCCTTCCCCCACCGCAGGGAAAGACTCCAGCAACACCCCGCCAGACTCTTTCTTTGCCACAGTGAACGGCTCCAGCGGTGGAGAGCTACTGGAGGTTTTCTCCACTGCCTACTCTCTGCTGGAGCCTTTCATTAACACATAGCTGCATACTGCACTGTGGACCAACCTGTTTTTCACTGTGCCATGTACACTGCACACCACTAGCAGTGGCATGTAATGTAGATATAGCTGCTAGGATATAAAGAGGTTTTCAAGGCCTAGAGCATCAAAAAAAGACCAACACACATCCCCTTCAGCTTCATTTACTTCAAGGAAGTAATGCTGATTTACAGCAGCTAAGGATCTGGCCCATACTTTTGAAAACACTCATCTCACTGTCATAACTAAGCCATTTAATTTTTTAAAAATGACACTGCCATTGTAGAGGTGGTGTTCTGTTTAATCCATACTATTCTTGAATATAGCAGATCACCATCAATGTCCTGACTGAGACAAAGCAATGGCATTCTATGTATGGGTGAGATTGAGACATTCATTTTTTTTAAATCATAGAGTCCAGTCGTGAAGACCAGTAGCAGAATTATGTGCTACTGTACATCGCCCAAAGTATCAGGGATTGGGAAAATAGTGGGTGCCCCCTGCTCATCTGAAGGCCAGCAGGGCCTCCACTCTTGGAGAGAGCTGCCCTCCTTTTGAGAGAAGACTGCTACAATACAGGACATTTCAGGGTGGGAAGTCAAAAACTGAAGGAGGCTTGGAAGAAGAGTTCAGATGATTACTGTCCTGGAGGGTAGGGGTAGGGGAGGAAATTATGGTCAATAACTGCAGTGGTAGAAAAAAATATATAATATAGCAGAGCTGCATAAAAGCTTTTTGTTTATTCCCCATAGAACACCACAATCATCCAGATTACAACAGTGCAGCACGAAATTGATCAACTGAAGAGAAAGCTGGATAATACAAAAATGAAACTCATAATAGAAATTAAGGTAATCTGCATTTATTCTAGCCAACCTGGAAATTAAACAAATAGAGATTTTCTTCGCTATAAAATCTAGAGCCATAAAATATTTGAAATTTTTAAAAGTTAGGCACTATTTGAGGAGATATGTTAAATCTTTGTGTTAGCTGTGGCTTTCACTTGAGCAAAATGACCAAACCTGCCTTACTCCACATCATGTAGTAATAAGCAGCATTCAGAGTGTTTCCATCTTCCATGAACTGCATAAACTAAAGCCTTGTTTACACTGCACAACTTTGTCAACAAAACTCTACTGCTGTGCTAACAAAATAAAACCACCTCGACAGGAGGTATAGAGCTTTTTGCGGCAAAGTTAAAGCGACAAAGCATCAGTGTAGACACTGCTGTCTGTTATGTCACCATAACTGACCTCCCCCAGTATCCCACAATGTCCACCGTGACCGCTCTGCTCACTGTTTTGAACTTGGCTGCCCTGGCATGCAACCGCTCCCCTTTCAAAGCTCTGGGAAGTTCTAACAGTTGAGCATGCCGCTCTGCTCCGGCAGTAAAGAGCAAATCATTGCCATGGAATCCTGCTCTCTCCGGCACTAGGGTTATCAACTTTCTAATCCCCAAAAACCGAGCACCCCTGCCCCATCCCTTCCCCTCTCACTGCCCATCTCCCCGTAGGAGAAAGCTGACATAGTAGACAATATAAGCCATAATTTGGAGAGACTGAGATTGACACATCCTCGTAGAGCCTTTCAGAAATGTCTGATGAAAAGATGAGTAGCATGATATGGAAGGCTACACCAGCCTAAGAGTTGTAAAGAACCAGCAGACTTAGATGAGCACAATAGAAAAATCTATAAAAAAAAACAAAAAAAACACTGATGTCCATTGCTCTCTAATGAAAAGAAAGAGGATGCAGAGGTGGAAAAGTATTTAAAAAGTATTTTCAAATCTAAAATCAATGACATTGAGGGCATTATGGAAGGGCAACGTAAAAAAGGGACCTGAGAAAGTTATTACTGCCTCACATTGTATCCAGACAGCAAATGAAGTGGAACAAAAGTTGAGTATTTGGGAAAATAAGCTCAAACAGCTCTAGGACAGTAATTCATTATCCAGCCTTGTTTGTAAGACACCAACTTCAGAAAGTGGAAGAAAAACATCTAATTATAGCTGTTGGAGATATATCCTTGATGTAGAGTCACATCTATGAGAGACTGACAGGAGGTAAATTCACGATTTTAAAACATCCGCAGGGTAACAAGGTATTGACATCCTCAAAGGGTACTAATGGAGCAGGCAATAACGGAGATGAGATAAGGGGGCTAGCAAACATTTACAAAGAAATGGAAAAAATTAGTATCATGGAAATCAGATGGTCTAATCTGAAGATAAAGGACAGAATGAAAACCCATGAGCATTTAATTGTCTGACAAGGTCATTTTATTCACAGACTAGGTCTGGTCTAGACAACTGCAGTACAATACACATCTTTTCACACGAGCTTGGAGCCAGATTTTAATTTTAGTTATAGAGAAGTGAGTTCAGAGTATGACACTGAAATCAATGTGGATTGTACTGTTGCAACTAAAATAAGAATTTGTCCCTTTGCCTTATCATCTGCAGTGTGGGAGACAATTCTGGCCATTGCTAGCAAAAGTCAAACGACTAGAAAATGTATTTCTAGAAGAGAAATATTGTCAGTTATACAAAGCAGTCCTGAGAGTCTTAGTCAAATTTTAGTCATTCCTTAGCCAGGCAAACTCTTACTGATGGTGATAGGAATTTGCTGAGTAAGGATTTCAGGATTTGACTTTTAAAGATGACAACAAAAGAAACATGCAGAAAAGCAGGGCTAGAACTGGTTAGAATCAAAGGGTCCTGGAGATGAAAGGCACATTCTATATCCATCTAACCCACATAAAAGTTAAATCTTCAACTTCAAAATCTTCCTTAAATAATCTCTAGTTCTTTTGCAGATGAGAAAGCAGGCAGCCTCTGATTTACGAGCATTGAGAGCAGAGCTGGCACAGAAGAAAATTCAGTCATCTTTAATACTCCAGTCTGAAACACCAATATTTTAGAAGGATTACATTACTTGGGATTGTGTAATATATTCGTATAGAAGCTCAACATGTCAGTAGCTGGCTTTATATTCCTATACTTTTCTTGTAAAGAGACTTCTCAATATGTAAGATAGGATAATTGTATATGTTAAAATAGATGTATATCATTTATTTAAAATGCCCTAAAATATCTCAAGCTAATAATTGTAACTTAGTTGTAATTCACTTATACTTATAAAATATGCAGTTTAACCTATTAGCGTGTTTATTTTTGACTACAAGCTAATCAAATGTAAAGAAATGGCATTACATTTTTTTCAAATAGTGAATTATGTTATTTTATATAATGAAGCTCAATATGGAATTGCAATTTGAACTAGTATACCCAAAATTGTGGATAAAAATGTATTTTTGGTTTTTTTGAAGTACATATAGCTTAATCAGTTTAACCCACAAAATAGTCAGCAATTTTTACAGGACTGGGGCAGCAAAAATCTGATTTCAGATACCTACCTCATTGTGCTTTGAAATTCAAGCATTGTAATAACATCAGTCTTGTAGTTTCTTTTCCCTCTCTTAAGTGTAGCTGCACTGACAATCAAGTGCCCTTGTCCTAGCCATGAGGTTGTGAATATGATCATGGTCAGACTTACATGAAAGAAAATGTTGAGCATACAGTATTTATTAACCAAGTTCAGACTGGAGGCAACAGGCATGTTCCTGTACGGAGTATCAGTTCTCTGGAAGGGAACTAGTACCCCTTCCATGTTAGCTTTTTCCACTCTCTCCTCCTTGCTCCCTGTTACAAAAGGGTATTATATCTAGCAAAGCAGGACGCTGCAAGAGCTTAATGTGAAGCAGCCACAAAACTGACAAGGCTAAACTAAATTATTTCAAGTGACAAACAGACAGGATGTCAAAATAGGATGTGAAAGTTCTTGCAACACTTTCAAAAGGAGGAACTCTAAATCTTGTGAGCTATACAACCTCTCTGTCTCCAACATAATCCTTCTTTAAATCCTTTCATAAAGCCTTCCCAACAAATGAACCAACCCCTGTTCTACTTCAAGATTGGAACCTAAATCCTATGAATCTGAACTGTATTGTCTAGGACCAATTTAGATTTCAAACTCTAGAAGGAAGGGACTGTCTTTTTTCTATTTATACAGCATGAAACACACTAACGGTATTTAATAAATAAGAGCAGAGGACTGGACTTTGGGTTCTATTCTCTGTGATACAGAAAACTTGAAAAAAGAAAATGAGTACTTGTGGCATCTTAGAGACTAACAAATTTATTTGAGCATAAGCTTTCGTGAGCTACAGCTCACTTCATCCGATGAAGTGAGCTGTAGCTCACGAAAGCTTATGCTCAAATAAATTTGTTAGTCTCTAAGATGCCACAAGTACTCATTTTCTTTTTGCAAATACAGACTAACGCGGCTGCTACACCGAAACCTGTCAAAAGAAAACTTGAAATTATAAATAATTCAATTAAAATTCTAGTTGAAGAAACAGATTCAGGTGTTTAATTTTTAAAGTTTTAACGAAAGTTAGCAAATGAAATACACAGCAGCAGATGAAAAGAGATACCACAGATAAAAAGGTGATCTAGTCCCTTTTGTTTTACAAGTGTAAGGAATCCAGACCCAGTCTGTGACCCCCTGAGGGCTGGAGGTTTAGAGTTATGGCTCTGCAGCAGCATCCCTTTTCCCCAAAAGCACTTCATGGGAATCTGGCTCAAAATGTTGGAGGGGAGTGGACTGAGAAGTTCCCCAAAGCACTGTCTTTTCTCAGCCCCAAAGAGATTCCCCATTCTCAGATACTGCTGAAATCCCATCATAGGAGTCAGGTTTCACAGGGTTTTGAAGCAGGGCCAAAGGGTGAGTGGCTACAATATGCGATGATCTCCAGGGCAGAGAGGACAGCTAAATGAATATCCACGCCCAAATTAACAGCTAACATGCTCCTTGCATGCACCTTCTTCAGGGAGGAAAGTTTTACACAAATACAAGGTGTCCCCTCCCCGAGGGTATACACTGAAGTAAACCAGGTCATCTCCACCCAGAGTTTCCTAGCCCCTGTAGTCCAAAAAGTCTCTCTCAATGTGATCACACACTGTAATAATCTACAAGCATAAATGACAACATATTAACAGGAAAAAGAGGGAAATGGTTGTGTATTAAATAGTAGATTCAATCCAGTTCTGTAATGATTTCTTCTTTTACAGAAAAAATCCTCAATCTAGCGTTTATAGACGTTATTTATTTGCTGGATGCTGGCTTAATATTCCTCAGTCCCTCAGATGAAGTCTAAAAGCAGTTAGACATTCATACAAAACATCCAATTTACTTCTTAGTTTTCAGCACTCTACCAATGCTTACTTTGTTGGTGTTTTGCATAATCACAGGTTTCAGAGTAGCAGCTGTGTTAGTCTGTATTCGCAAAAAGAAAAGGAGTACTTGTGGCACCTTAGAGACTAACAAATTTATTAGAGCATAAGCTTTCGTGAGCTACAGCTCACTTCATCCGATGAAGTGAGCTGTAGCTCACGAAAGCTTATGCTCTAATAAATTTGTTAGTCTCTAAGGTGCCACAAGTACTCCTTTTCTTTTTGTTGGTGTTGTGCATTGAGTTTTCCTAATACAATTCTGCAGCAAGCAGTCCACACAAACCTGTTTAAGCTATACTGTGTTCAACAGTTAAGTTTTATACACCCCCAGCAGTGTCCATTTGCACTTCTCCAACAGTTATAAAACAGTTTTTAAAGGTTTTATGATGGACACTATGTTAAGCACTTTTCAACTAGTAGAGAAAGTACACTAGAACCTCAGAGTTACAAATTGACCAGTCAGTCAACCACACACCTCATTTGGAACCAGAAGTATGCAATCAGGCAGCAGCAAAGACCAAAAAAAAAAAAAAAAAAAAGCAAATATAGTACAGTACTGTGTTAAACAAACTACTAAAAAAAAAACCAAAGGGGAAGTTTAAAAAAAGATTTGATAAGGGATCATTTGAATTAAGATGGTTAAAAGCAGCATTTTTCTTCTGCATAATAAAGTTTCAAAGCTATATTAAGTTAATGTTAAGTTGTAAAATTTTGAAAGAAAATCCATGTTTTGTTCAGTTATGAACATTTCAGAGTTACAACCTCCATTCCCAAGGTGTTCATAACTCTGAGGTTCTACTGTAACATCAGTTGCAAGTTATAGCATAGTCAGGGCCAAACTTGACAGTGTTAGGTATTTAATCCAAAATCCTGATAAAGGAGGGGGGAATGTCAGACTCCTATTATTTTACTGTGTCCACATATTCAATAAGACAATATCAACATTTAAAAAACAAACCCACACTTAGTATATCAACTTAAGTGCATACCCGAGTAGTCCCACTGACTTCAATGGGAATACTCACAGCATATAAAATTAAACAGATGTGTAAATGTCCACAGGATATGGGCCTATCTTTGTAACAAATACACAGCAGGACTAGAAAACAGTTTTCCTTTCTTCTTTCACTGCAGTATGTTCAAAGACAAACCATAGACTCAGAAGATTTGGATTACACCTCACTTTTAAAATGTTATATACAGAAAATGTCTCCAAAACTGTTTAGTAAATAATTTATTTATGAAATAATCCTTGAAACATTAACACAAATATTGTATTTTGCTTCTAGGAAGATGAAAGTGCCATGAATGGTTCTTTTCCCTCAGCCTTAATATTTCCTTTCCATTTTAAGGAAACTTCACTGACATATGCGCGCACATGCACACTCACTCTCTATAAATGTTTGCAAACATCTTAATATTTCATTCAAAGTTCTCCTGGCACAATGAATTATCATCAGAAAATATTAGGACTAACCTGAGATTTTCTCCTTCTGAATATTTTCACATTTTATAAGCAACTAGAAATGAATATAGGGTCCTTTTATTCAGGCTGAGTTGTGTGTAAAGAAATGTGAAAAACACCATGCTAGATCAAGGAATCTATCCTCTTAGTTGTCAGGAATCACAGCATTTAAAGACAAAAAACATCTATTAGATTATCCAGTCCATCTCTCTACTGATACAGGATTGTTCTCTCCGCAAGATCTACATAAAATTGATCTAAAGACAGATTTTTTCAGGGTACCATGTTATAGCCAAATTCTAACCTCACTTTTATCCATACAACTCCATAACTTGAACAGAAACATGATTTATCCACACAGGCAAGATCAAACCACAATATAGCACAAATGAAGCACTAGCACTAATAAATACTGTGCCCCAAAACAGATTCCAATGTGTAGATGGGCACCTTTTCTGCAAAAAAAGTGTTAAACTAGCCAATGTGTGTGCACGTTTCCCATAGCTAGTAGTACCAGTTACTGACATGAAGGAGGAGGCAAATAAACCTCTAAATACTTAGAGAACAACATCTATTCCTCTGATTATGAATTAAAAGCACCATGTAGACTTTACACTAGCATCAGAAATTACGGCAGTATGGTGACTACAATTATCTAGTTCAAAAATGTAGACACCTAAAAATGCTAATTATGAAATCAATGTGTTCAGACAGGTCATAAGAAATTCTTATCATATACACTTTAGAATGCTGCTTTGAGAAAAATGGGCTCTCTTTGAAGCCCAAGGTTTTCTGGCTTTTGAAGTTGTAAAAAACCTCAATGTTATGTAAACATAAAAAGAATATTTAATTCTTCAGTTTCATTGGCAACAAAGCTAAATGCTACAAATAATTAAAACCTTCACAACCTTTACAGAATAAAGAACAGTAACTGGTTATGATAAATCATTTATGCTGAGCAGAGCACCTCATTCTCATATGCTCTCTTTTAAATGGTTCAACATACATATGTTGTTAATATATATTATGAGTGTCGAGTTCAAGATCTGATGCAATTATGAAAGTTGTGAAAATGAGAATAACCAGAACCTGTTAAAACAGTGTTAATGCAATGTTAAATGCTTTCTAAGGTATAAAAATACTGCCTTAAGCACAGACTGACAAGATGAAGTTTTGCTTGTAACCAGTGCATGCTTGCAAGACATAAGATAGTATATTAGCCATAACAACTACCAATTAATCTTCTACATTCTAAATCCAAAGGTAGTGTTCACTATCTTATATAGTTGCTATGGTCTCAAGGCTCGCCACATTGCTTCAGTCTGCTGCTCTGCTACAGGACTTCTGGAGTAGTCAAGACAATTTCCATTCCACATGCCAATACCCCTTAAACCACGTTTCTTTGCAAACATTGCCTTCAGGGAAATGCTCTGCGGATTATCGTACCATACTTGATGAAAATGACCAAGAGAGTCCTATAAAAAGTTCATCAGACATTTGTGTTAGCATATAAAAAACACTGTATACAGAGAGGTTAAATGCAATGAATCAAAACTATAATTATAAATGAAGTAAAAACTCAGATGAATAAAATGTGTACAGTGCTTTTCCAGACTTACATTTAAAAGCTCTGCAAACAAGACAATCTAAAATTTCCTTTCCAAAAGTGCAAAGAAGCTTCTGAAAAGGGTGTGTGTGTGTGTGTGTGTGTTTTAAAACAAAAACAAAAAAACCCCACAACTCCAGCTATCTTTCTTCTACAATGCACAGACCAGTAAACATCTCTACTTTCTTACTAGTATTTTTCTCTGATCTCCAGACAAGCAACCACAAATTAGTTGCAAAGATGTTTGTATTAATTTTGGTTAAATTAGATGACTACATCTGTGTGTATTTTAATGATAAATTTAATTTAAAAAGCTGATAATATCAAAGGCTTGGTCTAAGATTTCAATCATGCAGTCTAATATAAATGAAATTCAGTCAGAGTATGTGGTTTTGTTCCTAGCAATAAACATAGGTTTAGAGAAAGTTATGGAATTTTGCTAAATAAAAATTATATTGCTTTCAACTGGTGATGACTTTTAAGAGCTTTTAGTCACCAGTGCACTAAAGTTATACAAAATTTAATACCAGGTAACTGACAATCCATCACCAACAGAACCATAAGAAATATTTACAGCTTTAGAAGTGCACACCAATAATATATGGGCTCAGTCTTCCACTGCATCCAGATGGAGTTTGGACACAGTGAAGAGGGGACGCCAAAGGGAGACAGTTGAAGCTCCCTGATCTTATGCCACCCTGCACCAGCCAAAATTAAGAGCAGCTGGGAGCCTGTTTTAACTTAGATCACTGGCATAAGATTCCTTAGGGGCCTTACGACAAGGGAGGATAGGCATAGTGGAACTCTGTCCTACCAAACCCCCTTCCTGGCATTATATGCATCCTCCCTCTCAATGAGGAGGTGGTAGGTTAGTGCAGGAGCCAGCTCTGCCCCTTCTGCCAGCCTTATGTCAATGGAGAGTTCCCCTGCACAAGTTAAGCTGGAATCCATTCACTCTGCAACACATGAGCATCCAAAGTGGACAGATCACACCTGAGAATCTAGCTTTATGAGAACAGAACTAAGGTTCATGTACATTTAGTCCACAGCTCAAATGTTTGTCTAGGAAACTGCTTACCTTATATTCATAATATGGAGCCTTCTGCTCCTCATCCCACAGGCTCCCAGAAATAGAACTATTCACCTGCTTCATTATTGTTCCATAGGTGACCTGACGCCCTGCAGCATCACTGCATGGAGCCCCTCGGAAAGGAATATTTGGGAGGGAACAAACATGATCCTGAAAAAACAGGAGTTCTGGTTCATGTTTCTTGGATTTATTAAACTCTTCAGAAGGGATAAGCCTGGAAGAAAGTCAGAAAGAGGCACCTGCCAAAAATAACTCAATATTCACACCAGATATGGATTACTATCTATCTGTTTCAATAAAATGTAGAGAAAGAAGTTCGATTGAAGTTCAATTTCATTTAATTGAAATGAGTAACTTCCAGCTCCTCATACTGGTCTACTGTGGGAAACAACACTAATATTCACTTTATATTATTTGTATAATAAAATTAAATAAATAAATACATAAAAAAAACAAACAAACAAACAACAACTCAATAATACTTTGTACTTGTAGCCCCCTTGCTAATTTGGGGGCTTTAGAGAAGCAGGTCTCACAAAGAGGAGCAGAGGCACAGACTGGATCTTCAACTGAGACTGCTTGACTCACCTATGCTTGAGCCCCAGTGTCTGTAGGGGCTGCCCCAGGAACCTGACTGACATGCCTGGACAATCAACTGCAGGTCCCAGAGAGCCTTCATATGCCTGGGCCATGTGACTGAGCATGGCAGAGACCATGTGAGGAGGGAGATCTGATTTCAGGATGTCATGCTGGAAGAGAAGCAGCCTCAAGACAGTGTCTCTCTTCAGTAGAAGGGGAGATGGCTATTTTGACTCTCCCTATCAGTGGGCCTGAGACTGACCTGGAGCCCCTAGCTCCACAACAGAGAGACCAATCCCAAGATTCTGCTGTACCAGTGAGCACTGAAAGCCAGCAGAACCCGACAGTCAGGGCTCAAAGCCACCAGGGACACTCCATTCAACTGAAAGGAAGGACTATCAGTTTCCCAGGAACAGATACCAGCCATCCACAACAGACTCCAGTCCCTCCACCCCCCAAAATAAGACCTCTAGGGAGCACTGGTGGTGGCAGGGGGAGGGGGAATTGTCATATCAATTTAGTTTGTGGGCTTTTATTTGCAGGATCTGGGGGGGGGGGTAAGGAGCTTATTTATTTAACATCTTTGATTCCTTTGCCTGTTCTCTTCCCCTTCCTTTTAATTTACCCCATCCTTTTCAGGAATTAAATGCTATTTATGCAATTCCTTGATTTATTGTACCCATAAATTATAATATCCTAGAGGTCATAGGGTTGATTATGGATTTGCGCACCTGGACACAGGATGGAGGCACCAAGCACTAAGAACTCAGGGACCACTAGTCCTAAAGGGGGTCACCGAATCCCTGCAGAGGGATAAGAGGCTCCACTACCTTCAGAAGGGATCAGGTTTCCCCACAAGAGGGAGCTACATACTTATATAGCTCTTTTCATCCAAAGATTTCAAAGCACTTTTGGGTATCCAAGTATCATCATCTTAATTTTACAGAGGAGGAAAGGGAGGCACAGAGGTAAAATGACTTGCCTGGAATCACACAGTAAGTTACTGGCAGAACCAACCAGACCACTGATATCTTAAGTCCCTATCCTGTGCTCTTATCTTAGAGACCACACAGTCTTTGCACTTCTTAACTGTAAAAAAAAAAAAAAAAACAAAAAAAAAAAACCCCTACCAAAAATTATATAGCACATCATAGAAAAAAAAATATCAAAAACACAGTTATGATAGAACTGCCATAATCTTACCTTAGACAAATCCAGACATCTATAATCATAGCCATACCAGGGAACACCCATCACAAGCTTCTTTGGCTCAATGCTCATGTTAACGTAGTCATCATATCCTAATTTAAAAGAAAATATGAATTAATATGCATGCTTCTTTTTTCTGCTGTATATATTACATTGGCAAGTTAGTAAATATAAGGTAACGTAGTTAATGCAAATCCATAAGGGTTCATGGAAAACAGACCCTTCCACTGAATGCATCCGATGAAGTGAGCTATAGCTCACGAAAGCTTATGCTCAAATAAATTTGTTAGTCTCTAAGGTGCCACAAGTACTCCTTTTCTTCAAACTAACTTGATATCTTTTTTGATGAGATTACTAGTTTGGTTGATAAAAGATAACAGTGTTGTCATAAGACTTCAGTAAGGTGTGTCACTTGATATATACCACATTTTGATAAAAAACCTAGAATGATATAAAATTAACATGTCACACATTAAATGGATTAAAAACTTGCTAATTGATAGGTATTAAAATATGTAACTACACATGGGAAATCACTTTGGAGTTGGTCTGTCTCCAGTGGGGTTCTGCAGGGATTGTTTCTTAGCCCTACACTAAGAACATAACTGTTTAGCATTTTTACCAATACCTGGAAGAAAACATACAATCATAAATGATAAAGTTTACAGACGACACAAAAATTAAGGGAAACAGTAATGAAGAGGACAGATCAGTGATTTAGAGCAATCTGGAACGTTTGGAAAACTATGCACAAGCAAACGGTGTTTGTTAATACAGATAAATGTAAATGTATACATTTAGGAACAAACAATGCAGGCCACATTTACAGGACAGGGACTCTATTACGGAAGGCAGTGACCCTGAAAAAGATTTGGGAGTCGTGCTGGATAATCAGCTCAATATGAGCTCCTAATGTGATACTGTGACCAAAAAAAGCTAATGTGATTCTGAGATGCATAAAAAGGAGAATCTCAAGTAGGAATAGAAAGGCTATTTTACCTCTATATTTGGCAATGGTGTGACTGCTGCTGGAATACTATGTCCAATTCTGGTGCCCACAACTGAAGAAAGATATTGATAAATTGCAGAGGATTCAGAGAAGAGCCATGAGAATGATTAAAAGATTAGAAAAAAAATATAGTGATAAACTTATAGTGATAGACTGAGCTCCGAAGAGAAGGTTAAGCAGTGACTTGACAACGGTCCATAAGTATCTACATGGGGAACAAATATTTGACAATAGATTCTTCAAACTAGCAGAGAAAGGTATACCACGATCCAATGGCTGAAAGTTGAAGCAAGACAAATTCAGACTAGAAATAAGGCATAAAAAAAAAAAAAAACCACTAACAGCAAGAATAATTAACCACTGGAACAATTTACCAAGAGTCTCCATTGCTGATCATTTTAAAATTAAGACTGGATGTTTTTCTTAAATATATGTTCCAGTAATTACTCTGGGGAAGTTATATGGCCTGTGTGATGCAGGAGGTCATAATGATTCCTTCTGGCCTTAGAATCTATGCCTAGAGCAGATTTCTCAACCCTAATGAAGCAAAGGCTATCAAGGCAGATACTCAAAATACAAATACATCTACAACTCTCTTTCCAATGTAATTCCTTTGGTATAACATCCTTTTACTGTTTGATCTTCCATATGATTAATTTATTAATAAAGAAATGTCTAAAATCATATAAAATTAAGTACTAAAAAGACTCAAGTATCAACTTTCTGCAAGACATTAGGAAGCTCCAGGGAAGCGCACCAGTTCGCTTTCATAGCCATGCTTTCATATGATACCCTGGCCAGCAAGGAAAAACAAAGGATGTTTCCGTATATGCAGAAAGCTGCCAACATTATTGAAATATGAATTCTAAATACAAGAAAGTTCTACATGATGCACAGAAAGGAAACAAAGTTTAACAGCAGAATAAAGCAGTTCAAGATGTTTCGGTAGCTGATAACCTGAGCAGTTGTAGGGTGACAAACTGCATGAGCCATTAACCTGCTGTGGAACCCTGCACATTTAAATAATTTTCAGTCAAGAAAGAAGTTAAATGGGTGCAGGTGGAGCCTTAGGTAGGTGCCATTTGTGCCTATGCCCTAATCCAACTCTTGCCCATGGGTGTACCTGAATCGCACTGAGGGTGACATATATAATTCAGGTGTCAAATAGCACATAACTGCTCTATGTCCATCCATGTTGCCACAAAAATCTGAGGTACCTATTCCCCCAATGTGAAAACAGTTCTCTTAGTAGACTTTAGTAATATCAAAGGCTTCAAGAAAACAAATAATGCAATCAAAAGGCATTTAATATATTTTAGGAAAAAGGTATCCCCTTCCAATAATGGATTTTAAAAGAGAAATGTGCCAGTTGCTAACATAATTGACTGATTCTTACCTTCTAAGGTCTGACTGTAGGGAGCATTGGCTCTTGCAATACATTTTGTCCAGACCTGACTCTGCTCATCATAAGACATTACGAACAAGAAATCACAGGCATCTGCAATCCCACTGTAGTTGTAGCATCTTTTGTCTATGCATGCTGGAGACCAAGCCACATCAAAGGTGACCTGATAGAGAAAACCACAACTTTAAATCTAGCGTGGAATTCATATATTCTATTGCTTTGCTGTTTTGTAAAGCAGAGCTATGTAAAATTTAGTGGGATGTTTTAAAAGAATGTTGCGCTGTTCGATACTCATGGATTGTAAGAGGAACTGTAAAACCCTGTAAAATAATTAAATATTTCTGAGTTTTCAGAGCAATCTGCCTTTACAACTATAAAATTAATATGCATAAAAGAGGCACAGTTGAGACTAGTGGGCCCGAAATCTGATTCACCTTTTTTTAAAATATGTCTGCAAAGTCTTCTATGTGCGTGTAATTTAATACACGCACACAAAAATAGAATTACGAACTATGACCAATGATAATCTATTTAAGAACATGACAGAGAACAGGCAAAGGATAAAGATAAAGATTTCCTTTGCTAAAGATTTAACATCTTTGATTCCTTTGCCTGTTAAATCCTGCTAAAAATTTATCAAGTTTTTCTCACATCATGCTGAACTTATCAGTATTTTCAAAGTTTCATTAAGTCATACCAACAACATAAAAGTGATTTACCTCTGGCAGCCAATACACCAAAAAGGTCTATAATGAAAATACTGTCAATCCAAGCAAAATTCCTTCTATTTTAATATTTGAGTTCCATAAAGGATGCATTTTCAATTATCCTTCGGAGAAAAAGAATACAGCCATTTTTGTTCTGTTTGTACAGCACCTAGCTCAATAAAGGAGTTTATATATGACCATAATAATATATATAATACAATGTACACTTGGGAAACAGTGCCAGTGGCTTGCACAGAATTTTACAGACAAGTGCTCTTTACATTATGGAATAAATTGCCAGGACATCACAGATTTAAAATCTATCATTTTATAAAATAAATTTTGTTTTCACCTGTGATCCTGGAATTTCTCTATGAAAAGCATCAGTAGTTTCTTTAACCAGAGCTGTTAATGCATAGTATTCAGGTGACATCTCATGAACTTCTTGCTCTATGTCTATATTAATTCCATCCATATACTGCTTTTTGGCCAGGTCCACCTGTTGTGTTATCCAGGCTGTTCTGTTAGCAGAGTCAATAATTTCCTTCACAGGTACATCTCCTAAACAAGAAATCTTAATAAATTACCACCTACTTGAATAATGATAGATATTGGGGCTGGGGGGGAATCCTATTCTGCCATATACTTCATTTCCATGCTATATGTGGACTGTATAGTGGAGACCAATTCAAGTGTGGGGTAATTTGGTATTTTTTTGGTACAGTTTCCTTGGGAGATCATACTATGCTGTGAGATTATTCCTGAATTTTTCTTCCCACTACTTCCGGTTATTCCTTCTTTAGCCACTGTGAACAATTGCTCTCCCTTCCTCGAAGCTGACACCTTTCTGATACTTCTAGACATAGTGACTCACTCTTCTTGTTTCTTTTAACCTTTCCTTTTAAGCGATCTCTCCTTCTTCCCACACCTTTGTTGCCCTTTTCTGTCTTTTTTGTAATGAGAAGTCCAAAACTCTGGGTACAACCTGTAAGTGTGGCCACAAATGAAGGATTTCATATATAAAATAAACCCCAAATATGAACAGCATTTTCAGCCTCATAGATATTACACTATTTTTTTCTTAACATTTAATACTTTACACACACCTTCCTCCTAGTATATATTTGGGGCTATTCTTGTCCAAGAACCTTTAAGACTGAGTTATAGCTCTTTAATTCAAGATTTGATTTTTAAGTATTATACAAATACATGGAGCATAGACCCGACACATGTCCTGCATATGCTTTTCCTCTTCTCATTTCTTCCTCTCCATTCCCATGTGACTTCTACTGGTCTCTTTCCCAGTAGATCCTTTATTTTACTGACACTGAAATAGTTTTGTTACTATAGGGGCAGAAAGAATTGGAGTTTTGCCTGTTTTATACTTTAAGAAAATACTGGGTGGTAGTGTATTATGACCCTATGTAAAAGGGGGTATATTATTCCCTTATAAATTTAATACATAAATGCCCACATTTCCCTAACTGTAACCAACCTTTTAGAACTACCCTGGCTCCTTTAGAATGAGCATAACACAATAGCTCAGGGTCATACTTTCCAAAAGTTGCCACAGTTGTAATCTGTGACCAATCATAGAACTTCCAAGATTTTCTTCCAACATCAAACACAAAGACCTGCAAAAGCAGAACAAAAAGTAAGTGACTGGAAACACACCAAATGTCAAACTCTCATGACGGTTTAATTTAAATTAGAGATGCGTCATTCCTTTCCTTGCATCCTAAATACATTCTAGGTAGAGTAAAAAGTTAAATTATTCATGCTTCTTGAAAGCCAGCTTGTCCTTTACAGATCTAGTGCCTGCCAAATTCAATAGCTGACTGGTCTCAAAATGCAAACGAACTGGCAGGAGCTTTGACAGGATCCAATGTCATTTCCCAGTAATTCATGCTGACCCAGTTTATAAATTTTTTGTCCAACAGAAGCTGCCAGATCAAATAAACCTACCCTAACTGATTAGATTAATTGAAACAGTTTGCTAATGAACTAACATAGACTCATTTAAAACTTCAGGAAGGTCATCGGGGATTACAACTCATTTTATTCTATTAAAAACAAGACTGTTTTGATTTAATGGGCTGGATTTTGTAAGAGTTTGAATAAATCATCCCTGTAATTTAACAGTAGACCAACATTTGAGGGTCTACTCTAATCGATTTTCAAAGTTTCATATGTAAAGGTGTAATGACCAGAAAGATACATTGGGGCCCAAAAAAGAGAAGCAACCGATTAGCCACAAACACCTGAGTAATAAAGACAACGAAATAGCTCAGCCCCCAACTCTAGCTTCTGCCCGACGAGGAGTCACAATTCATATGTACTTCAGCCTCAACCTGTCAGCTCGCTGGCACTGCCAGGGTGGTGCAGAGTCCCCGGCCATAACCGTCCCCTTAAAAGGGCAGTCAAATGCCCTGGACGAGCAGCGAGTGGCCCGTGGGAGGGCGGCGGCCTGCGGGACTTTGCTTCGAAGGCGCCACCCCGCCCACGTCTCCAAGCCCTGACGAGCCATTGCTGGAGCCGGCTGGGGGTGCTCAGGAGCCTCTGCCAGCCCCTCCGTAGCCATGCGACACCCCGCGGTGCGGCGGGCCCGCAGGCAGCCCGCGTGGGAGGGGGCTGGCGGCGGGGCGCGAGACGCTCCGCCAGGGAATGGGGCGGTAAGGCCTGCACGACGCCGCCCGCCAGGCCGTAGAGCGGCTGTAGGCCCCAGCCAGGGCCAGGCCACTGCACGGCAGGCGCCAGGGTGGGAGGCCAGAAGGGCCGCACCGGTGAGCTGAGGAGGCTGAGGCGCGCAGCGCGGACTGGACGCGAGGCCCTCTGGGGGAGGCGGTGCGGGAATCCCCGAGACGGGCAGCCCCCTTCCCAATCCCAGAGCCCCTTGCGGCGCTCGGAGACGGGATACCTCGAACTCCCGGGCGCCGGCGCTGGGGCGACAGAGCGCGGGGTCGGGGCAGGGGCACGCGCCGCCGCTCCAGCCCAGCCGCAGGAGCGCGAGAAGGAGAACAGGGCAGCCGCGGGACACGCACGCGCCGGCCCGCCACAGCCGCCTCATGCTGAGCACTCTCGCTACGTGACCCTTCCCTGACCCGGGCACGCGGCAGCCGCTGCCGCGTCTCAGCTGGGAGGCGCGCTTCCGCCTCGACTCCAGCCACGGGAGCGGGCCACGCCCCCCTGCTCTCGCTGCTGGCCACGCCCCCAGCCGCGCCAGGGGCCCCAGGGAACCCCGCGCCGCCCGCCGGGGAATCTGGCTGACCAGAGGCGGCGACGCCGGCAGCTCCGGGGCTGCTTGGGAGGGGAGGCAGCCCGAGTCCGGGCTTCGGCGGGGGCGGGGGCGGGTTGTGGGGGAAGCCCGGCTCCCGGCCCGGAGCTGGGCGTGTAAATAACGCCCGAGGCATGGAGACTCAGGCCCAGCCCGTCACTGACCGACAGCGAGCCCCGCCCTCCTGCGGATCACGTGCCGCTCGCCAGGCCCCCCCCGCTGGCCCGGTTAGCGGCTGTGGAGGTGGGAGCCTGGAGGCCCTTGTGCCTCTGCCAGAGCGTGGCCCGTTATTTCCCCTTCCCCCCGCCCCACACTTTTAACAGATGGAGAAACTGAGGCAGAGGGAGCAAGTAGTTTGGCAACAGGCTCCAGAGGAAGTAGGCGCGAGGGCCACCCCTGGACGGGCTCTCAACTATCGCCCGCTCCCTGCTGCCCCCCTCCTAGGGGCCTGGCAATACTGGAGCTGGAGATATGCCGGGGGCAATCAGGCCCCACGGAGCATTTACTCTAACATAGCCTCGGACTTTGGCTACCTCAGTTATTGGTACCCAAGAGGTCCAGGCCTGCTTTTTACAGGCACTGAAAATATGTAACACAAATGTAAGCCCATAGGAACTGCATGTGCTTAGCACTGATGAAAACGAAGCCTTGGGGGTGTGTAAAATTAATTATCCTAAAACTGGGACACACAAAATAGGCCCCAGTCCTGCGATTGGCACTGCATGAGTAGGCGCCTGCACAGTGCCCGTTGCAGGATTGGGCCTTGGAGGCAACTTTTAAAAGTGTAGCCTTAAATGACCGCTGAAGGTTGCTGCATAGCGCAATAATATAATTGTGTTTTATTTCTCTGATAAAATAATTATGTGTAGTCAAAAAATAAACCTGAACAACTGTTTTTAAAGTACAAATATTTATTAAGGGTAACCAGAATTGTTTTCAAAATTTTAAAATATTACATTGAGAAATCATTTTATAAAATAATTCAGTGTTACTTTCACTGTCTGAAACAAAGTAGTGTATGTCCATAATTGCAGAGAAGGAGTATGCATACATCAAAAAAAACCCACCATTAGAGGTATCTAAACCTGTGAAATGTAATGTCATGCTGCACACTTTAGTTGTTCACAGGAACACACTGTATGAGCATCAACTGTGTTCTCCAAATCCTCAGACTTCTGGTCTAACCTAATCTGCTCTTCATCAAAGCTGGCTGTGGAGTCTGAAAATAAAAAAATGGGGGAGGGGAAGTGATGTGAAAGTTATTTGTATACTTTCCCTGGTCTCAAAAGTGCTAATTCAAATGGATTATCCATGATTATACAGTTATAATGCATTATATATATATAATTTTATATAATATAAAATCTGCATTTTGATCACTTTAAGAGTAAAGCAAACATCTCAAAACCCTAGGCCAAAGCAATTAAAAACTAAAAAAAAAAGTTGTAGGAATCAGTTTTTATGCAGGTCCAACTCCCACTGAACTAAATGAGAGTTTTGAATGCAGAAAGACTCCAGGGTCAAGCTTGTCATTTTAATGAGCATCATTATTTGGAATCTTATTTTTTTAAAAACAATACACTTTTAAAAATCATTTAGGCTAGCTTCTCCTACCCTTACCCATGTTGAAGTAACATTGCTCTGCAAGTAGACTTTACTGCTTTTTTTTCCTCCCAAAATTTAGGGTTTGGGGGTATTTGGGGCTTTTTTCACATTAGAAATAACACATCCTCTCTTCTTTGTGCTGAAGATTTTTGATAAACTCTTTGAACAACATGAATAACAGTGTCAAAGGAGGCTGTAGCCTGGACTGATGCACTTCCTCCCATAGCTGATGGGATAGGGGATGCTAAGTCTTCATAGCGTCTAACAATCGGACATCCATCATACACCTCCTGAAAAGGTATGGAGTTTTGAGACTTACCAGCTGGCACACAATGGAAACCAACAAAGACGGGGGCTGTTCTAGTTGCTGAACATCCTTTCACACAGCGCAAAACTGGCTCGACTGAATAGCATTTTGAGGCCACGTTTTCAAAACCAACTGGCTTCTCAATTTTGATGAATGTGCGCTGCAGTTTACAAGCTACAAGAAGTCAAATAATTGGATTTTAAAACCTAAGCTCTAGAAAGCATATACATTTCCCCCAACTACAACTGAGCATTACATAGATTAATCTGTGAAGTCAAAGAGATCTAAACAAAGTAGCTCAGTGATAAATAATATTTTAAATTTGCTCCCACTGAAGTTGATGGGAGTTTTACCATTGATTTCAGGAGGAGGAGGATCAGGCACTAAATTCTGCCCTGAAGAATGCCAACGGGATAACTACTGCATGTCTGTAACAAGAGGCATCCTGCAGTAACAGGCCAAGACAGCTCAGGGCAGGTGTTATGTTTTGCAGGGTAGGGTTGCTTCTTTGTGCAAGTGTGATGCACGTGCCTGACCTGCTCCTGGCAACATGGACGGACTACATGCTGCTCAACTTGGGGCACAATTACATTCCTTTTCTTCCATGTCGCATCACACCCCCTTTGGCCATAGAGGGCATTCTGACTTCTTACAGAGTGTAGCTGCTAATACGTTTTTGTACATCATGGCAAGATGTCATGTGCCCCCACCCTCTATCCATTAAAATGCTGTCCCTCTATAGCTCCTAATCAGTCTAGTGTAATTAGGAGAGAGAAACTTTATATTTTTGATAGACAATAAAAAGATGAAAGTAGCAGAATACAAATCAGCAATGAAGATATGCCCAATAAAATGCCTTTAAATTATATCTGTTTTTCATAGGCATTTACTGGTTCTTACCTGACTTACATTGCAAAAAGTCATTTTTGTGTTTATATGATTTAGCACACACACATCCCTCATGTAGATACATGATAAAAACTAAACTTGTATAACAATGCAACAACACAAGACCTTGCAATAAACTACCAATCTCAGGAAAATGTATTTTCTTTTATCTGTGAGCACCAATTACATTGATAGTGAAAAGCATGCACTAGTGGCAGATTGGCAGGTACTCTATTGTCCACCTCTGCTTTAGAACTTGGATCCAGTATAGCACATATATCTAAATATTGTAGCTATTCTTGAAGCTATTCACTTGTCACTCATGGTAATACATATATTTTAGAATCTTCATACCTCCAGCACAGGGCTCTTCTGAGAGAATCCAAGAATGAGCAAAGCTCACTGCATCTTTAGTTACATAGCCACTAGGCATTTGATATTTCTGTTTACTCTCGCCGTCATATTTTCCACAAATACCACATGTTTTTCCAGCCATCCAGAAACCAACTTGAATCTGTATGAAAACAAAGGAAAGGTCAATTTAAATGTTTATTTTATAAAAACAAAAACACTAACAGTGAAGAAAAAAGTACTGTACCTTAAGTGTATGTCCATCATAATAAAGTTTATCTATACCATACTCTGGGGCTTTTACTGATAAGCCGTCCTTCTCACTGCTGATCAGTATGTATGCATCTGCAACATAATAGCAAATTGATCTTTCTTTGAAGGCAAAAGTCACTCTTTTAGAGCCTGATCCAACTCCCATTTAAGGAAGAGTCTCCCGTTAACTTCAATGGCATTTGGATCAGGCTCTTAAGTTGACAAGTCTCTAAAACCTCAATCCTGAAATCAGATTTGCAAATGAGTACCTCAGCTCCTATACAAAACCCCAAAGAAGTACAGGTGCCAAATTAATACTGCTTTGTTAGGCTCTGTTCCTGCAAGCAGGTCCAATGAGGATCTTTGTCAAGAGATCTAATTGCAGGATCAGGGAATAACACAGTAATTATTACACATTAAATCAATTTGAGAATAGCTGTTTATAAAATATACACTGAATACAGTCAAAATGTACAATTCCTATAGTAATGACAGTTGTCTATGGAGAGGAATGGCATGCCCTAACATTTTTCTGGCTGCATGTCACAGAAAGAAGCAAATTTTTTAATATAATTTATGGGAAATAATTTTTTAAACACCAATACAATCCATTTTAACTGTTTAAGTGAGCCATTATTTGCTTCAAACAAACAAACAACACCCCCAAATCAGAAAACATAAATATTGGAAACTATAATAAAAAATATGGGATCAGATTGTGCCAATTGCTTAGAGTCCAAGCATGCAAAACAGGAATGGGGCACAATTAATAATGACCGCTGCTCTGGCAGAATCCCAGAGACACTTGGCAACACCTCCCCACCCCACACGGTGGCCAATATGTTAGCCAAGATGCTGCAATACTGTAGCTGCTGTAACTCCATTGCTCTATTTCGACAAATAGAGCTGGGCTAAATTTTTGTACAAAAAATTTTTGGGGCAAAAAAATGCAGATTTGGCTTCACCAAAACATTTAACAAATCCGTGTCAGTTTTGCCAAACTGTTTTGGTCAGAAAAAAAAACTAAAAATAAAAAATCAAAATGTTTGGTTTCAACATTTTCAAAATGAAATGTTTTATTTAAAATGACTTTTTGAATCAAAATCTTCAATTTTTATTTTTAAAAAAATCAATAATGTTTACAAATGCTTGAAACCTTTTCATTTTGGGTGGAATGAAAAGTTTCATTTTACCCACACGATATATTTACGTTTTTGGATAAACTCGGGATGCAAGATTATGCAGATCCAGTGTCCCTGTTTTTTGCCCATCTTCTTTGCTGCCCTCCAAAACAGTCTTGGTGGAGCCAGTGCAAAGAATCACTGTGTGGCATGCAGAAGGTGCACAGGCCACCCTGTACACATTGCTCTGTCATGGTCTGTGTGTTCCTTGCCTACCGCCAATCGAATTCTTAAGTAGTGCCAAGGGCCTTGGTCAGGCTCTCTAGATCAGGGTGAATTTTATCCTGAGAGCATTCTGCAGAACCACGCTCTTAAATATTATTCCCCAGCCACAAGTCTGATAATGTTGTTGGGTTTTAATTAAAATACTGCTGCTGCATTTATGGGGCTGGTGTGGTTCTCCCTCTTTCTTCAAATATATAGCAGGAAAGATTAAATGCAATATAAAATATTCTGTGTCACGTACCAGAATTAGATGTGTATGGGAGAATCTCTGCTGGGGTTTGAACACCATTGATCATCAACTGGATGAGTCCATTTGAAGGATACATGTCAATCTCACTTTAAAAACAGAACAAAATTAGTTTAAAGTAGGGGTGGGCAAACTAAGCCCTGCAAACTACGGTCCAACCCATCAGATCTTTTAATTCAGCCCTTGAGTTCCCATTGGGGAGTGGGGTCAGGAGCTTGCCCTGCTTCACATGTGCTGTGGCTCTGCGCAGCTCCTGGAAGCAATAGCATGTCCTTCTTCCAGCTCCTATGCATAGGGGCAGCCCGATGGCTCCGCGCACTGCCCCTGCAGCTCCCATTGGCTGGGAACTGCAGCCAATGAGAGCTGTTGGGGCAGCGCCTGCAGACGGGGCAGCACGCAGAGCTGCCTGGCCGTGCCTCTGCCTACGAGCTGGAGTGGGGACATACCGCTGCTTCCAGGAGCTGCTTGAGGTAAGTGCTGCCTTGAGCCTGCACCCCTGACCTCCTCCCATACCCCAACTCCCTCCTGCCCTCTGAATCCCTCGGTCCCAGCCTTCTGCATCCCAAACCCTTCATCCCCAGCCCAACCCCACAGCCTGCACGCCCAGCCGGAGCCCTCACCACCCCCCACATCCCAACCCGCTGTCCCAGCCCAGAGCCCCCCCCGTACCCTGAACTCATTTCTGGCCCAACCCCAGAACCTGCAGCCACAGCCCTCACCCCCTCCCTCACCCCAACCCCCAATTTAGTGAGCATTCATGGCCCACCATACAATTTCCATACCCAGATGTGGCCCTAGGGCCAAAAAGTTTGCCCACCTCTGGTTTGAAGGAATGTTTCCCTTTTGTGCTACTTAACTCACAATTCGTAAACACTGTAGCTCTGACCCTGCAGGGTCCTGAGTTCTTTTTCAACCCTGAAGTGAAGTACCCCAACACACTATAGGAGCTAAACAGATACTTCTATAATAATTAAAGTGAGTTGATGGTGCTCCACATTCCACAAGAAAATTGGGTTCTCTGTGGCAAAATTATGATCTCTCTAATTATCTGAAAATACTGCATATTGTAGCATTTTTCCCCAGTAAAAATGTGTTTTAAAATTTTATTTAGACATTACATTTATCATAAACAGTTTAGTTCTTCCAAAATATTTTAGCAATCATGATACACTGTTCATAATGTTTAAATAAGAATTTTTTACAGAGTTAGAAAATAAAAGACTGTTTCCTTATTAAATTACCACTTTAAAATAAAAATGATCCATAAGAATGGAGATTCAGTCACTTTTTTCAAATGTTCCCAAATGAGTTCACCACTCCTGAAAGGTGATAGCCTATTTGAATTCTAGGAAGCAGTAGGCGGAGCCCACCAAACTAAAGGCTCATGCCCATCAGGTGAGAAAGGGACCATAAGATCCAGGATACAAACGATTACTTAGGACAAAACATGACACAAACAGGAATGGTAGTGCAGGTCCAAAGTGTAAAACAGGGGTACTGTATGGGGACAGCGAGCAGGGAACCCCAGACAGCACCCACTGCTCTGTGAATGAGTACAAGGAGTCAGTAGATGTTTCCCAGAGGAACTCCTCCAGGATGCATGAAATGACAAGGGAATGGAAAAAGGCTCCACTGTCATAGAGAAAGCCCCCAGTGCAAAAGGTGCTAGACCAGGGGTTCTCAAACTGGGGGTCGTGACTCTTCAGGGGGTCACGAGGTTATTACCTGGGGGGTCGCAAGCTGTCAGCCTCCACCACAAAACCACAATTCATCTCCAGCATTTATAATAATGTTCAATATAAAAAAAGTGTTTTTAATTTATAAAGGAGTTCACACTCAGAGGCTTGCTGTGTGAAAGGGGTCACCAATGCAAAAGTTTGAGAACCACAGTGCTAGACTGACAGACTTGGAGCCTGCAACCTTTTATTTTGCCACAAAACAGGTACAGCACACTGTAAGCTTCCCTATGCTGCCCCAACTTATACCTTATACTAGAGGAGATCACCTACATTTCAAGGAAATAAAGGACAACTCTCCCATATTGTTTTTTGTGGTACATAATCATACACACATTATAATATCAAACTTTTCTATTACAGTGTGCAATTCTGCACAGTTGCTGCTGCAATATAAGACAATGTGTGTCCTAAATTGACTTGATAATGGATGTGGAACATTAGGCATCAAATAACGGATCACCTCTAAAATGAGAGAGTAGTTTAGTTTCCACCTACATTCAAACGTGTCCGCTCTGCCAAGATTGTCAAGTAGGATGCTAACTAGTATAATTGCAATCCTTGTACGTGCTCCCTAAGAACTGAACTGAGACAACCAACTAATTTCTCATAGTTTAATGAACAGTTGTCAGTTGGTAAAGATTTTTGGTTAGTACAAACCTCAGTTGCATTTAAAAAAGTGACCTACAGGTGTAAAGCTCTGTGTGTCTTTCAATTGACTTCAATAGTCATTGGATGGGCCCTCTGCCATTATCAATCCCCATTAATCCTCAAATTCCCTTGTGATCATTTTAGCATCTAATTGCCACATTCTCTGGAATTACTTACTGACTGGCAAGTTTGATATTGATTGCTTTAAGGTGAGCAGACTCTTCAGCTTTCTTCATCATCACCAGGAATTTCAGTTCTGGGCTACAATCTTGGGCCAAGACATGGTAGCAATTTGCAGGCATTGAGTAGTTGAATTCAACTTCATTGAAGGTTGTGATCATGTTTTGGGAGACTGAACAATGACCTGAAAAAAAAGCCCACCATTAGTGAGCTTTTTTCATTTTAGGTGTTCAAATGTAGTAATTGGTTTTTTTAATTTGTTCGGCCAGTTTCTGCTCTTGCCTACACTAGCATAAATTCAAAGTAACCCCATTCTATTGAATATTTTAATATTGGCTCCAGTGTGAGAGCAGCATTTGGCTCAGCACTGCACACAGGCAAGCAGAAATATGACCATGATACGAACACTATGAGATAAATTCTGCTCTTACTTGCTCTGGTGCAATCCTATAAATTTGGCCTATTGACCACAGTAACCTTGATGTGATGTAAATGAGAGCAGAATTTATCTCACCATGTTAATAATAATTACCACATCATTGACTTCAGAGAAGTAGCACCAGAAGATGGAGTTCCATGACAGAGTATTTGACATCTTATATGGGTTTATTGATTATACTGAGTTTTATCTGGATTAGTGCTGCTTAAAACCAAATCCTCAGAATATCAGCATTCTCCCCAATCCACTTTTCACTGAAATGGCATTCTCAGAAATTTTCCTACCAGCTTTGACTTCAATAAAGTAAAATCATGGGAATTTGTCCCAGTGGGTTTACGCTCGTGTAACTGAGAGCAGAATTGGCTCCTATATGTTTTCTTATTAAGTTTCTGTAACAAATGTAGAGACCAATTCTGCAGTCCTCCACATTGGGCCAAATTCAGCGGTGATACAAATCTATTGACTTTAGATGAATTGTGTCCATTTGCACCAGTGCATAATTTGGTCCTTTCATTGAAGATTTTACCTGAGAAAGGATTGCACAACTGGGTCCTTAATATTTCATTATTGAAAAAGTAAACCCTTAAAAACACAAATAAAGGAGGTGAGATTATGGCCAAGATTTGCAAAAGTGATTTTGGGTGCTCTTTAAGGAGTCTAAAGCTTCTTGCCCAAACACTGAAGTACTCAAAATGATTGATCACTTGTAAATCTTGGTCATATATTCCAATCTAATTTTATCCCAGGATTCTTAAGAGATAATGAATCTGACACAAAATAATGTGCAAATTTAGGAGAATGTGTGTTTTTTATTGCTGTCAATGGGCAGAATCAAACCTTAATTCCTGATCTGGATTTGAATATTGTAGTCATTAGTACAACATATGGTACACTGAGCCAAATTCTGCTATCATTTACACCTGTGCAACCTAGCTCACCTTGATTATAGATGTAAAGTTTTTGTTTGCAGTTCAATTTTTTAATAAATGTAAAATAATTCCAAGTAATGAAAAAAAATGAGGATATTAGTGCATGCCTTTGAAGATGATTAATTACTGACCTTTAAGACTGTCAATGACTGAGGATGGTATTTTAGTGAAGAAATTCCAAGCAGGATACTGCAGCACTGAAGTTGATATACGTGGATCTAAAGGAAGTGGCAGTGGAAGGCTAATGTCTCTGCCATAAATTGTGAGCTGAAAAGGAAACAGAAAACAGATTAAAATATAGAATATGCCAAATTTCTGCAAAACCTATATTTTTATGGTAATATTCAAAGGGGGCTGTGTTATGCATTATCTTTTCACTGATCGAAATCTACATGGTCACAAGTGAAAAGGAACGGAAGTCCCTATTTGTCTACACTACACAATGACTGCACAGGTGGCACATATGAAGTCTCTGGAATAACAAAAGGTGATGTAGATTAGCTCTGAGGTTCATTAATGGAGCTCTTTGAGGAAACATATACCACAGACCTCCACTGCCCAAATGGCTTGGGACCTGTTTACATGAGAGAGAAACTTCCCAGGTCTGAACTACCAGAGTCAAGATCAGTGAAGCCCCAGACTGGAGCTATATCATTTTGAAAGGGCTGCTGATAGGACATTATCTGTCAGGGGTCCTCAACAGTAATGTGTTCTCCCTGTTCTTGGCTCAACAGAGCCTGGATTTGTCAACCGTCCAAGCATGCTGTCCTCTTCCCGGATATTTGAGGAAGTGGTACTCTGAAGGCTGAACTATTTTTTATTAGTTAGTTAGTTGTTTGTTTGTTTCTTTGTGTATTTGTTATGCTGGCGCTATTTTATTTGTTGATTTGTTTTTTATCCATTTGAGTAGGGAAAAGTCAATTACAAGATACTTTTATTATGAAATAAAATTATGTAAAAGCAGCAAGAGCGTGGAGTAGGAGTTTATTCCTGTTTTTATAAACTGAAAAAAATATTTGTGGCTCAAGCCAAAACTCTTAACCTTCAGTTTTGTGAGCACTAAATTCTCCAGCAAACCTCTTTAAAAAAAAAAAAAGTAAAATATTTACATCAGGTAGCTTGAGAGCAACATCACAGGTTCTTGGAGAAGTTAGAGCCACAACCAGAGTAGCCTGTTGAGAGGGATTGTTCTGTTCCCTTTGGGAAAATCCAAACATGTATGCAACTCCTGGAACAAATGTGTAAAACCTGGAAGAGAGAATAAGTGATTTAATTGATTTTCTGTGGAGAGTTTTATTTAAATTCCATTCATACTGAAACACTCATAATGAAATAAATGCTGTATTTGGCATCGGTTAGAGAGCAAGCCTGTCACCGAGCAGTGCATGTTAGTATGTGGTACTGTGCAGGGCAGGAGAGGCAGCAGTATCAAAAACACTGAAAATTGCTACTGAATTCAGGAGGCCGCATGACAGCACGCAGTAAGTGGGGTGGATAGCCAAGCTGTGTTAAAGACGTTCAATGTTGAGAATTGGGCACCCCCAATCCATTAAATACCTAAAAAACAGACAGCTTGTTATTAAAGCCCCACTACGTGTTAATGGGATCCATTAGCAGGGGCCCTTACGCTCACTTGGATTCTCACTGTGAAAAGATGAGGACCTCATCATCAGTCCCTATTATAGGTTTGGGTCCTAAATAGAGCCATACAAAAAATTGCCTCAAAACAAGTGTTGCCTCCAAAAGAATAAGAATGAACTCTGTTACACTCAGTCCCTTGTTCATCCTCCACAATAAGTGCCTGTATTGTACATGAAAAAATGCATTCAGAACAGAATTTTCCAGGTATTCCATTGGATAGTTTCTATCTAGGGTAGCAAGAGCAGATATCAGCCTAACCAAGTAATCCAACCTAGTTTAAACTATGTTCTCCTCAAGTATCTGGTGGTAATCTGTTAACCAGGCAGCTACTATCCCAGTGTCTCTAACTAACATGTACATGTATGTATTCAGGTATCAAGAGAAGTTGCCATCTGTGTGTCTCCATGTTGGACAACACTGAAAAAACCCCACTGTAGTGTGGCTGTGAACCCATAAAAGAAGCCTATTCTGAATCTAGCAATGCACCATTTTCTTATAATCACTGCCACATTAATTAAAAAACGAGGAGTACTTGTGGCACCTTAGAGATTAACAAATTTATTAGGGCATAAGCTTTTGTGGGCTAAAACCCACTTCAACGGATGCATGCAGTGGAAAATACAGTAGGAAGATACATATATACACAGAGAACATGAAAAAATGAGTGTTGCCATACCAACTGTAACAAGACCAATTAATTAAGGTGGGCTATTATTAGCAGGAGAAAAATACCTTTTGTAGTGATAATCAGGATGGCCCATTTCAAACAGTTGACAAGAAGGTGTGAGTAACAGTAGGGGGAAAATTAGCATGGGAAAATAGTTTTTACTTTGTGTAATGACCCACCCACTCCCAGTCTTTATTCAAGCCTAATTTTATGGTGTCCAGTTTGCAAATTAATTCCAATTCTGCAGTTTCTTGAGAAACTGCAGAATTGAAAAACTGATAATAGCCCACCTTAATTAATTGGTCTCGTTACGGTTGGTATGGCAACACCCATTTTTTCATGTGGTGGGTTTTAGCCCATGAAAGCTTACGCCCAAATAAATGTGTTAATCTCTAAGGTGCTACAAGTACTCCTCGTTTTTTTGCTGATACAGACTAACACAGTTACCGCTCTGAAACCTGCCACATTAATGTACTCTAATTAGTATTTAATGAACTTTGTGTTTCAAATGGACCTATTGTGCTGCTCTAAGAGAGACTCATGCTAAGGATTACACTAAAAAAAAGTGAATTGGAGACTAAATAAAATAGGAGAGACCAATGTGTCTCTGATCCTTTGAAAATTTCCACATTCAGGAGTTTTGCCTGTGTGGGAACTGCAGGATTGTGCCTGTAATGGTTGAACGTTCATTGCTGATTATGCATTACCCAGTTTGATTATGTTGTAAAATAAGTAAAGAATTTAGATTTCAAAAAATGATGAGTCAAATCTCACCATCTTGCAGCTATTTTGATTCTTGAAGGAACTTTAGGCCACTCTAGCTTGATCTGTGTGGCTGGGTAATCAGCAAATTGGCCAGTTACAACTTTTCCAACAATCCTGTAGTCCTGGCAATCCTGGCCCCATTTTAGATAACCCTAAGAGAGAGGAATAATTACTTTTATTTTCAATTTAAAATATAAAAACATAGTAATATCAATATAAAACATTTACTGTTGGTCAGATTATGTTTGAACCTTACCACTGCTTTATAAGAATTTACTATTGAAGCATCAGCACAGAGTTTCCATTTACTTGATTCTGAGATGTTTGACACAAACACTTGTATCCTGGGTGTTGTGGAGTGTAAGTCTGTGTACATCACAAGCTGGAAGCCTGCCAGCTTTCTGTCATTTCGAATAGCATGAAGAATAACAGCCAGTATTGGAGGTTTACTGTCTCCCAAGAATTTAGGCTAAAGTCACAGGAGAAAAAGTCAGTTGGATCATTTTTAAAAGTAAAGTAAAGTACTACACTGCATGTCAGATAAATTAATATTTGTTAAAGGAATGGTCTTTATTAAAAAAACATGCTATGTGCAGTACTTGGCAGAATCCTATCCAGAAATACAGTGAAATCCTTTAAGCATGTGATCCAGCCCATTGAAGTCATTGAGAGTTTTGCCATTGACTTCCAGGGGAGCAGGATCAAATCCTAAACAAGTAAAACAATAATGGAAAAAATCTTTTACAAGAGCAATTTCAGTGTAACAGAAGGAAACATGGAATAGAAATGTGACCTGACAAAGAACAGATCTTTTAGATTGACAAAATTTGGGATTGAGCCGGCATTCTTTATTCATTCAAAACTCATAATGAAATCAAACAGCACAGGATCAGATTCTTTCATTGTACCAAACTGAAAGTTAGTTAATAAAATAACTGCCTTCTTAAACAAATACATTTTAACTTTTAAAACCATAATAATTTATGTCCACAGACAGATCTGTTCAGCATATTTACACTGCACAGAGAAAACATTATATTCATTAAGGTCCAGATTCTGTCTGTCATTCTTACATTGTGTAATACCTGACTATGCACATAGAGTAAAATTTTCAAATGTCCCCAAGTCCCATTAACTTTCAGTGGAACATAGGTTCCTAAATGTCTATGTCACTTTTGAAGATTTGGTTCCTAAATCACTTAGGTGTTGTTGAAAATTTTACCCATGGCCTTGTTGAGATGAATGGAACTATCTGCAGAGAAAGGCTCTACTAAACATGCATCAGGACAGCAGAATCAGGACCTAAGCAGTACAGGATGCAATCCGCTGACAACACAAATCAGAAATTGCTATAGACCTAATTCAGATACTTTTATACATGTTGAGTAGCACTTCACAAGTGGTCCCATTTATTTTAATGGGACTACTCACTTAGTATGCACTATTCATCATGATGTGCAAGCATATCTCTTAGGTTCAGTTAACCCACCTTTATTGGACATAGTAGTAAAAGCTATTCAATGACAACCCAAGGCACAGTACTTCTATACTGGCAAGAAAGAGAGTTATAATAATTTATATACAAAAGAAAAGGAGTACTTGTGGCACCTTAGAGACTAACAAATTTATTTGAGCATAAGCTTTCGTGAATCAGCTCACGAAAGCTTATGCTCAAATAAATTTGTTAGTCGCTAAGGTGCCACAAGTACTCCTTTTCTTTTTTGCGAATACAGACTAGCACGGCTGCTACTCTGAAATAATTTATATATTATTTAATATAATAACTCACTAATTATATCTTTCCTTTACTAGTATCAGAATTTTACAATAGATGGAAATCCGTGGCAGTGTTGACAAAGTTTTCACCTGCTTTCGTTTCTTGTTGAATACACCCACCTGAGCACTTGCTGTGTAGCTGCCTTCATCACTACTCTCAGAAGAACTAGAACTGGAGGAAGAAGAGCTACTGCTGCTGCTTGGGACTTTCTTTCTTGGATACTGCAACAATTGAAGAATCATCCTTAATCAAGTGACTTACCACGACAGTTCACAGAAAGTGGTTCCACAAGTTACTTTTAACACTTTTCTTCTCAGTGGACCAAATCCTGCTCCCCCTGAAGTCAGTGAAACCAGTGTTTGGCCCTGCATGCACAGAGCAGAAAATGTACCTGTTCTCTGTGTGCCGACATGAACCGATACTGATAAATTTCTGGATCAGCCTGTGAAAATAAACAAGAAGTAAAAGTAACTCCCATAAAAGCTGCTTTGGGTTACTGCTCCAAAAGGTGCAGCACAAAATATGGCAAAATATTAGGTAAGAATTTCAGTAATAAAATATACGCAACACTCAAATCTGAGTGACTCAGAGAATCTCAGAAGTTAGAGATGGAAGAGATCTATATTAGGTCACCTAATCTATAACCATGATGGCAGAGAGCAATCCTGTACAATGTATTTTTATTACTTTGCCCAGTGCTCCATATACTTCTAGTTTCCAGCCTCACTCTCTGTATAAACTCTCTTGTATAAACAGGGAAGTAAGAGTAAATTGTACTAGTGCCACTGGACTCTCTGGGTCTAATTCTGCCCTCAATTATGTGAGTTTCAGAGTAGCAGCCATGTTAATCTGTATTCGCAAAAAGAAAAGGAGTACTTAGAGACTAACACATTTATTTGAGCATAAGCTTTCGTGAGCTACAGCTCATGCATCCCATGAAGTGATGTGTAGCTCACGAAAGCTTATGCTCAAATAAATTTGTTAGTCTCTAAGGTGCCACAAGTCCTCCTTTTCTTTTTGCGAATTATGTGAGTGTAACTCTCATTCAAGTCAATGAAGTTACTCCTGTGACGGGGCAGAATTGGTCCCTATATAATTAATGCATAATGCATAATTTCCTGATTTATTATAACAAAGTGCATAAAGTAACATAACTATTTCCAGAAATATAATTCGTACAGACTTAAGAGTCTGAATGAGTTACCTGCTGTTTGGAATACTCGCTGTCACTGCTGCTGCTACAGCTCCTCACTGGTTTGTCACTTTTCCCTTGCTGTTCTTTGTTTGCAGCATGATCCTCTTCACTGCTACTGCAGCTTCTGCTGTTACTACTGTCACTGCTACTGCTGCTGCTGCTGTCTCTCCTGCTGCTTCCTTCCCTTTGTCTAGGTTGCCATGTTTTGTCTTTCATGTCTGTATTCCTGTATTTGTCATCAACAGAAGAGGAGGAGGAGGAAGATGATGATGAGGACAATGATGAGGATGAGCTGGATTGATATTTAGTAGCTGGATCTGTGCGAATTTCTGCAATTTTGATTTTATCTTTCTTGGCAGCCTGCTTCTTAAGGTGCTGATGTGCACTTCTGTTTGCAGCCTGCAAGTCCAATCAAATGTTACTTTGAAGAATTATATCAGTTAGTGAGACAGATTTTTAAAAATTCATTTTCCTATCATATTCAGTGCAATGTTATTGAATTTAAAGCCACTTGCATGTTCTTGACTTTCCAGGAATAATAGCTTCATTGCTTTGGGAATTATATATCATGTGTCACGAGGAAAACATTCAGGCCTCCTATTCCCCTATCTTGGAAATATCCATCTAAGGGTTAGGAGATTGTGTGATTCTTCCTCCAAATCATTTGGCAGGATTAACCCTGCCTCTTGACGAACAGGGCACTTTGCCCCATAAACTTAGCCTTTCAGATGCAGGATATCCACAGGACACAGGAGAAGTTTTTGGAGGCCCAAGATCTCCACACTGCTCCCTTGGCTCTCATCCTCCTTTGTAGCACAGTCAATTTCACATTCTGTATCTCATCATATACTAGCACAATGCAGCAATGTTTGCATTGTAAATACTGAGAGCAAATGTTTCAAAGTATAGAATCATAGAACTGGAAGGGATCTCAACAGGTCATCTAGTCCAGTCCCCTGCACTCAAGGCAGGACTAAGTATTATCTAGACCATCCCTGATAGGTGTTTGTCTAACCTGCTCTTAAAAATCTCCAATGATGGAGATTCCACAACTTCCCTCAGCAATTTATTCCAGTGCTTAACCACCCTGACAGTTAGGAATTTTTTCCTAAAGTCCAACCTAAACCTCCCTTGCTGCAATTTAAGCCCATTGATTCTTGTCCTATCACCAGAGCTTAAGAGAAAAAATATTTCTTCCTCCTCCTTGTAACAACCTTTTACATACTTGAAAACTGTTATCACGTCCCCTCTCAATCTTCTCTTTTCCAGACTAAACAAACCCATTTTTTTCAGTCTTCCCTCATAGGTCATGTTTTCTAGACCTTTAATCATTTCTGTTGCTTCTCTCTGGACTCTCTCCAATTTGTCCACATCCTTCCTGAAATGTGGCACTCAGAACTGGACACAATACTCCAGCTGAGGCCTAATCAGAGTGGAGTAGAGCAGAAGCATTACTTCTTTTGTCTTGCTTACAACACTCCTGCTAATACATCCCAGAATGATGTTCACTTTTTTTACAATAGCATTACACTGTTGACTCATATTTAGCTTGTGATCCACTATGACCCTTAGATCCATTTCTGCAGTACTCCTGCCTAGACAGTCATTTCCCATTTTATGTGTGTGCAACTGATTGTTCTTTCTTAAAAGGAGTACTTTGCATTTGTCCTTATTGAATTTCATCCTATTTACTTCAGACCATTTCTCCAGTTTGTCCAGATCATTTTGAATTTTAATCCTATTTTCCAAAGCACTTGCAATCCCTCCCAGCTTGTTATCATCTGCAAACTTTATAAGTGTACTCTATATGCCATTATCTAAATCACTGATGAAGATATTGAACAGAACTGGACCCAGAACTGATCCCTGCAGGACCCCACTCATTATGCCCTTCCAGCCTGACTGTGAACCACTGATAACTACTTTTTTGGAACAGTTTTCCAACCACCTTATAGTAGCTCAATCTAGGTTGCATTTCCTTAGTTTGTTTATGAGACAGTCATGTGAGACAGTATCAAAAGCTTTACTAAAGTCAAGTTATACTGCATCTACCGCTTCCCCCCATCCACAAGTCTTGTTACCCGGTCGAAGAAAGCTATCAGGTTGGTTTGACAAGATTTGTTTTTTACAGATCCATGCTGACTGTTACTTATCACCTTATTATCCTCTAGATTTTTGCAAATTAATTGCTTAATTATTTGCTCCATTATCTTTTCGGGTACAGAAGTTAAGATGACTGGTCTGTAATTCCCCGGGTTGTCCTTATTTCCCTTTTCATAGATGGGCACAATATTTGCTCTTTTTCAGTCTTCTGGAATCTCTCCCGTCTTCCATGACTTCTCACAGATAATCGCTAATGGCTCAGATATCTCCTCGGTCAGCTCCTTGAATATTCTAGGATGCATTTCATCAGGCCCTGGTGACTTGAAGACATTTAATTTGTCCAAGTAATTTTTAACTTGTTCTTTCCCTATTTTAATCTCTTCTGATCCTACCTCATTTTCACTGGCATTCACTACGTTAGACATCAAATCACCACCAACTTTCTTGGTGAAAGCCAAAAAAACAAACAACAAACAACTTCTTTATTTGAAATGTAATAATAAGATACTGAATAGGTCTGATTTGATTAGGCTTTTAAGTCTCCTTTCCTTCCTTTTTAGTTTAACAAGCCTAAACTACCTCGCACTGTCCCTTCAGCATATACTTTTTTACTCTTTAGAAAATATTTACTGTTCTAACTAAATCAAACTGTTTTTTTCCTGCAGATTTCCCTCTAATTTTGTAGGACCATTTATTTTGTTTCATTGAATGGGATTTTTGTTGTTGTTTAATTATCTTTCATTTCAAACCAAGTCAATTACCTTAAATATACTTTCAATTCCTAGGATCTTCTTCAGTTTCGTTTGAACCACGTCATCTGGAGTTGAATCATCATCTTCCTCTGACACTAGGGTTACCAGCTGGATTATTCTGAAAGCTGCCCTGGATCCTGCCTGAATCTCCAGCTGTATTTTGTCAATAGCAGCATCTCTACGGACTAAACAGCAGACACATGCATTAAGGGATATACTGCTTTAGTTGTACTGATGCGGAGAAACAGAAAATTTTGTGCATAATACAATACCTGGTTTTAAAACTAATTTGATTTCACCCTCTCCAACCAATCTGTGTAGAAATGTATCTTTTAAGAAAGCAGCATCTCGTAATTGAAGATTAAGACAGGTTTGGCAACCCAAACTATGTAATTTGCTACAAAAGACTAGTGCATAAGATCTTCCTCCAGCTCTGCAGTGAAATTCCTCTTCTGAGCCATAGGAATATTTCTCAGACATCCCGTCAGAAGCTGTTCTTTGCTGCATTAAACAGAAACATGGCAGGCTTAAGGGGAATTGGAGAGAGAGCAAAAGTGACTCAAAAACTGGTGCAGGACTCCCAAGCAGCAGCTGGCCCCCTGCTTAAAGGGGATTCCCAAGCACGAAGGGCACTTAGCAAAGCAGAGCCTGGAGCTGTGTTACCATTTGCACTGATTTCCACAGGGCTTGGGAAGCAAAATGCACATCCTGTTCCCTGCCCTCTCCATTCTGCCTGAGGCCTACACCTTCCATGTGGATCTGATGGCCCAGGGAAGCCTCTCTATGGAGTACTGGGAAGAGGAAGAGAGCCCCATGCTTATGGATGATCCCGCCTACTGTGAAGAAACAGCCAGATCTGTACACTTAGGGTCTGCTCTGCACTGAAATGAGAGGAATGAGCAGACCAAGAGTAAGAATTCCATCACTTGGCCCATTAAATTCTACTGCAGCGATGTATATGAAGACTGATTTCAAATGGTCTGAACACCTAAGTCCCATTGACTTCAACAGGAGTTATGGGAGCTCAGCACTTCTGAAAATCAGATCCATTATCTATCTATCTATCTATTCATCCATCCATTATCTATCTATCTATAATATACAAATACAGGAGTGTTAATTACCGTTGTGGCACCATTTCTTGAAGTCCTTTCTGCCGATTTAAAACGTTGCTCAGAGACATCCAATACAGCTTCTTCTGGTAGAACTAACAATCTCTTTGCTGAAGTTATCTCTTCCACATTTCTTGAAATAGCATAAACTTTAGTCCTGTGGGGATAGGCACAATACACTACTTGTAAATGGCTCTATCAATAATATATTTTATTCTATTCTGATTTTTCACAGGCCTGCTATTTTTAATCCAGAAGAGATAGAGATGATGCTTGGCAGAAGAAAGCAATGTGAAGAAATAACAAGGATTTTGACTGCTCTGTTTGTTGGTGGAGTCTACTCATCCCTTTCAAAAGACGTTCACAATCTTGGGGTTGTTGGGGGCTCTCTGTTGCTGTTGGATTCCCAGGTAACCATAGTGGCTCAGAGTACTTTGTTTTATCTGTGTATAATAAGGGTAATCTATGACTTCTCCTTGATGACTTTGCCACAGATACTGCCTTTGTCATGTCCAGATTGGACAACTGCAATGCACTCTACTTGAAGCTGCCCTTGATGCTGTCCTTCATCTACTTTTAGTGAAATGCACACTACAGCTGTTCTCCATGTACTGCACTGGCTCCCCATCTGCTTCTGGTTGAAATCTAAGGTATTGGTTCTATACTGCAAAGCCCTTCATGATTTTGGATCTGGCTTTTTTAGAGACTGTCTCTCTCCGTAAGTCCCACCAAAACTGCTGAGATGAACTGATGTGTTTTGAAGACATTCTGTAGCTGTGATGACTTAAGGATTGGAGATAGGGCGTTGGTAGTCTAAGGTCTCACCTATGGAACTCCTTCTCTCAACTAGCCCTCCAGAACTTAAATTTACTGCCCTGCTGAGTATAGTTCAAGACACATCATGAACAATGGCTCTGCCGTGGGCTATTTATGGTTAATTAGAGTTGATACAGTATGTTGCTTAATGGGGACAGTTCAATTTCATCAGTTTCATATTTCTAGATGCTAACAGCATGAGCGCATAACAATTATTAACTAAATAAAACGTTAGAGTAGTTGAGCTCTGTATGAGCCAAACAAAGGATTATAAAGGCAGGGGCATTTAGAAGTGCAATAATGGCAATTACTCTACAAGTTAACTTGTATTTAACCACCAGAAGTGCACTGGGCCTGATTCTGTAATTCTTACTCTGAGTACTCAGGCAAAGCCCTCAATGGCTTCATTGCCTGAGTCAGGATTTCAGGATGAGGACCATTAAATGACAGAGGACTGAAATCGCCGGTAAAGCTGAATACAAAAAAATACATCCTGAACATGGTGAACAAAAGAAAATATTTAGCATTCTATAACTATCCTACTACAGCAAAGTCTTAGCAAAAAGCTGTGTCTTTATCATTTTATAATAAGTAATTCACCATCAATTGTACAGAAGAGTTAAAACTAAGCAAACTAAATATAACTGCTGTACCTTGCAGTCACTAGCTCAGTTTCCTGGTGGCATGGAGTTGTTTCAAACTTCAAATTTTTATCTTTGATGTTTATTCTGGCATAAAATTTCATTGGGATGTTGGCACGGAACTTGGCATGAAATTCAAGACCACTCTGAAAGTACTGTGTATTGATTCCCATCATTGCCACTGTATGCGTGTATATGCTGAAAGAGAGGGAAAATACAAACATGCCTAACCATATAAATCGATAAATATATACTTAGCAAGCACACTTCGAAATGTAGAATTCCCTTTATATAAATATCCTTTTTTGGAAATGAGAGTTTGCTGCTATAAGAGGAAAAATGTCAATCTATTGACAGATAAAGAGATATACCATATATGTGGAGGTGAGAACCATGTAACGAATTGCAGAGTCATTTGATAAATGAATTTAACATGGACCATTAGACCTCCTCACCTGCCCTCTTCAGTTCTAATCCATCACCCCAGTTCTTATTCTAGTATTAGAAAACTCTGAGCTCTTTCAAACGGCTGCTATTTTTAAAAAAACAACTAGCTCCAAAAATATTTCTTCTTCTCCCTCCAGCCCGCCCTTGCAAAATTACACTAGCCTGAGGCCCAGGATGACCATATTTAGTGCTGCATCAGTAGCAGCTTTTTTATATGTAAAATGTCATGACTTTACATCTGGTATCACTCATCCCTGAGGGGTAGAAATAGAAGCTTTATGAGACATGGTAGAATCCCAGCTTTCCAGTTTGGATCCGGCACATACTGATAGCACTGCAAGATCTGGGATAACATACTTTACAATCATGGCATTTTTTAGCTATAGAAAAGCTATTTTATGTCTTCTTTAGAGATACTGTATTTAAATGGTTTGCTCTGAGGCCTGGATTAATGATGACTAAATCACCCAGCAGTGTAGGCCCAAAAAAACATAATTCCAGGATATTTTTTTAAATGCTCTGTAATGTATGTGACAAATACAGAACATGATGATGTAGTGTGGAATAAAAGGTTTATCAGCACCTGTTTGGATTGACCTATATAACTTACACTTCACCCTTGTAAATAATTCAGCTATCCTAAATCTCTGCCAATAAAATTATACCATACTATCATATTTATATACAGATATATCCTAGTTTTCCTCACCTTGGGTTGATATCAGCATGAAGTTGCACATTGGCATCAAAGAACTGCAAAGGTTTAAAAGTGCCAGATAAAGAGGGGGACATATTTACACCAACTGTAAAAAGACAGAAAAGAATTATAGCAATGGCAAAACAATATATTAAGGGTTCCAAATTGACAGTTTTGTTAAAATAATAATAATTAGCACTTAGGGAGCACCTTTTCATCTTCAAAACACTTACAGAATTAAGGGCCCAGTTTTACCCTTGTAGTGCCTACTGAAATGAATCAGGAGTTACACCCCTGTATCCAAGGGCAGTATTTATACCTAGCTAATTAATTCTCACACCACGTATGATGTAGTTATGTATTACTACCTCCATATCAGAAATCGGGAAGCCGAGGCAAAGAAGGTAGGCGACTTGCCAAGACTACAGAGGGATTTAATGTTAGAGCAGGGATTAGAACTCTGAAATCCCTACGTGTTGAGGTGAAACCATTAAATGATGCTTTTCAAAACTCACCACTGGCCATAGCGTGTATCAGACCAGTACTATATAAACTGAGTTCCAGTGGCAGGCCAACACAGGTAGGGACAATGTGCCGAACTTCTCCTGCCAATATCGCCTGTGTCCATTGTCCTGCAATGCCTCTTTGGATTTGATTGATCACTTTCTTCACTAACATGTGCCTATCTGATGATTCAGTCAGAGCCTGCAAAAGGAACAAAGATCCAAAAAATTAAGTAGAGGGATCAGAGGAGCGGAAGGAAACTGTGGAGCCCCTCAGACAAAACAGAAAAATAGGAGCAATCAATACCTTCACTGTCTGTTGAATGAGCTCCTTGTTGATGTCAGCAAAGGCAAGCTCATGGCCAAATACTTTTACATAGGCTGATATGAGTGGGTTTTCAGGAGGCAGTTCCTTCCATCCCAGAACCTAGAGAAAAAATGTTGCTTTACATATAGGACTGTATTAACAAATACTGGGTCAAATCCTGAGGATGTTATCTAGGCTTATTCAGGCAAAACTACCATTGACCTCAGTGTGAATTTGCCCATTTAGTACCTGGGTAAAGACCATTGTAAACAGTGGGCTACACCCAAGAAAATGCTAATAAAGAAAAAAATTCTATACAGCAATAATTTTTTTAAAGAAAATTGATATACTGTATTTTAACATGCACTTTAATGTTTGTATTAATTATTACTATCATCATCATCTGTACTAGCCCCAATCAGGGATCAGGGCACCCTTGTGCTAGGCACTGACACATATACAGTGAAAAGATGGTGCCTATCCCTAAAAGCTTGCAGTGTATGGCTAGATATGTCATTTGGGGCTTTCTCCTGTACTCCTCACTCACTCACACTGCTGTGGGAGTTTTGGCTGGGTAAGAAATGCAGTACCAAGAATTCCAGTAATATATTTCAAATAGATGTGAAGAATGAATACACATACCGTTTTCCCAAGCACCTTCAATTTTTTGTATGTGTCATATTCAGCAAAGGGGATGTTCTGTTTCCTGATGAGCTCTGTTAGGCCTTGTGATTGGAGAGCCACCTATGCAAAACAAATAAAATTAGGCAGACCAGAATATGACACAGTTAAAATACAGAGAGTGGAGGAGTATCAAACATTGGTCTTTACTAGGTGAAAGCCATGAAAAAACTAGTAATGATGGAGAGAGAAAATATGGAGGGTCAGATTTAACCATTGTCATGAGCTGTCATGACTCCATTAAAGTCAATAAAATTGCTGCTGTGTATCCAGTAATGGATCTGGCTCAAAGAGTAGCAGGAAATCCCTAGTATAACCTTTACACACATGTATGTTAGGCAGTTATGGTTCAGGTTTACAGACAGATATTCAATGAGCCTTCTGAGATTTCCTTTACTTTTGTTACATTTTATTTCCACCCTGAATGCTTTGATAGCCTCTCTCGTCAGAGTCTATAAGCCTAGAGGGCCAAGGACAATTGCAATCAGACTCCCTCCCCAAGCCTTCCATCTGCACCAACCCCTATTCAGGGCTGTGGTTAAATGCTGCAGTCCATCCAGAAGGCTTCCATGAGAAATATTTGTATAGGTTTGATTGTTGCTCTAAATGTAATATTTACCTCGATAAAATCAGTTGCGGTATTTGCATAGTATCCTCTCAGTTTCATAATTATCGCAGATGGTAACATACTGCTTGGACTGTTCATGAGATAGATTCTTCCAATTGCGCCAGCTCTATATTCCGCTATAGTAGAAATCAAAATACAGCAGAGATTTGGTTTTCATTGTGGTCCAATGATATCTTGTGCACATATGGTATAGTCACTTTCTGTGTGTAATCATGTAAATGAGTCTGTCAGCATTGATTTCTATAGGATGCCCAATCTTCACATGCAAAGTCTCTCTGAGGGGAGAATTTGGGATCATGTCCTTTCTGGGAGGTGAGGCAGCAGATCTGAGGAATATTGGGTGTCTACACAAATACCTCAGTCCATAGCTGAAGTCTAGCGATCCATAGTATTCTCCATAGATCCTGAGACATCTGTAGTTTAAGAGGTCTATGTGCTTTTCCTACTCCAGGAATGGACAAATTCCACTGCCAATGGCAGGATTTCAGTTGAAATTCATGGCTTTTCTATGGGAATTTTCTAAGAATATAATATTAGCCAAAGCAGTTCCACAGCATATCTGGTACTCACGGTAATAGCCGCCAACATGAATAACCTTGCTGTAACGATAGCTCAGCCTGTCAAGTCTTGGGCTCAGTAGTTTAAGGGCAATGTTGCAAGCAGCAGATCTAAGTAAAATGGAGATAATTCTCCACAGTAATTGAATTCACTTTGCATTTATACTTATAAAATTGTAATGAAAATCACTACTTACAATGGAAAGTTTTACTTCTCTTTTTACTCACACATTATAGAGCTGTGGTATCCTGTTTATTGCCAAAACCTTCATATGGGAATATGTGAAACTGGCAACCTGCAAACTGCTCTCCTTTAGCAGAGCATTAGCCATAGTTGTTACGAGAGGAAGAGCAGGCTTAGTTTCAAAGATGACAACACAAGCCATCATTCGGACAGTAGGAGTGAGTGAATGGTCCACAAAGATCTGGAGAAGAATTTCCTGTACCTGGAAGGGGGGGAAAAACACATTTCCAGGTCCTAATAACTTCTTAGGGTGTATTCTCCCTTTAAAAGAATGCAGTTTGCACTGGTGAGTCACTCACATATATTGAGGGGAGAATAAAACTGAAAGTATGGCCGTCTTTGCAACGTAGGCGCTGATGCACAAAGATAGGTAGTGTTGGGGCACAATGAACAGAAGTGGGGGGGAATTGCCATTAATAATATGCCCAGTCTTGCAGCTTACAATGACCTAATTCCAACTGATATCAGGGAGAGTATATTGTGTGCAATAGGGAAGGATCAGAGTAATTTGTATTCACCATTGCTTACACTACTTGCTATCAGTGGGACTTCCATACATAGATTGTAGTCACTCAGATACTACAGTAATAAGCATGGTATAAACACACAGACAGACAAATAGACAGTGGATTAGCACACACTCTCTTTCTCCCCTGTATTATTTAAGTTAATAAAAGATCACAACATACGGTATAGGAAACAGAATTCTTTTTCATCTGCAGTTTATAATTCTGATAAAGAATCCTAAAAAACAAGAAAGTGACTATGCTTATTACATTTTTATAGTTTTAATTTTTAGAATGAGATCCCTTTTCTACTTAAAATTCCTACTGATGTCAGTGTGAGCTTTGCGTGGACAGAAACCACACGATCAGGAATGCCTGTAATACTGATTATACAATTTTATTTGATTTTTTATATATCCTCACATTGATCAACTTTCTGCTTATGCATTAATCTATTATCTATGTCCAGCCATATATATGTGAAGAGCTAAAGGGCAGATCCTCAGCTGTATAAATTGCTATAGATAGGCCCATTGGTGTCAATGGACCTATGCTACTTTACACTAGCTGGGAATCTGCCCGTAGTGCATTCCGTAGCAGTGCTAGAGACAAAACAATCAACAAACCTGGTGAATGGAACCATTTTTTAAAACCCATATCATGAGCCATGCTAAAATGATGCAACAGTGTTTTACTCTTCTGAATTAAAATAAGACTATTTCTTGTCTTAATTTTAAAGTCTCCTATAGTCACAATATGGTATATTGTACCACTGATTCTACTACTACGAACCTCCGTTGCAAATTATTTTGGGCTCAAACTTACTTCCACCGCAATCAATGGTCAAACTCTTCTTGATTTCAGTGAGACCAAGGTCAGAGGGCGCAGTCTTTAATTGTGTACATAAAGAGCATGACAAGTCTAGAAGGTAAGACTTTAAAAAATGCGAACCAGATCCCCAGTTGGGGTAAATCAGTTTAGTTCCACTGAAGTCAATGGAGCTATTCTGACTTACCCTGGCTGAGAATCTGGCCTTGGGTATCTAATATTACATACTGACTCCACAAAAAGTATGTCACGGACGTGACCTGCATTACATCCTGTATTCTTTATGTCCAATGAGTTTGTTTAAACAATAGTTTCACTTACTTTTGAAGGGTCTTTCCTGGCTATTTTTCTCAAGGCCAAAACAGCATCAGTATAAATTCTAACTGGAAAAGCCATCGCGGCAGGTGAAAATATTGGCAAGAACTTCAGGATGCGCTTGATACTGGCTGGTTCTCCTGCATTGCCAATGGCTTTCAGAGCCAAGGCCATGTCATCTTCATGGTTCTTGCTGATTGCCTCAGCTGCAAGATCATGGAGGGGCTGCAAACAAAGCAAGAATGTGTAGCTTTGTTAATTCAAATAATAATCTCGCATGTACACACTGCCATCCTTGCCCACAGGGAATAAAAAGCCTTTCGCTCCAAGACCTTGCTCTCTTCTTTGCACATTTCATTCCCAGGCTCCCATTACAATAGTGCTGAATACAGAGAAGAGCAAGTAGCATTCACTGACTTAGACTAGTGTAACTTTCCCTGCGTTATACCTGGGCCAGGTTCATCCCTATTCACCCACCCAGGGAGTTGCAAAATGCACCTCCCCAGACCAGCCTGGCCCCTGAGCCCTGGGGGAATTCACAGAGAGGGTCATTCTCTCAATGATTCTATTGCAGCTTCCAGAGCCCTATAAAACAGGCACCAAATTCAGTATTGACAACACCCCTGGCAATCTCTATTAGAGTCCATTAGGTGCTGCCAAATGTGTTCCCCTATATTCTCATAACTTCATTTGAATGTTTTCTGCTTTCCAGATTCATTGGGTAGGAATTACCCATATGACAAGGACAGACTACTTTTGTACAGACTTTCCTTTGTTTAACCCTTTTGTGCTGGTTTTCAAGGTTTAAACACATTCTGATGTCAACAGACCATCTCAGTACTCTGGTACTTCTGAACATAGGAATACCTCCATAGACTGAAGACAATGATCAGAGAAGACCTGGGAACATTGTACAATCATGAAGTTTCTTCTTAAGATGATCATTTTAGGAGCCATGACTTGGGATATGTCTGGAGCTTCATTTATAGTGATATTGAGGAGTAATGTTACCACTGTAAAGTAGCATGTACTATATGTAGGAACAGATACCATAGTACTCTTATTATAATCGGACAAATTGCCACTCGTAAATTCAATTTCAACTTGTTTACAGAATCCATCTTCCTTATGGACTATCACTGCTTGCATTCAAAATTCTGAACGGTTAAGGTTTTTCAAAGAGCTTCCATTCACCTTCTAATTTTGTTTGCGATTTTGCAGTTGATCACAGCTGCAAATGATGGAATTTAAACCTCTATTGACCTGATTTACATACAATTCAGTGGGAACTAAACTAGAAGCAGTTTCTGAAATTTCTTCAGGTGTTAAAAAATCTGAAATAAAACCCACTCACCTGAAGAATTGTATTAGGACAAGATGATGATATAGAACAATATCTGTTTATCATGGAACCATATGCCAGGTAAGCAAGCTTGCGAAGCATAGGAGCTCTCTGAATTCGGAAGCTGGTCACTAGATCCTGCAGAAGTAAGAAGCAGCACATCTTAATATTGGTATCCAGTAAAAATCATATTTAGTTGAATGTTCACCTTACCTATTAGAACAAACCAGAAACTATCTTGGATTTTCCTAGGTATTTTCAGTAAAATGAAAACAGACTTGTAACAAATTCAGACATACGACCAGGATGTGAAGTTGCTGTGATATTATTGACGGTAACTAATTTCCCTCACATATTAATGATCAGAGTGGGTCTAAATTGTCCAAATTTCTATTTTTGGCAGAAAAAAATGATGAAAATTTTCATAGATTGGAGGGGGGGCGGTTGACCAGCTATCATCAAATATCCAAGGTGTTTAAAAATTTTCAATGATTGAAAAAATTCATCAAAATATCAACATTTTTCTAATGACCCTGAACTTTACAGTGAACTGCTTTAAAAAGGAAATATGTCACATCCACCACATATCATTGTGTAAATTCACTAATAAAAGTGGATTGGGGTCTGCTAGTAGAAGGAGGACCCAACACATGGACACTACACCACATGCAAATATCCTGGACACCACGATCAGCTTCAACAATGGAACCTTATAGACAACTATATATAAGAAACCCATGTATCATCACACCTATATTCACAGATCCAGTAACCATCCCAAACACACCAAGAAATCTGTTATCCACAGCCAGGGACTCAGATATAACAGATTATGCTCTAAGGGGAAAGTCCAAGATGTACACCGTAACCCACTTAAAACCGCCTTCACCAAACAAGGACACTCCCCCAGAGAAGTAGATCAAACAGGCCACCCAAATACACCAAGAGAATCTGCTTCAATACAGAAAAAACACCTGCTTTGACTGCACACACCTAGTTGTTTCCTGCCACCCTGTACTGGGGTCCATACAGGGTATCATTCAACAATTACAATCCAGACTCGATGGGGACGACATCTGGAAAGAAATCTTTCTTAAGCCCCCTCTTCTGGCCTTCAAACAACTGTCCAGTCTCTCCAGGCTCATCATCAGAAGCAAGCTCCACACATACCAGGTCCTACCAACTCAAAGCAGCACCAGACCCTGCCATAACAGATGCAAAACCTGCAGACGTATCTCCACTGCTATAATGATTTAAAAAACGCCACAACTCACCTTTCAAGATCAATGGGTCTTACACATGCCTGTCACAACATGTAGTGTATCTCATCCAATACACTAAATGCCCCAGTACAACTATGTGGGTGAAACTAGACAATCACTATATTCTCCAATGAACTCAAACAGAAAAATGTTAAAAGATAAAAACACCATATCAGACATGAGTGAACGCTTTTCACAAATCGATCACTCCATATCTGACCCCTCAGTTCTTGTCCTCAAAGGAAACTTGCACAACACCTTCAAAAGATGAGCCTGGGAGCTTAAATTCATAACATTGCTAGACACTAAAAATCATGGTTGTCATAAAGACACTGGATTTATGGCTCATTGCAACAATATGTAACCACTACCCTCCTGCTTTTCTATCCTATGGCTGCAGTGATGTTAACTGGACAGGTTTCAGAGTAGCAGCTGTGTTAGTCTGTATTTGCAAAAAAGAAAAGGAGTACTTGTGGCACCTTAGAGACTAACAAATTTATTTGAGCATAAGCTTTCGTGAGCTGCAGCTCACTTCATCCGATGAAGTGAGCTGTAGCTCACGGAAGCTTATGCTCAAATAAATTTGTTAGTCTCTAAGGTGCCACAAGTACTCCTTTTCTTTTTATTAACTGGACACTTCACTTTGAATAGTCTCTTCAAATGTAACTACTTCTGGTAAACAATCTCTTCCAACCTGTGTTTTGCATGACAATAAGGGCAGATCTACACTGCAGCATTACTTCGGTATAACTACACCTCTCAGGGATGTGAAAAATCCCCACTCCTGAGTGATGTAGTTATGCCAACCTAAGTGCCAGCATAGACAATGCTATGTCGGCAGGGGGGCTTTTCCTGCCGACATAGCTACCACCTCTCCATTGGGGGATTAACTACGCCAATGGGAGAGCTCTCGCCAATCAGAGAAGAGCATCTTCATTAAAGCGCTACAGCAGTGCAGCTGCACTGATGTGGCTGCGCCAATGCAGCATTTTAAGTATAGACTTGCCCTGAGTACCGGTCCTACACCTGAAGAGCAGCTCTTTGAAGTTCGAAAGCTTGTCTCTTTCACCAACAGAAGATAGTTCAGTAAAAGATATTACCCCCCCCACCCCACCCCCACACACTCTGTTTCTCTAGTAGAAGAATTATAAGACAACAGAATGAGGAATGATCCTTTGTACTGTACTCACTGCTACAGCTTGTAAAGTGTGGTCATCAGCTTTGGATAAATGGAAGGCGAGAGCGATAGTCAGAGCTGATTCCAAATAGCTCATGTCCTCATTATGAATTTTTTGCTTAAGGAACATGAATGTCTCAGTAGTTCCTGCTGCACAGATTGCGCTCAATAACCAGCGCCTGTAAACAAGAGGAGGCATCTATTATTTTCATTGTCAGAATTTCTCTATTCAGAAATGTTGATTGAGAGTGATACAGTCAATTACCGATATTGAGGTTTATCAGCAAATTGTTTCCAAAGAGACTCAAGGTTTTCAGGGGTTGCAACACGACAAAGCTGGATAAGTTCTAAGAACTTGACTGGAGCTTCTCTATTGTACCCTTGTTGATCACGCTGAATTAATTGTTGTAGTATTTCTACTATCTGATAAAAAAACAGAAGACAGAAGGGATTACAAGATATCGTAAGTGTCTGAAATAATTTCCTGATCTTCCATTAGCTTTATAAATAATGAAAGAGCCTAAAATATTAAGCATCTTATACCTGTGATTCAGGATTTTTCATCTTTATTAGATGAATTGGCATCTGGAGTAGTTCTCTTGCAAAATGGTAACGAAGACTTCCATAGTTTTGCAACTGAATTTCTGATGTGCTTGCTTGACTGTTTCTAATATCATTCAAAGTAAGTTCTTGTCTGCAAGGAAAAGAGTGAAATGTAGCCATAACATTTTACTTTGGGTGCTCCATTTGTCTAAGCTAAATCCAGTGGATATTATAGCTGAATGAAAGACTCCCAACAATAACTTCACATTGTCTGTAAATGGATCAGAAAATTCTCAAATTTATTCATTATTTATTCAAATTTATTCATTATTAAATCCTGAAAAATTTCTTGAGGTTATCATTTTACATTTGCAGATTGTTCACAAACTGTTCAGTAAGACTATTAACAAGTCACTCCATGTTGGTTATTTATATAAGCCATCAGGGTGTTAGGAGACTTAACTGAAGTTTGTAAACACATGGAGATCTCTGGCTAAAAATATCAAGTGTAAAATATGAGCATGTATGAAACTTGCAACAACATGAACATTTTTACAGTAAAAAGTTTATATTTAAATCTCACAGCTTCTCTATCATTTTAACAAGGCAAACTGAGGAGAAGCTAGTATTAACAGCATCTTATTGATATTTACATTTCTCAGATATTTCAGTTTACATGTACGTGACATGTACCCTATGCAAAAGTGAAATGCCACATACAGCAATTTGGGCTGCATTAATTACAGAGAAGAAACTTAGATACAGGCAGAGACACATAGGACCGGATTACTCCTCTGAATGCCAAAAACTAACAAAAGAACCATCCGGTTGCAGCAATTTTCGTTTTATTCCCAAAGTCTTGGTGGATGTATTTTAAAGGTATTCTTCCCGTTCTGATCATTATGCTCATTTACAGTGTAATTGCTGAGGCCTACCTTGCCTCCATGACAGCAACACCAGCAGGTTCACTGAAAGGGGAAATCTGATAGACCTGCTGAGACACAGCTTGTGTGATCAGTGTGCCAGCATTTGTGTATTTCATTTTGTAGGTGAATGCAGTTGTTCCTTTTATGATCTTTTCTTTCTAAAAGGGCAAAGTAAATGAGAACAGACCATTGTTTAACTCCAGATTTATCATGAATGAGCCAAATTCACCATTGAAATGAGTATACTCCATCTCTGTTTAAATCAGCTCAGCGATACGTGTATACACCTGCAGTTAATTTGGCATTATATGTCTATATGTTCCATACCAGTGGGCAGGTAGCACAAGGGCGGATGTAAGCCATTCCAATGTTCTTCACCACTTTATCCTGGCAGTTGTTGAGGTCTTTGGTTTTGAATACTGTGACTCGGTTACTCTTCCTGTCTTCCTGGATAATGTACCTTGTATGGCAGACACCTCCAATCCCGGCCTATAGAGATTGATAGAGCTTAATTGCATTTCTCATTTGAAACAGACTTTCATTCCAGGACAAGGAGCAGGTGAACAGTAACCTTCCTGGAAACTGTATCTGAATCAAAATAATTTTATAATAAAAAATGAATGTTCTTATGACCGACTAGAATTTGAAAGGAAAAACAAACCTCTTGCAAGTCATATGCGTTCTGTGACTTTTTGACAGTTATCTGCAACATGTTCAGAATCCCTCTCACTAGGTTAACACATGTGACAGGAGTCTCTTTGGGGGCATAAATGTTCCCAAACTGCCCTCTGTTGTATTCAAACTTAAAGAGTCGGGTGAGACATGATGCAATTGTCAGGATGAGTTTGGAAGATCGAGTGAATGGATCTCTGGGCCAGATTCCATTGTATTCATCCAACTGTGGAGATAGGATCTGAGAACAAAATTCAGAAAACACACCTGTCAAAATTTTTGTCAGTTAAAAATATTTCCCCAAGCGAAGAATCTGAGCTCCATCACAAAGCCACTTGTCCAAACATTGCATAAAATGATCTCCTTTCCTTTCCTATACTTGGGTTTGGGATGAAGCTGTCAAGACACAGTTTCCACAAAGGATTTCTGCCCACCCAAAGTTCTGACAGAGAATAAAACAAATCTTGCAACCTTCATTAGTCCCACAAACCTGGTAGTGCCATCTGAATGTTCAAGTGGCGAGTGAAAACCCTGATTACACAGACTATCTGCTGGGGAGGGAAATACCTTCCCTATCCCCAAAGCTTCAGTCAGCTTTCACACAAAGTGTTCTGGGAAGTGCAGCCAAAACACTGCTTATGTGTGCCTCCATATACAAATGTTTAGAATTACAGCTGCTAGCCACTGTGCTGCACAAAAATATCATTGGTTATGAGAATAAGAGGACCATTGTTTTTAATAGGGGAGGAGGAAGGATCTCTGGTTCCTACCAACACAGATATTATGCCCTTCCCTCTGGAGGTGTCAACCAATTATAGTGCTAGCAGCCTATAAAAGGTGTTTAATTTTACTGGTACTTGCTTGTAATCTAGAGACATGAGGGGAAAGGGGTTGTAAAAACAAGACATTTCCTATATATAATTCTAATTTTATTCTAAGCCTTATTTAATGACTGCTGCTAAGTGTGGATTGCCCCTTTGTCATTTTAATCTATGTCAGTATTCTGTAATTCAGAATCCCTGCATGTTGCCCTCAGTAATGTAAAGACAGAGCTACAGAATCAAGACATTTAGGGTCAATTTTTGGTTTCTTTTTAACCAGTGAAACTCTTAGAGTTCAAAAAAAAAAGGAGTACTTGTGGCACCTTAAAGACTAACAAATTTATTTAGTCTCTAAGGTGCCACAAGTACTCCTTTTCTTTTTGCGGATACAGACTAACATGGCTGCTACTCTGAAACCTCTTAGAGTTCAGCTGGGTTTCCCCAGTATAACTGTGATCAGAATTTAGCAAAGTGAATAAATATTTCTAATAGATATTATATTATTTCCATTCAGATCTTTCATTGTGTTATCATTATCCTATCGTAGGGTGAGGTACATAATAAATTATGTTGGTGTGGCACAAATCCATTTGTTATAGTAAAAGTAACAAAGAAAAATAGCTTCTGGGCCTAATTCTGGCAGTGTTTATATATATATAAAAAATATTCCCCCACATTTGTCTCTTATTTCCATTTGTTTAGATGCTTAGACCCCTTTTCTCTTGCCATGTTTTAAATTGTTGAATGTATTTTTTTCTAATGAATAGGAACACTCCTAGAGCTGGGATATTATTGTTGTAATTCTCCAGTTCTGAATAAAAATTAAAGCTAAACAATATTGAAAAAACAGATCGAGGAAACAGGAAATAACACCAGGCATGACATTTTATCTACAGCATTCAGCTTTTCTCAAGCTATGGAAAAGATATGACAAAATGGGGTTATTTCATTCTTTAATTTTTATTAACTTTCTTTTTAAAACATCCTGTTTGTCTGATAAAGTATTTGCACAGACAGTTGTTTTAACAAATGCCTCTGGTATTTTTCAAGCATTCAGGGTAATTATGTGAATACAGCCTTCAAACAACTTATGTAACTTTGTTTTGAAAAGCATCTATAGATCTGGCGCCTGCTCCTGCTTCCTTTGAAATCGGTGGGAATTTTGCCATTGACCTCTGTGGTAGTAGAATCTACCCCAATCTGTAATTTTCCATACACAATCTGAGTTCTCCAAAACTTTTTGGGTGCCTACTGCTGTGGAGTGCTGAGTGCTCTGAATTCCTCAGCTTCTAGCAAAACCATCAGGAGACAGGGCATTCAGCAACATACAGGATCAGCTATGAGGCCAATTCTTAGGTCTGGCTCAGTACAAAACCCTGGTGGGGGGGGGGGGGGGGGGGCAAAGAAGGATTTATATCATATTCATCACCACCACATCCTGGGGCCACCCAGAGACCAGTCAGCTCCTAACACAACTAAGAGCAGCCTTAATGCTGCTCTAATTTGAAACACTCTGCAATAGCTCTGCATGGTGTCAGCCAAAGACAGCAGCAGCACTACAACACTAAGTCATGCCCTCTTTCCCCAGCCACCTCCTTAGCTGAGCACCTACACTTGGAACTGGGAGGGGGTTATACAGCTGAACACACTGACTCTGCACTACTTGGGGATTCCCCCATGCCGGGGGAAATCCTTAACTGACTGGTTACGGAGTTAAGGGCCCTAGGATTCTAATGTGGTTGTTCTCTGGGTGCCAGTCCATTACACAGGCCTGGATGTATTACTATAACTTCCATTACTATTTAATGCATCTTCCTTTGCTTGATTGCTTTCCTTCATATACATTGTCATTTACCTTCAGCATGTGATAGTTGTGTGACAATCCACTGATCTCTACTTTGCATGTCAGCCTTAGCCCAGCTCTTGCCAAACCTCTGTCTTGCAGACCATGCAGAATGAGGCCTTCATAGCTGTACAAGTAGGTCTTGCTGTTGCTAAAACCAGGTGCTAATAAAAAAAGTAGTTGAAATATCTACTTATGCCAACATTTTTGTGACATGTTCATCATCATCATCACAACAAAAAGTCACTTGCCCAATTCTACCCCCAGAAAAACAGGAGACGTTAGCAGGAGATGTACCCGTATATATGATGGCAGAGTTAGGTCCATTAATTTAAAATGAGCAGTAGACTTACCAATGTCATATTTCTGACTCCCTGTGGGGAAAAAAAATCAAATGGATATGTAAGACACTGAAAACAACTATTTTGACTTCACATTTAATAGACTGACTTATCCATAAAACTCCAATAAAGCTTGTGACTAGGGCTTTAAAAAGTGCCTAAGGGAGTTCAGCTCCATCTCACATGGAAGTCAATGAGATTTGGGTGCCTAATCTCTTCAGGCCCCCTCTGAACTTCCCTGCCAAGTATTATTAAAAAAAAAGAACTTACCCACAAAAGTGAACATCAGTGTCAGTATGATTCTCCTCATGATGAAGGTGAAAGAAGCCCTCAGGGGAACATGCGGCTTTTATAGAAGAAGAATTATTAACTGGTGGGCACTGCTGGGGTGAATTTTGTTGAGTTATCAACTTTTTATCAAGTTACTCAAACAATTTTTTTCCGATGCTGTTGACTTTTTATTCTGAACTGAAGGTATCGTTGGCATATTCCCACTCTGATCATTCCACCTGAGCCATTTATACCTTTTGTAAATAACTTTCAAAACAGAGCTGCTTTTTAGACTTTTTTTAAAGGATCGTTTTAAAACAAAATATTTAATTCATAAAGAAAATTGTTGATGAGCCTTATTTTCTGGAAGTTTCTGGTGCTGTAATGTTTGTGATAACTTTGTCCTGGTTATTCTGACCTGACATAAGTCACAAGAGCTTATCTAACTGATAATGGCTCAGAAGAATTGTGCAAAAACACCAGACAAGCGGAGAATCACAAGGTTGTTGTTACCTTAGTAACCATATTAAAAAGTTTCATTTTAAGTACTATTTGTACATATACTAAAGTAACATAGCAATATTAAACTTGCCTTATTGTTACAACGGCTATGGCCGGAAAAAAAGGTCATGAACTTTTTCGTCTCTGTTTGCTATAAGAAAGAGGTGTTAATAACTAAGATATGTTTATACTGTATTGTAAACCTGGGATGCAGGTTTCAGCCCAAACCCCCCATTGGCCTAACACAAAATCTTTCTGGCTTGGGTTAGTAAACCCTCAGGACCCAGATCCAGGCCAGCCAAGAGAAATATGGGGCCCTGGAACATCAGGTTCACTGGAGGCCTCACCCCCTCCCATTTAACTTTATTAATACAGAAGTTACAGACTTTTTTTGGGGGGGAGGGCACCTGAGCTTGGGACCCCAGTACAATTGCCCTCTCTTTCCCTCCCTGTCATCAGCCCTGCCCCACAGACCCCTCCCCTGTCCCCAGGGACGGGTCCAAGCCCGAGTCCTACTGTAAATCAGATCCAAGCCTTGACATGTTGCAGTGTGGATGCAGCCCACGCTGCAGACCTGAGTCACAAGAGCTGTGTAGTACAGTATGGATGCATTACCACAATTGTGAGACCTGGGGCCAACAACTGTAAATCCAGGTTTACAATGCAGTGTGGATATTCAGTCCCAGGTTTGGAAACCTCAAGTCCGCAAGTGAAGAGCGCAGGGTTTATAATGCAGTGTAGACATACCTATAGGTCAGAATGTTTCTCTCCACTCATGTGGGCAGGTTGACCTGGGTTGCACAGTAAGGGAAGTATGGTGGGGAGGGGGAGCAGCTTTATCCCAGCAGGAATATTACTGGATCATACAGAATCTGATCTATTCTGATGCATGACTTATTCATATTTGAATGTCTGATTCTAAACATCCTGCCAGAATTATTATGTCAATGGGATTACTTCTGTAAGTATGGGTAGCAGGAGTTGAGCCATGAGCAAGAGGGCTGTAATTTTCACATTTCAAGTGTCCCTTCTTTTTGTTTTCAGGCAAAATGCCTAGATTTAATTTATTATTCTTAGCAAATCCAAAATACAGTTTATTTCAATATGGAGCGACAATTCACTGAATTTTATATAAATTGAGCTGTCAAGCTTATCCAAGTCAGATGATTTAGTTTTACTAAATTAAGTTTTTTTGTCACTAGTGTAATTTCCGATATAATTGAATGGTGGGGATTATTTTTAGCTCCTAAAATTTTCTCTTTTTTATAAGGTCTGAGAAAATGTAGATGTTGCTCCTTGATCAGCAGTTTCTTCTGAAAGGTTTTTCTAAAAAATACATAGTAACTATTTCACCAATAGTCATTTGTAATGATAGCATTAATCCCAAATCTGTTTTTCCTCTTCCTATAAATATTTGATAAGAAAAGGTAATATTTCACTCCATACAAAGAGAGAGAAGCCAGCCTTATCTTTCAGAACTAAGAGCGTTTGTATCTGAACTGAATAGATTTGAAAGGTGTAATTCATCCTAGATTCATAGACTTTAAGGCCAGAAGGGACCATCATGATCATCTAATCTGACCTCCTGCACACTGCAGGCCACAGAACCTCACCTGCCCACTCCTGTAATAGATCCATAACATCAGGCTGAGATTATGAAGTCCTCAAATCATGATTTAAAGACTTCAAGTTACAGAGAATCCACCATTTACACTAGTTTAAACCTGCAAGTGACCAGTGCCCCAAACTGCACATGGCGAAAAGACGAAAAGCCCACAGGGTCTCTGCCAATCTAACCTGGTGGAAAACTCCTTCCCGACCCCAAATATGGCGATCCTTCCATCCCCCGCACAAAATAACTGGCTTTGTATGAGACACTACGTAAGAGAATTCTTCCCTGGCAGGCTGCAGCAGCAGCTGCACTCTCCATGTTCCCTGCATGGGGGGTTCTTGGCTAATGTACCATGCTGATGGATCCCATGGGCCCCTATGCCAGCCTTAGCTGCCTTTTCCTGATCAGCCTGTTTGGAGCTGATGTCCAGCTCTATTCGGTGTCAGGCGAAAGGTGCAGAGGCTCTTCCCACTGTAATATATTGTAGCCTTCTCTCTTTAAAATTAGTTATATGTAGTCACTGGAGGGCCTCCCAGTGAAAGAGGTCTTTCACATGATGCAGGCACCCTCAGGGTCTGCATGCTCAGAGTCTGTAGGAGCCATCTTGTTATGTATCTAATAAAGACAGTTGTGGGTTAAACTGTACATCCCTGGTCTCACTTCCCAAAATACAGAGGCTGTAGTATACTCACAAGGAAGACACTCTCGGCTCCCTGTCCATGCTAGAAAGCATGACATGATGACAGATGTGACCACAGTTTGCATGATGCGATTGTTTTTGTCAGGCGCACAGTAGATCAAATTACTACACACAGACAAGAAACTGCAATTAGCGGACCAGCAGGAACCAAACAGAAGCTACAGAGTACCGAGACACACTGGCCATGTCTACCTTCAAGCTGGGAGGTGTGAGTCCCAGCGTGTGTAGATGTACCTGTGCCAGCGCTGCTTGAGCTAGTGTGCTAAAAATAGTCATGTAGCTGGGGTAACATGGGCAGTGCCAGTTACTTGGACTAGCTGCCTGGGTACAAACCCAAGGAGTCTGGGAGGGGTAGACATACTCAAACAGCTAGTCAGATTTGCTGCCCAGGCACTGCTCTTTTTAGTGAGCTAACTCAAGAAGAGCTAGCGCAGTGACGTCTATGCAAGCTGGGAATCCCACCGCCCAGTTCAAAGGTAGATATAAATAAGACTTTAACAATGGCCATACTGAGCCAGACCAATGGTCCATCTAGCCCAGTATCCTGTCTTCCAGCAGTGGCTGGTGCCAGATCCTGCAAAAGGAATGAACAAACAGAGTAATTTACTGAGCGATCCATCCCGTATCATCCAGTCCCAGCTTCTGACCATCAGAGGTTCAGGGATACCCAGAGCACGGTGTTACGTCCCTGACAATCTTGGCTAATAGCCATTTATGGACCTATCCTTCATTAACTTATTGAATTACTTTTTGAATCCACTCATACTTTTGGCCTTCATGACATCCCATGGTAACAAGTGCCACAGGTTGCCTGTGTATTGTGTTAAGAAGTACTTCCTTTTGTTTGTTTTAAACTTGCTGCCTATTAATTTAATTGACTGACCCCTGGTTCTTGTGTTCTGTGATGGGGTAAATAACACTTCTTTATTCAGTTTCTCTACACCCAGTCATGATTTTATAGTACCTCTATCATATACTCCCTTAGCCCTGGCCTACACTAGGCGTTGAGGTTTAATTTAGCAGCGTTAAATCGATGTAACCCTGCACCCGTCCACATGACGAAGCCCTTTTTTTCGACTTAAAGGCCTCTTAAAATCGATTTCCTTACTCCACCCCTGACAAGGGGATTAGCGCTGAAATCGGTTTTGCTGGGTCGAATTTGGGGTACCATGGATGCAATTAGATAGTATTGGCCTCCGGGAGCTATCCCAGAGTGCTCCATTGTGACCGCTCTGGACAGCACTCTCAACTCAGATGCACTGATCAGATAGACAGGAAAAGGCCGCGAACTTTTGAATTTCAATTTCCTGTTTGGCCAGTGTGGCAAGCTGCAGGTGACCATGCAGAGCTCATCAGCAGAGATGACCATGATGGAGTCCCAGAATCGCAAAAGAGCTCCACCATGGACTGAAAGGGAGGTACGGATCTGATCGCTGTATGGGGAGAGGAATCCGTGCTATCAGAACTACGTTCCAGTTTTCGAAATGCCAAAACATTTGTGAAAATCTCCCAGGGCATGAAGGACAGAGGCCATAACAGGGACCCAAAGCAGTGCCGTGTGAAACTTAAGGAGCTGAGGCAAGCCTACCAGAAAACCAGAGAGGCGAACGGCCGCTCCGGGTCAGAGCCCCAAACATGCCGCTTCTATGATGAGCTGCATGCCATTTTAGGGGTTCAGCCACCACTACCTCAGTCATGTTGTTTGACTCCTTCAATGGAGATGGAGGCAACACGGAAGCAGGTTTTGGGGACAAGGAAGATGATGAGGAGGAGGTTCTAGATAGCTCACAGCAAACAAGCGGAGAAACCGGTTTTCTCAACAGCCAGGAACTGTTTATCACCCTGGACCTGGAGCCAGTAACCCCCGAACCCACCAGGCTGCCTCCCGGACCCGCCCGGTGAAGAAGTGTCCTCTGGTGAGTATACCTTTTAAAATACTATACAAGGTTTAAAAGCCAGCATGTTTAATGATTAATTTGCCCTGGCATTCATGGCTCTCCTGGATATACTCCCAAAGCCTTTGCAAAAGGTTTCTGGGGAGAGCAGCCTTATTCCATCCACCATGGTAGGACACTTTACCGCTCCAGGCCAGTAGCACGTACTCGGGAATCATTGTAGAACAAAGCATTGCAGTGTATGTTTGCTGGCGTTCAAACAACATCCGTTCTTTATCTCTCTGTGTTATCCTCAGGACAGTGATATCATTCATGGTCACCTGGTTGGAATAGGTGGTTCCGCAGTTTCTTTGAGTACTTGTGGCACCTTAGAGACTAACAAATTTATTAGAGCATAAGCTTTCGTGAGCTACAACTAACACGGCTGCTACTCTGAAACCTGGTTGGAATAGGGTGCTTTTCTTAAGGGGACATTCAGAGGTACCCGTTTCTGCTGGGCTGTTTGCCTATGGCTGAACAGAAATGTTCTTCGCTGTTAGCCACGCGATGGGGGGAGGCTGAAGAGAGTAAGTGGCGGGCTGAAGAGAGGGCTGAAGCTGAAAGGTGGCGGCAGCGTGATGAGAGGAGGCAGGGTTCAATGCTGAGGCTGCTGGAGGATCAAACTAATACGTTCCAGCGTATGGTTGAGCTGCAGGAAAGGCAGCAGGAGCACAGACCGCCGCTACAGCCCCTGTATAACCAACCGCCCTCCTCCCCAAGTTCCATAGCCTCCTCACACAGATGCCCAAGAATGCAGTGTGGGGGTCATCCGGCCACCCAGCCACTCCACCCCAGAGAATTGCCCAAGTAACAGAAGGCTGGCATTCAATAAGTTTTAAACTTTTAAAGTGCTATGTGGCCTTGTCCTTCCCTTCTCCACCACCCATCCTGGGCTAACTTGGTAATTATCCCCCTATTTGTGTGATGAATGAATAAAGAATGCATGAATGTGAAGCAACAATGACTTTATTGCCTCTGCAAGCGGTGATCAAAGGGAGGTGGGGAAGGAAGCTAAGTAGAGTGAACCAAGGGGCGGGGGTTTCTTCAAGGAGAAACAAACAGAACTTTCACAACGTAGCCTGGCCAGTCATGAAACTGGTTTTCAAAGCTTCTCTGATGCGCGCCGCACCCTCCTGTGCTCTTCTAACCGCCCAGGTGTCTGGCTGTGCGTAGCCAGCAGCCAGGAGATTTGCCTCAACCTCCCACCCCGCCATAAACGTCTCCCCTTACTCTCACAGATATTGTGGAGCGAACAGCAAGCAGTGATAACAGTGGGAATATTGGTTTCGCTGAGGTCTAACCAAGTCAGTAAACTGCGCCAGCGCACTTTTAAACATCCAAATGCACATTCTACCACCATTCTGCACTTGCTCAGCCTGTAATTGAACAGTTCCTGACTACTCTCCAGGCTGCCTATGTATGGCTTCATGAGCCATGGCATTAAGGGGCTGGGTCCCCAAGGATAACTATAGGCACTTCAACATCCACAACGGTTATTTTCTGGTCTGGAAAGAAAGTCCCTTCCTGCAGCTTTTGAAACAGACCAGAGTTCCTGAAGATGCGAGCATCTTGTACCTTTCCGGGCCATCCCACGTTGATGTTGGTGAAACGTCCCTTGTGATCCACCAGTGCTTGCAGCACTATTGAAAAGTATCCCTTGTGGTTTATGTACTCGCTGGCTTGATGCTCCGGTGCCAAGATAGGGATATGGGTTCCGTCTATGGCCCCACCACAGTTAGGGAATCCCATTGCAGCAAAGCCATCCACTATGACCTGCACATTTCCCAGGGTCACTACCCTTGATATCAGCAGATCTTTGATTGCGTTGGCTACTTGCATCACAGCAGCCCCCACAGTAGATTTGCCCACTCCAAATTGATTCCCGACAGACCGGTAGCTGTCTGGCATTGCAAGCTTCCACAGGGCTATTGCCACTCGCTTCTCAACTTGCTCTCATCTTGGTATTCTTGCGCCTCAGGGCAGGGGAAAGCAAGTCACAAAGTTCTATGAAAGTGCCCTTACGCATGCAAAAGTTTTGCAGCCACTGGGAATCGTCCCAGACCTGCAACACTATGCGGTCCCACCAGTCTGTGCTTGTTTCCCGAGCCCAGAATTGGCGTTCCACCACATGAACCTGCCCCATTAGCACCACGGTGCCCACATTGGCAGGGCCCGTGCTTTGAGAGAAGTCTGTGTCCATGTCCTCATCACTCTTGTAACCGCGCTGACGTCGCCTACTCACCCAGTTTCACTTTGCCAGGTTCTGGTGCTGCATATACTGCTGGGTAATGTGTGTGGTGTTTAATGTGCTCCTAATTGCCAAAGTGATCTGAGTGGGCACAATGCTTGCCGTGGAATGGCGTCTGCACAGAAAAAAGGCACGGAACGATTGTCTGCTGTTGCCCTGACAGAGGGAGGGGAGACTGACGACATGGCTTACAGGGTTGGCTTACAGGAAATTAAAATCAACTAAGGGGGTGGCTTTGTGAGAAACTGAATGGCCGCCTCAAGCATAGAACTCAAAACCTCAAGGATAAAACTCAAAACTGGGTTTAGCAGGCCGTTGATTTCACAGAGGGAGGGAGGGAGGGAGGGAGGAGAAAATAAATACAAAACAAATCTGGTCTATTTCTTGTTTTGAGCCACTTCATCTATCTTTATACATCATGCTGGCAGCAGACTGTGAAGTACGACCGCTAGCCATCATCACCTCCTGGGTGCTTGGCATTAGACAGTGCAGTATGACTACTGGCCATCGTCTTCTGCTAGCTACAGATTAAAAGACAGTGCACTGCCGGTAGGACTCAATCGCCATGAGACGAAACAAGGGAAATGACCTGGCTGAGTCACTCCCATGTTTGCCCAGGTGCCCGGTTAAAAGAGCACCCAGGACTACGTCAATGACGGCTACCAGTCATACTGCACTGTCTGCTGCCAAAAGGCAATAAATTGCTGCTGTGTAGCAATGCAGTACCACGTCTGCCAGCACCCAGGAGACATACGGTGATGGTTAGCTGAGCAGGCTCCATGATTGCTGTGGTATGGCATCTGCACAGGTAACTCAAGAAAAAAGGCGCAAAACGATTGTCTGCCCTTGCTTTTACAGAGGGAGGGAGGGAATGGGGGCCTGATGATACATACCCAGAACCAGCCGCGACAATGTTTTAGCCCCATCAGGCACTGGGATTTCTACCCAGAATTCAAATGGGCGGTGGAGACTGCGGGAACTGTGGGATAGCTACCCACAGTGCAAAGCTCCGGAAATCGACTGTTGCCTCGGTACTGTGGACACAGTCCGCCGACTACATGCACTTAGAGCATTTGTGTGAGGACACACACACTCGACTGTATAAAACGCTTTCTACAAAACCGACTTCTATAAATTCGACCTAATTTTATAGTGTAGACATACCCTTAGTCATCTCTTTTCTAAACTGAACAGTCTCAGTCCTTTCAATCTCTCCTCATATGGAAGCTGTTCCAGAATCCTAAACATTGTTGCCTCTCTCTGTACTTTTTCCAATTCTAATACATATTTTTGAGATGGGGCAACCAGAGCTGCACACAGTATTCAAGGTGTGGGTGCACTATGGATTGATAAGTGGCAGTATGATGTTGTCTGTCTTATTATCAATCTCTTTCCTAATGGTTCCTAACATTTTTTGACGGCCGCTGTACATTGACGGAATATTTTCAAAGAACTCTCCATAGTGACTCCAAGATCTCTTTCTTGAGTGGTAACAGCTCATCTAGACTCCATCATTTTATATGTACAGTTGGGATTAGGTTTTCCAATATGAATTACTTTGCATTTATCAACATTGAAATTCATCTGCCATTTTGTTGCCCAGTTGCCGAGTTTTGTGAGATCCCTTTGTAACTCTTCACAGTCTGCTTTGGACTTAACTCTCTGGAATAATTTTGTATCATCTGCAAACGTTGCCACTGTTTACTCCTTTTTCAGTCCACTTATGAATATATTGAACACTACTTGTCCAGTACAGATCCCACAGAGACCCTGTTATTTACCTTTTTCCATTCTGAAAACTGACCATTTATTCCTACCCTTTCTTTTAACCAGTCACTGATTCAGGAGAGGACCTTGCTTCTTATCCCATGACAGCTTACTTTGCTGAGGGACCTTGGATCACCCTTGTCCACGTTTGTTGACCCCCTCAAAGAATTCTAATAATATTGGTGAGTCAAGATTTTCCTTTCTGAAAGCCATGTTGACTCTTCCCCAACAAATCATGCTCATCTATGTGCCTGATTATTCTTTACTATAGTTTCAATCAATTTGCCTGCTACTGAAGTTAGGCTTACAGGCCTGTAATTGCCAGGATCACCTCTGGAGTCTTTTTTAAAATAAGGCATTACATTAGCTCTCTCCCAGTCATATGGTACAGAAGCTGATTTAAGCAATGGGATACATACCACAGTTAGTAGTTCTGTAATTTCACGTCTGAGTTCCTTCAGAACTCTTGGGTGAATACCATCTCATCCTGGTGACTTATTACTGTTTAATTTATCAATTTGTTCCAAAATCTCCTCTAATGACACCTCAGTCAGGGACTGTACCTCAGATTTGTCACCTAAAAATAATGGCTCAGGTTTAGGAATCTCCGGCACATCCTGTGCAGTGATGACTGATGCAAATAATTCATTTAGCTTCTCCACACTGCCCTTGTGTTCACTGAATGCTCCTTTAGCACCTTGATTGTCCAGTGGCCCCACTGATTGTTTGGCAAGCTTCAGGGATCTGATATACTTTAAAAAAAAATTGCTGATGGTTTTCATGGCTTTTGCTAGTTGCTCTTCAAATTTTGCTTGTACTGCCTAATTATTTTACACTTGACTTGCCAGAGTTTATGCTCCTTTCTATTTTCCTCACTTGGATTTGACTTCCAATTTTTAAAGGATGCCTTTTAGCCTCTAACTGCTTCTTTTTACTCTGTTGTTAGGTATGGTGGCTTTTTTTTGTCCTCTTGCTGTTTTTTTTATTTGGGGTATACATATAGTTTGAGCTTCTATTATGGTGTTTTTAAATAGTCTCCAGGCAGTTTGCAGGCATTTCACTTTTGTGACTGTTCCTTTAAATTTTCATTTAAATACCCTCCTCATTTTTCTGTAGTTCTCCTTTTTGAAGTTTAATCTATTGTGGTGGGTTTCTTTGGTATTTCCCCCCTACTAGGATGTTAAATTTAATTACATTGTGGTCACTATTACTAAGTGCTTCAGCTATATTCAGCTCTGGGACCATATCTTGAACAGCACTTAAGACTAAATCAAGAATTGCCTCTCCCCTTGTGGGTTCTAGGACTGCTCCAAGAAGCTGTCATTTATGGTGTCTAGCAATTTCATCTCTGCATCCCACCCTGAGGTGACATGTTCCAGGTCAATATGGGAATAGTTGAAATCCCCCTTTATTATTGGGTTTTCTGTATTTGTAGCCTTGCTAATCTCTCTGAGCATTTCACAGTCACTGTCTCCATCGTGCTCAGGTGGTTGGTAGTATGTTCCTACTGCACAACCTGACCAATTTCTGGTTCCCCTGGTCTACTTCCTACCCCACTCTGCCAGCATTGCTTTGTCAGCATCAGGCTCCATCTCACTGCTTCATAGTTGGGTGGTATCCCCTCAGGTCACTCCTCAGGACTGCCTGGGTCAGTAGTGTGTTGGTCTACTCAGCCGCTGGTCTAGGATCATGCAAAGGGCTCAACTCTTTAGCAGAGACATCCACCTCCTTCCCTGGTCCAGTATCAACTGAGCTACAGGGCCTTCCCTTTATACTTCCTGTCCCACCCCTGCACTTCCTGTGAGGGGGCAGGGCAGGTTTGGCTCCACTCACTACACAGTGTTACAGGGTAATATAAATTGAATAGTACACTCAGCAGAGCCATGGTACTCTGCCATGTATATACGGAATGTTCCTATGAAGTTCAAGCTTGATACAGAGGCCTAAGCTAGTGTTTTACCAAATAATTTTTTGAAAAAAAGATACCAGGTCCCATCCAGACAAAGCAGCCTGATGTTGTGCTCACAGTATATGGTGGGTCCAGCATAGACTCTGAATGAGAAATCAACCTAACAGCAGCAATAGCCAAGGCCAAGGCCATGGGCAGGACCAGTTCTTCATCATTAAGGCATCTACAATACTACGGTTAGGCAGAGAAGCTTACACACAGCTACACCTAATACACAGAATAAGTACACTGCACATCCAGCACCAAAGAAGAATTGACTGCACAATACCCACAAATATATATATATATATATATATATATATATATATATATATATATATATATATGGACCAACTACCTAGTAAAAGCATGTTAACTATTCTAGATGAGAGAGATGGATACTGGCAAATAACATTAGATAAGGAGTCATCTGAACTATGCACTTTCAATACACCCTAGGGAAGCTATAATTTTTTCCATCTACATTTTAGAATAAAGTCAGCTAGTGAAGTGTTTCAACGAAAACATAATGAAATATTTGGAGATATTGCAGGCTTACACGTAATAGTGGCCAGCATGCTAACAGTCGCATCAGTCTCAGGCAGAACATGATCAGACACTGAGGAAAGTGATGGCAAGGGTTCAAGAGAGAATGCCAAGTTCAACCCAGATAAAATCCAGTTCAGGGTAAAAGAAGTCAAATACTTGGGAGACAGTCCCTCATTACAAGGAATCACACCAGATAACAGTTAGGTTGAAGCCATAGCTAACATGAAACCTCCACAGGGCAAGAAGGTCCTACAGAGGATCCTGGGGATGGTTAGATTGCTTGTACAATACATCCTAGATGAAGCATCTTTGACTGCTCCACCAAGACAATTACTATTGGGCTCTGGGGGAGGGAAGGGCGGGGTGCCCCATGGGAGGTGCAGGTGTATGGGCTAGGAGGTGCCCCACAGCTGGGCTCTGGGGGTGGAGGTGGCAGAGAAACAGGAACTGGGTTGTTGTAGGGGTTTCTTTCTTTACTCCTGGGAGAAATTTTTTTGTGCTTGTATTGTCACAGATATATTTGCTGACATTTATTTTGAAATAAATTACCATAATATTTGAAACTGGTGTGATTACATAGTGTTATTTTGACAAATAAAATATGCAGAATTTTAAAGTAATGTGTTCAGAATTTTAATTTTTTTGGTGCAGAATTGCCATGGAGCAACACATCATCAAGCATTGCAGTGAAACGTACTACAGACCCCGATGGTGAAATCACTGAAGAAAAGGTTGTCTATGCAGTTGAGATCACTTCCTCACTCAGCACAGATTTGTTAAACAAACTGAGGGAGGATGAACATAAATCCTGTAATGCACACCTTACACCGTATTGTACATGAGGGCTGGCCAGGCAGCAAAAGACATATGAATTCCACACAGCAGCCATATTGGGCTGTGAAAGACACTACCTTCTCCCATGCTGCCCCACATGTTTGGGAGGCACAGCCCATAAATGTCCACAAAACAACCTCATTAGCCACCTTTAAAATCTCTCCTTGACACTCTCCTTTGCCACCATACCTACAAAAAACTTGTTAATGTTTAGGCCATGTGTGTTGAGCCCACACCTCTCACGCTGACTTCTTGCCCTCCCCTGTCTGTATGTATCCATCTGTTGTCTTTTGTCATGTACTTAACTGTAAGCTGCTTGGAGTGGGGATCATCTTTTTGTTCTGTGTTTGTACAGCACTTAGTACAATGAGTGCTAGTCCCTGACTAGGACTCCTAGCTGCTGGGTAATAATAAATAACAACAACAATTCTTTACTACATTGAACATTCCCATTCAGATGGGAAGTAGGTGTTTGTGACATTAAGCAAAACAGACCTCTTCCTTTCTATATACTGTGAAATAAGGAACTCTTCGCCATTTCTTTTTAGATGCACAGATTTATTAGGAAATCACATATGTATGAAGAGTCAGTATTGTTTCTATAGCAATAAAGTGTAACATTTCCTTAAAAGATCAGTTTTCTCCAAGAAGATTCAGTAGGACTTTAAACACTTAAATTAACATATCTGTGATTGCCCGAGAGGAATTTTCTGGCATCAGAGTATAAAAACAATGCTCCAAATTTCTAATCTGCTGAACTGTAGCCTCATGCAATGCACTGTAGTTCCTCACATGAACATGCTGTATGGGCCTCAATTGTGTCCTGTATATCCTCTGACTTCTGGTCAAGCTTCATCTGTCCCTCAACTAAGCTGACAGCTGAATCTGGACATGAAGAAAAATGACAGATGAGAATGAAGAAGGAAAAAAACAGTCAGTTTGCAACACGTGGGATTTGTCATACAGACTCCATTAGTACACTGACTGGACTTAGATTCTCCTAATTATCATGCACATTTCATTTGACAAACTGGATTGGAAAGCAGCCATCACAACAAACTAATCATTAATTTAAAAGACAGCAATTGTAATGCTCATTTATACTAGTTCATTTTGAATCTATTGTTTTTTAAATGTCAAACTTTGAAAACAAAATTGCATTGGAGATACCAATATTCGTGAAATTTCAGTTGCTGTCTTAGAATCTGGCCCTACACCCCCCCCCCAATCATTGACAAAACTCCAATGATTTCAATGGAAGCAGGATCGGGCCCATAGACAGTGATGAATAAACAATAGATAATATGGGACCTCCATTTAGCTACAGATTTAAAAAGTCATTACCAGGAAAAACATCGTAAAATGCTGACAGGCAACATATTTATTTTTACATCCACTAAAGTTAGTGTCACACACACCAAATGTTAGCGATTAAGACTCCAATTCAGTGAGGTCCTGAAGCACATGCCAAAGCTTATGCATGTGAGTACTTTCACTGAAATCACAGAGATTACTCACCTGCTTACAGTTAAGCACCTGGCTAATCAGGGCCGAAAGCAGTAAATATTTGGATAGCTTTTTTTGTTGACTTACCAGCTGGCAGACAATGGAAGCCAACCGAAACGGGGGTGGTCTCAGTGCTGAACATCCTTTCACGCAGCGCAGAACAGGCTCAACAGGATAGCATTTCGAATCTTCGCCCTCCAGTCGAATTGTTTTCTCAAGTTTCACAAGTGAGCGCTGCAGTTTACAGGCTGCAAATACAACAATAATGGATATTTCAAAACCTTGCATAAATGGCTTTAGATTTTCTCCGAATTTCTCCATCTGCTAGTGATAGTTTGTGTATATCAAATGAATTGGCTCCATCCAAAATTCTATATGGATCACATGTAAAGCAATATCCCTGACTAATAATTTTCCTTTGCTTTATTTAATTCGATATATATGGGGATATAGGATGCTTATTTCAGATGGAGTTCTGAGTTATCTCTAGATGAACATGGAGATATTTAACTTAATGTATTTCCTAATGAATATTATGTGGGTAAGTTGGCTCACTGAGTAAGTGCAAGACCTGAGTTTAACAGAGAATAGATCTCAATCTTCAGGAGAAGGACCTGGAGCTGTGCACAAATAAAAATAATCAATAGAAAATGGCATGAATATCATGACCATTCTGATTAAATATGTTTGTAGATATATGGTAAATCTGGGTGTTATTGCTATGAAGAAACAATCCCCATTGGTCAATAACAGATAAGCCTGATCTTCGGTGATCACTACAGCCAGTTACAGGTGGATGAGAAGAACCTCAACTTACTACTGAGTATAATTTTACTCTCTCTATGCACACATTGAATGTAGGCACTATATACGCTGAACCGCATTGTAATCTAAACAAATGTAACTGAATAAACTACAAGGGCCCTGATTCACCAAACAGTGTAAGCGTGCACTTTACTTTAAGCACATGAGTAGCCCCTAGTGAAATCCATGGGAATACTCAATTGTTTAAAGTTAAGAATATGCTTAAGTGCTTTGTTTGATCAGGCCAAAAATAGTAGCACTGAGCCAACAACTTAAATTTTGTTTTTAAATTTTGTTTGTTTTACTCAGGGTAAAAATGAGAGCTGGTCAAAAAAATCTGATGGAAAAGTTTTCTGTCAGACAATGCTGTTTCATTGAAATACAATTTTTTTGCAGAGATGTGTTGACTTTGATGCAATTCTCAATGGAAAATTTTTGAAACAATTTGAAATTGAAATGGAGTATTTTGTTCCAATTCTCTTCTTTCATTTACTCTTGACTTTCTTCTTTTGTTTCATTACGACTCTATTGTTTCATTTCAACTTTTATTTTTTTTAACTTAAATTTTAATATTATGTATGTTATATTTAATATTCATATACCAGAGTTAATCTTTTATAACGTTTCAACGTTATCAAAATGAATCAATTCAATAAAGTATTTTTGATGTTTTGAATCAAATTATGTTGAAATTTCTGTTCTGAGAAATATTTCAAGATTTCAACTTTTCATACTTATTTGGGATTTTTTTTTTCAAAATGTCAATTTCCCACAGGATGGAAAGTCAGTTTTCTGACTATCTGTAGTAATCATACGTTGTGTCTAGTAAAGTTTTCATACCGCCAGCACAAGGCTTTTCTGACAGAATCCAAGACTGTGCAAAGCTCGCTGCATCTTTAGCTACATATCCACTGGGCATCTGAAATTCCTGTTTATTTTCAGCATCGTATTTTCCACAAATGCCACACATTTTCCCTGCCATCCAGAAAGCAACTTGAACCTTTGTGAAAACAAAGTAAAAGTTAATTCAAGTTTATATTTAAGGATAATGTCAATGAAACAAAATTTTGTTACAGAATGGTCTCCTGAGGTAACATAATTGCAGAGGAAAATAAAAGTTAAGGTAAAGACAAGATATTTCTTTATAAAGAACAAGATTTGATTCTGTGCTTTCCGTAACAATCACTCTGGCTAAGATTTTCAAAGGGGCCTGAGTGAGAGTTATTTGAGTGCTTAGCTCCATTAGGTCCTTTTGCAAATCCTTGTGTCCAAGTCTAATCTATTAAATGATTGATGCTGAAGATGTAAACATTTTGTTTGATGAATGTTTTTAATAGATCAATTAGCACTTACTATACATGCCATTTATTGATCTTCTACGTTCCTAGCAGACAATTCTTCTATTAGAGTTTTTTAAAAAAAATCAGAGTTTTGACTAGTTGAAGTGTTATATAATGAGAAGTACAGGGAACAGGGATTCAGAATTCCTGAGTTCTCTTTGCAACTATGTCACTGACTCAATGTGTGTCCTGGGCAAGTCACTTCACCACCCCATGTTTTAGTTTATCTAACACACAGGTAGGTTCTGAGGTTTAATTCCTCAGTGTCTGTGAAGCATTTTGAGATCCTCGGATGAGAGGTGCTATGTAAGAGCCGAATATTATGATGACTGGCTGGAGGCTGTTATTCTGTAAACTCTTTTACCCTGATCTTAAAGTTTGCTTTGCTAATGCAGACCCTTGCACTCATGCAAAGTTTCATCTACTTCAGCGGATAGGAATCTGTATGGATATTGGAGTCTGAATGTGGAATTGGAATATCACTAAATGGGGTAAAATAATCTTGTAATCTGATTAGCAGAGATTCCCTTGTGTAAATATGGAATTTTGTGGATTTTCTGGGAAGTTTATGCATATGAAAACACTAGCCTAGGAGAGAAAAATACCTTGAATGTACGTCCATCAAAATATAGTTTATCAATGCCATAGTCAGGAGCCACAAGTGATAGACCTTTCTTCTCACTGCTGATCATCAGAGAAGTATCTGTAATAAAAATACAAATGATCTTTTATAATCTTTATAATAATTCTGTAAAAATATAATCAAAGCCTTGTTTTTCTTCAGGTATTTTGTTGTTGTTGAAGAAGCAAAACATACTGTATATTAACAAATTACTTTCCTTAAAATTTGAAAATATGGAATGTAGTTGTTGGCAGGAACTAGGGAAACATGATTTTAACTCTATAGCCCTAACAATCACATTTGTATTAATTTTCCTTTGTAAATATTAACAGGTTCCTATTTATTTCTGGGAACAACAATGGAGTCCTCCAATACTTAGTATTACATTTTTATAGATAATTAAGGCCCTGTCTACACTCCAATGGAGTCAGAAGACTTGACTGCAACTTGGTAGTCACCTGATCCATTTATAGCAGTTATCTGTAGCCAAGTCAATGATAATGGGATAAAACGCTGGACTCCCAAAATGTTAATCCAGTTTTGGAGAGGTTTGGCCGCATCTATGTCCTACAGCTTTTAATTGTGTTATTATAACCAAGTCGGGGGACAACTATATTGTATCTAGCTCTCTTGCTTGTAAACAAAGTTTTAATGTGTCTACTCACAGAACAAAATGTGTATGCATTGAGAGAACAGAACAGGCTCTGCCTGGTAGCTGACTTTATCCCTACACTTCTCCATATTTTTTGTTAGTGTTCTGTTTTTATAAATATTTCTATTGATATAAAATCCCAAAATGTCACATATAAGTCAAGTTGGCAAAAAAAAAGTCCCACCATATAGATATGGCAACTGTAAGAAAAACTATATTTGGAAAAGTTTAATCATATAAGTGATTAAGACATTTGGGCTAAAATAATACCCTTCCTCCAGTTCAGAACTTCTGAGAGTCAAAATCCTACATACCTACGCATTTTAGAAAGGGAGCGGTGGGTCAATGAACCTCAACTGTCTCTTCCTTAACTTTTCAAAAGTTCCCAATTCTAGTCTGTCTTTATAAATGCTGATCCGCAAATATGTAAATAAATGCACAATTTGTAAAGAGTAAATATTACTCTTTAGCCCTAAGTACAAAGCAATATCACTGCCAAAATGGTAGAAATACCTCTACTGGAGTATATTCCTCTCTCTCTTGATCCAACCTATGAGAAAGGGCTAAATGGACACCTACCAAAGTCAGATGTATATGTGACATTCTCCACTGGGGTTTCAACACCATTGACCATGAGGTTAAGAAGTCCATTTGCAGGATACATGTCAATTTCACTTTGAAAAGAGAAAAAAATGCATTTATATTCTGTTCTGATTATGTTCATGAACACACCATGTCAGAGACTACAACCTCTTTCACTAAATAGCCCTGATTTTAGCATTATTTTGTTTCGACATTATAGTTATCAGAAATGCACATCGCAGATGCTCATCCCACCTTTTGTGTGGGGTAACATCATGTTCTGTTTTGCCATCAATTTTATTCAAGGTGCACGTGAGATTATAAAGGGAAACACTGACACAACTCTGGGTGCAATACCACTAATGTAATGCTTAGATGGAAGTCTCTTCTGTGTTACATCTGGATGGTATGATACCTTTGCATTTCCAGTGTCAGGCCAGAAGAGAAGCTGAATGAAAACAAACTGGCCAAATCACAGTCTAGATAAAATGGATGTGGGGCTGACGAGTTGCAGAGTATGTGGCAGAGGTAACATCTGCTCCCTCTAAGGAAAATGTAGGGGGAGTGCCCCTCTTTTTTTAGTGAAGTTTGCAAACTGGTATATCTGTGGCTGTTTCTGGATTCCCAGGTTTGCAGCAGAAGCCAAGAGTGTTTTATTCGAGGTTGCTTTGTCTCTTCAGGACTGGATGATTTTAATGAGTTTTAGAATGACTTACTGACTGCCAAGCTTGATATTGATTGCTTTAAGGTCAGCAGATTCTTCTGCATTCTTCATCATTACCAGGAACTTCAGTTCTGGGCTACAATCCTGGGCCAAGATGTGGTAGCAGTTTGTGGGCAGTGAGTAGTTAAACTGTACCTCATTGAAGGTAGTGATCTTGTCTTGGGAAACTGAGCAACGAGCTGGTAAAAAAAAAACCCATGCCATAGAAACAAGTGAATATTTTCCTTTTCATAAGAGATATTTATTTAAACATAACATTTTATTTTGGCTTTACATTTCAGTAAGAGAACAGATGATATTTTTCTCTAAGATTACATGGGATTTAAGCTACTCAGTGCCCATATCTCTAAGCAAGGCATGAAAAATATATTCCTCGCATTTTAGCAACAAATTAGTTTTCTGACAATTCAAAATGTATCAGTTCATATTTTCCAGAACAAATGATTAAAGTGAAGTCCTGGATTCCTGTGTAAATTTATCTTTACTCTTGCAGACAGACTAAATGTGAAACAACAGCAGTACGTGCACCAATGCAAGGAGTTTTTTGGAAAGTTTAATATCTCTGATTTCCAATCTGGAAATAAATACTTTGGGGCTTCTGTGCACCATACATTATGTTCTCTACAGTTGGAAATGATGTAACATTATCATAATGAAGAAAAATCACTAGAGTGCTATGTATTTCTTAAAAAGAGAAAAACAATTCCATGTATTATCAGACAATGCTAAAATAGTGATAGAGCCTGTAGAACTTGTGTCTCTAAAGAGGGAGAATTGCTCACCTTTCAGATGCTCCAGGACTGCGGATGGTGCTTCAGAAAAGAAATTCCAGATCGGGGGTTGCAGTGATGAGGCAGAGGCTGGTAGAGATGGCCCTACAGGCAATGATAGCGGAATCCTGAGGGCTCGGTTATAAATGGTCAACTGAAAAGGAATTAGAAAACAGATTTAAAATAGAGTTCAGCAAGCTATTCACAGCAAATAATTTATCTGTTGATTTCAGCCTCTTTTTCTGTTTGTGAATTATCTGCGGGAGGCGTAGATCTTTACAAAAATGTTTTTTTTTAAATTATTTGACAAATAGTTGATGTGAACATAATTCAGCATATTCACTTCTCATGAACTCTTCACCTGACTATTGCCAGTATTCACTCCTGTTGTGTGATCGGTCAACTAAATCATACGGTATTGTTTCTGCTTTCTGAGTGGATAACTTCCAAACTCAAAAAGAGTTTCCAAGATGGATGGACAAACACATATTAACATAAGTAATCATGGCACTTTCTCTGAACAAATATCACCACACAAATGTCCTTGGAAAGAAAGTAAAAGCATCAGAGACAAGCATGAATCAATATCATGGTTTTAATCTGAACGAATGTTTTCAAATACTGTTTTGGAATGTTGACCCAGCTCTAATAAAAAAAAGCATCAAAGTATTCTATCAGGTGAAATATGTGATGGCATGATTATGCTGTATATTCACCTTAGGCAGTTTGGCAACAACATCAAAAGTCCTTGAAGAAGTTAGAGCCACAGTCAACTTGGCCTGTTGAGAAGGATTTTTGTGCTGTATTTCAGAGTAGCCTAGCATATAGGCAGCTCCTGGGATGAAAGTGTAAAGCCTTGAAAAAGAAAAACATGATATAATGGTAAAAAGTTTACTCAGGTCCCTCAGACACTCAGGTATTGGATATCTGAGGCATTTCCATCTGACCATAAGCTAGAGGAGATATTAAGGACTAGCCCCTTTGTTGTGGCTGAGAGCAGATGATGTGGACAGCTGAAAAGGCCTCTGGTGTGAAGGAGCTCTTATGTGGTACAGAGCCAGCATACACAGCAACTGGCATAAATCAGAGTAGTCCCCAGGGCAACACAGGTCCACTTTGAGAAATAGTGAGCCATAATGGACTCCATGGCAGGCCCCATCCCCACTCCCCGCTTTACTGAACAGGAGCTTTGTGACATAGATAATCTGGCCCTAACTTTTCAGTAACTTCTGTCTGGTTTAAGGGGATTACTTTCCACTTGTACAGTATGTTAGGTTTGTACAGTATATGGTTATCTTATACTCCTTAGGGGTCGTTTGATGAGTTTCCAAACTCAAACAAATCAGAAACGAGAAAATATAGAGACCAAGGATTGGCACTCAATCACTGGAAGCTCATTGCTGAATATGGATTTTCCCAGTTTTACTGGTACATCGTAAAATAAATTGCTGAAATGAAAAAGCAAAACCTCACCATTTGGCAACTGATTTGACTCTTGAAGGAACTTTAGGCCACTCCAGTTTCACCTGTATGGCTGGGTGATCAGCAAACCGGCCAGTTACAAACTCTGAAGAAATCCTGTAGTCCTGGCAATCCCGGCCCCATTTCAGATAACTCTATAATGGAGACAAAAACATTCAATTTTTGAAAAAGTAAAACATACTTGAGATCGCTGTATTGAGTTTAGAGCTGTGCGGTGTTATTTTTGAGTCTTACCGCTGCCTTGTGAGCATTAATGATTGAAGCATCAGCGCAGACTTTCCATGTGCTTGATCCTGTGATGTTTGACACGAACACTTGTATCCTGGGTCTGGTGGAATATAAATCTGCGTATAGCACGAGCTGGAAGCCTGCCAGCTTTTTATCATTTCGAAAAGCACGAAGAATAACAGCCAGTTCTGGTGCTTTACTGTCTCCCAAAAATTTGGGCTAAAGGCAAGGGAGGAAAAAAAATACCTCAGAACAATATTACAAAGAAATTACTATATTATGTTAGCTTTTATTTATAGAACAAATAATATAAATGCAAAGTAAGAAGTTGACAAATGCATGTAATTTTACACATTACAGATATACAATAATATAATAAACAATAAATAAAAACGTAATGGGCCAAACTTGCAATGCTTATTCAACCACAACTCCAGTTGATGTCAATGGGAGTTTTCACAAAGTGAACATTGAGTAAAAGCTGTGGGATTTAGCCCAAATAATTAGAACAAGTGCATTTTTCTGGAAATAAAAAAAAAGTGTCTAATTAAATCAGCATGTTTTAGGTATGCTGTTTGTTGTTAATACTCAGCACTAAGCTTTGGAAACAAGCTGTTTCTTTGTGCCCACCTGCCTGTCTGTCTATATTAACTGTCATCTCTTGTCTTATACTGTATGCCCCTTGGGGCAGAGACCTTTCTGTTCTGTGTTTGTACAGCGCCTAGCACAATCGGGTTCTGCTCCCCAGGTGAAATAGGAGCAAGCAGTCCTGTGTTTCACAGTGTTGGAAGCATGTGGCCTGTTCCTGCTGGTGGCTTTTGCACAGTTATGTAACATGGGAGAGAGGGGGAAGGTTTCTTGCACAGATATCTTTCTCCTGTGCTTGCAAACAAGAGGCAGCACAGTCTGGCAGCTACTTTTCTTTGCCCATAAGCTGGACAATAATTGCAAGTCCATGCCAATGCTGCCATGCTAACACACTGCATTTCTTGAAGACTAAGAAACTGACCCGGGAACCTGCTCTTTTGATGTCTTCGCTGCTACTGGAACTAGAACTAGAGCTCGAGGAGGAGGAAGAGGAAGAGGAGGAGGAGCTGCTGCTGCTGGTGACGCTGCTGCTGCCTGGGACTTTCTTTTTGGGATACTGCAACAATAAAAAAAATCATCCTTAGTAGAGCAATTTAAGGTAGTTCATAGGAAGTTGTTCAAAATGACAATGCAGAATATTCTTTTACAAGCATATTCTAATTACCAGATTATTGTCAATAACCTTTAATTGAGTAGCTGAATGATTTCCAAATATTATTCCTTTTTAATATCTTTGGGTCTAACCCTACAAATTGTTGCTCACCCATGGATCTTCTTGCGCAAGTAGTTCTTACGTATCTGAGCAGACCCACTGGGTTTTTTGCATAAGTAAGAATTACTTGTATGGATAAGGCTTGTCAGGATCAAGCCATAAATCAGGTTAACTTTTGCTCTCTATTTGAGACTACTTACACAGGAACAGTGCATTCAAATAGCACTTCTGCTTTACAAGCTCTTCCTATGGCTGCGTATAAATAATACCCAAATCACTGCCACACAGCAAAGCTTTGGTTTGATATAAAAGAGTAGCACGACTCAGTCCATTGCTCTTTAGCAGTTTAGGGCCTGATCCCATGAACAGATAAACCACCACTTTTCATCTTACTTTCCTACCGATCACTTTACTTGCCACGAAACATTGATTGCAATGGAAATTGTTGGTACTGACTCCTCTTTGGATCAGGCCCTTAACAGGCATCCTCCACTGATTTAAAGTAACACAAGCCGGTGTATTCTGCCGCGTTTGTCAATGAGGCTATGCTAGTTCATGCTAGCATATGAAGTTAGCTAAGAGAAGTTAGCCCAAGATGTCAAGTTATCAGAGCCTGTCAAATTATTTAAGTTCCTCATGGCAGGGCTTTTGGGCTAAGCTCATGAAGGGATTTAGGTGTGGTGCCAGTGAGTGTTGCAACACCTAACTTTCATGCACCCTGTCACCTAGTGGAATTCTTAGGCCCGAGTTAGGCATGCATGCTCCTCTACAAGGCATGGAGAAAATTAGGTGCCTCAGAAAGAGATTCACAAACACCAGCCAACTGAGTGGGGAGCCACCTAAAGTAGTCAATAGGAAATGTCAGGGAGAGGGACACGTTTGAAGCCCCACTCCTCAAAGATAGGTAGGTGCCTAACTTCACCTTGGATTCATAGCCATGAACCCTCACCTGGAGTTAGGCACCTAAGACAGCTCTGCTCCTTACAAAAAACGAGAGAGAGAAAGCCTGGATTATAGCCAATAGTCCTGGAGCTCAGGCATTTGCTGGGGGTTGGGAAGCCTGTTTTCAAATTCTTGCTCTGCCCGATTTGAGGCAGAGATTTGAACTTGTTTCTCCTACATCCCAGCTGAGTACCCTCACCTGCAGGCTACAGGGTATCCAGGGCTGGACTCTCTCAATTTCTCCAGCCGGAGGTGGTCCACTTTGTATAAATAATTAAATGAACACACGGAAGCAGTGACTTCAGTGTGGATCTCCAACATACCCGAGAGTGACCTAACCACTATCCGCCCTGAATACCAAACATCCTGGTGGTCAGGACATGCTCCTGAGAGTTGGGAGACTTAGGTTCAAGTTTTTGCTCCAAATCAGGCAGAGCGGGGATTTGAAATAGGTCTCCCACATCCTAGCAGTGCCCTAAACTACTGGGCTATTGGGTGTTCTTGGGGATGGACACGCTCTTGCTCCTCTTCCCACATGTGGTCACCCCAGCTGTCTTTGATGGGGGAGATATGCAGAGCATACTTATCAGGCCCTGCTGGGGAGATAGATGAAGGGCTGCCTAATTTGAGAATCTCGCTGGGTCTTAAAGGTGTGATCTAGTACACTGAACACTCAGCAATATCAGATTTAGGCAGATTTGTGCATGCCCACTAGTGGAAATTCAGACAACTACAGGGCAAGGCAGCAGCTGAGTGGGGCATTTGAGGATTTCAGTGGTACTACACGTTGCATTTAGGCACCTAAAATGACAGTTAAGGTAGGTCTACACTGCAATTAAGCACCCACGGCTGGCCCAGGTCAGCTGACTCAGGCCCACGAGGCTGGAGCTACAGAGCTGTTTAACTGTGGTGTAGATGTTCGGGCTCCAGCTAGAGCTTGGGCTCTGGGACCCTTCCCCTCACCGAGTCCCAGAGCCTGGGCTCCAGCCCAAGCCCAAACAGCTACACTGCAATTAAACAGCCCTGTAATCCAATCTCCACAAGCCACAGTCAGCTGACCTGGGCCAGCCATAGGTGCTTAATTGCTGTGTGATCTACTCTTAGACTAGGGTGACCAGATAGCAAATGTAAAAAATCGGGACAGGGGTGGAGGGTAATAGGAGCCTATATAAGAAAAAGACCCAAAAATCAGGACTGTCCCTATAAAATTGGGACATCTGGTCGCCCTATTTTAGACACCTAAGCCCCTTTATTGATCTAGCTTTTGGGCCTGAATCTCTGTGGACTTGCACCTTGTATAGACATTCTGCTTAGCTAGAGTTTTATACCCACTTTGCACAGGCACGAATGACTTCACAAGCTGCAATACAGTGGAAAATCTGGCCCTTTGTCTTCTTATATTTCTGCAAAACACTGGAACATATTTAGAAACTGTAAACATTATAAAGACTGGTTTCAGAGTGGTAGCCATCTTAGTCTGTACCAGCAAAAACAACGAGGCGTCCTCGTTGGCACCTTAGAGACTCACAAATCTATATAGGCATAAGCTTTTGTGGGCTAAAATGAATGAAGTGGTTTTTAGCCCTCCTGATGAAGTGGGCTTTAGCCCACGAAAGCTTATGCCCAAATAAATTTGTCATTCTCTAAGGTGCCACAAGGACTCCTCGTTGTTTTTGCTATTATAAAGACTGTAATACCACTTATTTTTCTTCACAAAGGTAGTAATTCCCATGTGAGTTCTTTCAGTATTTTATTCTACCCATGCCAAGTCAGATGCAATGAATGAAGAAAACTTACCTCCTGTGTATGTGCTGACTTGAAACGATACCGATAGATCTCTGGAGTTCCCTTTGAAAATGATAAAAGTAGGAAGAGCCTTACACAGAAGAACCTGCTTTCTGTAATTGCATTGAAATGTGCAGCACTGCAAGTAAGTAAGGATTTCAGACTGAAAAACAACAGTACAAATCTTGAAATGTTTAAATAAAAAAATTAATGCTCCTAAATTAGCAGCCCCTGGAAATTCCACCAGAGAATTAAGACTAAAACATGCAACAGCAAAACCCATTGAGAGAGACCAATAAAGCAACAAAGATTGGCCTAGTTCTGGTGGCCTCTAATAATACTTCAGACAAAGCAGTGGAAACCCTGGAGATACTTTAGAGGGGTCACTTGAGACAGGGGATTGCCGCGTGGAAGTGGGGTTCTTAGAGCAGATTTCACAATATTGGACCAGTGTATTCTGTAGCATCAATTAATAATTTCCTGATATATCTACGCAGAGCCGCCTGCTATCCAAAATATAACTCATGCTGACTTCATCATCATCACCACCAAGCATTCTAGTGACACGCATGAGTTACCTGTCGTTCGGAATACTCGCCATCGCCACCGCTGCTGCTGCTGCTGCTGCTGCTGTTCCTCTCTATGACGAGTTGGTGCCTACTTCCCGGTCGACCCGCTTTACTGCTGCCGCTGCTACTACTGCTGCTGGTGCTGTCGCTGCTGCCGCTGTCACTGCTGCTGCTGCCGCTGTCGCCGCTGCTGTCGCTGCTGCTGCTGCTGTCACTGCTGTCACCGCTGCTGCTGCTGCTGCTGGTTTTGCTGCTGTCACGACTGCTGCTGCTGCTGCTGCTGCTGCTGCTACTGCTACTGCTGCTGCTGCTCTCATCTCTGCTCCTAGGTTGCAATGTTTTGTCTTTCGGATCGTGACTTTTGACCTTCTCACCAGAAGGGGAGGAAGAAGAGGAGGAGGAAGGCTCAGAGGGTGAAGAAGATGAACTAGATGGATATTTAGCACCGGGCTCTGCCCTGAACTCTGTCATCTGGGTCTTTCCTTTCTTGGCAGGCTGCTCCTTGTGCCTCTGAGTTCTATTTCCAACCTGCAACAGCATTTCAAAGCACAATGCTGGTGATTAGACACATCAATAGAAATAATTTTTACTATTTTATCTCATTGGATTTCCAACGATTTTACTTGTTCTTTTCCTTTAAAGAAGCGCAACTTCATTGCCATGATTATTAAATCATATGTGGTGGCAGAATAACTGACCCCACTTACTTAGGCTGAAATTCATCCATGTGCAGAGGGCCAACACCATGTCTATGCACCACCCAAGTTCCACTCAAGCCTTTGATGTTAACTTACATGTGTCTTTCATTTGAAATTGTACCCTTCTTACTAACCTTGTTCTCCATTTTCCATGCAGATACTCCATAATGTATTTTAAAACCAATGCTTTTTGTTTGTTTAAATACGGTTCCTGCCCCCATACACCCTCAACACCTCAAGGTCAAATACCTTAAAGACATTTTCAATTCCTAGGATCTTCTTCAGTTTAGTTTGAACCACGTCATCTGGAGATGAATCGTCTTCTTCCTCGGACTCTAGGGTTATCACCTGGATTATTTTGGAAGCTGCTCTAGATCCTGCCTGAATCTCCAGCTGTATTTTGTCTATAGCTGCATCTGTATGGGCTACACACCAGATACATCCATTAGGAGATATACTGCTTCAGCTGTACTGACATGGATAAACAGAACATCTTGTATTCAATACTATACCTGGTTTCAAAACTATTTTAGCTTCATGTTCTCCAATTAATCGGTGAAAATATGTGTTTTTTAAAACAGAAGCATCTCGTGCTCTCCTGTAAAAGCAGGCCTGACAACCAAAACGAGTCGCTTTGACACAAATGGCTTGCGTATATGTTTTTCCTCCTGCACTGTGGTGAAGTTCCTGTTCAGAACCATAGGAATATTTCTTAGGTATGATGTCAGAAGTCTCTCTTTGCTGCATTAAACATGAGCACATTAGTACACTGGTAGCATTTTCACAGACAAGAAGTACAAATATCGCTATGCATATAGTAGAGAAAATAAATATTAATATACAAACATGGAAGAGTTAGTTACCGTCACGGCACCTTCTCTTGAAGTTTTTTCAGATGACTTGAAATGCTCCTTCAGAATGCTTGATCCAGCACCTTCTGGGAGTACTGGAATCTTCTTCACTGTGCCTGGTTCTCCTATATTTCTTGATACAGCAAAAGCCTTATGCCTGTGGGATTATGCATGAAATATTATTTATAAGTAGCTCCAAAGGGCTGTTGGATGGATTTAATCATGTATCTATTGATGTCTCTATTTTAAGAGTCATACAGTTTTGAATACTAAACTGTAAGAGCCAAATAAATATTTATAAATGCATTTTTGCAGCCTAATAACATGACTTAGAAATCATTCGGTCCTAGATGAACTGCAGGTTGGTATAAAGACAATGGGTAACATTTTCAAAACCAATTTGACTTAGGTTCCTGAGTGCCTAAGGGTTTGCCTATATGAACAAGCAGGGGTGTACACTGCCTCTCACTAGCCTGCTGTGTGCTAAGTGTCTGTGTGGACCCTGCTGCTGGGCACTGAAAGTTCCTTTGTGCACTTTGATGTACCCCCCTTTGAAATGGCAGCAGCAACAGAGACCACATACACAGTTAGTGTGCAGCGGACTAGTGTAAGGTAGATTTACACCCTAGCTTGCTTTGAACTAAATATTCATACAGCCAAGCCATAAGTCAATTTTGAAAGTAGGAATTAAATTCCAAAGTGATTTAGGTGCTTTTTGAAAATTGTATCCCACATTACAAAACGAAAAAAAAAAAAAAAAGAAATCATGAATTACACTCCACAAAAGAGGTGCAATGTAACTAGGAGTCACATGTATCTCTGATCATGTGAAATGATTATACTGCTTATTGTGTTGGAAGGTTGCACAAAACAATAGATTAGGGGGGAAATATTGTTTTAAATGACAGAAATTTAACAACTCTACCTTCCCATCGCTATCTCAGTCTCCTGTTGGCATGGGGTTGTTACAAACTTAAAACTTTTTTCCTTTATGTCTATCTTGGCATCAAATTTCAATGGAACTTGTACACGGAGTTTGGCGTGAATTTCAATAGAAGACTGAAAGTATTCTGTGTTGATTCCCATCATTGCCACTGTGTAAGAGTAGATACTGAAAGAGAGTGAAATTGCCACAGATAAGCAAACAGACACTGTATTTAACCACTGCTCTTTAAGAGGTAGAACTCCCTTTCCATAGAAGTCTCTGTAAATCTCAGAAACATAAAAATTATAACACTTTCCTTACCTTGGGCTGATGTCAGCATGAAGTTGCAAGCTGGATTCATACCACTGTGAAGGTCTAAAATCACCAGATAAAGGAGGGGACAGCTTTACTTCAACTACAAGAGACCGAGAACAAAAGTAAAAGATGGTAAAAGTAAAAATAAACGAGTAAAGAGAAAAGGCTCTCATAACAGATTATTAATGAAAATAAAAGCCATGGTGACAAGAGCAAAGTCTTGTCCTGAATTAAAAACTGGATAATCAATAAGAAACTCAGAGATGTAGTGAACAGCTACTCTTCAGAGTAGAGAGACATTAGCAGTCAGGAACATGAAGGGTACATACTAGAACTAAGGCTAGTTAATTTATTATACTAATTAATGATTTGCAGGGGAAGTGATGAGCAAGTTGGTGACTTGTACTGATTTCATTAAGTTGTTTCTATGTGTAGAAATAATAAAAGATTCCAAGAAAATCCAGGAAGACTTATATGTGTTGGTGAATTTGATGGCAGGATGGCAGATGATATTCAGATTGGATAAATGGAAGGTGATGAACACTGGTAAATATAGGTCCTATTCTGCTCTCAATTATACCAGTGTAAATCAGAAACAACTCCACTCAAGTCATGGAGTAACCAGTTAAGTGGGATAAGAATCAAACATCATCTAAAAGGCTTACATATGCTGATCAGCCCTTAACTTGCAAGATTCATTAAAAGAAAGAAATAAAGAAGCACAGTTGGATACCTCAGTGAAGAAATTGGGCCATTGGGAACAGATGGGATATTTGGGGATAGAAGTTATTGCAAAAGTTAATGATATGATATTGAACAATGGTATGTGCTCTCCTTTGGAGGTAGGTGTTCAGTTTTAGCTTGCTCATTTTAAGAGAGACTAAAAACGGGGAACAAAGATAGCAAATGATATCATAAGACCTACATACAGTGAGCAGCTACAAAAATTAGGCCTTGAAAAGAGAAGAATTAAATCACTACAAAAGGTCCCCCCCCCCGGCTCTCCTGCTGGTAATAGCTCACCTTACCTGATCACTCTCGTTACAGTGTGTAATGGTACCACCCATTGTTTCATGTTCTCTGTGTATATAAATCTCCCCACTGTATTTTCCACTGAATGCATCCGATGAAGTGAGCTGTAGCTCACAAAAGTTTATGCTCAAATAAATTTGTTAGTCTCTAAGGTGCCACAAGTACTCCTTTTCTTTTTGTGGATACAGACTAATGCGGCTGCTATTCTGAAACCTTAAATTTACTGTTACTCAAAGGTATGGTCCCTCCCTTTGACACATTACCATACTACAGGACAAAAAGGACCACTCAATTCACTTAATGACAGGCAAGTTTAAAACAAAGGAAAATGTCTCTTCACATACTGTGTAATCAGTTTGTGAGATTCACTGCTGCAGCGAAAGAGAGAGTCAAATAATATTATCTAATTTAAAACTCTTCTGCATAATCTTATGATCACTAAATATTCTACTACCCATTCAAATATAACATGTCTAAACTGGAACTCCTTATGTCCCCTTGCAAGCCCTCTACTCCTCCTCCCATCTCTATCATTACTGACAATTCCTCCCAGTGACTACTGAGCCATCTTCAGTTCCTCTCTTTCCACATTGGTAGTAAATCTGCTGGGTGTTTCTATGCATCACCTTCAGAATCCACCCATTCCTCCCCATTCCTATAGCAAAATCTCTTGTCCAGGTTTTGGTTATTTCTGACCTTGAGTACTGTTACCACCTTCTCTTTGGTTTTTCAGATTTTTACCTCACCCCCTCCCTTTTCTGTCCATCCAAAATACTGCAGCAAAAATCATCTACCTTGTTTGCTGCTGCAGCTATGTCCCAACCAGCTTTAAATATTTTCACTAGATCTCCTTCCTCCCTTTCTGTCCTGGCTTTTCAAGTTCCTACATAAATTAGTCCCTCCTACCTTTCTGTTCTCATAACTTTTCACTCTACCTCCTCCTAATTTGTCTCCCATCCCATGGTTTGATCCAATATAGCAAATCTTATGTTCTCAAGCTCACCACGGGCTGTTGCATGTGCCAGAGCAGTAGTATATAAACTGTATTCCAATGGCAGACCAACAGTGGTAGGGACGATGTGCCGAAATTCTCCTGAATATAATGGCAGAATCCATCGTTCTGCAATGCCATTTTGGATTTGATGGATCACTGTCTTCAGCCATGCGTGTCTGTCTGCTGGTCCAGTCACAAGCTACAATGTAACAGAGATACAGCAGGTTAGATGAGGATATAAAGCTGCCAAACACTTGAGACAAAATTAGGGGGAGTCCATACTTTTGTAGCCTGCTGAATGATATCCTTGTTGATGTCAGCAAAGGCCAGCTCTTGGCCAAATAGTTTTAGGTAAGCAGATAACACAGGGTTTTCTGAAGGCAACTCCCTCCATCCCAACAACTAGGAAACAAACAAACAAACAAATAAAAAGGCACTTAATACAGTATATTTGTAAATAAACATTTAATAGGCAACAGAAATGGCCACTGACAAGCTATATTTTTTCTTTGCCATTTGTGTTTCTTTGCTAATATCATAATGTGGCTTTACAGAATTCCATGCAATTCAGACATACACAAGAGACTTCATATACAAGATAACATTACATCCAGTGCAGAGGGTCAGGTCATGGCCCACCACACCCTTAAACCCAATTTAAGATAAGACCACAGAATCAAATCAATCCTTCACTTGAGGACACAGAAGTCCTGAAAACAGACCGGTTGCAAGGGGAGGAAGAGAGGCATGATCTGGGGAGGCCAAGTCTGGGCTGGACCTCTACTATGTGCTATGGACCCCAGGTTCATTAGGGCTCACTATGCAGCGAGGTACAGGGTGTTTTGGAAACAAGGCCAGAGTGGGAAGCTGCTCCAGACATCCCAGGAGAATGCAGGTTATTGAAACTTGGAATTTCCAAGCCACAGGAAATTCCAACATTTAAAAACTAATGTTCCAAATCAAAACAAAAACTATAAATTTTGATATTACCCATGGAAAGCAAATACCAACATTTTCTGGTCTCAAAAATTTGAAATATTTACATTCAATTTTTCAAAAACAAAATGGAGCAGCCAGCTGTCCACACACTGGGGACTCCCCCAGCTGCTTTTGCCTCTGAGGGACACCTTGGGCTGCTCCCAGAGATTTGGGAGCAGGCTGGGCATTGCCTGGAGTTGGGGGTAGTTCGGGAAGTCCCCCAGAGTCTGGAGAGTCCAACGCCATGGAGTGGGGAGTCTAGAAGTCCTGAGAGTCCTGTCCCAAAGTGAAGCACTCAGGGTTCCCAGCTATGCAGCGGGGAGCCTGAAAGTTCTGGGGTCCCACTCCAAGGCAGTCAGCATGGCGGGGTACTGCAGAACCATGGACCCTGGAAGCCCAGGCTCCCGAGCAGCACACCAGGTGAACTGGAAAGGAACCAGGCAGGTTTCCATCAGAACCCTCTTTGCGTTTTGGTGAATGTTCATTGAAAATGAAAAAATTCAGTGATATACAGTATTGTAGCTGGGTCAGTCCCCGGATATTCGAGAGACAAGGTGGATGAGGTAATATCTTTTATTCGACCAATTTTTGTTGATGAGAGAGACAAGCTTTTGAGCCCCACACAGAGCTCTTCTGTTTGTCAGACCTGAAGAAGAGCTCTGTGTGGCTCAAAAGCTTTTCTCTCTTACCAACAAAAGTTGGTCCAATAAAATATATTACCTCATCTAACACATTTCTGTGAAACATCTAGGTATCAGTAAATTGGCATTTTCCAATGAAAATCCATTTTGTTTGAAAATTCTTGACCATCTCCACAGAAGAATCCTTCCCCTGCTATCCCAATGTGAATCTCCACAATGCATAGATGAGACGCTCAGGCTGGGTTCAGGGGCATTAATTTGCCTCTCAGTGCAAGGCTGAACTGGTGCTGAGAGTCTTACTAAACCCCTCTGCCCATGATGAATTCCACCCACAATACATCACATGAAACGGAATGAGAACAACACATACTGTTTTCCCAATCTCCTTTATCTTTCTGTATGTGGAATATTCTGCAAATGGGATGCTTTGTTTCCTTATAATATCCGTAAGACCTTCTGCACGGACACCAACCTAATAAAAAAACAACACTGTGCATGAGAGGGTGCACTACAATACAGTTAAAACATACTGTTAGTGAAGAAATACATTTGTCAAAAATAAACTTTAATACGATCTGTTATTGACTTAAATATAATATTTACCTCTAGCAAACTAGTAGCTGCACCTGCATAGTTTACAATCAAACTGGAAATTAAAGCTGATGGGAACATTGTTCTTGGATTGTTCATAAGGAAAATATTTCCAAATGCACCAGCCTGATATCTACCTGTAGCAGAAATTAAAAACAAGACAGTGCAATGTTGTTGTTCTATTGACCTCTAAGGATGTCAATCTGAAGTTTATAATCCTTTTTTTGTAAAATATATTCTCATGAAGATTTTCAACATTTCGGTCCTGACCTAGCAAATGTTTACGAGCAAGTATCTTTATACATGAATAAAACACTGAAATCAATGAGATACTCAAATGCATAAATGTTTGCAGGATTGGGGTGAAATTTTGTACTAACAAATGCAGTGAAACTATTTGATCAAACTTAAATTTTCTAAGTACATTTTATTGCAGTAAAAGGCATTTTACAAGAAAGTTAGAGAGCTGGTAAAATAATTTGTAAACACAAATATACTCTAATAATTCTTCATAAAGAAGAAACACACTAAACTTTTCAGAATTCAGACACAGAAAATATCTTATACAACTAATTAAATACTCCTTTCATAACTCTTTAAAACCTTCCAGCAGTTCCAAAAGGAAAGAACTCCTACAGATAGAATCAGAATGATTTACATTAGTTCTCCAAATGACTGGAAAATGGTGTTTCAATGATGAACACTCTCCGTAAATTAATTTTTTTTTACTCACTGTAGTAACCACCAAGAGGAATAACTTTACTGTAACGAAAGCTCAGTCGGTCAAGTTTGGGGCTCAGTAGTTTAATGGCAATGTTGCAAGCAGCAGATCTTTTAAAAAATGGATAAAAATATACAAAAGTAAGCTAAATTTTACCAGAATAATTTGAATCAGTGTGTGTGCACGTGTGTGTATCTATATATAATTTTACTTACAATAATGTAATAGAAATGGTACTTCACAGATAATGTACAGTTTTACTTCTCTCTCTACTTACACATTATAAAAGCGTGGGAATCCAATTCTTGACAAAGCTTTCATGTGGGAATATACAAAACTGGCAACTTGCATATTGGTCTCTTTCAGTATCACGTTAGCCATAGTTGTTACCAGAGGAAGTGCAGGCCCAGTTTCAAATATGACAATGCAAGCCATCATTCGGACTTCAGGAGGAAGTGAATGATCCACAAAGATCTGGAGAAGAATGTCCTGCACCTGGAGAGGGAAAATATAATTTCATAAATGTCTAATAACTTCTAAGGTGGGTATTCTCCCTATCAGACTCAATGTATAATTTGTATCAACAAATCACACATCCATAATAAAGGGAGAATAATACCTCATGTGTAACCTTTTTTCCATTGCATGAACTGATGAATTCAAGAAAAGTGTGGGGACATAATGAACAGCTCTTGAGAAAATGCCATGACTAGTGAGACAAATTTATCTGTGGTTTAACTCCATTGGTTTTGTGTATTTGATCCCGTGTGTTCACTGTCATTTAGACCACTTTAGCAAGGGGTGTTCCAGTTGCAGACCAATGACAATATGTGATTAATATAAGATGTCACACAATATGACAAGTGACTAAAGAAACACCGTTACATTTACCTCCCAACAATACAGTGCTAACATGATCAGACCCTGATATCACTTGGGGCTCTAATATTGTGATACTAATAACAATAAAGAATTGTTCTGAATTCACAAACACTGCACCACTGAACTCACTTTCCCCCGGCATATATTCTGCATATCTCATTGTTCAGGTAAACTATCATTGATTCTGCTTACCTTTCTGGAGTCCTTCAAGCCTATATGCCTCAAGGCCATCACAGCTTCGACCTGAATATGGACTGGGAAATTAGAAGCACCAGATGAAAATATTGAGAAGAACTTCAGGATGCGCTTGACACTGGCTGGTTCTCCTGCATTGCCAATGGCTTTCAGAGCTAATGCAATGTCATCTTCATTGCCCTTGCTGGCTGCCTCGGCTGCAAGGTCATGGAGGGGCTGCAAACAAAGCAGATTCTTTCATACAAAATTCAGTCATACGCATATTGTTATCCTCACCCTATGACTGTAATGCAACTGATACGATTACAAAGATGAAAACTTCCTGCTGGTATCGCTTGGCTACTAAGGAAGCTTCTGGAATGAACATTTGTAAATTAAATCACTGTGTATATCCTGGATCATGTTTTCTAGAATAAAATGATCAGGTCTCATTGCAGTTTCATCTTTCTTATCTTTTTAAGCTGTTAAAACAATCTGAAATGAAAACACCTACCTGAAGAACTTCACTAGGGCAAGATGAAGCCAGAGAACAGTGTCTGTTTACCATGGATCCATATCCCAAATAGCAATCTGGCGAAGCATGGGAATTCTCTCAAGTCGGGAGCTGGTCACTAGATCCTGCACAAGGAAAAGAGGCACCTCTTTAAATCAGGGTTATGTTCAGATAAGGACAATTATTTAGGATTCATCTAGAAAAGTTATTTAAAATTGAATATCTTTTACTTTCAATAACATTAAATCAATCCAGTAAAATATTTTACACAAGCTTGAGCCAAATCCACAGCTAATATACATCAACATATCTCCATTAACTTAAATAGAGCTATGGTGATTTGCATCAGCTGAAGACGTGGCCTAAGAAAGACAGGATACAAAGTACAAAGGATATGGGCAGGGGCCATTCTACAAATGGAATTTCTCTGGAAGAGTCTGTAACTCTTTATTATGAATTATTATATTAAAGAATCATGCTCACTTCATCTTCTGTGTTTTCTTATGTTAAAAAATAGGAATATTAACTAGAAAAAGAAGAAAGTCTACTATATAATAGATGGTTGCACTAACTGTATTGTAAAGAGTTTGATGTTTTTATTTTGCTAATATTTCACCTACAATATTTTTACTTTATTCCAGTGTCTAGGAATGTTATGTAATTACTCTGGACTGGAAAATGTAATGCTTAAAAGAACTACTGAAATTATCTGGCACATCTATCGCCATTAATACTTTAGAATTAACAGAAAAAGATGAAAAGATGTCAGAAGAGAGAATATATGATCCAAGAAAACTAAAATGGGGATAGCAATTCAGGGTAGGTGTGGTAGTTAATTTTTAATGCCTGCATAACAAATTGAAGATATAGGACCCAATTCCTTTTCCATACAGGTAGCTGTCAATTGAAGTAACAGAGTTATATTGATACAAAATGAGTGTAAGTGAGAGAAGAATCTGGCCCCTGAAGTGCTATATAATCACTAGTTTCAGAGTAGCAGTCGTGTTAGTCTGTATTCGCAAAAAGAAAAGGAGTACTTGTGGCACCTTAGAGACTAACAAATTTATTTGAGCATAAGCTTTCATGAGCTATAGCTCACTTCATCAGATGCATTAGGTGGAAAATACAGTGGGGAGATTTATATATACACACAGAGAACATGAAACAATGGGTTTTATCATACACACTGTAAGGAGAGTGATCACTTAAGATGAGCCATCACCAGCAGTAGGGGGGGAAAGGAGGAAAACCTTTCATGGTGACAAGCAAGGTAGGCTATTTCCAGCAGTTAACAAGAACATCTGAGGAACAGTGGGGTGGGGGGGAGAAATAACATGGGGAAATAGTTTTACTTTGTGTAATGACTCATAATCACTAGTATTATCAATTGTTATCATGATGATGTGGCCAGAAAAGGATCCTGTATATTGTACTCACTGCTGCTACTGCAATAGTATGGCCATCCGCTTTTGTTAAATGGAGGGCAAAAGAAACAGCCAGAAGTGCTTCAATGTACTTAAAGTCATCCTTGCGAATTCTCAACTTAAGGAACTTCAGTGAATCAATGGTGCCTGCCATAGCAATTCCACTCAGCAGCCAAACCTGCAGCCGATGGTACAAATCCATACATTTAGCTCTCTATCCTCCTTGTACAAGACATGTCAGTTGTGAGTGACACAGTCAATCATTACCTGTGATGAGGTTTATCTGAAAATTGCGTAAAGACAGACTCCAAGGTATCAGGGCTTGCTACCCGACACAGTTGGATAAGCTTATAGTATTTGTATGGAGCATCCCCATGGAGCTCTTGCTGGTTGTCCTGGATTACTTGTTGCAGTGTTTCCACTATCTGAGGATAGAAGGCAGAGGGAATATAATAATTAGTTGCTTTTTCCGTTGAGCTTGTAATAATATATTGATCTTTTATTAGTCAGATAAATGGCAAAGCAGCTTAATAAACTAAGCATTCTATACCCGTTGCTCAGGGTTTTTTGTCTTGACTAGCTGAATTGGCATCTGGAGCAGTAGGCGGTGGGAATGATAAGGCAGACCTCCATGATCTGCAGCTGCATTTCTGGAGGGCTCACATGTTCATTTTTCACTTCAACCAAGGTAAGTTCTTGTCTGGAAGGAAATAAAGAGAAATCAACATGTGTCTTTTGAAGGAATAAGCTGTCTAGCTGCATCCACTGACTTCACTGCTTTGGCTGTACAGTGGGGATATGGATAGTTCTTATTGTTTTTTCTATCACAATAAGACTTTACAATTTCTTGTGGATATGGTCTTTCCAATGGAATAGAACACTATGAGGGGATAATGGGTATTTGCAATGAAATAACTGCTGAACTGGAGCTGAATTGTTAAGTGGAAATGAATTGTTATTTTCCAGAGCAAGAGATACTGGTTTTCTGATAACATATCATATATAGTGATATTATTCTGTGTTTGCCTCAAGTTCACTTTAACTCAGGGATGTTGGTTCTATAAAGCGGCACCTTTCTCAGTGGAATCGTTGTTGAATAGAAGCACTCCCATGGATTTAGGAAGCAGAATTATTTTTCCATTTTTTTCTCATTTAATTACAATACAAAGTTCAATTTAGATGCAGCAAAAAATTATTGTTAGTGCAAAATTCCCACAGCTTTTTTTTGGGGGGGGGGGGAGTGGAGTGGAGTATGAATGCCTGCAACTTTATCAGCTGCCATTTAAGAAAATTCCCCTTTACTTCACTTGGGAACAAGGTCAGACTGATACCTTTACACTTATTTTCACCTCTGGTCTTACCTTGCCTCCATGACAGCAACACCAGCGGGTTCATTGAAAGGGGAGATCTGATAGACCTGCTGGGACACCACTTCTGTGATCAGGGTACCAGAATCTGCATATTTCAATTTGTAGGTGAATGCAGCAGTTCCTTTTACAATCTTTTCTTTCTAAAAGAGCAAAGAAATTCATGTAATGCATGAGAGTAGACCATGGTTCTACTCATTTTTAGGTTTCAGAGTAGCAGCCGTGTTAGTCTGTATTCTCAAAAAGAAAAGGAGTACTTGTGGCACCTTAGAGACTAACAAATTTATTAGAGCATAAGCTTTCGTGAGCTACAGCTCACTTCATCGGATGCATTTGGTGGAAAAAAAAAAAAGTTAGTCTCTAAGGTGCCACAAGTACTCCTTTTCTTTTTGACTCATTTTTAGAATGCATTTGTTTAGATTATTCATACAATGGGCAAGAAGGACAAGGGCGGATGAAAGTTGTTCAATATCCTTCAACCACTTTATCCTGGCAGTTGTTGAGGTCTTTTGGTTTTGGTAATGGAGACTCGGTTATTCCTCCTGTCTTCCTGGATAACGTACCTTGTAAGGCAGACGCCTCCAATTCCAGCCTATAGAGAATGATAGAAAATAAATGGGCTTTGTAGTTATATCAGGTCTGCATGAGAGGAAGAACATTCCTCGGAACTGAGACTTAAAGTGAAAATGAAATTTTGTAAGACTATATGTAAACCATTTCTTAATTAAGTGTCAAAGCCTGATCTCATTACGCACATGAGTAGTACCACTGAAGTAAGCAGAATACTCAGATGAGTAAAGGGGGAAGGACAGAGACTCTATTTAGGAAAAATCAACTAATTGATATAGCCAATTCAATGAACACTAAGATTAGACAGAATAGGCTAAAGGAGGAAAATATCAATAAGATCAAAATGTCTGATAATTACCTTTATTTTCCCCCATAGTCTTCTATTTATAGAGTGCACATGAGAGAATATAATAGACAATCTGCCAGAAACAATCACCTTCGTATCTAAATGTATATTTTCTTTTGTCCAGATGAAAAGTATTTTAATATTTTAGGCTTGTGAGTAGAGATTTTAAAATAAATACAAATAAACTCTAAGCAAGAGTTTAATTGACTCAAAAGCATTTAATAATAACAAGTGATGCTTGGACACAGGCAGCAAACTAGCTTGAAACTGGAGAACAAACCTCTTGCAAGTCGTATGCATTCTGTGACTTTTGATAGTTATCTGCCGCAAGTTCAGAATTCCTCTCACGATGTTAACGCACGTGACGGGAGTATCTTCTGGGGCATAAATGTTTCAACCCGCCCCTTGCTGTATTTCAAACTTAAAGGGTTGGTGTAGACACGAAGTGATCAGCTGGGTGAGTTTGGAAGCTCGAATGAATGGATCTCTGGGCCAGATCCCATTGTATTCCTCCAGCTGTGGATGATCGGATCTGAGAACAAAATTCAGAACATGCATTAGTCTCCATTCTGTGAACGAAAATATTTTTACAGTATATACTGTATACAGAAAATAACCAAGGAAAGAATTAACATGCTATACATGGTTTACTCTGAATATAGACTTCAAAGACCTTCTTCTGTGCTGTTTGTACAGCATCCAATACAATGGGATCCTTGCCCATGAGGGCTTGGGGGCTTTTAGGCACTAAGGTAATACAAATAATAAATAAAAATAATATTATAGTAATAACTACATAGAAACTTGATTCTTCCCTCTTGCTCTTATATTGGTGTAAGACCAGTATACCTCCATTGAATCAGGCCCACTGAGTATATTATATTAAAGAAAAAAGCTAAAACATTTGAATTACCTCTTAATATTTTTTTAAAATCTATTCACATCAACCACTTTGAGCATAAAGTTGAATAGAAACCCAACACAGATTTTTAGTTTTACATAATAAGTAACTGCACAGTACAAAGTCAGAAGAAGAATTTTAGGACCCTATTTCATCAGCCCTTATTTAGGCAATGCTCCCATTGAATCAACAGGAGCTTCAGCTTTGCCTGAGTATTAAATAAGTAAGAGTGCTGAATAACATAAAAAGTAAGTGGATAGAATTGCTATTATTACGTATAAATAAGGACTTGCCTCTGCTCCTAATGACTTCCATGGGAATTTGGAATGCATCGGGATTGCCAGATCAAACCTCAAATGAGCGCAGGATTGGACCCCTGGTGTTGCAGGCCAAGGTTTCTCAGATATGACTAGTGATTTTTGGTGCCTCTGTTTTCCAGTGATAAGTTTTGGTGCCTCCATTTTTGGATGCTGTCACCTGACCTCCAAAATCAGATCCCATTAACGTGTCTCCAGTTGAACACTCCAAAATCAAGGCACCTCAAATCACTAGTCACTTTTGAAAAACGGAGCCATAATCACAAGTTCATTTCCATTCTCTAAAATCTTCAAAGCTCTTTTTCTCCATTGCTTTTTTCCTGTGGCTGTCTACAACATTCAGTAGCCCAAGTATCGCTTTAACCTGACTGCTATTCAGTGCTGGTTTTGCTGATCTCTTTTGGAAATAGTGCAGTCTACCTTGAGGAGGTGAGCCCTCTGTGACAATCCACTGATCTCTAGTTTACAGGACAGTCTCAGCCCAGCTCTTGCCAAACCAGGCTCTGGCAGTCCATTCAGGGTAAGGCCCTCATAGTTGTACAAGTAGGTCTTGCTGCTACTAAATCAGGCTCTGTGGAAAAAGATACAAATATTCACTTTTAGTAATAGTTCAAAAGACATTCTGCTTCATGGTCATTATGACAAAGGCCTTGAATGAAGCTTAAGAAATGAACAGTAGACTTACCAGGGTCATACTTTTCACTACCTGTGAAAAGAAATCAAATGGACACATGAATAATGGCAAAAAAATTAACTTTGAACTTAAGTTTTTTGACTCAACTGTAAAAACCCAGCAAAGACTAACAGAGAAGGGCTAAGTATAAACTTACCCACAAGGGTAAACACTAGCGCTAGTATGATTCCCCTCATGATGAAAGTAAATGAAGACCTCCTCAGGCGTCATGAAGCTTTTATAGAAAAACCATCACTAGCACATGGCCACTGCTAGGCTGTATTTTGCTGATTTTTCAATTTGTTATCAGTTTATGCAAACACTTTTCTTTTTGCAACCATATTGACTTTTGAATGGGAGGAATCCTGGACAGACCATGCCAGGCTCATTGAAATCATATTATTTAAATCGTTGACAGACTGCTTAAGAGTATCTCTTGCTTTTCCTAAAGTTCTTTAAAACAAATTAAAAATACATATAATATGTTACTTTATTTGCTAGATTTGTTCATGGCTGCTTGCCTGTAATTGATTCTACCACAGATTAGAATGACTTTGCCCTGGTTATTCTGACCTGGCATATGATACACAATGTTATCTAACTGATAATGACTCAGTGAGCAAGCAGTATTAAGTGTGACAACTGTCTTTCTCTTATTTCTTGATTTACCAAATGTTAAAATAATATAACTATGTTATATTTTAGTTAAGATAGTTTTAATTTTAGTTAAAAGCCCAGTTCCTCGATTATTCTCTATGCTGCTGCGTCACATGAATTTTTGAGGTTTTTATTCTGTTAAAGTAGGTTCTAGATTTATGCGTGAAAGGGATAGAATTAGGGTACCAGATAATTTATAGATTACAGTGATGGGCATTTCCCCACATTAACATAGTTCATTTTTAAATTATAATGGCTATGCAAATATGGCAGTTGAGGTACAACTTTAAAACATATTATTTGCTTTGTTAGTACTTAGATGCTCATTGTGTTAGAGACGGTACAAATACGTATGACGACTCAGTCCCTACCCAGGAGAATTTACAATCTAATAGTTAAAACAGACGATATCTGGAAAGTAGGTAGTATTATCAAATCCCCATTTTACAGATGGGAAAATTAAACACTGAGCATGAAATCCTGGTTCCATTGAAGTCAATGGCAAAAATCCCATCGACTTCAATGGGGCCCAGCATTTTATTCAGAGAAATGAAGCAATTTGCCATAGTCATACCTGAAATCTATGACAGAGCTGAGAATTGTCCTTGCCTTAATCCCAAGATTTTACTTCAACAGCCGAATGACAACATATGTAATTGCACATTTTTGGGCATGACCTTGGCCTCCACTTTTATCTGAGGTACACAGCTTTACTTGGTATTCAGAATTATATAATATTTACTAAGACTATCTCCTTTTCTGTACTTTTTTTTTTCTCAGTGCATTTGATTTGTCCATGATATCACCAACCACAAGAAGCCCCCCTCTGGAAGTCTGCAGCTGGAATACAAGATTGGTTTGTTCCTTTCTGGTGAGATTAATAAACACATTGTCCTTGTCTTTAGCAATATTAAATTTTCCCTGTCTCTCAAGGTGGTCTCTCAGTTAACCTAAGGTGGCTGCCTTAGCATTTAAAATTATTTTCAGCCATTAAGTCTAAAGTGCTTTTGCCAAGCAACATTAAGAGAAAATAGGTCCTGCCAATCATGGCACAATGGGACACACAGAGCTGGCCAATGGTTTTCTAGAACAGATTGAAGGGTTGGTGACTGGATCCACTTTGGCCATAATATGGTGATAGGTTTCAGAATGGTAGCCGTGTTAGTCTGTATCAGCTAGAACAACAAGGAGACCTTGTGGATGCCCAAATAAATTTGTTAGTCTCTAAGGTGCCACAGGGACTCCTCGTTGTTTTGGACATAAAAGGGCTCTTGCCCCAGCAGATTACATCCTACCTTCACGCAAATCCATGGGCCTCCACTCCAGGTCTACAACCAGGGACAAAGCCCCAGATGAAAGAATTTTAAAATCAATATGCAGTCTGGTGATCAGATATGAAAGGGGGTTGGCTGATGGGGTAAACTTGCCAGGAGGGAAGATCCCAAGTAGTTAATATCAGACAGTACAGACCAATCATACGGAGTTGTTGTAATCTGTTTACATAGTATTTCAGTGTTCAGAACTCCAGTTATCCAAGTTTTCATGCATGTACGTGGAGCTCTGCAAACTCACTGCTTTGTTAAACAATGAGTGAAAACATATAGAGCTCATCTATGGCCAGCCCTTACATTGCCTCACAGTGAGGTGACAGAGTAAAAAGTCTCTCCCTTTGCTCAGCCGGTGTAAGGTGTGGCCAGAATCACAGCCCTTTGGGGGAGAACAGGGCCTGCTATCAAGCTGCTCCTATGTGAAAGCAGCATTCCAGAAAGAGGGCAAGGAGCCAGCTGCCCATTCTGGTGTGAGGAGAGGATGCTGCACCCCTTAGAAGAAGAATTACAAAACTTACTCCACCCATGGAGCTTGAATTTTGAGGAAGAATACCTCCTGTGTTCTCCTTGAAGTCGTGTGCCTCCACACTGCCCTTTACTACAGGCTGTGGCTAAATGCCACAAGCTAGCCTGTAATTTCTATGAACATCCAGAGACTTTCTAATTCTTTTAACTTCATTATTTCTAAGCCAACTTTATTCAGTCATGTCACAGGCACCTGTCCTCAGTAAAGAAAAATTCTCAGGCAAGTTTTTTAAAAAAATATTTTTGAGCTGGCCAAGTGTAAAAAAATGTGTCTGGATTTTAAAAAATGAACCAACTAGAATTTCACCAGAATTTTCCACAACATTCACTGTCAGGCTGAGAAATCTTGACACACCAAGAAATATTTTCAGAAATACAAACACCTGCAACTAGAGACTTAGGAAGAAAGCAACATAATAGTGTCACCAATGAAATACTAGTATTTACACACACATGTGGACTAATAAGACCTTGGGGGCTGATTTTCAGAAGCATGGGCATTCCATATAGCTGGAGCATATGGGAGCCAAAATCAGAACAAAAATAGAAGCATTGCCAAGCTCAAGCTTTCAAAATTCATGAGTCAGCCTCCCCCCCCCCCCAGATCATGAGATTTTAAAAGAAAGTTATTTTCCTTTGCCCTCTTGGGTTGGAGTATCTAGAGTTCACATTTGCCAGCTTTTCTCAGCAACACGAGGGCTAGACATTACTTTATTTAAAATGAAGCTGCGATTCCTAGGTAATAACCACCTCTGGCAGTTGGAGTTTTAGGAAAAGTACTAGCTATCTAAGACTCATCACAAAATTACAAGAGTTGGGAACATTATAATAGATACACAGATAATCTATGCTACTCCAAAGGGTGTACATCCGTGTCTGCATGTGCGCACATTACATATACACAAAACATTTTGTTTTTCTGTATTTAAAACAACAACAACAACAAAAAACTTACTTTTGGCAAAATTGCATTGCATGTGTAATGTGTCCTCTTAGCTCCGGTCACTATGACCAGGAATTTTTGAAACATACAAAGATTTCACCAGCAATGTGTAAATATTTTACCTTCCAAGGTAAAGGTCAGTTTAAATGGAATAATTAAAAACTACAAAGATTCTTAGTAGAAGAGGGGGGTAAGTACAATTACAGGTCAGCTAGAACCTTCCAGATCCCTAATAAATAAATCAAATTGCCAGTGCAACACATACTTGAACTGAACTAGCTTTCAGATTGCCCTATTCATAATTATAATTACTTGCATCCATACCACAACAACAGATAGTCTTAAAAGGAGCACAGTCTAGAAAATGTTGTGGAGATATGGGTCAGACATAGATGGAGAGAAAATGGGACAAAGAAATGGAAGATGGGAATAAATAAATAAAAGGCACACAAACAACTTCCAGGGAGCATGGGGGAGCGGATTGTTGTTTGAGAAGAAATTTTTAAGGAACGCAATGGTCTGCAGACCTCAGCTTGCAAATATTGTGAATTTTTCTCTACAATTAAATATGCAATTTGTAATTTTCCCTTTGCTGATTGGTCATATTAATCAGGTGGTTTCATTTCTGTTTCCTGATTGAACTAGCCAAGCACACATGACAGATTGTGTATTTGATACAAGATTGGCCATTCATACTCTGTTGGTTAATATGAAATGCAAGGCACTTATTTTACAATGAAAATTACAAAGTTCTACTCTCTAGGAAGAGTACTTTTTTTTTGGACTGGCAAATAAAATCTCATTCATTTTTTATTACTGTCAATCATCATGGTGAAGGATGGGTGAGTGGATTTTGTATGGGGGCGGGTAAATTTTTCAGCACAATAGTGGAGGGCTGTAATATACATTCAAATGTATACTACATTCAAATGTATTCAAGTTCATTTGAATAGACAGGTGAAACATTCACTTTTTGTAGTTGCACTAGTAAAGTCTGAACATTAGTAGAAAATAAACCTAAATTGACTATGATTGAATTGAAATTTCCTTTAAAATTGATTGAACTTTTCCAAGTTTGTCCACTATTTGATCAGCTGTAGTTATTTGTAAGCCTTGTACAGCTCTGAAGCACTTGGAAATTCCTCACCCACTTGGAAGAGTCAGTTTAAAATTGGGATACGCACAGAACAAAGGACTGTTCCACATTTAATGTAATAACAAGGTGTCAGTTATTCCTCAGTGAAGAAAGCCTCAGATAATGAATTAAAATCATCTAGTTGCATGTGTTTCAGCCAGTATTTGACGACCCACAAACCAACTATGATACGGCAAACAAGTATTGCTTCTCAGCAAAACTCACAGTGGAAGGAATGGTCCTGGAGTAGGAGAATTACTTGGACATAGGTCCTGATTCTAAAAGCTTTTCTTACTCAAGTACACCTTCCTCAAGCAAACAGTGCACTTGACTTCAGGGGAATGCTCACGTGACTCAGGGTTTATAGGCTCTGGCATTATTGTTGGATTATGCTGCTGTGCCTGTCAAAATTCAGGAATATATTAGTTTAGTTTGATAGACCATCTAGCTAAGCATACCGCCATGAACTATATAGGGAACATACGCCATATTTGGACTTGACCTAGTAACTTTGGTTGGCCAAATGTTTAAGTTAGCATGATTAAGAGATGCTTGAAGCTGCTTTTTTGGTCTGCAGGCAAAAGGTTGTTAGGACAAGGGCACTCATTTGCCGTTGACACCGCCTCCCTCATTTACACTAAATTTCCAGTGTCATAACGAACGTGATGTCATGAAAAGGTGTGGAAATGAGTAAATGTTTAATCTTGACTACTCATTAATTATATTTAAACAATCAAGGAACTTTTACCTGGGCCTAAGCAGAAGTTTGTCAACCAGCTCCGGATCACCTGGCACCTTCTTGCATTGAGATACCGCTGTTTGCAGTTATAACACATTGGGTTATGATGCACACACCGCTGGCAGGCTAGAACCTTTGATGCGACTCAAAGAGGCAGGTGTCCCCATATGATCTACGTACTAGAACCCCTAACTGGACAAGAGTGTCATCTGGGGCAGAGTAGAGGAGTCACTGATCCCTGCAAAAGATGCCAGCCATGTGGAGAGAAAGGGCGGGTGGACTTTCTTACAACAACACAACACCTGAAGTTGGATCCTGCTTCCTTGTCTAGATTGGCCCCTCAGAGACACAATCGTAAAATTCTCTGAATGCTGGCTGAGCCAACTCTGAAGGACAGCAAAGAGAGCAAGAAGATCAACTGCCTTTCCCACCTCACCCCACCCCCCCACGTGCAAAAGCATGCAAAAGTACATTACATCACCCCAGAAGATATCAGTAAATATCAGCCTAGATCTGGACTAAGATCAATCATGTGAGCTAAAGATTTGGAGAAACAGTTGTGAGAATCGTCTGTAGAGCAATTCAACGGGGCTCAAATTACTCAAGCGCCCACTGGAGTGTGTGCACATGTGCATAAAGGCGTCTCTCTGTGTGTTCTTAACTGTTTCCCAATTAGATGCTAAAAGCCTAAGACTGTTACCAAATCAGCAAGGGATCTCCAGGTTAAACCAGTATCATTCTAAAGCTGCTGTAAGTGCAGGATTTTAGAAGTTATTCTGAGTCTGTGCCAAGCTGCCAGACAGATACAAGCATTGTGTTAAGGTGGGGAGGAAGATATATTATAAAAGCAAAGCTTAATGTAATCTGCATGAATAGTGAGGTTAACAGGAGAAAAGATGAGCTAGAAAGAAGCTAACAGGAAGATATTAAATGTGTTGTACTTCCTGAAAATCAAGGCAAGGAACAATCTTTGCCTCTAGCAGACACTAAGCTAACTGCTCAAGTCAAAGGGAACAATGTCTCCCCTTGCCCTTCCTGCAAAATTCTAAAAGGAATTTAGAATTTGATGTAATGATTAACTAACTGTAGTAACTGGCGAGCCAGATAAACTTAACCATTGACCTATTGGTTATATCTTAATTGTAACCTCAGTTTGATCATTGTGTTATACTTTTATAGATTAATTTAGGAGAGCTATAAATTAATGTAGCTAGTGACATATTTCACTTAAACTCATATTTGTTTTATAACTGCTAGCTTAATACTTTAAATACTTGTATAAAAGATACACTGAACTGGTTTATTTCCCAAAACATCAATGCAGACAAAGTAACCAATGTGAGAGAAAAAGGTAAAATCATGAACAATCATTCCTGAGCCCATCCTAGGTTTAATTACTTTAAATAAGACCCTATTATTCCTACGAAGGTGGTTTTGTCACAGCTGTAATTTCCATGACAAAACCCGTGAACTTGGAGATTTCAAAAAATAGTTAAGAGCCATGAGTTTCGTCAGCGCTTTTTCTGAATGGCCAGTTCAGTACATGAGTCTGGATACTCTGTTTCTTTGCACAGTAAAGAAATGCCATCTGACTTAAGAACAGCCAGACTCCTGAAAGCTTTCATTTTAAATAAAGTAAATGTCTACCCCTCGTGTTGCACTCCTGATAGGATGCATTCTGGTTCCCTATCCCTGGAATACTGTGATCTTGGGAAAAGGAAGAAGAGTAGGGCTGCTGGAAGAGTATCTTGCTGGGAATAGAAGGTGACATGAAAGATTAAATATATTCTCTAAAAGTAATTGCAAATGAAGAATCATTCACTAGGGACATTTCTAATTGGGTCTTGCTGGGATCTGTTTGTGGCCCAATGCTATTCAATATCTTTATGAATGAGCTGAAAGAAAACGTAAGATCATTACTGGCACAGTTTGCAACATGAGACAACCTGAGAATTGGTGGAGTGGTAAATAAATTATAAAGACAAGTGTGACCTGATCACAGTCTATAAGTACCAATCTGGGGAACAGCTTCAGTTTAACAGTCTCCCATGTTTAAAAAGGATGAATTCAAACTGGAGCAGGTACAGAGAAGGGCTACTAGGATGATCCGAGGAATGGAAAACTTGTCTTATGAAAGGAGACTTAAGGAGCTTGGCTTGTTTAGCCTAACTAAAAGAAGGTTGAGGGGAGATATGATTACTCTCTATAAATATATCAGAGGGATAAATACAGGAGAGGGAGAGGAATTATTTAAGCTCAGCACCAATGTGGACACAAGAACAAATGGGTATAAACTGGCCACCAGGAAGTTTAGACTTGAAATTAGACGAAGGTTTCTAAACATCAGAGGAGTGAAGTTTTGGAATAGCCTTCCAAGGGAAGCAGTGGGGGCAAAAGATCTATCTGGTTTTAAGATTCTACTCGATAAGTTTATGGAGGAGATGGTATGATGGGATAATGTGATTTTGGTAAGTAATTGATCTTTAAATATTCAGGGTAAATAGGACTAATCCCCTGAGATGGGATATTAGATGGATGGGATCTGAGTTACCCAGGAAAGAATTTTCTGTAGTATCTGGCTGGTGAATCTTGTCCATATGCTCAGGGTTTAGCTGATTGCCATATTTGGGGTCGGGAAGGAATTTTCCTCCAGGGAAGATTGGAGAGGCCCTGGAAGTTTTTCGCCTTCCTCTGTAGCATGGGGCCTGGGTCACTTGAGGGAGGCTTCTCTGCTTCTTGAAGTCTTTAAACCACAATTTGAGGACTTCAATAGCTCAGACATAGGTGAGGTTTTTCGTAGGAGTGGGTGGGTGAGATTCTGTGGCCTGCGCTGTGCAGGAGGTCGGACTAGATGATCAAAATGGTCCCTTCTGACCTTAGTATCTATGAATCTATTATACAAACATATACAGTGGTTGGAAATTGAAACTAGACAAATTCAGACTCAAAATAAGATGTAAACTTTTAACAATGAGAGTAATTAACCACTGGAACATTTACCAAGGACTCCTGGTGGATTCTCCATCACTGGAAACTTTTTTAGAGATTGGATTTTTTTTTTAAATATATGCTCTAGTTCAAATAGGAATTATTTTGGGGATGTTCTATTGCTTGTGTTATACAGGGGTCAGACTAGATAAACGCAATGGTCTCTTCTGGCTTTGTAATCTATGAATGATTGCTGGTAAAGTTTGCAGACAACACAAAAATTGGCGGAGTAGTAAATAATGATAAGGAAAGGTCAGTTCTACAGAGGGATCTGGACAGCATGGCAAGTTGAGCTCACTTGAACAACATGCATTTCAATACAGCCAAATGCAAAGTCACACATTTTTAGGAACTAATAATGTAGGGTCACACTTATAAGATGGGAGACTATTTTGGAAAGCAGTAACTCAGCAAATGATTTAGGGATCATGGCAAATAACCCACAGAACATAAGCTTTCAGTACAATGCAGTGCTAAGAGGTCAAATGCAATCCTTGGATGCATAAGTAGAGGAATAATACTGCACAGAAGTAGGGAGGTGTTATTACCACTGTATACAACATTAGTTAGACCATCACTGGAATACTGTCTCCAGTTTTGGTGTCCGCACATTAAAAAGGATGTTGACAAGCTGGAAAAGGTTCAGAAAACAGCAACTAGGATGATTCAATGTCTGAAAAACCTGGTTTATAGTGAGAGACTTAAGAAGCTCAGTCTATTCAGCTTGCCAGACAGAAGGTTAAAAAGGTGACTTGATCACAGTCTGCAAGTACCTACAAAGGGAAAAAATGCTAGTAAAAGGCTCTGTAATTTAGCAGAAAAAGGCATAACAATGGCTGGAAACTGGAGCAAGTTACATTCAGACTAGAAATAAGGTACAAAATTTTATGTGAAGGTAATTAACCACCATTGGTGAATTCTGCATCACTTGAAGTCTTTAAATCATGGCTGGATGTCTTTCTATCAGCAATGCTCTGGCCTACCCACAAGTTTTGGGTTCAATGCAGAACCCAACTGGTGAAAAGTTCTCCCATCTCATGCAGGAGGTCAGACTAGAGGATCTTAATGTGCCCTTCTGGCCTTGAATTCTGTACATCTGCATTGGGGGGCTGGAAGATGGGGAGAAGAAAAACATCACATACCACAAATGTTGGTAATTTTCTCCTACATATAACATAATAAAATCCCTGCTTTAGTTGAAAATTCCAAATAGTAAGTACAAGCAGCAATGATGGATTATAATTTAGATAGGTATTTTTAAGGCTGTCAGCACATCTGCCTAAGGACTGAAATGATGAGCATTCTGCTTATTTTGTAAATTACTTATTTTCCTTTCAATAATAAAACTTTTAAATTGATATTTCCAGCAAGTTTATTAGATTAGTTAGCCAAGCCCAGTTAAAGTATACATGGAATACTTCTGATAATAGCTTGGCTGAAGGGTACACATTTCTTCCCGTATAATCCATGGGAAAATTCACAGCTATTTTAATGCATCCTAACCAAGGCAGAGTGAGACTCCATAAAATCTGTTGTAAGCTCTTCCCAGTTTGAAGGCATGGATTGCTTCATAGAGAGGCATACACCAACAGCTAATGTTCTTTTTAGTATGGTCAAGAATGAGTTTAAAATTGGGGCTGGAGGAGCCAAAAACTTAATTAAGGAAAAGGAAGATTTGTAGCGTAAGGAAGGGAGTTCCATATACAAAATAGCACTGTCAGGCCTTGTCCATTCAAATGGCAAGCCAGATAGGAGTAAAGTGTTTTGTTTGTTTTTTCAAATGAACTCTCTGCAATCTCCAGTAAATCATGTAATAAAAGTTTCCAGGGCCTGAGCTGTAAAGAAGCAGCACTTAATACAGCTCATGAGTCAGACAATTTAAATTATGCACTACCCCAGTCCTGGGGCTGGCTCTATGTTGGTTCATTTCCCATGCACAAACTGGAGCAGCCTCAGGGCTGCTCTAAATTATGCTAGCTATTGGCCCCAGGGAGTTGCTACGGAATCCACAGATTACCATGCTATGAGGGACAGAAGGTAGCATCAGAGCCACTTTGAAGACTCTAGTACATGGAGAATCCCTTTAGAGGCAGGGCACCTTCTCAGAAAAATTCACAGAGAAAATTGTGTCAGTTTATATCCTGCAAAAGCCCAGGTGGAGGGAGTGGAAAACATAATGGAGCATACAGACCCATAGAAAGTTGGGGGAGCAATGTCCCCTCAGGCCCCATAACAAGTGACACCCCTGCTTACACAAATGCATAGGCAAGTGATCCTGTTGTAGCTGATCATGCTAGCTTTAGGGCAGCTTTGTACTGGTCCCCCAACCAAAACTGTCCTTATGCAACTCAGGACTTGTCTCAAAACCTGAGAAACTGTGACTGCCAATTTGCAAAGAGCAGGTGTGGGAAGGTTTCCCCTTCCCAGCTGAATTTAATGAATACTTGATTTACATTGTGGACATTTTTAGCTAGAATAGTTGAGGGGATCCTTGTCATCAGCGAAACCAATCCATGGCACGTGGTGATTTTTAATATCTCTTATTGTCTTATAAACAGGTATATGATTTTCTCCCATTACTGCAAGTTTCAGGTCTGTAGGTAGAACAGTTCCATGGTGCATTAGGCTTAAGGTGGTTTACAAATTATGTTGGTTTTTTTTAAGGTTACAGTAGGTCAGCTTGGAGCATGAGTCTGAATGTTTCCCTAAAATGCTGGTAGTTTACTTTGGAGAAAATAACTGCTTCTAATGAAAGGCTATAAGCCAGAGTTTTAAAAGTAGGTAGGCACTTAAAAATGCCAATAGGCACGTAGTAAGATTTTCAAAAGCACCTCTAACTCCCAAGTAGACAGGCACCTTACTAGTGTAGACACTTTTGGAAAAATCACACTAGGCACTCATCTGCATCGTCAGGTGTCCAAACACCTTTGAAAACTTAACCCTATTTCCTGCTGGTTGGTGTTGGTTCACTTCCCAGACCACAGTAATAATTCTGGTCTTTTACACAGTTCTGGTGAATCATGAAGTACAGGAACAAATGAGGTTACCTAGTAAAATAAGAACAAGAGCAAGGAGCTGGAGTCTTGTAATGCTAAAAGTTTGGGCTAATCTCTTCTGGCTGATTTCCAGATTGATAATGGATAAGGAGAAGCCTTTCTTCAAAAGGTAAAAGTATCTATTTCCTCACTTTGGAAATCACCAGAAATCCTCCATTATATTAAATGGGCTGGTTGGCCTCAACATAATCCAGGATTTAACAAACATCAAGCATACAATCATGAAATTCCTATTTCTATCATGGTGTAATGGATATACAACATTGTATTCCACCATGTGTGTAAAGTAGATGGGCTTCTAAGTACTGAATCCTAGTTCAGCTTTTAATTTTTTGAGCAGGGTTCATTTTAGTTAGCCATTTTATGACCCTTCACTGCTGAACTCGTAATAGACTAAGATCAAGAACCATGAATAACTAAATCCAGGCAAAAAGAGAAAAGGAGGACGTGTGGCATCTTAGAGACTAACACATTTATTTGAGCATAAGCTTTCGTGAGCTACAGCTCAATTCATCGGATGCATTCATGAAAGCTTATGCTCAAATAAATGTGTTAGTCTCTAAGGTGCCACAAGTCCTCCTGTTCTTTTTGCGGATACAGACTAACATGGCTGCTACTCTAAATCCAGGCAAATACTCTTATACCTGGTCAGCCTCCCATACTTGGAGAAAGCAGCGTCATTTTTTATCAAGAAGATTGAAAAGCCTAGCATCCGTAGTGTTACTTTCTGCAGATTAAAGATTGTGTGGCAATCTTATTTCACCATACCACTTGTATTAAACTCAGAAGCGCCCACCTTAATATTGTACGTGTGCAATATTACTTCATCCAGTAGTAATCGTATACTGCATGCATCGCTAAAGTACATTCTATTACCCTTAATGGGTGAATTGCACCCCTAACCGCCTCAGTTTTTCAGGCCTCAATCTATCCATCCCCTCACTCTGGGAATGGAATCACATGCTTCTCCTACTCTAAGGCCAGGATCCAGATTGCTGGCCCCTGGTCGTAACTTCAATTTCCTCAGCAGGCCTAACCTAGGATCAAACCTTCCACTTCTGTTGTCTCAGAGAACAATGACAGTGGTTAATATAACAACCAGACAGTTCCTTGAAGCAAAGTTATCTATTTAGAACAAAACAGGCTGTACTTGTAGCTATCTTTCCTCTAAGGCTTACCAATCCCTGGATCTGGGAAGGCCCAGCTTTTTCAGAGTCTCTCCTTTGGGTCTCTCTCTGTGTCAGCCCATCTCCCTAGACAGCTTCTGACAAGTGAACTCTTTTTGCCGCGAGAAGGACTTTCTAACTGTTTAGTGCTCTCTTCATCTCCAGACTCCTAGCTTTGGCAAAACAAGGCTGGTAACTTGTTGGAAACCAGAGAAAGGATTCTTGAAGCTAAGATCTTATGTCCATTGTCTTTCAAGCATGAGCTGGGACATCCTTATCTAGAGCTATTGTGTTGCTTTCCTTTTGCTCTTCCCACAGCCCCCATGTTACCTCCATACAGGAAATTCTAATAAACCACCATCAATATACAGCAACTTTACCTCACTGACCAGGTCACCTCCAATATTCATACACTTATTACAGATCAGTATTTGTACATTAACACATAGCAGATCTGTGACCATTACACATACACTAGCCCAGATTCTGCAAGACTGATTATAGCTTTACAGTTACAGGATACTGTCCATGTTGGCAGAACTCAAAAATTGGCCTACCAGTTCACCACCGTGTGCCTCAGTTGCCATACATGCTTGCAACACAACCTGCTTTCATGGAGGCATTAAAATTACAAGTTTGCATTGTTCAGAGGTTTTTCCCTAGTAAGCAAATTACTACAGACAGCCTCCAGTTACTACTATTCAATAAGCACAAGAAATTTGATGAATGAGCAACACTTTAGTCCTCCAAAATCATTTTATTACCCCCCAAAAAATCTGTAATATCAAGTATGGGAGTCCAATGAAGTTCTTTAACAGGAAACTGACTAAGCTTCCCAATGTATCATCATATACAGAACACCATTTAATTAATTTAAAACAGCAGCAGCACCTAGTGGCATACTGGAATCACCAGTCTTAAGGAGCTTGAATAATCAAACTATTATATGAATATAGAATAAGAATTCTATTTGTGACTTTAAACTCCTAGCACATTCCTTCCTCCCTGTTGAGAGATTTTTACAGCTTTGAATATGTTCTTTATCTAATGGAATGCCTGAGAGCATAAATTGACCGGGCCAAGTTCTGCCCATTGAAGTTATGACGGTTGATCATAATCCAGTGGCTTAAAGCAAAGTTTAACAGTGGGTACTGTTATTCAATTTCAGTAGAGGAAATGGCTCAAACTCACATTGATTAATTGGGAATAGAAAATCAAGAACTATATTGTTAAAGATGCTGTTATTTTGAAATACCTATGGCATTAAGACAATCTGAATGGCTAACAGGCCTTGAACCTTCTCTAGGAAGACCAAAATTCACAATGCATGTGGCTGCCTGCATCCTTAAGAGCGCTTCATGCCAGAGATATTATACCTGAGCTCTGGAGTTTATACTGGCTTCCAATTCATTTCTGGTTGAACTGGAGGTTTTGGATTGACCAGGAAAGTTCCAGCGGTGTTCATCTCGGCTCCTTTAGTGACCTCTTCTTCCCCTCCCTTCCCACCTGATACCACAGCAGTTGAGATCAACTGAGTCACCTGAGCCAACTGCACCCAGGTTTGAAGGAGACAGAGACAGTGGCACTGAGGGCTCTTAATACTGGAGTTCATTCCCAGCCCTTAGTCTGACAGAGGCACAGTTTTCTCAGACTCTCTCTGAAGGGGTTGGGCAGGCACATGTGCATGAACATATACACACGACAGTGACCAAAGAGTGGTTACATTCATACTGGTTTGGGGGTGCAAGGGTTTTGACTTAGATAAATGATAATTTGGTGCTGAAATATATTGATTGTACTTGGACCAAAGAGGAGGCACACTTTAAAAAACCAAAACGAATAAAATTACAGAGACCATGTCCAAAGAAGAGAGATGACAAATGACAATTAAGGACCCCAGGGCTTTCTTGGCACAAAAAAGGAAGACTCTGCAATTTAACTCTGCAAAGCAGCAGTGCCTTCACAAAACATCTATAGATCTGTTTCATTAGATGCTGATTTTAGGCATAGGAACCTAAAGCACAGGGCTAGAAGCAATACATTCTACTGGTAAACTATTTATGCAGAGAAGCCTAAATGCCATTAACATCTTAACAATGCTATCCTGCTCTGGACTACTGTACCGGGAAGGAATGGAAACATTTTTACCCAATAGCAACCTTGACTGTCTCCGTTTGTCCCTTCAAAATAAATCAGCTAACTCAGAAATTTTTTTCCTGTGATCATAACAGTTGTGGTTCTGTAGCAGTATTTATGGCATATGCCTCAGTAAAGTACCTTAATATGAAAGAGCTATGGAAGCTCCAAATGGAGAAGTGAGGTCACAAAATGAAAACAATCAGAGAAGACACTAAATGTTTTGCTGTTGGTACCTCAAGTTGAAGGTCAAGTTGAATCCCGGTCAAGTTGAATCCTGTCCCTTTTATCTCTTACATAGTTTCATAATTCTGTCATATTATATTTTTCCACCCTCCCTTCCACACTGAAAATTTTTATTTTTATCTCTACCTACCCTTTCGCTAAAACCTCTCCCTTATATATGGCCTCTTCATGGACTTATGATCAAAATGGATTTCCTTAAGTCAAGGCCAAAGTAACTCAAGTCCATTAAAAAGAAAAACACACCATCTAAATTTGTTGATGTAGGTCCATGACGGCTTACAATTGGTTAATACAAAAAGATCATGCTGGACTTCCAAAATTGAATGCACATAACATATTGGAATACATTTCTTAGAATATACTTTGCACATTTATTGTCCAGTTATGTTCAAAGAATTTGATTCTTGACTGAAACAATTACAGTCCTAACACATCTGTAAACAGAATATCACTATAAAATCAGCTTAAATTGGCATGTAAAATACTATGATAATAGATGCATGTTTCATTTTATGGCATCTTAGCAGAATCATTTATATTGTCTATTTACAAACATATAAAGATCTTGCACTTTAATCATTGGAAAGCTATGAAAGAGGTACTTCCAAGTCACATGACTTAATAAATATATAACTTGCTTTGTTAAAAATCTACAGTATACTGTACATTCAAGTTGAGACAAAAGTTTCAATGCTAGCTACACTTGATATAAATGTACATTTACAATAATTTAACAATTCCTAAAAGTGCTACCTTTGTCTGCGATGGAGAAACATTAAGGTTCCAGTGTTTCATTTACAACCCCCACCCCCGAAAAAACCCAACCCAACTCATACATTCCTTTATTCACAGAATCTGACTGTGTTACTAGAATATCCAAAGCTTTTTCTTTTTATTAAAAAAAAACAAAAAACCCTATCTTTCAAAAGTTGCAGACAAAGAAGGGGCAAGAAATTGTTTAAAAAAAAATAAAAAGTCACACCCACACACTGCAACTCATTTCATCTCTTAGCTCACTGAAAGCATGATCAAACCCATAACACCCTGTTTCACCTTAGAAAGAAAAGTTTATGGACACATTTATTTAACAAAAGACAGCAGACAACCCTAGAAAGTCTAAGGCAGTTTATATAGATAACAGAGAACATGAACTTTAGAAATCTTCTGTGACCGAGGTCTTGATGCATTATTCAGTTTCTGCTTTGCTGAGTCCCTTCCATTGCTTTGGCTTACTGTCTTCAGTAGTTTTATTCAATACAACACTCGAATTGCTGGAAAGAGAAAGTTTAAGTGTGACTAATATTGCCCTTTGCAAATATAAGTAGAACAATTGTTTTGATAGTGGTTGAAAGTTGTATAATAATTATGCTAAATAATATATTCCACAGTAACTCTTGTCAATGTTTAGTTCAGAACTTTCACAAGCTATGGTCCCTTTCTCTAATCACTACTACTCCAGCCGAGCAGTTCACACACACACTATAAAAGTAATGATGGGTGATATAATTTCAGATACCTGTTATGTGGGATATGCTGAATTGTCTGGCAAAGTTCCTCTGAAGGAGGTACAGTAGGCAAACAGTGAGGTTTCTTTTGCCGAGACCTGAAGTTCAATAACTGATTGTCTGGGTCAGAACCTGCAAGACATACAAGTATGTTATTACACAACAATGTAGTTATGAAAAGTATCTAGAGAGGAATTCTTCCATGACTCTTATAGTCTCCCAATAATAAAAAAAATAATATGCACATTCATTATTATTAAGGCTACAATTCTGTCACGGATGTTTTTAGTAAAAGTCAGGGACAGGTCACAGGCAGTATACAAAAAAAAAATCAAGGAAGCCGTGACCTGTCCCTGACTTTTACTAAAAACATCCCCAGGCAAAACGGGGAGGGAGGGGAGTCCAGCACCCTGCTGCGCCCCTACTCTCTCCCCACTGTGGCTGGGAGCTACAGGGACCCCATTGCCCAGTGGCTGGGAGGGGTTCCCCGCTGCCCTGTTAGGCTAGGAGATGGAGGGGGAAGGGGGAATCCCTTGCCAGTGGCAGCAGGTGGGGAGCTGCCACTGAGCAGCTCTGGGGTCTCTCTGAGGCCAGCGGCGTCTGGGAACCTGCAGGGTCCCCGCAACCTCTGCGATATAATCTTAGCCTTCATTATTATTGGATGTATTGGACTAAAAATGATGTTGAAATCAGTATAGATGCTGTCTTTTGTTTTTGTAAATATTTAACTTGAAAACAAAAAAATCTGAATACAAATAGTCACACTGTAGTCAATGGCACTATTCATGTGTTTAAAGATACTCATATGAGTGTCTTCCGGATCAGGTTTTTACTTCTTGTTTAGCAAACCTTATTTCAATTGATTCAAGAATTACTTTAGAGTCCAGGAAACCTGGCAACACCCATGCAAAAGTCACTTATGTCAATATGAAAGCTCATCAACTAGCCCAAAGTCCAAAAGAAATTAAACTGAATAGATAACATTGCTTAGCACTTTCTATTTTAGTCCCTCATTTAAGTGAATGAGAAGATCTGCATTAACTACAATGGGAGTTGGATCAGGGCCCTGTAATTCCTTTTCATTTTTAGATTTGAAAAGGCTTCAAAAAGGTGGGCAAGCAGAATTATTCAGTATTACATGGCACTTCCTGTAAGGTTATAGTACTTTGGAGTGTAACGTAACAAAGCCATAAAACTAAAGTAAAAATAGATAGATTTTTAAAAAATCATTCTAATGATAACCATTATGTAAAAGTATCCAAATGGCATTATATCAAGATGGTGATCCTTTACATGACAAAGGAATTCTTTAATTTTTATATTCTTACATACCATCAAATCTAAGCTGCAGGCTGGGCTGTTAAATGCTACATTCTCTCTTAAAATGCACTTAACATACACACACACAAAAATCCGCAAGTATGAAAACATCACAAATGCTATAGCACACAAGTCTGACACCAATAAAACATTTTATTTTTTTTTTAATGACAGCACCCAAATAATCTTAATTCTGTCCCTAAACATAAAACGTTTCATACTAAGGAAAATAATTCCATGTAGAGAGAGGTCTACAGCAAGACCAGGGGTGCTGAACATTGGAAGGAGCAGCAGAGTGGCACTGGAGTGGAGGAGGAAAGTCGCTTTATCTTCTGACCATATTTACTTAAGTGTCTATCTTTAGGTGCCAGTTGTTAGCTCATATTTATGTTTAAATGTTGGCTTCCAGGATCACGATTCATTTAACGATTTTTTTTTTTTTAAAGAGAAAAAGCAGAGTAACCTGTGCTCAAGGGTGCAAACTAAACTGTGCATGTGCAAATTTGGAAGTGAAAAAAAAAAAAAGTATCTAACACTGATAAAAGGCTGAAAAAAATCACAGGAAACGAAGCAAGTTTTCAAGTGTTAATTCTGTGTTTATGATGGGATATGAAAATTACATATTCCAGAATTATGAATGTTAGAAAAAAAAATCTTTGTACCATAATAGCCACAAATATTTTCAATTGGTTTCCAAAGAAAGTGATAATCATCCCAAATCACACTGCAGATGATATAGCATTGGAATTATGGCCGTATTCAGCCAACTTCCTTTTTATTACCATCACTAGCATCGCTTTCACTACTATGGTTTTCCAAGTTGCTTCTTTTCCATTGAATAGCTATGTTTTGGGTTCTCTCTTAGATACAAATATTTCCAGGATGATGCTTCCAGTTCCTACCCTTATTTCTAATCTCTTCAGCTGTCCACATGTCATCTTATTTTTCTGTTCTTATCAATATTCACAGTGCCTCCCATTTGATTCACTAATTAAACATGCTATTTAATGCTAAGAGTTCTGTTATATAATTGACATTCAACAGGTCCCCTCTCAAAAAGGGGTTTATCATGTAGCCATGACTGGATCATCAGGATTCCCTTCTTAGGTGAACTACCAAGAGAGCCTAGCAACCCTGACCTGCACATAGATTTTTAATGTTTTTTATACGATATCATGAATTCTCTTTATACTTAGAAAGTCTCCATTTCCTTGTGTATGTATCTTCCCGCTGAGAGAGAGAAAATAAAACGTTATAATAGTTTTATGAAATTTATAAAAAAGTTGAGTACTTGTGGCATCTTAGAGACTAACAAATTTATTTGAGCATAAGCTTTTGTGAGCTACAGCTCACTTCATCGGATGCATTTGGTGGAAAATACAGAGGGGAGATTTATATACACACACACACACACACAGAGAACATGAAACAATGGGTTTTATCATACACACTGTAAGGAGAGTGATCACTTAAGATGAGCCATCGCCAGCGGGGGGGGGGGGGGGAGAGGGGGGGGAGGAGGAAAACCTTTCAAATGGCCCACCTTGCTTGTCACCATGAAAGTTTTACTTTGGAAAACCTATTTCCCCATGTTATTTCTCCCACCCCCCACTGTTCCTCAGATGTTCTTGTTAACTGCTGGAAATGGCCCACCTTGCTTGTCACCATGAAAGGTTTTCCTTCTTCCCCCCCCTCCTGCTGGTGATGGCTCATCTTAAGTGATCACTCTCCTTACAGTGTGTATGATAAAACCCATTGTTTCATGTTCTCTCTCTCTCTGTGTGTGTGTGTGTGTGTGTGTGTGTATGTGTGTGTGTAAATAAATCTCCCCACTGTATTTTCCACCTAATGCATCCGATGAAGTGAGCTGTAGTTCACGAAAGCTTATGCTCAAATAAATTTGTTAGTCTCTAAGGTGCCACAAGTACTCCTTTTCTTTTTGCGAATATAGACTAACACGGCTGCTACTCTAAAACCTGTCATAAAAAAGTTAGCGAGTTAAATACTTGCTTCCTGAGTAGGCACTTTGAGTTTTCACATGTTCTGAGTTCTTGTGATCAGAAGTCATGCTCAAAAACTGTTGTTTCAGCCAAGCTCCTCTATCTTCTTCAAATGCCTTTCTCTGAAAAGAGAAATGTAAACTTATATTCTGTACAGAAAGTGGTAGGTTTATACGGATTGATTTGCTTTGCATGAAAAATCATAAAGTGAAGTTCATTCATATATTGAAAAAGTGGGCAGTTTAACATTCAGGAGCCCTGAAAGGATCAAATGGCAAGGGTGTTTGCAAATTGAACCCCATTGTTTAGCTCAGAAGAATGTAGTATAAAGGTCCTTGCAAGCGTCTCTCACTTTACCTTAGAGCTTTTGGCCAGGAAACTACCAGTCAGACGCTAAACCGACCTTCTGTGCAGCTGCTAGACACGACTACGGCTCAGTGGCGTAAAGGTAAAAATAAATAAATTGGTAAACTAACCTAAACTCAACTCCACATTCCCCCAACAAGAAGTGGGTAAACGCTGTTTACCCTCCACTACAATACTACGGTACTGATCATCTTGCAACTCCAAGTGCCTTCTGGGAAGAGAAAAAAAGAGCTGGAAAGTACTCCTGACTACTCCCACCCAAATCCAAGAGGGAAGAATGAGGGTTTCCCTTTCATGTGACTTTGTAAACAAGGGAGGGGAGAAGTGATGTCAATGTCAGGCAGTCCTCAAAAATCCAGATGGCAGCAGGATGGGGAGGAGACAGTCCCTGTACCTCTTAAGAGATCAAACAAACAGGAGGTACCAAGGAAGGGAGAGACAGGATGTGAGGGCAAGGGAGCAAGTTTCCCCATTGTTCGAAATTCTTCCTCTTATGTTCAAAGGAGACACAACAAACCCCGCCTCTAAGCTCAAGGGCTGCTGCAAATTTTTCACAAAGATCTACATAGATCAAGTAAAGATGCAGTATTAAAAGCATAAGAGGAGAAGCAATAGCAAACTGATACATGGGTAATTACAGTGATGCTGCAATCTGGACTATAAGTTTAGACACATCTGGTTAAATTTAGCAATATTCCTGTGACAGTTTAAGAGTACATCCTATATACTCTCACAATCTTATTAAAATATTTTTCTAAGAAAAGTGAAAATGTGGAGAATTTTATAAAGTCTTACTGGAACTGAAAAATATTGATGCAATGTGAATCAGTGCTATGTATGTACCTATAGATAAAGTCTAAGGCCAAAATCTAAATGAATAATAAATAAATAATAATAATAGAATGCTTAAAGTTAGGTTCCTAAGTCTCTATTTAGATACCTAAATAAATTAACTTGTTTTCAAAAGCACACGTGCAGATATTTGAAAATCTTGGCTTAAGCTTATAAAAAGAAATAGAAAATCAGTTATCCCAGGTCAAGCAACTGTATTTGCCAATGTCTGTGTACAAAATGTAGTACATTTCTACTATGGGCGAACAGAGTGATCCATCATATTGTCAGCAGTCCTTCATCACATGGTTTACAAGATACGGCAGAGGAGAGAGAGAGATCCTTCCAATAGAAAGACAATAGCAAAGGGATAACAATACTCACAAAGGCATACTTTCAACATTGGCTAAGTTTTTCCGCTTACTAAGATTACAAGACTGGCTACTCTTCAGTATTAAAGATCAAAGGCCCATAAAGATACCATCCCTTTTGAATACCTCAAGTCCTAATCTAATAGCAGCTTCTGTAAAACTTCTTCGCTCTCTCTCAAAGTTCTTTTTTTGTTCTCTAAATAGTTTCCATTCTTCCTGGAGGCGCTCTCTTTCTTCCAACAAATAACAGTCCTGTAGTAACACAGAGGTATCATCATCATCATCATCACATGGAGACATAAGCTGCTGCTGCAGATACAAGGAACAAAAGTCAGAAATGTTATTCAGAAATCACTATTTAGACTTAAAATATGTTTTTACACGTTTAGATTTAGATGCCAGCAAAAGTTTATTACATGAAAGACAATCAGGCTTGGTCATAAATGGGCCACTGGCACAGGGAATTAGGAAGCGTGGAAGGAAAAGCTGCAGAAGGCAAACAAAGAAGTTTAGCATCCTATTCAAAAAGCTATGGAAAGTAGATGAGATAAACTTTCTGAATAGGTTGCTAAACTTTGTTGCCTTCTGCAGTTTCTCCTTCTATGGCCTGGTCTACACTGGGGAGGGGGCGGAGATCAATCTAAGTTACACAACTTCAACTACATTATTCACGTAGCTGAAGTCAATGTACTTAGATCTACTTACTGCAGTGTCTTCACTGAGCTAAGTCGACAGCTGGCGCTATTCCGTTGACTCCACCTGCGCCTTTCGCCCTGGTGGAGTACCCGAGTCGACGGGAGAGCACTCGGTTGATTTATCACGTCTAGACTAGACATAAATCAATCGACCCCCACTGGATCAATTGCTGCCCATCAATCCAGGGCGTAATGTAGACAAGCCCTGTATGTGCTAACTTCACAACAAAATACTGTTTGCCAAGGTGAAAGTCACATCCCCTCTCCCTCTGCTCCAGCCTCCACAGTTATCAAAAACAGGAACACCCAAATATAAAAAGGCATCATTAGAGTGATGCTTCAATTCCTACCCGAAGAAGGGAGGAAGAGAAGAAAGCACAGTTTAAAAAAAAGATTCCGACCTGTAATAGTTGTTGCTGAGTTTTGATCATTTCTTTGCACTGCTGAATTTCTAATTCTAGCTTTTCAGTTTCCAATTCATGGTCCTCTCTTGAAATTACATCACTGCCATTCAAAGCCCCTGAATGCGCACGTGACACTAAACACAAGGAAAAAAAAAGAACAGTTTTTTGGTGTTTTAAGTAAAAGAGGCAGCCACTGGTAATGTTGTTCAATAAAGATGCTAATTTAAGATAAAGAAAGGTTTATGAAATAAATTAAAAGGCGTTTTAATATGCATCTGTCCAACCTTGGAATTTGAAAGACCCTGGATATGTCTGAATACTCAAAGGAAATACTGAATAAGTTCTAGCAGATACAATACTGGATCTCTACAAAATCAGCCAGACATAAAATACAATTCAGTGGATCACTTTATTATAGGAAAAGACAATGCCACTGAATTGCCCCTTAACTATTTTACAATTTCTGGGCTTAACAATGGTCTCTCTGGACCCCAACTTGTAAAACAAGCAGTGTGCTTTGAATTCAAACAGTTCAGACAAGTCAGATAGTAAGAGCGACGGAAGAGCCCATTTAAAATAAAACAAACTCCCCATGATATAGGAGAAAACAAAAAGATTATATTTTTAGTATAAACCTTGTTATTGAGCTGTTTGAAGATACTGTAAAGAAAAGCAAGTTTAAAAGGTTTTGAACAAAATAAAAACAAATATTAAGAAAAACAACACTCAGATAAGACAACAACAACAAAATAAATTCAGGGAACTATTTCCTTATTACACATCTTAACTTTTGGATTATTCTACCCACTCCTGGTATGCTACCATTTGGTAGCATATAGACAGACGTGCACATTGATCTGCCGTTCTCTCTCTGGAACAGAGAGAGTCCTTTTAGGCTAGGTATTAGACTCCGGTGGCAGCCTAGACCACAAGCAGACTCCCCTCTGCCTACTAATAAAGTCTCTCCAAGATAGCTTCTGAAACTTGCATCCTACATCTCCACGGAAACAGCACGTAACCCCCAGAACATTCTATGACACCTGCCATTTCAACTTCAGAGAGTATATTGTCGTTCACAACACATGTGCCTCATTAAATCAGAATTCAGATATATTTTAACCACAATAAAATGATTAGTATGACACGTGAGTGGCCTACACCAATCTCAATACGAGATCAAAAGCTGGATTTGTGCAAAGCCTTAAATACAAAGGTCATGAATTTAGTATCGTAATAGCAATATTATGGCCAAGGACGGTCGGGTCCTTTGCATAAGAGGGTGCAAGTCCATGGGGGGGGGGGAGGAGTTCCTGTTCCCCATCCCCAAAAAATGTTATTTGAGGTGGGTGAGTGGAAAGGTCAAAAATATCACTTAAATACAAAGTGATCCAAATGTTTGGCATTTTTATAATACCATGCTTAGATCAGAGTCTCAAAGCAAGGGAAAAAAAAATATTATAGTAACTCACCCTGAAAGATAAGGTTTTAGACCTTTTCAAGGCAGGATTAACATTTTAATTGAAAAACATTTGCCTTTTTCCTCCATGGCACAAAATGAATCCCATTCAAGAAAATCTGATTTCTAAGCATCATACCAAAAGGGGAAGGGAAAAAAAAAAAAAAAAAAAAAGAAGCAGCCAGTTTCTACATTTGTACTGAATCAGGTAAACTGAGGAAACCTTTTAACTGAAAGTTATCCAGTTCTTCAGAATCCACCATATTTTTGGAGTTATTAATTTTATTATAAAAACCCTAGAGGGGAGTTACTGTAATATAGACCTATTTTTCATTGGCAAAGTAAGGGCTCCATGTATTCTATAAGTTTTATGAAGGAAGCACGGATCAAATGAAAAACATGCATACAATATTATGGTTATAATCTTCCAAATATTTACCCCAGGAAGGGGGAGGATTGGAGAAAGATGTTTTATTTCCTACAACAACCGCCCTCTTGCATATACATAGTATTTTTTAAATTATTACATGTTATGTTACTTTAATTTCAATGTACAGACATAGCCATTTATATATCTGGACGGCTACATTATGAGCCAAATCTTGATCCCATTGAAGTCAGTGGCAGAACTAATGACTTCAATGGGATAAGAATTTGGACATTGGTGCACATGCACAAAACCAAAGAAGTGACAACAGAAACACTGCAAACGTGCAAAACGATCTTTTTACTTTGTATAGCTGTCTCAACCAGTGTCTCCTCTGCTCCCAAACCTACCAAATCAATACTCTTCAGAGCAAGTGTCCTCAAACATTATCAGTGTGGATAAGTTTTAACAAAGGCATTTTTTCATGGACTATCTGCCTCCCATTCACAGTTTCACGGGTGACCTCCCTGCTTGTTCATGATTGCATAACATCCCTCTGGTAGCTAATGAAAAAGTAAAAATATTTATGTACTTTAGCTGTTTCTAATGCTATTTAGCAGCTGGAAATTAATTGAAACTAGCACTATGCCACCAGCCATTTCTTTCTAGAAACCCATGTGAAGCCCCAAAACCTTGAAAATGATTTAGATACTTTTTGTGCTTCATTATTTCAAGTTCTTTTATTTTCACTTCACTGGCAACTCAAATAGCCAGGATGACAGACAACGGAAGTCAAATTTAACACAGGCCTCCTTTCTGCTGAAACCAACAATGAGAGCTATCTTCCTTCAACAAATGATAACTTGATACAGGGAATGATAAGTACCTGAAAATGGGAGGTTAGAATTGAAGTGCCCCCTTAGTCAGGGATAACAGCGTTGCTACATGAGAGTTTCTCAGCTCTCCTGTAATTAAATCTTTCACATTTTTATTGCTGTTGCATGGCACTTGAGGCAACATACTGTGTCATGATTTTTTTTAAATGTTCTTTTAAAAACTCTTTCTAGCTTGGGTATTGTTATGTCAAATGGGTCAGAGTATAACAAACACCACTATGGAAATGGAGTTGCCACAAACATGATGATGATGCAGAATACAGGCTTATGATGACACTTACCTTGATTATCCAGTTTTTCAACATGATTTTTCAGCATTCTCCATTGCTTTCTAATGCTGTTGGTAAGCTGTTCTCGCACAGTTTCACAAGAAAGTTCCCACATATTCTCTTTATTTAATTCTACAGCATCTTCCTCCATGTCTGATAGCACCTGTAAAAGCAAAAACAAGAATCTGCTGAAACAAACAGTCCTCTATATTTTTCTATGAGGCTTATTAACTGTATGAGGGAACAGGAAATTTGGAGAGTTTCCATTTAAGTGCATTTGCCTAGTTTGAACCCGGCAGGGAGTTTGGCTCTCTAAATGCATGGATTTCAGGGGGTCTGGAGGGCAGACCTTCCACATTACTTCCTAGCTGCCCTTGTACCCCCATATGCAGAATGAATATGAGCCAGCAAGATACTGATGACACAAACACACATACCCCTTCCTGAAGTAGAGATTTAAGGTTGGGAGGAGTCATGCTGCTAAATCTGCCTGGCAGCTGCCCTTGAAACACCAATTCTGGAAATGAGGAGCTCACTATGCAGCATATGACATGTCTTAAGAACATAGGGATGGGGTTGGTATAATCTTGTATGTGGGGATTACTCATCTAGACAGAGGCAGAGAATTATTCTGTGGACAGCAAGTAACTGGCCCTGCCTCCTTCTTATCCACAGTGCACCAGTGAGGGTGAAGGAAAGATGAGTGAGAAGAGGTGATGAAGTACAGTGAACAATGCTGTGGAGCCAGAATTCCCTTCTCCCACTTCTCTCTTGCATCCGTAGGCCTGATGCACCCAACGTAAATCCTCTCTACTCAGGAGCAGATAGAAAAGATTGGATCCTAAATTAATTCAGACAGATAAAATTGACATATTCAAGGGTGGAAAAAATGGTTCATCTAAATATGCTGCAACATTTACTCAAATGAAATTTAGTGCTTCTGGGGGTTTTAGAAACTGCAATAATCCAGCAAAGGAGGGAACAGAGAGAATTTTAACATTCTATCTAATTCCATAAAGACAATTTTTCTTGAGATGCCTATGTGTATAGTGCCTTGCACAATGAGGGCCCAATCCTGACTGGGCCTCTGGCTGCTACTGTAGTAATAAATATTAATATCAATAGTACCCTAGTCCAAAGCTCTGCATTCCAGGCTAATAACCTCACATGACTCAGTATAAAGTTGCTAAGTAACAAGAAGCCAAGCCACCAGTGTGAACATTAGGGCAGCAAAAGACGTTCAGGCTTTTTGTTTTAAACCAAAGTTCATTTAGGCAAGCTTGTTTTGAATCAGTAATAACTGCTTTAAAAACAAAACAAAAAAATCTCAAATAGTTATGTTTTCCTTTTTTACATATGTAATTTAAGCAAGTTTCTGATCATTGGATTACTGTACACAAGTATCATAAATAGCACCGCTTTAGTTGGAAGTCTCAGGAGACTATTATAATTCATTTTCTAGAGGTTTACCAAAATTTCAACCAGAACGAGCATATTTTACATTAAGAGGTCTTTGCTTAGGAGCACAAGTTAGCTTTGCCCAGTATAGAGACACCATTTATTCCACCCCCCCATAACAAATAATTTTTATCAACTTTTTATATTCATATGAGTTTACTAGACAAGTAAAAAAAAATAGTTAATACTTTGAGCCTATAACCTATGTCATAAATGAACCCAGGGCTGCTTTTGACTGAGTATTTGCAAATAGTTAATCCATTAGACCAACTAGATTTTTAGAATATACAGAAGTAAAAAAAAATTGCTGAAATATTCGTATTTGGAGAGCAGCTAATGCATATGCCCCATAAGTAGAGCCCTGCAAATCCACAGGTATCAGCTCTATAGCTGCAGATATCCTCATCCTTGGATCATTTTTGCAGATCGCAGATCAGATGCAGATACAAATTTTGTATCCGCACAGAGCTCTACCCATAAGTACTTAGCAGTCACTACTTAGACTCTGCTAGTTATTCATTTTACAAAATAGCTGAATGCCCCTCCAATAAATTTAATGAGGCTTATATGTGTGTGTTTGGTTTTTTAAGTCTGCTACAAAAAAAAAGTTATACCCCAAGAGATCAACAAAGAACGGTAGAAATTTGATGCAGTCACCCAAGAACATTTTGTTGCAAAGCATAAAGTCCAGTTATTCCTCCAGTTTGTCTTGGTACGCAAGCACACGTATCCCTCAGTCCTGAAGCTGGATCTGCATGGCTGGCCCACAGAGTTTGTGCCGAACCCCACTGGCTTCACTGGATCCCAGCCAGCATGGGAGTCCACTTGTGCATATCCATTTACAGGACTATAGCCACAGTATGTAACATGTATCCTCTGTATAAATGGGGCCTTAGCAGTGAAACAGTTCCACAATACTGAATTGCAGTACTACATTATAAAGTGGAATTTCAACCTAAAGCAAGATTCCTTCCTAAAGAAGGAGTCAGACACTTGACATACTAATTAGAGCACTAAACACACTGTGGGCCTGTTTTGCCTGCTGCAGGATATACGAGTAATTCTCAGTGAAGTTAAGGAGAATTACTCATACCCTGTGGCAAGAACGCCAAGCCCAATGTAATATCTCAATTACAGTAAAATGGCTAAAACTATTGAATCCCCCAAAACACCACTTAATCAAGCAGCTCTGTTTGACATCTCATCCACAACAGTTGTGATTCTAAAGCACATTTAAAAGATTCCTTTATGATGACATACGTTTTCATACCCCACTTCTGCCACAACATCGACAAGCAATAAAGGAATGTGTGATGGCCCCAATGTGAACAATGGAAGGGAATTACTAGCAGAACTGAAAACCATTCTATTTAGTGATAAGTTTTCCTGATAGCTGCAGATTTTTAGCAGAAACATTGATTCATCTTGCCTGTAGGACTTAGAGCCTACCCTACTTATTTTTTTCTAGATACAGTACATACTGGAAGTACAATTTTTCAACACAAGCACCTTAAGAGGTTGTCCAATCACATTAGGACATTGAAAATCAGCACCTAAGTCCATTTTCCATACCCAAATAATGATCCGAGAAAAATGCAGGATTTGGACAGCCTATTTAGGTCCATTTGAACAATGGACTCCTCATGTAACACAGTAACTAGTGCAGGTGGCAAGTTCTAAGAAGCTAGAGTAATATTTTTGTATGCCCCAATGACTATGAATAGTACTAGTTCAGTATATAGTTGTTAAAAGAAAAGGAGTACTTGTGGCACCTTAGAGACTAACAAATTTATTTGAGCATAAACTTTTGTGAGCTACAGCTCACTTCATCGGATGCATGCAGTGGAAAGTTGTTTTTTTAAAAAAAAATAAAAACGCTTACAGGACCAATGCCATCTTCAGCTCTTTCCTTGGGTTTCTGTTTCTGTGGTGGGAGAAGTGAAATCATCTCTTTCTTCATTTGCTGAAGAACTTTCTTGAGCTCAGCATTTTCCACTAGAAGCTGTTTTTGGCATTGTTCATAACCACCTAGCAAAACTTTATACATTTCTTCTTCATTCCTGAAAGCAGAAGCCTTACAATAAATAAATAATTGCAAAATACACTTTGATTAAAAAGTATGTATTTATATAGCGATCAACTTACCTGGCTTCTGTTTTACCAGTTCTCCAAGCACCTCTCTTTCCATCAACTCTACCTACGTAATTTAGAACATCCATAGCTACAAATGAGAAGGGAAATTAAATAAACATTTCAGAGTGAAGTAAAAATCCCCAAAGTATATCTAAATATTCAGGTAACCTTACATTTGCCTTTACATTAAGAGGCCTTACAGGACTGAACATAAAAATCAACCTTTGGACTCACATGAGACCAAACTCTCCTGAAAACAAAAACAAGAAACATAGATAATGGAAGGAAGAGAGGAAATGTTGATGGTAAAGTTATAAGTAACATCTAAAATTAATAAATGAAAAAGACTGTAGAGTTTCTAAAATTATGGCGAATCTTTTAGAAAGACTCTCACTGTGTGACAGAACAGCCTAATGATAGTTATTTGTTTTATGTCTTATTTAGAAGTGGCAGAGCACCCTAAGTTTTTTTAAATAAAAGTTGCAATGAGGTGACACAGAGCTGCTTCCCCATTCCCCTCCATAGGCTGTGTCTACACTAGTTTTATTTCCTGTCTAGAATCTCCCACCTTCGCTAATGTTAGTGCAGTTCCAGGCCTCCAGGTGGTTGCCAAAATTTTAAGCAGTTTTGATGAAACCTGCCATAGCTGGCAGACACAAATATAGTACTTTAAGTGCTCTTTACATCCGTCTACATTAGCACTCAGAGTTGTTCCTATCACCACCAGAGCTGAAGTGGTACTAGCAAAGGTAGAAATAAGGGGGGAAATGTTTTAATTTAGGAACTGATCATGATTCTCATCAGGCAGCCAACTGGCCTTCTTTGGTTTGTGCCTATCAAAACAAGGGGAGATACTCAAAAACTCTTACAGGGCACTCTTACATTAATAAAAATAAAAGATCAAAGTTTTCTTTAAGTCTATGAGTTAAGTTTAATTAAATGCTACATATTTTATGCAAAACCTTCTTTGTGACCTACTATTCTGGATACCAAAGTGCATTCTAAGTAAGGAGCTTGGCACATTGTTAATGCTAGATGCTAAAGTAAATATCTTGAACATGCAGCTTTACTGTATCACTATGATGTAGAAGGCTTTACTTACCTATTTTTTTATCCTTTTTGTTCATGACTAGTTGATGTAAGCGTTCCTTTAGTTTGTTGTAGTCTCTTTCTTTCCTCTTCATATCATGATTGTACTGAGTAGCACGACTTGCAATAATATTTTGTAATTTTTGTACCTAAAAAAAAAAAAAAAACTCAAAACCCCATACATTTTCAACTGAAGTGTGTGCACATACATTCCTTTAAACTTAAGAACAAAAATAAGAGAGCTTGGTATAAATATTGTATAAAATACAAATTTTAAGGCCTAGTAACTTTCAGTCTCTGTCCAATATTTTTAGTTGAACATTAAGATGCTACTTACATATAGACACCACCGGGATAGGCACTACAGAAAAGCTAATTGTGTAAATGTCCAGGTCCATGACTAGTGCTCCTAGGCACTGTTGTCATCCAAACAACAATAAATGTATTTACATGTGTGTGTACACAGAACTCCTGCTCAGGTTTTCCCTAGGCACCATACAGTTAATTTAGTCAAAATATCGTTTACAATAAACTTCCAAGTGGATTCTAGCCTTTCCCTCTTCAAGGTTAAAGGAGCCATTCCAGGTTTTGGCTGCATTTTTTGTTTGTTTGCTCTCCTACAAATATCTGAAGTGTTACTTTGGTTTTGTTATACATTAGCAGAAAGGCTTTGGCAAATAGCTGGGTCTCAGAGCCTAGCAGCCAGGCTTTAGCTGATTAAAAAAGGCATCACAAGACTGCACGTGTATTTATACAATAAGACCACCATTTTTATCATCTGAACCAATCAACCCGATTTGCACATGAATTGCATCCCATAGCAGCTAGTATGACAAACTTCACAGTGACCACATATGAAATTTGCTAACTTTCTCTATGCAAGCCTGACTATGTATTTTTAAAATAAAATGTTACTAAAACCTGAGGTTTTCTGTAAGATCATCTACACAAATCTTTCAAACAGTTTTGACTGTACAGGCTGACTCACCTCATCTTTTTCATTTTTAAGTAACTGGTGCAGATTTCTGTTCTTACATTGTTGTTGTCTGTCTCTTTCTTGAAGTCCCACTATTTCCCTTCTAGAAGCTTCCAGTTGCTCCTTTAAAAAAAAAAAAGTATCCATAACTCAATCTCAATTAATAATTACAAAAGAAAAAAAATAATTTGAAACAAGTTTGTTCTTGCTGAAATATCAGAAGCTCAATACACAGGGAAGGGCCCTCCATGGCAAATTAATCTTTATTTCTACAGCAAGAGGCCTGGATAATATGATTACCCCAGTGCAGCAGATTGCTAGTTCTGTAGCAGCTTCACTTCATGGGGATTTTTCCTGAGTTAAATACGGAAATGAATATAAGCAACACAGCATTACAACTTTTAGTTTGATACTGAATGCAATTACTCTTTCTCTGCCATTAAATTATTAATTATTCAATATGCTGCAATGCATGCCTTCTCCATAAAAGTCAAAAGAGAAGCTAGATGTTTTGGCAGTTGGAGCTTTTGTTGGCTTGGATAAGTACATTAGCTGGATGTTTCTACTAAAATGATCATTACAATCATGTTGATTTTTGAATTGTCATCACAGAGGCGAATGGGGCAGTATACCTTCCCTACAGATATTGTTTCAGTGCACATTCAAGCAGACATCACTGTAGGTTCACATTTTGAAGATTTTCTTCATGACCATAAGTGGCGGAAAGTATTTTTGTGCTTTAAAAAAAAAAAAAAAAAAAGCTGCAGCTAGAAGGGAGCTCTGCAGTAAATTCTATAGCATGGAACAGCAGAGTTCATAGGGCCTCTTCTTTGCATATGTCAAGGGCTATGGATGAAGAAACATGTGGAAGTAATAAATACATGCAGGAATAGCTCACCAATAGATAATATCCTGCACAATACCACCTCTGTAACAATGGATCACTCCATCACACCGCTTTTGGAGGGAGAAGGAAGGTACACACAAAATTTACATATTGTGGGCCAAATTAGGGTTGCTTCAGCACAAAAGCACTGTGGAAGTAAGATGCATAATTTCTCTCTTTGAACACACCTGCACGTGGGGTAAGTAGTTTGGATGACTTTGCTGAGGGGTTAATACAATACATAAGTTAAGTTTTTAAAAGCAGGAGTGCAGTTGTACAATAGCATTGTAATGTTACATACTAGCGTTGTTTTAATGCAGATTACATACACCTCAGGATAGAACTGTTGTCTGCCTGTGGGTTCATGCACTGTGTCTAGAAAAATGGCATCCTAATTCAAACTGTGACTTCTGGGTGCTATTGCAACACAAATAGCAGCAAAAGTGGTAGGGGTAGCCAATCTTCTTGCCAAGTAGAACTAAGAGGGGTTAAGTAAAGCACTGAAAGTAACAGCTGCCTTGCTAAAATGTTACCATGGAAAAGAAGCTTATTTTAAAGCTGAGCCACAACTCGGAATCTGCTAATAAAGCAACTATACCTATTTTCAAATGTAATTTTTCCATTCAGTTCATGCCATCTAAATCCCTAGCAATAACTGACTGTCATTTACAGTTTAGCCTAAAATTTTGGGAGGGGCTGGATTGTAATATTTATGGAGCCTCATTTACCAATTCGGTCTAAATTCAAACCAGTAACCAAAAAAGTGTTGCTGACTGCTTTTGAATAGACATTGCGACAGGACAGTTATCCTCAGGCCTTTCAGGGAAGCCAAGAACTGAATGAATATGGAGAATGAGCTATAAAATAGCCTTTGGAGATGGTCCTTTGGAATCAGGATGAGCAACATGAGTAAGCTTGCTATACTTATTATGATTACATGAAGTAATTTATTTTCTAAGGTTGAAAAATCTAGCAACACTCACAATATCCTATTTAAAGATAAAACAGCCAAATCTTCCAAGATCTTCATTTCTATAATGAATTACCACGCTCTAACCTAATCAATCTTCTTCAGGAAGACCTGGTCACTAAACTGTTCACAAAGTATCCATGTCTTTATTAGAGAGCTATTTCTTCACTCATTTTTCATTACATTTAATGAGTTTTCCATTAGTTAGAAAACACACCTCAGAAAAAAAAAACCTGTAGGACAATTAAGTCTTAATAAATCAGCAAAATAACCTTACTGAGAATTTATAACATTTGTTAGCTGAAAGTGCCACATTGCTTTATAATAGGAGTAAGAAAGAATAGATTTTCTACCTTTACTTTAGCATAGCAGTTCTGCAGGTGGTCCATATCACTACCCAATTTCAGATGCTGGATTTCCACCTCTTCCTGAGCTCGGAGGTTCTTGCGTTGGAGTACAAGCAATTCATTCACACAATTTAAGACCGATACTATATTTAATTCTTTATCTTTGCACTCCGAATAAAGAGAAGGGAAACCTAATGTTGTCAGCTCCTAGTAAGGGACAGAGAGAACAATAATTGGACCAATTTCTTTCTGTGCTTGACAAAATTCTCAGACAGCATACTAGAAGACATTCATTTTTGCAAGAAAAAAAAAAAAAAACACCCTTTGGCTTCCAATCAGTAACCAAAGAAAAGCCTACTTCATGGGAATAAACTCTCTCACCCCAGAGAACACACACACTCATTTCCACGACTGATTGACAATTATATTAAATGACCCCACTTGAGAAAGTGGCTTACCCTGTTAAGATAGAAGATACTCTGTTCAACATTCTCTTCTGTGCAGAAGGCACTGAAAAAGCTGTGCGTACTTTTGGACAAAGGCAGTGGCGAGCGTAGCACTTGTTGCATGTTTAAACTTGAGGGGGACATCTTTTTTTCTGAGGTATTCTGAGAAGTGGTTTTGCAAGCTACAATTCAAAATATTATGAAACAAGTTTAGGACTAATTATTTAAATCAATTCAAGACACTAAAACAGGGTTATTCATCATTGTTTTGGAACTTTAGAAGTGCCATTTAGAACTATTAAAAGTTTGGGGGGGAAATACTGTAAACAAAATGCTAGGAATTTGAGTTTCTACCAAAAAGTAAAGCATCAATAAGATTTTAAATAAGGCATTTTCATGAAAAAATTCCTTTCCCCTCCCAAAAAAAGATTCTCATAAAAAAAAAATCATTCTAATTACTAGTTCATTTGCTTACTTAGATTACTATTTCTCATACATGCCCAAGATATGTACTGAGGATTCTTACACATTAAGTTTCATTGTACATTTTAATTTACTCTCTCACCATCCCACATACATTAAAAAAAATGTCTTGCCTTTAATACACTGTTAATCAAAACACAGGACAAAAGAGAAGCAGAAAACAAAACGAAAGTTGCAGCAATGTGAGACATTCACTGACTAAAACGTATCAATGTTTAGAATTCTCTCACATATCGTAGAGTAATTTTTAAAGGTAACAATTCTGTAAAACTACCTTAACCAGTAGAAATTGTAGTATAAACACAATTATATTATTTGACATTTCCACTTAAGGAGTCAGATATTTTATGACAAACTCCAATCTAGCTGGTTAGCAGCCTGTAAAATATTGTACCACTAGTGATTCTCCAACCCCATAAATTAAAATTGTTCCCAATTTTGTCTTCTAACTACAATAGTTACCTGATGACAGTAGTGGCACTGTAACAGTCTTCCAATCTCCCATAGCAACAGACAGCCAAGGTACCTGAGCAACTGGTTCAGCAGTGAAGTATTTAGTACAATTGCTGGTAAAATCTCCTACATAGGCAGCTCCTAAAATAGCAAGAACATTTTAGATTAACAGTAGTATCTAACACATCTAGAAGATTAAAGCAGGCATACAAGAGATGTCACTGGGCTCAAGCCATATAAACTTTCTATTTACAAACAAATCTATGAAACCCGGTGATTACAGCACAATAAATAGAACCAATATTTAAATACAGATAGACCAGACACGACACGTGCTCGTGCACGGTATTTAGATAACCTTAAATTACAAATTAAGTCACCAAGCATCCCAGAAAGAGGATAAATAATCACGATGAAGAGAAACTAATCCAATTGTTTTTTATAGTGGTGTACATCATTAGAGGAACAGTAAGACCATTTCTCTTAAGTCGTAAGGGACTTTATAACCAAGCAACATAATTTTATTTATAGAAGAGTCATTACTTGGTTAAGTACTGTTTCATCATAGACTCATCTCTGTGGGCTTATTACCCAAGAGAAAAATAAATGTCTTCCATGCTCTGAAATTAGTATACGTGATATAGAAAGGAGCAAAGGAGGAATATCAACCTGATGAGAAAAATTCGTATAGGTTTGAAGTTTAACGAAAAGTCCCACCACGTGGCAATCAGTTCAAGTCTGTGCCTAATTTTATATTTTTAAAATTTGAAACAATTGGCAAAAAAAAAAAAAAAAAAAATAGGGTGGGAAAGATCTGAATGGAACAAATCTATTGGCCTGGCCACTGACCACAGCATTGGCCTTCTGGAAACCAAAAGAACTTGCACTTGTAAGATAAAGCTGGCTGGGTCTTCCAGGAGAAAGAGAAAGCAGCATTAGACCCACAGATGCCGTGCTGCCCTGGATCTAGAAACCAGCATAGTGGCATAGGGCCCCCACAAGCATGGCCTTTACTTCTCACAGCTGTGCTAAGAACCACACAGGTCCATGGATATCTGCAGCTTTAAAGGAATAGACCCACTTTCCACTCCACAGGGAGGCACACCTGCCTCTCTGACGAACAATTTGGATGATACCCTCACATGAGTTTCATGTTTTCCTCTGAGGATTTTTACAGCACAGGTATATTTTGATCAGATATTGTTGCAATAAACCACTTACAGCAGAGCAGTTAAGACTTCAGGCGTCTACAGCAATTAGAACCTACCCTTCAAAAATAGTTGCTTGATACATACTTAACACAGAGGTTTACTCTAGCTGGTCTGTGACCTTTAAGCCCATCTTTAGAATATGGTTGGAGATTAAATTTATTTATAGGCCTTTCTATGGCACTCAAATGTGTCACCACTAGATACTATGGCAGTAAGTTTATCCTGCCGACATCCCTGTGAATTATTTTCAAGATGGGGAACTGAAGTACAGAGGTTTTTTATTTTGATTTGTGTTTTATTCAGGAACTTAAAATGGCAGCTTGGGAGACATGGAGGAGTATGCTGTAGCCCTCCTTCCCCTAAAACTTAAGACTTATTTAAGGTTCAGACTGGCCCTCAGGAGCTCTGGCTTCTCTTTTCTGCTATGGTCACAGACTTCCTGTGTTACCCTGGACAAGTTATTCGGCCTCTCTCTGTTTCCTGATTTATAAAATGGGGATAATAAATAAACTAATACCACCACTGCCCAGGGGTTTTGTGAGCCTCAATTAAATTATTAGTATTTGTGAAGTGCTCTGAGACTCTTGCATGGCAAGCGCTATTATTACAGACTGAAGTTTTATTTTTAAAAAGAAAGAAAGGAAGCATAGCATAGCGTCATGGCTGAGATTTAAACCCGAAATTATTCAAGACATTCAAAGAACAGGGTGAGAGTGCCTCATTCATAGCTCCCATCACCTTTTCAACTTTGCCCTAGCTCTCAGGCATTGTGGTGCAACCACATAAGGACAGGCCCAATGTTGGGAAAAAGGACACATCACTGGGAGAATGCTTCACAGATACAAGTTCACCAGGGTAAAAGGGACAGAATTGCTACTCGGTAGCTGCAGCAAACTAATACATTCCAACCGATGCAACTGTATCCATCAGAAAACTTAGGTGTAGGGGAGTAGCAGTAGAGACAATGTTACAGAGAAAGAGAGAAAATGCAGTAGTGCCAACCCCAAAAGTCAGGAGCCAGGCCCCCAAAAGTCAAGAGATTTAAAAGAACTGGGTCTTTATCATCTTCTGTATATTAAGTTGTTGGGGTTCATGTTTCCAGCATCTCTCAAACCACGAGGACTAGAAACTTCCAATGAAAGCTGAGATTCTCATGTAGCCCCCATGATTTCCGAAGCAGAGTCTTTAAGAAGAGCGTCTTCCCTTCCCTCTCTCCCACAGAAATAAACTAGATCTTTACCAAATTAACCCAGAATCATGCACAATACAAAGACCACACAAAACATTTCTTACATGTTCATTTAGCTTCTGTTGGATCCATCAATTCAGATCAGGAGTATTACCCATCACAGTCCTGTTAATAAAACAGAAAACAGGAATCAAACTACAGACATTTTCACATTACTGCCATTCCAACCACTTAAGTCCTCTGTCTTATTAAGTTAGGGTGATTTCCAGGAATCGCACACGGTGGGAGCTGCAGGGGCGGCGCCTGCAGGCAGAGGTAGCGTGCAGAACTGCCTGGCCACGCCTCTCCTTAGCAGCTGACTTAGGAGGATGTTGCTGCTTCTGGGGAGCCCCCCAGGTAAGTGCCACCCAGATCCCGCCTCACCTCGTCCCATGCCACAACCCCTTGGCCCCCTCCCACATCCAAACTCTACTGCTGCTGAGGGGGAGGCACGAAGCCAGGTAGGGATCCTGCCGGCCCCACTAACTCCCTCTCCCGCCCCGCCCCCGCCCCCCCCCCCGCAGTACCAGCAGGGATCCCAGACCATGCACCACTGCCCGCGCCACGCCCCCCACACCTGCAGTGACCCCGGGCAGCACTCCTCAATTATTCACTTGTATTTTTAGTAAAAGTCATGGGCCGTGCATTTTTGTTTACTGTCCGTGACCAGTCTGTGACTTTTACTAAAAATACCCATGACTAAAATGTAGCCTTACTTATAATCAAAGGGCAACCTTACAATATTTGCAATATGACCTAAAGAAAATCTCTGTGTAGTTCAAAAACTTGTCTTTCACCAACAGAAGTTGGCCCAATAAAAGATATTATCTTACCCACCTTACCTTCTCTAATACTTGCAACAGACTATTATCCAAGTCACAGCACAACCAATTTCATTTACCAAATCAGTTTTCCCTCTTTGCTTAAAAGGCAGACAGGTCTATCATTAGCCCTGATGAAAACGGGGCCTAAAAAATCCCTAAAAACTCCTTCCACTTTAAAGGCAGTCTTTTAACACTAACATAAATCTATTTTATTAGACTGGCTATAAAAGTTACTGTCATTTGCATATCTGCAATGGACAAAGATCAAATTCCTTTAATTCTATGCAATCCTTACCTCGGTAAAAATCAAGAAGTTATACCAGAGGCTCTCATTCATGAGAAGGGAATACACACACTCACAGAAGTCCTGAATAGTCCAAAAGTCAGCCTGCACAAGAGATTTACCTTGGATAATTAATATTGAGCGTAACAATGATCCATGATTGGCCAACTGTGCTTTATTGATGAAATATCAGTGCATCAGCCCCCAATGGTTCACAGCTAGGATTTCATCAATAAACAACAACAAAAATCCTATTTTTTTAAAAAAAATAAACCTTTCCCCCTATTTTTAAGTTATATGTAAGAATACAGAGACTTCAGCTGCAAAGGCAGCTTGGGAGAGGGAAGAAAGTTTTAACATACCTCCTCCTTGCCAAGCGCCAATATTCCCTTTCAGCAGCAGTTTGTAACTATAACTGACTTTCTAGGAGAAAAATTACACTGCAGTGAAAGGATGTATGCCATACCATCACACACAATTTTATGTTTTCTTAAAAATAAAATATGTATTAACACTATTACATGATGTCACAGTGTGCATTAATAGGCTAATGGTGCTTTTTGGGGGGAGGTCAAAGGCACTCAGCTTCTGCCACACAGTGCATTCAAGTCATTTTCTTACTATTGCTTACAGTGACGTTGATAGGAAGACCCAGGAAATCTAACCCAGTGGGATCAGAAGCAAGCCACTTTCAAGAGTTCCTATTCCTGGATTTCAGAATGGGGGAGGGGGGGTGCCAGGAGGAAGACGTGGGAATGGAAAAGAGTGGTAAACTGAAGTCCTGAGAATCCAATTGTTTTCTCCCTATGCTGAAACAGAAGTCAGATCCTTGTATCTTGGAAAACCCACCAGAAGCATATAATAAACCAGACTTAAAAACAGCAACCTGAAGACCCACTAAAGGGCAATCTAACTTCAAGGTCCTAAAATTGCTAAACCACCAGCAAAAGGCATCCTAAATTGTTGTGCAGCATCAGGAAACCTCACTAAGTCTCCAAAAAGTAACCATCTCTGAAAATGGCCAAAAAGAAAAGGAGTACTTGTGGCACCTTAGAGACTAACAAATTTATTAGAGCATAAGCTTTCGTGAGCTACAGCTCACTTCATCGGATGCATTTGGTGGAAAAAACAGAGTAGAGATTTATATACACACACACAGAGAACATGAAACAATGGGTTTATCATACACACTGTAAGGAGAGTGATCACTTAAGATAAGCCATCACCAACAGCAGGGGGGGGAAGGAGGAAAACCTTTCATGGTGACAAGCAGGTAGGCTAATTCCAGCAGTTAACAAGAATATCAGAGGAACAGTGGGGGGTGGGGTGGGAGGGAGAAATACCATGGGGAAATAGTTTTACTTTGTGTAATGACTCATCCATTCCCAGTCTCTATTCAAGCCTAAGTTAATTGTATCCAGTTTGCAAATTAATTCCAATTCAGCAGTCTCTCGTTGGAGTCTGTTTTTGAAGCTTTTTTGTTGAAGTATAGCCACTCTTAGGTCTGTGATCGAGTGACCAGAGAGATTGAAGTGTTCTCCAACTGGTTTTTGCATGTTATAATTCTTGACGTCTGATTTGTGTCCATTCATTCTTTTACGTAGAGACTGTCCAGTTTGGCCAATGTACATGGCAGAGGGGCATTGCTGGCACATGATGGCATATATCACATTGGTAGATGCGCAGGTGAAGGAGCCTCTGATAGTGTGGCTGATGTGATTAGGCCCTATGATGGTATCCCCTGAATAGATATGTGGACAGAGTTGGCAACGGGCTTTGTTGCAAGGATAGGTTCCTGGGTTAGTGGTTCTGTTGTGTGGTGTGTGGTTGCTGGTGAGTATTTGCTTCAGATTGGGGGGCTGTCTGTACGCAAGGACTGGTCTGTCTCCCAAGATCTGAGAGAGCGATGGCTCGTCCTTCAGGATAGGTTGTAGATCCTTGATGATGCGTTGGAGGGGTTTTAGTTGGGGGCTGAAGGTGATGGCTAGTGGCGTTCTGTTGTTTTCTTTGTTGGGCCTGTCCTGTAGTAGGTGACTTCTGGGTACTCTTCTGGCTCTGTCAATCTGTCAGAGTCAAGAGTCAAAGAGTCAAAGAGTACCCAGAAGTCACCTACTACAGGACAGGCCCAACAAAGAAAACAACAGAACGCCACTAGCCATCACCTTCAGCCCCCAACTAAAACCCCTCCAACGCATCATCAAGGATCTACAACCTATCCTGAAGGACGAGCCATCGCTCTCTCAGATCTTGGGAGACAGACCAGTCCTTGCGTACAGACAGCCCCCCAATCTGAAGCAAATACTCACCAGCAACCACACACCACACAACAGAACCACTAACCCAGGAACCTATCCTTGCAACAAAGCCCGTTGCCAACTCTGTCCACATATCTATTCAGGGGATACCATCATAGGGCCTAATCACATCAGCCACACTATCAGAGGCTCCTTCACCTGCGCATCTACCAATGTGATATATGCCATCATGTGCCAGCAATGCCCCTCTGCCATGTACATTGGCCAAACTGGACAGTCTCTACGTAAAAGAATGAATGGACACAAATCAGACGTCAAGAATTATAACATGCAAAAACCAGTTGGAGAACACTTCAATCTCTCTGGTCACTCGATCACAGACCTAAGAGTGGCTATACTTCAACAAAAAAGCTTCAAAAACAGACTCCAACGAGAGACTGCTGAATTGGAATTAATTTGCAAACTGGATACAATTAACTTAGGCTTGAATAGAGACTGGGAATGGATGAGTCATTACACAAAGTAAAACTATTTCCCCATGGTATTTCTCCCTCCCACCCCACCCCCCACTGTTCCTCTGATATTCTTGTTAACTGCTGGAATTAGCCTACCTGCTTGTCACCATGAAAGGTTTTCCTCCTTCCCCCCCCTGCTGTTGGTGATGGCTTATCTTAAGTGATCACTCTCCTTACAGTGTGTATGATAAACCCATTGTTTCATGTTCTCTGTGTGTGTGTATATAAATCTCTACTCTGTTTTTTCCACCAAATGCATCCGATGAAGTGAGCTGTAGCTCACGAAAGCTTATGCTCTAATAAATTTGTTAGTCTCTAAGGTGCCACAAGTACTCCTTTTCTTTTTGAGAATACAGACTAACACGGCTGCTACTCTGAAACCTGTGAAAATGGCCAGTGTTTTTGCCACTAGAATTATCTTCATTGTACAGTTTCATCTTTTTACTGGATTTGGGGCTGAATGCAAAAGAGTAGAGTGTGTCAGTCCACCTATGCACAGGAGGAGATGCCACGAGCACACTATTCATGTGCTCACATCCTTTCATTGACTCCCAATGCCACTTCAAGACCTTGCTCTTGATCTTCAAAGCCATCAACAGACTGAGACCCAGCAACCATATCTCCATCTACGACCCTCCAGGGCAGTTATGTTCTTCTAGGACAACGCAGCTCACAATATCCCCAGGATTAAATACAAGAACCACAGATAAACATTCTTGGTCGAGGTGTCTTAGCTGTGGAATGAGCTAGGTTAGCACTTGATATGCCACTGTGGCTAGGTAATAACGAAAGACCTAGCTTTTATATAGTGCTTTTCATCAGCAGGTCTAAAATAACTTTAGATCATTATCCCTGTTTTACAGATGGAAAATGGAGGGATAGAAGAGAAATGACTTGGCCAAGGCCATCCAGCAAGCCAGTGGCAGAGTTAGGAATAGTTCCAGTTCAGCGTTCTTTCCATTAGGCCACATGGTTGCTATGTAATTCCTCAGAGCTCCTTTCCCCTCCTAGACACGCTGTTATAGTAGAATGCAGGATAATTGTGCTTTGAAATGTTTGCAAGTGTAGTTGCCAACAGGCCAGTAAGAGAAATCTCATGGATAATCTATTTTCCAAAACCGTGGCAGTTTTATTACGTTTATTACAGAAACTTTAAGCATATAAGAGAAGACTGGTGTCTCTTACCTTCTCTGCCCCCACACTACCATTCCCTGCAACATATATCCCACCTCCTGCAGACATTATCAGCTCCCCATCCTACTGAGCCATTAGCTGGCAATGCAGAAGTCATAGCATGCAAGAAACTGCTCCTTATTGTCTCCTGCCCTACGCTGCTGCATATACATATCACAGGCAGCAGCTTTCTGCAGGGGAGGATGCTACCTTGGTTATGTAGCCTGATCTGCACACAGAGCTGGGCTCCTCACTCCGACTACCCACCACCAGCTAAGACTCCTATTCCTGTTTCAGCGGGGCTTCCCCAGCAATACCCCAGTTCCACCCAGTCTACGCCTCCTCCAAACCAGGCCCCTCCTCTTGTAGCCTGTAGCAGTGGCTCTCAATCTTTCCAGACTACTGTACCCCTTTCAGAAGTCTGATTTGCCTTGCATACCCCAAGTCTCACTTCACTTAAAAACTACTTGCTTACAAAATCAGACATAAAAATACAAAAGTGTCACAGCACATTATTACTGAAAAATTGCTTACTTTCTCATTTTTACTGTATAACAACAACATAAATCATTTGGAATATAAATATTGTACTTATATTTCAGTGTACATTATATAGAGCAGTATAAACAAGTCGTTGTCTGTATGAAATTTTAATTTGTACTAACTTCGTTAGTGCTTTTTATGTAGCCTGTGGCAAAAATGTAGCTGAGTTGATGTACCTCCTCCTGGAAGACCTCTGCGTATCCCCAGAGGTCCATGTACTCCTGGTTGAGAGCCACTGGCCTACAGAATAGTTTAGGTAAAGAAGTAAGTAGAATTTAGGAGAGGAGTATGGAAAATTGACATTAGTGTGAGAAAGTTAGAGAAAAGTTGAAGACAGAACATTATAGGAAAGTAAAAGTTAGCAAGGACATGACCCTGGGTTATGCTGCCATTATGTTTTAGTTATAACTGGTCTGAGCAAGCATTTTTAAGAACTGAGAATGTTTTAATAAAATGCAATCTAAATTGATAGTATGGGAAGCACATTGGTGCAGACGTTTATTTAAATAATGTGTAATGTAAAGAAATAATAATGAGGTGGCAGAAATATAATTATGGTAAAAAGCAATTTAATGTTATTAGTATAATAATGGATTATAAAAAGGAGTAGTTTTGCTAAATTGGAGAACTCCAATTAATCTCCAAAGGGTACCATTAGGTTCCAGGATTATAAAACTGTACTTTGCTCTTGTGGACTGATCATCCAGTGATACATTCAAAGATGTTACAGTGAAAGTATAACTGTAGTGTTGTGTAAGTAGTAATTGCATGACTGTTTGCTTAACTAATTTTTATTTTTGATAAAGTTTGGTTGTATCATTCAAAGTGTAGTCCTCTACTAAATACATTTTCTGTAACCAACCTAGGGGCTCCAACATGAACTCATTTGGGTTTTATTGCACCCTTATTTTAACAACCTAATATTAATTGGAAACATTTCAACATAAGGGTTACAAAAGATTAAACCCCACACACACTGGCCACCACCCACCACACTGTGTATCTTAACTATTTTCTAGATTACAGAGGCTTAAATCTGTGTTACCATCAGTCCCTCCATCCCAGTTAACATGGAGAGGTAAGAAGATTGCACCCAAAGAGGGGGAGGGTCCCCAGACCCCAGAACTTATAATTAGCAGAGAGGGGCACCCCTAGACCCCAATATGCATACGCACGCACACACACACACAAGGGGAGAATTCAGGGCTGACAGACACGCACCACCCATAAAAACCCAACATCTTCTGCTACTCCTCACATTCATAGAAATGTACGGTCTGAAGGGACCCTCAAAGTCACCTAGTCCAGCCCCAAGCACTGAGGAAGGACCAAGTACACTTAGACCATCCGTTATAGGTGTTTGTCTAACCGGTTCTTAAAAAACTCAAATGATTGGGATTCCACAACCTCCCTTAGAAGCCTATTCCCATATTTAACTCTCCTTATAGTTGGAATGTTTTTCCTTATAACGAACCTAAATCTCTCTCTTGATGCAGATTAAGCTGATTACTTCTGGTCTTACATTAGTGGATATGGAGAACAATTGACCACTGTCCTCTTTATCATAGCCCTTAACACATCTGAAGACTATTATGAAGTACCTCCTCAGCCTTCTTTAAACCTCTCCTCAGAGGTCGCCGTTTATCATTTTTATTGCTCTCCAATTTGTCCACATCTTTTTTAAAGTGTGGCACCCAGAACTGGACACAGTACTCCAGCTGAAGCCTCACCAGTGCCAAGTACAGTGGGACAATTACCTCCCATGTCTTACACATGACACTCCTGTTAATATACCCCAGAAGGGTATTAGCTTTTTTCAAAACTGCAACATGGTAATTCAGATTCAGATTCACTAGAACCTTTCCCTATTTTGGAATATGCTCCTTCCCCCTTGTTGTTAATATTAATTGTGTTGAGAATATGGTTACCATTAATCTTTTTAATGAAGACTGAAGCAAAATAGACATTAAACTCCTCAGCCTTCTTGATATTGCATCATTAGCTCTCCTTCCCCATTAAATAGTGGACCTATACTTCCCTTTGTCTGTCTCTTGTTCCTAATGTAGTTATAGAATGCCAATGTCAGAAATGTGTTCTTTGTGCATGCTCTGAGCATGCCTGTTCTAAACTCTCCCCCAGAGGGGTTCTTCCTCAGGTCCTTGTTCACATGGGAGGAGGGAGAGAGATCTCAGACAACCTCAGAAAGGCAAGGCACGCCCCCATAACCTGGCTTATACTGGCAGGCAGGCAAGGAGGTCACATCCCCATAAATGGGCAAGGGGACCCCCCCCGATCTCATATCACGAGGGGGATAGTGATTCAGATCCCCACAAAAGACAAGCCCCCTCAGAACCTGGTTTCCCGGAGGAATAGATTGTCACACCCCTGTAGGTGGGCAGGGAGTCCCTAGATCATGGCACATACACGGTGGGAGATGTGTGGCTGAAAGGTGTCCCACCCCTATTCTCCCCCAGTGCCTCTGTCATGCACTCCCATGTCCTCCTTTCCAGTGTCCCACTGCTCCCCTCCTCTCCCACTGGTCCCCATCCTCTCTCTGATCCCCCAATTCCCTCCTATTCTTCCACCCCAATCACCCTCTGAGCATTCGTACCCACTGAGCATTCGCTTGTGTAGTTTATTTTCCCTTCAAAAAAAAAAAAAATCAGATTCAGCACCTTCTGAATATTCTATTGCACTCAGATTACGTTTCTCCAAAATAAAAATACCTCTTTAATAGTGGCGCGGTGACGCAGAGGTCCATTGGTGGTTAACTATTCTGTGTCAGCAACTCTTGTCAGACCTGACACGCTCACTACACCTAATACACTATTGCCATGATATATACCCAAGAAGTGGCACGTAATATCACTGGAAAACTAAAAACTGACTGATCCTGATCATTAATATTCTTGCGTGATACATGTATGAGCTGTGTACAAAGCGTTATGGATGTGTGCTAGATTTATGTTCTTAAAAAGTGTTTGGTAAGCAAGGCATAAACCCAGCTTCCACTAAACAATGGAATGTGTACGTGTGTGTCTGACCAGCTTGGCCATCAGGTAAAGAAAATAAAGGCACATTTACATAAAAAGCAAACAAAGTCATCAACTTAGTGAGTGGGGGGAAAGACCTCTGGCTAGGGTCTGAACCTCAAATGATAAGCAATTGAATCAACTGTTGTGTACAATATTACTGTATTATAAAAGTGTATTGAGCGGGGGAGATTTAGGTTGGATGTTAGGAAAAACTTTTTCACTAAGAGGGTGGTGAAGGACTGGACTGGGTTACCTAGGGAGGTGGCTGAATCTCTTTCCTTAGAGGTTTTCAAGGTCAGGCTTGACAAAGCTCTGGCTGGGATGATATAATTGGGGATAGGTCCTGCTTTGAGCAGGGGGTTGGAGTAGATGACCTCCTTGGGTCCCTTCCAACCCTGATATTCTATGATTCCATGTCTTTTATGAAACCCTGTGACACACTGGTTATGAATGTCACCATATGAGGCATTATGAAAACTCACTAATATTATGCTTTAAAGCAGAGGTGGGCAAACTATGGCCCACGGGCCACATCTGGCCCACGGGACCATCCTACCCAGCCCTTGAGCTTCGGGCCAGGGAGGCAAGCCCCTGGCCCCTCCCCTGATGTCTCCCCTCCTCTACAGCCATGCCATCGCACAGGCAGTGCTCTGGGTGGTGGGGCTGCGCGCTCCTGCAAGGCAGCGCGGCTGCCAGACATGCTGCTCTGAGCAGCATGGTAAGGGGGCCAGGGGCTTCTGGGGGGCAGCCACGGGGGGGCTTGGATAGGCGTGGGAGTCCCGGTGAGCCTGGCAGGGGTGTGGATAGGGGTCAGGGCAGTCAGGGGATGGGGGGGTTGAATAGGGGGTGAGATTCTGGAGGGGGGCAGTCAGGGGACAAGGAGCAGGAGAGGTTGGATGGGGTGGAGTTTCGGGGGGGGGGCCAGTCAGGGGACATGGAGAACTGGATAGGCATGGAAGTCCCAGGGGGGGCCTGTTAGGGGGCAGGGGTGTGGATAGGGGTCGGGGCAATCAGGGGACAGGGAGCAGGAGTGGTTGGATGGGGCGGAGGTACTGGCAGGGGTGGTCAGGGGACAAGGAACCAGGGGAGTTGGATGGGGTGGAGGTTATGGGGGGGTGGGTAGGATGCAGGCGGGGCCAGGCTGTTTGGGCAGGCACAGCCTTCTCTACCTGGCCCTCCATACAGTTTTGCAACCCCAGTGTGGGCCTTGGGCCAGAAAGTTTGCCCATCCCTGCTTTAAAGACTGTGACCAAACCCAAGGAGAAACAGGATTTCCCCCAGACAGGAAGAAGGGATGTCTACCTGGCTCCAACGTAAGGTAAGCATTACAGAATCAAAACAACAGAAGCCCCATTTACATACAAATCAACAGAGGGATGGGAAGTCCACAGGAAGGGAAGAACAGCAAGAGGTCAATGAACTTTAAGAGAGATACTTGTCAAAGGTTTGCTGGATTATAAGGAGAGGAGCAGAGAACTCCTAATTTATCTTTCACCTACGAAAACAAGGGAAACCAGCACCTCATACTTCTGTGGAAAGTCCTGTCTGAGAGAAAGTTAGCCATAACTAGAAAGAAGAAAGATGGGTAAGAAATCCTGAACAAAGACTGTAGATTGTTAAGTTAGGTCTGAGCCATTTAAAAACAAATTTTCTATTTTATCTGCTTATAACCATTTTTGTCTTTACCCCTGTACTTGAACTCACTTAAAACCTCTTTTTGATTAAACAAAAATATTTTACTTTTAATCTAAACCAACCTAGTGCTATATTTGAATTGATGCGATTGTTAGCACCAGTTAAAGTAACAAGCTGTGCTTTTCTCTCTTTATCGGAGCAATGAACCTTATAACTTCTCTGAATGTTCCAGGAGCAGGCTGGACACTTTAGGACAGAGAGTTTGAGGGAAATTTGGAAGCGTGTTGTGGTCATCCTGCAACTAGTAGCCAAAGCTGGTGGGGCTGTTGTGCTGTAGGCAGGCTGCTGAGGTTGGAGTGCTGAACCAGGGCTGCACAGCACACAGACACTTAAGGAATTGCATACCTGTTTGCTGGCGGTTGGTGTCTGGGCTGTGAGCCACAGCAGGAGAGTATTTAAGGCACCCAGTGTTACAGGGCAGGCAGTAACAATTTCTCACTGGTCTGGGTTGAACCCCAAAATGTCAAAGACACATTGGAGATGTGCCCGTTTTTTCTTTTTCTTTGACAAAGAATTCATAAAAATATTTCTTGTTTGTTTGCTAATGCATTCCTAACAAAATATCAGGGACCATTAGAAAAGGGATAGATAATAAGATAGCAAATATCATAATGCCACTATATAAATCCTGGGTATGCCCACACCTTGAATACTGCGTGCAGTTCTGGTCACCCAATCTCCAAAAAGATCTATTAGAATTGGAAAAGGTAGAGTAGGCAACAAAAATGAGTAAGGGTATGGAACAGCTTTATGAGGAGAGATTACAAAGACTTGGACTTTTCAGCTTGGAAAAGAGACAATCAAGGGGCGATATGAGAGATCTATAAAATCATGAATGGTGTAGAGAAAGTGAATAAGAAAGTGTTATTTACTCCTTTACATAACACAAGAACCAGAGGCACCCAATGAAATTAATAGGCAGAAGGTTTAAAACAAACAAAAGGAAGTACTTCACACAACACTCAGTCAACCCGTGGAACTCGCTGCCGGTGCACGTTGTGAAGGCCAAAAGTGTAAGTGGGTTCAAAAAAAGAATTTGATCAGTTCATGGAGCATCAATGGCCATTAGCCAAAATGATCAGGGATACAATCCCACACTCTTTGTGTCTCTAGCCTCTAAATGCCAGAAGCCGGGTGTGGACAACAGATGGATTACTCAATAAATTGCCCTGTTCTGTTCATTCCCTCTGAAGCATCTGGCATTGGCCACCATCAGAAGACTGGATACTGGGCTAGCTGAACTATTAGTCTGACCCAATATGGCCATTCTTGTGTTCTTATATACAGTGATTTAAAATGGAAATCAGATCTAGTCATAAATTAGTTTTATGAGTTCAATTTGTGGCACAATTTAAAATTATATATAGTAGCTAGATTACAGGGCTCACCATATACAACATAGAATGCTAGCTGTCTGAAGCACACAGCTTTTGAATGTAAAGTTTGAATTTATGTAGACTGCTACTACTACTCAATTGAGTTTTCAGAAATAGTTCAGGCAAACTAGTGTCAGAACATAATAGCTTTTCATAGTACAGCAATGTAATCACATTACACCATCTGGCTGCTCAACACCGGATGGGCAGTTTCACAAAAGTAAAATAAAATATAAAGTTGTCCAGAAAATTCCTCTCCAAAATTAGTTTTCTTCCCTCTCAGAAAGTTTTAATTTTTCCTGATGTCAGAACTATTCTACAAAAAGAAAATACTTGTTGACAGGTTGAAGTTGAGTATCACAAATACTCCCCAAATATTTTAGTCACTACACTTTGCAGAATGCAGGTATGTTGCGACTTGTAAGCTGCCTCACAGAAAATACACAGAAAGCTGTTCATAAGACAGAACAAACAAACAAAAAATTTGGTAATATTTACTTAAAATACAACTCTATTACTTCCTCTAAGATTAAATTCCAAAAGGAGATGTTAAGCTGCTTAAAGCTTTCACATTTGCCTAGTAATCCCCTCCACAGATGGCTGTTATCCAGATGAAACAAACATATCAGCCTATGGAAATTTAGGGCACACAGAAGTCATTAAATTACAACTTTATACCTATCTATAAAAATGTCATAAGAAACTTGCTTTATTTTTTGAAAAGCCAAGTGTCCCCAGCCTTGAAATTTGACAGCTGCTCATTATTTTACTGCAGATTTTAATAATCTAGTTTGCAATTAGTGATATAAATACTTTTAAAATAGAGTTGTCTATTTTCATTATAGTTATAACAAGAAGTTACTATTGGATAGTCAAAATGAACCCCAGAAATTCATAAACCCTAGTTTACTAGATTGTAACTATTTAACCTAGTTTAGTGCTGTCAGTTATATTAATCATAGAAATATGCATGGGTCATATTTTGCCAACATTTTTCTACATTCAGAGTTTTTAATTAAAGGAGTTTTGTGTGTCCATCTAAGCTATTCAAACTCGTCAAAGTTAATTTGAAAAAAATCAAATCACAAATTTTTCAGCCTGCAGTACTGTAGTATTCACTCAATGCATCTGTGTATTATGGTCTTGCGAGACAGTCCCATTTTGGAGTTTGGGTACCCATACCAAAATACCAATATATAAATCCATGTTATGCCCACACCTTGAATACTGCATGCAGTTCTGGTCACCCCGTTTCAAAAAAAAAAAAAAAAAAACTACTAGAATTGGGAAAAGTACGGAGAAGGGCACCAGAAATGATTAGGGGGTATAGAACAGCTCCCATACAAGAAGAGATTAACAAGGCTGGGACCGCTCAGCTCAGAGAGAGAGACTATGGGGTGGGATATGAGAGAGGTCTATAAAACCATTAATGATGTGGAGAAAGGTTTCAGAGTAGCAGCCGTGTTAGTCTGTATTCGCAAAAAGAAAAGGAGTACTTGTGGCACCTTAGAGACTAAAATTTATTTGAGCATAAGCTTTCGTGAGCTACATTTTCCACCGAATGCATCTGATGAAGTGAGCTGTAGCTCAAGAAAGCTTATGCTCAAATAAATTTGTTAGTCTCTAAGGTGCCACAAGTACTCCTTTTCTTGATGTGGAGAAAGTGAATAGAGAAGTGTTATTTATCCCTTCACATAATACAAGAACCAGGGGTCACCCAATGAAATTAACAGGCAGCAGCTTTAAAATAAGCATAAGGAAGTACTTCAAACAACACACAGTCAACCTGTGGAACTCATTGCCAGGAGAAGTTGTGAAGGCCAAAACTATAAGTCGGTTCAAAAAAAGAATCTGATCAATTCATGGCATACAAGGCCATTAGTGGCTATTAGCCAAGAAGATCAGGAACCCATACTCTGGGTATTACTAAACCCCTGACTGCTAGAAGCTGGAACTAGATATCAAGGGATGGATCACTTGATAAATTGCAATGTTTTGTTCATTCCCTCTGAAGCACTGGCCACGGCCAGAAGACAGGATACTGGACCAGATGGACCATTGGTCTGAGCCAGTAGGTTCATTTTTATGTTATTTTGCATTTCTCAATTTCATTTACATTTTAAGACGACTTGCAATTTAACAAGTAAAGTGTTTATTTGAAGTTGATCGCTATACACCTACAATCACATAGAAACACACATACTTACATCTGGTAAAAGTTACTCATATGCCTGAATGTTAGACAATTGCTCCATCACGTTCCTAGCTCCTTACACCATGAAGTTAAAATAACATTAAATGCTGAGCTGCAAAATTACCCCCACATCCACCTTCACCAAATACATTCACCAAGTACACTCTTTTCATACAACATTGTCTGCTATTGCAAGATTCAACCATGCCTTCTGCTTTTATAGATGACTGATCTTTTCTTTTCATTCAGCCACTGGAGAAATAGTCCATCCAGCTCCCAAATCCCCGTCCTGCCTTGACCATACCCAATTCACCTCCATATTAGCATCCCTCTACTATGAGAGCATTACCATCTCCCTATTAGGCATCTCTTTCTGGCCCTATTAGGCAGCCTTTCCTCGCCATTTTAGCATTTTTAATAGTTTACAATGGGCTTTATGGTATTGAATCTGATATGATATATTTAGTCAATCTTCTCTTCTGACTTTTACCTCATCCTCAATGCTGCATTTGACCATGACAAAATCCAGCCACCAAGTATTTTGTGGAGATCTTGGGTACCCAATTCTTCTTGTTTCTCTGTATTCAAGACACCCACTACATGTGACTAGCACAAAACATTCTTCTTCCACTATACCTCACTTTAACGATCCCCAAGGTTTTAGCGTTGGTACTTTTCCATTTAGTCCGCAAACACTCCCTGTGCCTTCTTTCTGAATTCAACTTTTTAAAAGTTTTTTTTTCCTTTTCCTTTTAATTTTGTTTGCAAGATACAGAAAAGATATCTTCCCACCTACCAAAGTTTTTCTATTCTCCAGTCCAAGTTCTACTCACTTCAAATACGAGGGGTCTGTCTCTTAATCCCCCATTTCTCCATTGTGGAAAAAAATGCTGCTTCCATGCTACTCCTTCTCGTTTGATGATGGCTTCAAATGGAATCAAGTTCCAAAGTCTCAACCACTTTTCCTCCAGGTTTACTACTAAGGAACTCATCTAATGAAGTCAAATCCTACTTCTTAGGCCTCCCATTCTATTCATATCCAAACCATTCCCCTGAAACTTGAGCAAGGTGTCCATCATACCTACAGGAAGGACATACTGGATGCTACAAAGTTACTTATATTTGCATGCTAGCCTGGTAACTGTGAAGTGCTCTGTATGACTAAAGTTATACAAAAATAGATAACATATTAAAATGGTCTTGCATTGTAATTTTATCTTAAACAATTTACTTTGTATCTTGCTACAAATAAAAAGAAAAACCTGATCAACTGATTATTTTTTAAAAGCAAAGCAAGGGTCAAGATAATGCAATATAAACACCATGGCATCTTACCTCCTACAACTCCTGATTTCAAATGTTAAACCAGTTTAGCAGCAAAACCCAGAATAATTCTGAAAATTCACAGCACTCTTAAAACAGATGCAAGACCTTCACCAGCCTAGAAGCATCGCTACTTTCAGCTTCACACAGATCAACAATATGTTGGGCCTGACAGCAGGGGTCCAGCTAGCAACCTGAAAACTGTACACAGACTGGATAATCTAGTACAGCTTCTTCCCTACAGATTACCCTGAATCCGACAGGGTGTGCACATCAGGATTTACAAGATTGTCACTGACAGTTGGTGTAGTTAAGAGTCCTAAAGCATCAACAAAATGCTGCCCCAGAGAAATTGGACACCATGGAATATAACTTTACCACTCCACCCTGCTTCCAAACATGATTGACAGAGAGGCATACAGAGGTTTGGAACACAGTACTTAGCTATAAAGCTTGGAACAGCAAGGAAAACCCACAGTATAAATAACATTCACACACCACTTACCAGCCTCCCTCCTAGCCACCCCTCAGCTTAAAAAAATAAAAAAGAGACAAGAACAGATGCTACACTGGCACCTTCAGCGCTACTGCTAGGAGGTTATGCTGTTCAGTCGTCCACACAGACACTAGCCTAATTCCCTAAAGCAATTACAATACGGTGTTTGCAGACAATTTGCAGGGCCCTCCTGAACACAAACCACGTGCACCCAAATGCCTGCAAACTCTCCCCATGTGCATGCCCAGTACATGTGCATTCCCCCCTACCAGGAGTACACGCATCCCCCCCGCCTGCAAACTCCCCCCCACAATGTGCACACATCCCCACCATAAGCAAACTCTCCTCCCCCTGTGCACACATATCCCCCACAAGCTGCCACCACATACTAACTCCCCCTACCACCTGCAATTCTCCCATGAGTGCAAGTGCATCCCACTCATCACTTGCAAACTCCGTGAGTGAATGCACATCCCCACCACCACCTGCAATCTCCCCACGTGTACGTACAGGCATCCCTCAGCCACCACCACCTGCAATCTCCCCCATGCGTACACAGGCCCATCCTCCCAACCCCCACCACCTGCAATCTCCCCCATGTACACAAGCATGTCCACCACCACCTGCAATCTCCCCCATGCGTACACAGGCCCATCCTCCCAACCCCCACCACCTGCAATCTCCCCCATGTACACAAGCATGTCCCCCCAGCTGCCCACCACCTACTAACTCCCCCCAAGTATACACACGTGTTCCTCCCAGCTCCCCCACCCCCACCCGTGGTCTACAAACGCCACCCATGGTTTGGGCATGGGCATCTCCCCCTACCTCCAAACTCCCCTCCCTGCCCCAGTATGTGCATGCGTGGGTGCCCCCCCTCACAAACTCCTCATCCCCCACAATGGGTGCACAGACACCTCCCCCCCCCCCGGCCTACCAACTCCCTCCATGTGTGCATGAGAGGTCCCCCCTCCTGAGCATACAAGATTCCCCCCCCCGCCCCGTGTGTGACCAATCATCCCCTCAGCTCAGCCATTTGCACACGAGAGTCCCCCTCCAGGAGCGTCCTAGACTCTCCAGGAATTAACCTTTCATTAAAAATTATGTCACGTGACGAAATCTCCACGGCTACATCCAACCGAACTCGGCAAGCGGTCGGTGTGTGCAAGAGCGCCGCCCCCCCCCCGCCTCGCCCCGCCCCGCCCGCTCCCCTCCCCCCCTCCAGGCACAAGGGCTGGAACTAGGGGTCCTGCCACGCAGCCCCGGGCTTGCGGCCGAGTCCATCAGCGACAGCATTCACCGTCTGGCTCGCTCTCAGCACCCCCGCTACACACACCGCTCCAGCCCCCCGGCCTGTGCGTGCAGGAGCAGCGCCCCCCGCCGGCAGCCCCGAGCCGGCCGGCCCCGCTGGAGACACAGGCAGCGGCCCCAACGTCTCCACTCGAGCAGCCATGGCCGGGTGCGGGCTCACTCACCCGCATGGCACCACCACCACCACCTGCTGCCGCTGCCGCTGCCGCTGCCGGGGCGGGGGGCCGCTCCCGAGCGAGCCCAACCGCCGCCGCTACGCGCCCCGGCCCGGGCCCCGCAGGGTTAATCGCATCGCCCCGCCCCGACGCGGCGCCGCTCCCATTGGCCGGGCTGTTGCTAGGAGCCCTTCAACAAGGGCCTGCGCAGACCTGGGGGGCCGAGTCCTGAGCCGCCGCCCCCACCCGCGGGGCCCTCCCGCCAAGCGCGGCTGCCCGGGCCCCGCCTGTGAACCGCGCGGCGAGGGAGGGGCCTGCCCGGCTCGTGAGGCCCGGGCTGCGCGCCGCACGCCTGCCTGAGTCCCCGGGGCGGGGGTCCCGTGTGGGCCTCGGGCCCTGCCTGAGCCCGCGCTGTGCCCTAAAGGCTCCGTCTGCAGCCTGCGCCAGGGCGGGCTTTGGCCTGCTCCCTGCAGGCGGTCCGCGGCCCCAGGGTAAATGGCAGCAGGGCTGGGCCCGCAGAGGCGCCTGGCGCTGTCAGGCACGTGGAGCCTGACCAGCTGTCCGGATTTTATAGGGACAGTCCTGATTTTGGGGTCTTTGTCTTATATCCTCTCCTACTGTGCCCCACCCCCACCCCAATTTTTCACACATTTGCTGACGGGTCACCCTAGGCACGTGTGTAGGAAGCGGGGCCGCAGACTGGCTCTGCCCCTCGGGTTAGCGCTCATCCGGCCTGTGCGGTGGGTACAGCAGCGCGGGACCCACCCAGCTGCATTGTAGTGCCCGCGTAGCCAAAACTCGTAGGTCCTAGGTGTGGGAGCGAGGGAGGCTGGGAGCAGCCCCGTCTCCGCGCTGGAAGGGGGAGGCGCTGACCTTTTCCAGGAAAGTGCAATGGGGCTGTGGAAAGGTGCCGGTCTCCCTGCTTGTGGCCGAAGGGTGTGGTGAGAAGTGTTGCTTTTCTGGCCCCAAGGGAGGTTTGTGTTATGTGCGTGAAAAAATGGTCGTGTTTGGGGGAGGGGAAGGAGAGCGGCATGCTAGTGTTAATATGTGCAGACTTGCATGAAAATTAAAGTCCTTATTACATACATATCTCAGATCTCATTTAGGCAAAGGACAAGAAATTTTGTACAACACTCTCGCATGGTGTGTATAGTTACGGCTCAGACAAGGATGAAACCTGAAAAATACAGGCAAACACTAATAAAATATAGAATCAGTGAACACAAAGACGGGGGTGACAAAGTATAGTAGAGTTATAGAGAAGAAACGCAGGGCTTGGCAAGGTCATTTAGTCCAGTTGGCTGTGCTGAGGCAGGAACAAGTAAACCTAGACCAGCTCTGGCTAGTATTTTTTTAACCTTTTCTTTAAAAACTCCAATGATGGAGATTTTACAGCCTTTGCAAGCCTATTCCTCTGTTTAACAGAGGTGCCATTTTAGATACTGATAGGGGAGGGCAACTTTAACTGTGATTCCAGAGGCTACTTAGGCAACTAAAACCTCTACTTATTTTGCAGACAATAACTTAGAAATTAGCTGAGGCTATATATATAAAAATCTCTAATCCTAACATGTTCTTACATCTTGTGTCATGACACTGGTTAGGTTGAAATTTTTAAAGTGCATACTGGGTCAGACCAATGGTCCATCTAGCCCAGTGTCCTGTCTTCCAAGAGTGGCCCATGCCAAGTGCTTTAGAGGGAATGAACAGTACAGGTAATCATCAACTGATCCATCCTTTGTCATCCATTCCCAGCTTCTGCAAACAGAGGCTAGGGACACAATACTATAATATCATGAATAATACAAATCATGACAACTTTATGGACTCTATGGCTGCAATTTTTGTTCTTTGTTCTGGAATTGGCCTGAATACAGGTGAAACCCTAAGAATTTGAGGCATAAACACTTTTGATACTCGTATGACAGTCATTTCTTCTTTTTCTTAAACTCAGAACAAAAAATGACAAAACAAAATGATATTCAGTTAAAATATAAAATTTCACAGCAGCCGTTGCTATACAGCCCAGCCTGGGGCAGAACCTGCCACCCCTTGGGGGTTAAGTGATCTGACATCTGTGCTGCTTTACATCTTGTCAACCATGACATCCTTCCCAGTTGCGTGGGACAATTTGCTGGAGTCTTAGAGAACTGGCCTTTTGGTTTTGTTCCTATCTGAGTCCTGTTGGTTTTTTTGTTTGTTTGTTGTTTTTTGCAGCGTACAGCAGAGAGAGAGGGGCTGTTCCAGTGGATAGGGAGCAAACTCTCAGAGACCTGGGTTCTACTTCCCCCTGGACCTCCTGTGTGATGTCAGGCCAGTGCCTTAGGGACAGAGTTTCAAACGTTTTTAGGCTCCCAAAGATGCAGCTAGGTATCTGGTGGGTTTTACAATGCAGCTAGCCTTCTAGGCACTTTTGAAAATCCCACTAGGTGCCTAGAAAGCTTTGAAAATCTAGCTGTTAGTCTGCGTGTGCCTCAGTGCCCCCATCTGTACACTGGGGATACCAGCGCTGCTCTACTTCAGAGGAGCCGTGAGGAGAAATAGGTTAGACATTGTGAGGTGCTCAGATACTACGGTGATGGGGCCACATAGTACCACAGATAGAGTGGGAGCTTCTCTATACCCCTGCTAGCTCTTCCCTGGGTTTTGGCCCATTTTCACCTACCGCCCTCACATCTTCCTCTTTTCTGAATTAAACCTGGATTCTGAGGGCTTGGCTGTATTTCTTCTGAGTCCCCTGCATTCTGTTTTTACTTCCAGATCCTTAATTTAATTTCCAGCACTTTCTTATCTTAATCACCCTGCCCCTGTTTGTAAATTCTATTATGAAACTCAGGGGGGCTCCAGTCCCCCCTAAATGGTGCCCTTGCTGCTTAACTATCCTTATGGTTTTTCCTAATATCTAACCCAGTGGTCCCCAAACTTTCTTGTGGGAATAGCATATTGCTATTCCCAGAAGACTGTTGCAGGCGCCAAACACCCCGCCGCTGAAATGCTGCCACCGAAAAGCAGCAGCGGGAAGAAGCGTCACCGCCAAAATGCTGCCAAGAATGGCAACGCTTCTCGGCAGCATTTCGGTGGTGGGGTGTCCTGCGGGCGCACAAAAAATGGTTTGGCCGGCGCCATGGTGCCCGCAGGCACTGCATTGCGGACCCCTGATCTAACCTAAATTTCCCTTGCTGCAGATTAATCTGATTATATCTTGTCCTACCTTTAGTGGACAGAGAGAACAATTGATCACTGTCCTCTTTATAATGCCCCTTAACGTATTTGGGACTTACTAGTTTCTCCCTTCAGTCTTCTTTTCTCAAGATTAAACATTCCTGTTTTGGGGGGTTTTTTTCAAACCTTTCTCTTAGGTCATGTTTTCAAAGCCTTTTATAATTTTTGTTGCTCTCCTCTGGACTCTCCAATTTGTCCACATCTTTCTTAAAGTGTGACACCCAGAACTGGGCACGGTATTCCAGCTGAGGTCTCACCAGTGCCAAGTACAGTGAGACAATTGTATCTCATGTCTTACATATGATATGCCTGTTAATACACCACAAAAGGATATTAGCCTTTTTCACAACTGCAACATGTTGTTGACTCATCTTCAGTTTGTGATCCACTATAACCTGCCAGTTCTTTTCAGTAGTACTACCACCTACCCAATTATTCCCCATTGTGTAGTTGTGCATTTGATTTTTCCGAAGTAAAGGATTTTGCACTTGTCTTTATTGAATTTCATCATGTGATTTCAGACCAATTCTTCAATTTGTCAAGATCATTTTTAATTCTAATCCTGTCCTCAAAAGTCGTAGCACCCTCCTCTCCACTCCTGGTGTCATCTGCAAATGTTATAAACATACTGTCCACTCCATTATCTATGTCATTAATGAAAACATTGAATAATACTGGACCCAGGACTGACACGTGTGGGATCGTACTAGCTATCTCCTTTCAGTACGTCAGCAAACCATTGATAACTCTTTTGAGTATGGTCTTTCAACCAGTTTTTCATGCATTTTATAGTATATTCATCTAGACCACATTTTCCTAGTTTGCTTATGAGAATGTCATGTGGGACTATTTCAAAAGCCTTACTACAATCAAAATATACCACATTTACATCTTCCCCTTGCCCCCCTCCCCGCCCATTAGGCCTGTAAACCTGTCAAAGAAGGAAATTAGATTGGTTTGGCTTGATTTTTTTCTTGACAAATCCAGAATCAATACAAAAGGAGAGAGTTCAAATCCAAGAAACTTTTTCTACTTCTGTGTAATATCATGAAATCCTATGCTACCATTACATGGGAGGACCACATATGGCTCACTAACTGTTCTTTGTCCACGCCTGACCTAAAAGGAACCCTCAAGTAGTGATTGACCCAAATTTTTATCTTCTTTAACTCTATACTAATCTGATGTAATACTCAACAAATTTAATTTTTTTTATCTACACTTCTGTTTTGTGAGTATAACAGTGATAGCTATCCTCGTGTCTCTTACAGAGCTGTTTTAGCCGTTGGATATAAAAACAGGCTTTCCCAAATTAGATCATTGGTCCAGCTAGTCTAGTATGCTGCTTCCAACTGGGACTCATACCTAATATGTCAGAAGAAGCTGTAACTTACCTAAAATTTATCTTGCCAATTGTGCAGTGCAATACAAAGCAGAGAAAGGCATTCCTTCCAGGTTTAATTTATTGTCTTCTATCCTGATGCATGTTTTAATTACCTTTGCTTTCATTGCTTGTAAATCTAAAAATGCTACTGATAATTATAAAACCCAGCCCACAGTATCTGACTTGAGGACCTCCTAATTAATCTATCAAAAGTATTTTTAAGATAATTATTTTGATATCTAAGAACACTGAATTCTGCAGGTCATGTGTATTAAGTAATATCTTAGTTTATTTATACTAAATTTGCTGACCTTTATCTGAAGTCTCCTTGTCCTCATATTTTTGAGCAAAGTAAACAAGAGGAACTAATCAGTTTTTACTATGCCCTTTATCATTTTAAATACTTAATTTACCCTCTCTTTATCTCTTTCAGGCAGACATCTTAATTTCGAGTTACTCTTAAACTTTGTCTTTGGCAATTTAAATCTTCTATCCTTAAACAATACCTACTGTGTTCAGGACTCCCTTTACGGCTTTTGGAGAAGGTATTTCTGTCAAAGGATCATGCACAAATAGTCATGGGCTCAAAATAATCAAAATCAAATTAATTAATTAATTAAATAAAGGGATAGGTTGATGGGGAGGAGTCTAACCAATTAGTCAAAAGCTAGTGTACAAGAGGTGGGTACAGGAGGAGTCAATTTTGAGAGGAAAAAATAGGCTTAATATATGGTGTACAGGATTGATCATACCACTAGGAAAACTTTGGCATCAAAGATGTGAAAGCAACAGCATAAAATAAAATTAAAAAGATTAATACTGAGTAGCTTATACTTCTTTGCTCACAATGTCCTTTTACAAGTCTGTAAATTAGGGGTTATTCTCCCAGTTTGGCAAACACTGGCTCTTTTTCTGTGTTTCTAATAAAGGTGGTGGCAACATGCTTCTTTTATAGACCAGCTGTTTATACACCAGCATTTTCAGCAAAAATCTGTACAACATTGGAGATTATTTATTCAGAGAGGGCAGGGTGAGGCTCTACAGTCAGGAAGGAAGGAATCCCTGAAGAAAATGAGTCGTCTTAGTTTTCCTGCCGCAGATTTTGCTGTACTACACTCTATCACATCTGTGATCCACTATACGTACAGTGTTTGGATTCCCTTTTTAGTTCAATAAAGCATACTCAAATATCAGTTGGAGAATGGCAAAACCATGGATAAGGTCAAGATCAGCTTTACAAAATTGTCATGAAAACCTAAGTCTCCCAGACACAAATTTTGCCCATTACCATCAAGATGAAAAGCTCAAGATATTTTTCTTGTTTGTCAAAGAACAGTTATTTGCTCCACGGAAATGGACAAGTATAATTTTGCAAGGTTAGTAAATGGAGTTAATTTTTCCCAGGGAGAAAGTGTAACCCTGATTTTGTGTAGATCTTGCAGACATACTGACACTAGTGGTAGATGTTCTTGAAAAAAAAAAACATACATGCACTTTTTAAAAGGTGTTTGGAACCTGTCCATCATTCCTCATAATACAGAAAGACATGTCTTAATGAATCAGATGCACTGTAAAGACTTTGGACTTTAGACTACAGAGTCTTTATTTGCTGAGATGTGGTTGATTCTAGCTTCTTCCAAAGCAGGATTGTACAGAGTACATATATTAATGACAGTGGTAAGATGGATGACTGACTTTGTGCATTGGAGAGGATTATGCTCCTGTATCTTTAAGAGATACCACACATGCTGGTGCTGAATTCTGGTATTCTATTTGATCTTAGCAGCTGTTTCTAAAGGATGTTATTCAGAAGAGAGCTCTCCAAGCGCTTTGCTGTGGATCGTGTGTTTTTTTTTCTTTTAAATAGACAGGAAGGGAGCAGAAATCTTTTGGGAAAGCTCTTGGGCAGGAAATAGAGAGAGAGAATTATATTTTATCTCATGGAAAATTATGTATACATAAAGTGTATTAATTTATAAAAGATCAAATCAGTTTGACAGTCTTCATGAAACCTCATTGAGAACAATTAAAATATACTTCTGAGCCTCTTGGCATTAAGAAATGGGATGATATAGTTAGGAATTTGGAGGGGGAAGGGATTGTCTCACTGGAAATTTCTGTTGTCATTGGATACATTGAAGGAACACATCAGATACTTCTTGTCCTTTAGCAAGTAAGCATATACATTTCCCATAATGCATACTATCTCTGAATTTAATCTACATATGATGAACAAAATCATCAACCGTTTAATGTAGTTTCTCTCTGTATTTGCATCTAGTTGCAAGAACTATTTGAGACTTAGCTTTTATTTATAATTCAGTAGTACATGAAAAAGTTCTTGGGTTAATTCCTTTTGATTCCTCCATTACCCTATGACTTCCTTGGTAAAGTTAACTTTGATTTATTTTAATTCTGATTTATTAGAAAGGTTGATACAAAGGATGATTAAAGTCATTCAAAGTTCTGTTGTTGTTTTGGGGTTTTTTCCCCTGTATTTTCCTTGACATCCTGGAGTAAGAAAGGGGGTTAAGAAATGTAACAATAAATATTAAAAAGTGAGGAAAGCTCTTGATATTTTGGGAAATGGGGAGGAAGAAGTACATCTTGAAAAAACTTAAGTTAAAATAGTATTAAATTGTTATATAGATAAGGGGGTTAAGACTCCTCTTGTTCTTATATGTTTACATTCAAGAAATGCTTACTTTCAAGATGAATACATTTTCTTTAGCTTTATCCTTGTCCCTTATAAATCAGTAGGGCTGATGAACGACATGTTGACTGGCAGAACAAGCTCCTTAAAATTTCTGATCCTGTCATGCAATAGGCCACAGTGGTTCTCAAACTTATTTGATCATGCCCCACTTCTTTGTGTCTGTAGTAGTTTAGCCCCATTCCCTCTCCCCCTTTCCCGGCACATGGCTGGCAACCACAACTCTCCAGCCACCAGCTCTGAAGGCAGAGCAGAGAGTGGCCGCTGCTGACCAAGCACCCAGCTCTGAAGACAGCATCACTGTCAGCAACAGTGGAGAAGTCAGAGTGGCATGGTATGGCATTGCCACCCTTACTTCTCTGCTGCTGGCAGTGGCACTGCCTTCAGAGCTAGGCAGCTGGAGAGAGGCAGCTGTTCTCTGGCCATCCGGCTCTGAATGTGTGCAGTAAGTTTTTTCCCCTACAGCTTCTCATGCCTCCCCCCTCCCAAATACATTCTGTGTACCGTCCAGTTTGAGAACCTCTGCATTAGGCTGCTGGATCATTTTTTTTAAATCCAGCAACCTTCTTAGAGCCTCTGAACATAAGCATGTTCAACAAAGCCACACCCATATGATTTATGGATTGAATTATGCAATTAAAAATACCGTCTAGTGGTGTGCTCTCCACTGGTAAGTGACCAATGTTTAATTACTGTTCCCTAGTTCAGTCAGCACATTAAAGCCCCCAGCTGTAAAATGAGCTCCCCACAGACAGGCTGCCTGTGCCGAGCTTATTGCAGGATTGGGGCCTAAATGTCTTGAAGGACTATAAAAACGTTACCTGACTGCAATGCCTTCAGTCATTACGGGCACACTTCTGCAGTTTTTAAACAAATCCCACTGAAGTCCCAGCTTAATCAGAAATCAATAGCACTACTCATAGGTGGTAGAACTGCAGGATTAGGCTCATTAGGAGCAGCACAGACATACTGAGGTTAGTAACTATTAAATGGTTTCAAAGATCTACGGTGTATGCAGGAAAACACTAAATCCTTGTAGGCATAACAAGTTGGGACATGAAAGATTAAATTAGTACTTCTCGCCTCCCATTTAGAATATAAAGTGTGGACAGAAAACATTAATTTGTTGCACGTCTAACATTTTTCATCCAAGGATCAGAAAGTTTTACAAACATTAATCTCACAGCCCCCCTGTAAAATATTAACACAGTTTTACAAATGGGAAGACTGAGGGACCAAATGTTTTAAGAATTTTTCAAAGATTCCACAGGCAGTCCTGCCCAAGCCAGGAATTGAACTCAGATCTCTTGACTCCCATTCCTGATCATTAGGCCTTATATATTTCTGAAACATCCAGTTCCAGGAGAAATGTGCCTCTAACTCCACAGCATGGGTTCCCACCATTCTCCACATAACCTGCAGTAGGATGGGAGTAGTAACTATTTGCAGTTAAAATGCCATCCTTGGGAGAGAGAAAGAGAGAGAGAGTGTGTATATATATAGGTTCCAACTGTATGAAGAATACTGCACTGTCACTTCCTGTATGTAAAAACAACTATGCAAGCATCAGGATGGAAGTCAGCCTTTACTCAATGGTTACTACCAAGTTACCAACCATAATAAGGAAACAACTGGGAAAAACCACCACATATTCCCATGAAGTTTCTAGAACGGGAGTTCACCAGAGTACAGTCTTTTTTATGTGACACCCATAGAATAATACTAAGGAAAATAAAACAATATGACAACTTTACTTCAGCCAGGGTCAGTTTAACGCAAGCTGTGACTAGCTCACTGAGCAAATAAACGGCAACTGTCCTCTGTGAACACAGCTGGTGCGTCTGTTTTTAAAGTGTTCTCAGCTGCAAGTAGAAATGTTGCCTCCCTCAAGAGAGGTGCCTCATGTCAGACCACTTGAGTATAGCCTGAAATGGAGTGAGTATATAGCTAAGAATGCATAATCAAGTAAGAATCCCTTTTACACTTAAGGTTGACCTCAACTAAAGCATTTGAGAGATAAAATTATATCTATGATTCCATCTTAGGCCTCAGTCCTGCAAATACTAATGCACATCTATAACATTATACACACACACACGAACTGCAGCTCCAATTTACATTTTCCTGTTAGTTAAGAAAGGCACATTGCAGAAACACATTGCAGCCCAAAAAAAAGAGATTTTTTGGGAAAATTCCAGATTCAAATGACTATTTTAATAGTATCATGAGTCATTTACCATATTAAAATATATTTTAAAAATGAGACAAGACAATATATAAATAAGTGGGTTTTTACCAGGACCAGCAGGATAAATTCCTTCTCCAAAAGAGAAACTATGTTTTTTTTTATTCTTCACATACATTGCAGAAACTACGAAGATCTCTTTAAAATGCTTTAAGATTCAGACAGTTTTAGTAACTTACTATAACTAATTTTCCTTTGTGGTCAGAATACCTCCAATATTTTGAACGGATATTGAAACCTGCATGAAGAATCACCTAATTTCCTCACACATATCATTTAAAATATCACCAATATTTCTAGTACAATAGTGTTCAATCTTGAGTTAGAAGGACAAGTGTGAATAAGCAATCAATTTTTGCAGGTCCCTTGAGTAGTAGTTTAAGACAGGTTTCACAGAATTTGATAATGAGCGAAACTGTTGCCAAAAAAAACCAAAAGATTGTTGGGAGACAAACATTAGATCTTTAAAAACATGTCTTAGCAAAACAATTTTTATGGAGAATACTTATCAGAGCCCCAGTTCTGTAAACAGGTTGCTCAAAGCTTATAGTTATGAACACCCGTGCTTGCAGAATCACTTTGTGATTATGGTAACATCTGGATCATATGCTACACTTGCAAGCTATCTATGTGCTATTAGGAATTTTAGTTTGGAATAAGTATTTACAGTAGACCTGTTTTCAATGAAAGAGAGGCTTGCCTGTAGTCCCAGAAAGAAGTTATTCCTCTGTCTCTGCATACTCACACAGTATGTGCAGCACTTTGCCCCAGTCATGGACTAAGTGCTCAATGGTAATACAAATAATAAAAAATAACAATGAGAATTTGTGATAAATTGATTTTAAAACAATATGTAGTCTATAGCTAATTTGTGGAATTCACTGCCATAAGAGTGCATGGAACAGATACCCTAGCAGGACTTTCTCTCTTTTTTTTTTTTTTTTTTTTTTAAAAGAGAGAGAGAGAGAGAGAGAAATCACCCTGTTTCCTGACCTTTTGGAATTGATTGGATGTAGTTTTCAAAAGTTATTGAATTGCAGTCGGGCAAACAAAAATGCCATTGGGTTGAGTGTTAGGCCTCACTTTTTGCAGCTTGGTGTAACCTTAATACTTAAAACAACCTAGCTACATCAGTCAGGGGTGTGAAAAAAACACCACTAGTGATATAGCTATGCCAGCTAAACCCCTGTGAGATGCAGCTATGCCGACAGAAGAGAGCTTCTGTCAGCACAAGTAACTATCATTCAGGGAGGAGGTATTCTTACACTGGCAGAAAAGATCCTCCTGTCTGTGTACGCAGTATCTATACTAGGGGGCTCTGTTGGTACAGTTATACCAGCATAGGCTCTGCAGTGTAAACATAGCATCAGTCAAGGACATAGTGGTAATTATTATCCCCTATCTATTTTTATAACACAAGACATAATTAGGGATTCAAATCTCTATACCTAAGAAACATTTAAATGGTTTAAGATACTGGCTGTGTGCCATACTAAGCCTAAATGGAAAAAATATTGTTTACCTCTCTCAAATGAGCTGACTGCCATTTATATAATTATTGGAGTGAAAACTATGTTTAGTTAAAAATTATACCAGGCTGGACATTGAGGCCCTGATCTTCGTGGTGCAATGATCCTGCTGCATGGAATGGCTTGCAGAATTGGGGCCTAAATTAGTAATTAAACAAAACCAACAAAAAAAAATAATTTGTAACTCTCATAAGTGTAAGTGGAAAATCCTGTTCTTTGATCATAATAAAAAAATGCAATCACTGAATTTGATCTTGGGAAGTACGCAGCACACAAATACCCACTGAAGTCAATGGGAGTTCATGACCCCTTCCACTATTCTTTACATAAACAGGTAGAAATATTCTGTAACATTACTACTGTAAGCCTTGTCTGCTTACCTCTATTCAGTGATTAGCTGGAAGATCCAGTATCAGGCTAGATCATGGCATCTGAAAAATCTCATGAAGAAACTTTAGAATTTCTGGAAAAAAGAAAATAAAAGCCCATTTGTATCAAAGGAACTGGAGGATGAGCCTAAGAATCCTTTTTTCTTCCCACTCCAAGGATATGGTTGGGCTCCATGGAGGTGAGGAGGGGGCAGGGACAAGCCCAGACCATGTTCTGTAGCATTCTCCTTGAAACTTGTGGAGCTATTTCAAGTGAAACATAATACTAACACCCACTTCTCTGCCACTACAAGTTCTTCATGAGGGTGCAGCTGGGGCAGCTGTTGCTGGTCATTGCTCCTGAAAGAGCAGTACTGCCATGCTATGGCATGGGTGCGGTACAAGGGTCCTGCAATTAGCGTACAGGCACTGGTCACCTGTATGAATGCTGCGCTTTGTCCTGACTTCCAATGTATTTTCCTATAGATTTGGGGTCATCCCTGGGTTCAGAAAGCCACACATCCTGCCTAGTTGCTTTTAAGGAGAGTGCCAGTCCATGCTCCATAATGGAATGAGTCCATTGAGATGGCATGAACTGGCCCTATTTGTCAAACTTACTATTATTATTTTTTAATTTTTAAAAAAACAATACATGGTAAAAGGTTTAGAAACCAAAATAACATGAAAACACAAATGTTAAAAATTGCTTCACTGAATTATTTGCTGTACAGTTCCTTTCTCTGTTACATGGCTACTGCAAACAGGCTCTCAGCTCTACTTAAATCCATAATCAGGATAGCCTGTATCTCTCTACAACAGAAACAGAATGGAGATTAATAGTTAGCTACAGATACTGGTGATTCACAGCTTGGAAGTCCATTTTGCCCAGAAGCTAATTCTAATTCATCTCTTCAAATGAAATGCTTCTTCCTTTGCTAGCTGCTCCATTCAGATATCTTCTATAGATAGCTTCCATTTGTTGAATTATCAATCTCTCTCTGCAACTGTAGCAGCATTTCTAATTTGATGGAGAAAGAAGTAAGCCATTCTCTTCTATTCAGAGATGCCAGCGAATAATACCAACATGTTACAGTCAGTGAATGTTTCCCCTTCTCCAGCAATGATTTAGAAATTCACCTTTGGGGAGGCAGTATCTTTCACGTCTATCATCCAGTTTGCTTCATACTCATTCCATCTACTTCTAAACATGCTGCATTATATTCCCTGTGCCACTAGTGCAATCTTTCAGTCTTACTTCATTTTTATTTTATTCACCCCTCACAGACTTCCTTGAACCAGCTGTTTTTACTAGCCTGCTTTCAGGAAGATACTACCTCACATTTCCCTATCAGAATATTAATCATAACAGAGAAGTATATATTTCCATGGTTTTCCCAGCAGATCTCACAGGGACACAAAGCAATTTACCCCCCTCCACACACACACAAAAAATCCCCAATTTCCCTCATTCCCAAATTGGAAAGTAAGTCGATCTTTGACCACCTACAGTATTAACTTTCTCATTTGTGGAGAGGCCTCATTAGAGGTGGTAAAGCTTGAAAGGCAGGTGAAATGGGATTGCCACATGCTGCAGGGGTGGAGTCACAAATAGAAGATGCCCGGGGGGGGGGGGATATTGTGGATAAATGGAGGTGGGAGGAGTTGGTCCAAGATAGGGAAGGAGCTGGATTGGAATACAGTTTATGGTCCTTCACACAGGACCAGCAGGACCTGAGCATACTATAGAAAACACCTCACAGTTTTGTGAATAGCCCTTCTCAGCATTGACTTTGGCTGAATGAAGGGCAAGATACAACAAGTGCTTTTTAGCCAAAAGCATGGGTCAGCCTCATAGGGCCTTTGACGGGAGAGCTTTTTTCCGCCTGTGATCCAATACCTGGTGAGAGGGCTTTCTGTGATGGAAAGCCTCAAATACTCAAGTAAAGCAAGAATATTCACAATTCTAGATTTAGGTCTTATTTTATAGTGAAGATCTCTATTCTTCTCTATTCACACTTCTGCCTTTGTGGAGATCACCAGAAAAAGACGACACCTGGCAGCCTATTTCAGTAGAACAATAGTGGCATCCAGTGGTCACTTACCATAATTCAAAACATTAATTCCCAAGCAATTTACAGGAAATTTACATTTGATTCTGGTTTCTTCTCATAGGAAAGATGGCAGTCACCCACATTATTTCTGACCTTTCCTTGTTCAGTTCTGCTTCAGAAAAAAAAAATAGATTTCCCCTTGAAAATGTCCTGTGTTGTGAGCCAATGTATTTTCTAAACAAGGCATCTAGCATTGCTGGGGATCATGCAGCTGCTCTGGTGCTTTTTATTAATTACATAGGGTTACCATACATCCATATTTTCCCGGACATGTCCGGCTTTTTGGTTCTTAAATCACCATCCGGGAGGAATTTTTAAATATCTAAAAACATCCGGGATTTTAACATTATTATTTTTCCCCAAAGAAGAGCTGATCATTCAAGAAAGAGAGTGAATGTTGATCACTCGAGAGAGTGCCTGCTTTTCCCCCCAGCTCCCAGTGCTTGCGCCGCAAAACAGCTTGTTTTGCACGGCTGGGAGGAGGGGGAACACAGCATGCCCAGGGGAGGAGGTGGGACTGAGGCAGAGATTAGGGGAAGGGGTCCAATAGGGCATGGAGGGGGCAGAGTTGGGGTAGGGACTTTGGGGAAGGGGTTGAAATGGGGGCAGGGAAGGGGTGGAGTTGGGACAGGGCCGGGGATCTGGGAACAAATACCGCACCCCCACCCCGGTCTGTGGAGTGTCCTCTTTTTTGAATGTTCAAATATGGTAACCCTAAATTACAGCAAAAACTGTTGCACAAAACCTCAGCCCAATTTTTCTAGTGTCTCATTTGGGTTACCTCCGTTTTTGGGTGTCCTTCTTGAGATTGGGTGAAAGTCATCTGCCTATCTGTAAAATACATATAAATAGAAGAGCACTGTACAGTGAGAGTCACAATGGGAAACTCAGGAAGCCAACCCATACAAAATCCTACCAGAACTATTTTTCCCTGCAGCCTGCCGAAACAGGATTTATCTCTCTATTTCTTCTCTAATCTATTCAAGGTCACTTTTATGCTTGCATCTCCTGCAGTTCCAACCCCTGTAACCTCCAGGCTGCAGAGCAATTGAATGGCCCAAGATTTTGGAGACAGTTGTCCAACCCCTCGAAATCTCTCAAATGCCTGAATCTTGTATCAAAAGCCTGAGGTTAGGCAGGTATGATATGAGGCAGACTTCACACATTAGCCTTTACCTAAGGAAGAGGAAGAGAGATGCTGCCAGTGCAGTTCATGTGCAAGCTTGGTAGAGGGAATAAAGTAGTCACTGTAGGGACTGGTCCACCAGCCAAATATCCAGTTGTTTGGCAGCTCAGGCCACGCTTTTGTGAGATTAAATTAATTAATGCTTGTAAATGCCTTTGAGATCCTGAGATAAAAAAGTGTAAACACATGCTATGCTATGGAATGATTCATTTTCCTTTAATTTTAGATATATACCTTGTACAGCGGTATGTCAATCAAGCATCTAAAGGTTAATTATCCTTGAGTCTATTTCAGATTATTTAGATTACAGCGAATGCAGAGTCATCCCTGGCATAAATCGGTATGGTCCAAGATCCCTGTTGTGTTCCTGTTAGCTAAAAGTGCATGAAAATAGTCAAAATATTATACATCATTGCAATTAGCATTGTCATTTGCACCTATGATTGATCAGTCTGCAGGTAGCTGTGCTGAAGAGCTGTTCACTGTCTTGTAAATTGATGAAACTACTGTTTTGATTGCTATTACTCCTTGGAAATCTTTAACGTGTAATTAAAGTGGGCTGCTTTGTGATTCCTCAATATGCAGCATACAGTGAACACAATTCACGTCTAATCAAAATGTAATTTTTTTAAAAAAGCAGATTTGGTCTTTAACATTAAACTGTGTTTGACCCCCAAAATGTCAGTCTTGCTCTTAAAGTCTGCAACGAGAGAGTTTGTATTCACAAACAGATTGATGAATTTAGCTCTCTATGTACATCAATAAACTATTGTAGGAGCTCGTCCTCAATAAGAGAAGAATGACACTGATTGCCTGCTGCACCTGCCCCTTTTCTTGTGCTAGTCACCATTGCTGGACTGGAGAACAGAAACCACTTTAAAAGAAATCAGAACTGGTGTACTTACTCTAGCAACCCATACAAATTTATCATTTGTTTCTATCCTCTAATATATTTATTAGATTTCAAATTTTGTTTGATAGAGAAAAAGGCAGCTGTAACAGTCTCAGTTCTATAGTAGGTAAGAGAAATTTCAGGAAAAATAGACAAGCAAATCATACTATGTAGATTTAGAAGGAAAGGACTTGAACTAACCAGCCTTCAGACATGTCTATGAACTTAATGTTTATCTGGTAAATCAGGGGCATGGAATAAAAATAGTTTTGAGTTGCATTTCTTCACATTAATTACACATTTGCCAGTCAACCAAGAGGATTAGTGAATGAGAAATGTTTTTAAATCTTGAACTCAAATCTGTGCGAGTTAGATCTTTGGGCCTTTATGTTTAAATATGTAGTTACATCAAATTTTTGTAGATGACCTGAACAGGCATAATAGTGGGTGGAAAGATTTCTTCAGGTTCTGTGAAGATAATTAGAGTTTTTCTACCGTCTAAGATGCTTTTTCCCCCAATCATTTTGTGTGTACACACAGAAGGAGTTAGAATATAATTCTTGTTTTCATTATGGATATATGCAAAAAAATCAGAGTTGTGATTTTTGCACAGATTTGTTGGGTTGGTTGTTTTGTTCCCAAATGATGTATCTATATTTAATGTCCAAGGTCATGATTCAATTCCATTGACTTCAATAAGATTTGGATAAAACCCCCAAAGCAGCAATTACATACCTATTTGCATTTTACTACCCACTTAAAAATGAATTCTTTGAAATGCAACCAATATTTGTAAAGGCTGAGTATTTAGTATGCCAAACTATCTAGATTATTTGGACATCTATTGTGCACAGTGCCTGGGGATTTAAATAATAGATATGAGTGTTATTTATATTCCACATTCATAACCAAGTATTTATAGCATATCATTATTCTTAATATTGTTTCCTCTAAGTGCCAAATCCTTGTCTTGTTGAAGTCAATGGCAGTTTTAGCACTGACTTCAATTTGGCCCTGAATCTGTAAACTCATGAAAGGGATAACCATCAGTGGTTTCATTCAGAGTGCAGGTGGGTGTTGTGCATATCCCATATCTGTGCTAGTGGATTTCATTCTTGACCTGCAATGGTCCCTTTCTATTCCAGTTCTGAACCTCTCTTGATCAGAGACTGAAAGTGTATGGTGGTTTTGTGCTGCTTGTGAAAAGGGACCTGGAACAAGTGGGGCATTCTTAGTTACATCAAGAGTTACTGGCGTAAACGAGAATTGGAACTCCATTCTTCAAATGAAAATGTGTAGCACCTCAGCTTTCTGCTTTATAATCCTGAAACAATGTGCAAAACCATAGGAAGCATCTAGTAGGCATCAGCAAGATATACAGAAATTGCTCACACAGCAGTAATTTAAGACTGGGCATCTAAGCATGGCAAAGTAGGCATTAGAGGAAAACAGCACAATGCTGTACCTGTATAACCTACCTGAAAGAGACAGTATAATCAGAAAGAACATGAGTACTTGTGGCACCTTAGAGACTAACAAATTTATTTGAGCATAAACTTTCGTGGACTACAGCCCACTTCATTGGATACATAGAATGGAACATATAGTAAGAAGATCTATGTATACATACAGAGAACATGAAAAGGTGGAAGTTGCCATGCCAACTCTAAGAGGCTAATTAATTAAGATGAAGATGAGCTATTATCAGCAGGAGGAAAAAAAAACTTTTGTAGTGATAATCAAGAGGGCCCATTTCAGACAGTTGACAAGAAGGTGTGAGGATACTTAACATGGGGAAATAGATTCAATTTGTGTAATGACCCAGCCACTCCCAGTCTCTATTCAAGCCCAAGTTAATGGTATCTAGTTTGCAAATTAATTCTGGTATAATCAGAGTAAATTCTTACAAGTGCAGCCTGGAGGAATGCTATAAGCGATTGAATTTAGCTGCATACCTAATGACATCAGCAAGAAGAGCAGCAACCCTCTTTCTTCCCATGGCTCCGTCTGAATGTACTAAGCCAATTTCAACTTGTTCTCTGTAAATGCTAAGGCAAAAAAAAAAATTTTTTTTTAAACAAATGTAGCAGGAACCATTTGTCTGTTGAATGTACTTAGAAGCAATTCCAAACAACACTATAAGGCTGCATAAGGAGATGAGACAGGCTGAGGGGGAGAGTGTTTAAAATGGCAGGACTCAAAAGACTTGTTTCAGGAAATAGCCTGGAGGACTCATTTAGCTGCTGAAAGGCAATTAAAAATGAGCATAGTGTAAAGCACACAGGAGGTGGCATGGTCTATGAATTAAGGTGAACATTTATCTACACGTTGTAATTTTATAGCATCAGTTCACATTAAAACATTTCCAGACACTGTTTAAGGACCAGCACTTGTATATATGAGTAATTCTGCCAATGTGAGTGGAGCCACTTATTACTCATATGCATGTGTTTTCAGGATCAGGCCCGAAGATGTTACAGCAATCAGAAAACAGTGTCATATCTACAATATTGTTGCCCAACACCTGAGATTAAGTGCAAAAATCTTGCATTGAAATTGAAGCACTTCATTTTGCTTACAGTGCACTTTTGCTGACATTGGGGAAGAGGCAAGTAACGTAGTGGACAGCCTTTCTAGATATTCACTGTTAAGATAATAAACTGTTAGAAAATGTATATGAGCACTATTATCCAGAAATCACAGGTCAATATTGAAATGTTTTTACAAAGATGGTGGAGAAGCAGATAGCTTCCAATTACTACTTATTATTTTTGCTCATCTGCATCCCTGCATCTCATCCCATGAATACAACCAAGTGCTTTATTTTTCAAAACATTAATTAATTCTCACAGTCTGGTTTATCTGCAGAACATAATTTACCACATCAGCACAATTCTGATGATTCGATTAGTAAGATGTGACTATGTTGCTATAGTCAAGCATCTGCAAACCTGGAAATCTAGGATCCAGCCAGATGAAATCTAAATACAGCATAATTAAGGGGCACTGATGATGAACGTAATTAACTTGATAGCTATATATTGGACGTGTGCACAGACAAACTTAGAATGGCATTAAATTTGGGAAAAACTGTCCGTAAATCCCTGTCAGTTTTAATAAAGGAAATAATCAGTTGTGTCCCTGTGCCTTTTTAGAAATCAAAGCCAGTAAACCAGTGATTTTCTGTCTTTAGCGTTACAGGAGCTACATAAAAAGGAACCATCCTCCACAGCAATGCCAGGTGATGAGTGCACTACAATTGATTAGATTAGATAGAGATTACAAAGACCGAGGAGAACCCAGGGTTACGAAATAACATCACAGGGAACAAAACAGTACGGGACATCTATTTTTACCTAAAACAGCTGATTTTTTTTTTAAATATACTTGGTTTTAAAACCCATTACCCAGCTTTCACTGATCTCCTGTCTATTTCCATGGCAACAGGAAATGCAGCCTTTGGCAAAGTTTTCAGAACGCTTGTAACATTCAGTTCTTATGACTGAGCCTTGCCAATGGAATTTGAACAAAAGGAACCCACAGATTTTTAGAAGCCAGTCTCACCTGCAATGTTTTTAAGGAAATACCCTAATAATGAGTATGTCTTTAAAAAAAACCTATTTCATAACCTATTTTCAGAAGGTTTTATTAGCCAGCAAATCCCAGCATGTGCAATTATACAGAGAAACCATGTGGTCAGTCAGTGAAACTTCTTACCATATTCCTCTCCTAAAGGGCTCTCAGCTAGAACTCACCTCCCTTCTTGTCTGACACAGCCCAGGTTTGTCCATGTTCACTTTAAGCTGAAAGAGTTACATCTTTTACCAGGCTTTCCGCAAAAGGATGGTAAATAGGCTATTATAGGTGAATATTATAGGAGATACATTTGTCATCAATTCCATTTTTTAATGTTTTTTGTAAGAAAAATATACAAACCGCATGTTTCAGAAGGTTTTTTTAAATTAAAATATAAAAATCAATACCTACCCATCTTATAAATATGTACATTATATAGTAATATTATGGAACCAATAGCCAAGATTTTCAAAAGTGAGTGATTTTGGGGTACCTTAATTTTTGGGTCCAACTTCGGACACTTTAAATGGAGCAGTTTTTCAGAGAGTGGGTTTTTAGAGCTAGGTTCTATTTCTGTCTCTACCACACCCCATGTGTTTCCAGGGCAGCATTCAAGCCAAAAGTTTCAAAACGATTAGTGATTTGGAGTGCTTCAATTTTTTGGGACATCTTAAAGGAGCTGTATTTCAGAGGGAGAGGCTTTTCAGTTTCTGAAAATCAGACCCCCTTTAAGATGTCAGGTTGTCCACTCAAAAATGGAAGGCCCCAAAAATCATTAGTTTCTTTTTAATCCTTGTTCATTACTTATAACTGATCAGTTTTATAATGTGCTTACCTCCAGAGACAACATCAGAATCAACAGTCAGTTGGAAACCGAGCTAGAGAAACAAGCCCACATTTTTAAAAGTGGCCTGTAATTTTGGGTCACTTCGTTTCCTAGATGCCCAGTTTGAGACACCTCAGGCCTGACTTTGAAAGGTGATGAGCACCCATAATTCCAGCTGAAGTTGAGAGCTGTGGTTCCCAGCACCTCTGAACATCAGGCCATTGGTATCTTCAATTGGGCACCCAAAAATGGAGGCACTCAAAATTAGTGAACTCTTTTGAAAATGAGGGATTTAATAATTGTGACAGAGCTCTGTCCTTGCCTCCGTGGGTCCCGCATTTCCTGGTGGATTTCGCTAGCCTCAGAGGCTCACTGTGACCCTCCACATAACCCTTCTCTCTCTAGAGACAAGGGTCACAGTCTACTGAGCCATTTTCATCATAAGCCACCAGGGGAGATGAGGAGAAGTTATCCTTCCTTGCACAGTCTCTGTTGTCTCCCAGTCTCAGTGATTAAACAGGGGACAAAGGCGGGGGGGAGCCCAGGCCCACCCTCTACCCCAGGCTCCAGCCCAGGGACCCTAATAATATCAGCTATGGTAGCTGACTTTTTAGAAACATGACATGTACAATTCCTTGGGCTACTTCCCCGCACAGCAGCCCTCACTTCCTCAAGCTCCACTTCACCCTTGTCTCAGGGCCTCCTTCCTTGTGCCTGATATGGTGTGTACTACTCAGCCTCTCCAACAGCACAACTTCCTCCCACAGCTCCTGACATGCACACCCACCTGACTAACTGGAGGGCTTTTAACCAGTTTCAGCCAGCCCCTGATTGGCTTCAGGTGTCCCAATCAACATAGCCTTCTCCCTGCCTTCTGGAAACTTCTTAATTGGCCCCAGGTGTCTTAATTGACCTGGAGCAGCTGCCATTTCAGTGATCCTGGTACCAGGGATTTGTTTAGCCTGGAGCGAATATCTCCCTCTCTCTCTCTCCCTCCCTCCCTCCCTCCCCCTCCCCCTCTCTCTCCTCCTCCCCCTCCCCCTCCCCCCACTGCTCTTCCATAGCCTTCTAGCTTGGAGGGAGGTGGGAAGCTGCTACTCCTGCTGCTGGGCCCTGAGCTCTCCCTGCTGCTCCAGCTGCTTCCCTGGCTGGGCCAGACACCCCCCATTCTCTGCTACTTGGCTGCTGGACCCCCCACTCTTGGGTGCTGCTGCTGCTCCAACTGCAGCCCCGGGGGGGGGGCTGCTAGCCCACTCCCCAGAGAGGAGGAGTGAGGGACCCCAACCACTGCTGTTGTGGACACCACCACCACCATCATCTGAGAGGGGTCCTTTCTGCCTGCCTGCCTGGACCACCACCTGGAGTTCCTGGAGCTGCTGCTGCTGTGGAGTCTGTTGCCTGGAGCTGCTGAAGCCCTGAGGAGGAGAAGAGGACCATCTGCCAGTGTGGGAGCACCTAGAGACTTTGCAGACCACCGCGGAGGGGGCCCTAAGACTGAATAATTTTCAAACTGTGCTCTTGTGGTGGGGGGTCTTGACTGTGTTTGTAGGGACACGGGGTGTGGTGTGGAGCTGCCCCCCGATCCATCCGTGTGTCCCCCCAAACCCCACCACTACTACCACCACCGCTGCCCCCTCCACCACCCCCACTGGCTGTATAACATCTGCCTCAGCTCCTGCCTCTGGACTCAGCTGCTTGCTTGGCTTGCCACGCCCTATTTCCACCCTTTGGGCCAGAAGCAGCAGCCAGCTTAAAAAAGACTTGTGCAAGTGCACATGTGCCCCCCCCGGACTGCCTACCCTCCAGCTTTGCCCTTTACTACCTTCCCCATTTGCCACTTGTAGCTTTGCCCCCTCTTTTGCCCCAGCCCCCCTTACTAGCTTCAGTTTGTTTGCCCCGCCCCAGCCTCTGAAGCTAGCCCCTTGGTTTCCCTGTTCTACCTGCAGACCACTTAGCCCCTTGCTCCGTGTGCCCATGCCCCCTCCCATGCACTTGAGCAACTCCCCATTTTAGTTTCAACCCCTTTCACTGCACCCCGAATGTTGTTGTATCCCCCCCTAACCTAGTGCACCAAGAGGAGCCGGAATTCCACCTTGTGTCGGTGACTGACCCCTAACCCCTGATTGCCCCCCTCCAGCCCACCCCTTTTGGCGCCCTCCTCCCCTGCCTGCAGCCTAGCGGGGAGGAGTGGTCGACCTGCTTCCCTCTTCCCTCCTCCTTCTGGTGTCTCTCCTTCCCTCCCTGCTCATGATGGAGGGGGATGAGACAGGTGGAGCTCCTCCAGAAGCCCCAGCTACCTCTCCCCCACCAGCCCCTCTGTCACCCCCCCAAGCCTCTACCTCTGCCACCGAACCATCTGCCATCGCCCCCGCTGGGGCACCAGCAGCGATGGGCATCAGGGTGACCTCCACTGCTGCCACGTCTCTCATCCCCTCAGATTCGGGGGGACTCCCCCCAGCCGGCGGGAAGGGCCAGGGGAAGAAGAAGGGGAAGGGCCCCACTAAAAAGAGCAGGCATTCCATGGCAGGGGCTGCCCCCAATGCCCCAGCCCCATCTCCAGCTGGGGTGCCCCTCCCCGCTGTTCCCTCCACCAGCTCTGCAGGTGTCCCTCCCCCGGCCCCCAGAGTATACGCCCAGGTGGCGGCAGCCCCCCCGCCTGCCACTACGTCATTTCTCCAGCCCACCGCCTCCGCTACCATCTATAGTGGCCGGGGCCCCTTTCCCACCATGACCAGGAAGCATGGCGTTCGTTGCCTCCTGGTGCCCACCTCACCCCATGTGGAGTCGTATGTGCGGGCGTTGGTGAGGATGGTGGGGCCCACGGCCATTGTGGCAGCCTCCAAAATGTATGGCAAGGTCGTCTTCTTCTTAACATCGGAGGCCGCCGCCCAGGAGGCAGTGGAGAAGGGCCTGGCGGTGGGGGGGCGTTTTTGTCCCCTTAGAGCCGCTAGAGGACCTGGGCGTCCGCCTGATCCTGACCTCTGTCCCTCCCTTTCTTCCCAATGCCGCCCTGTTACCTGCCCTCTCTACCCTGGGGAAGCCCATCTCTGTCATCAGCCCTCTCCCGTTGGGCTGCAAAGACCCCGCCCTCCGTCACGTCCTCTCGTTCCGCCGGCAAGTGCAGCTTCAACTGCCGCCAGTGGCGCGTGACGGAGAGGCTCTGGAGGGGTCATTCCTAGTCCCCCACCAGGGGGCCCGTTACCGGGTGCATTATTCCACGGGGGAGGCCCGGTGCTACCTCTGCCGGGCGATGGGGCACGTCCAGAGAGACTGCCCCCTGGCCCGGCAAGGAAGGGCATCCGGGACCCCCGAGCCCCGGCAGGGCACCGGCCCCATCATCGCCGGCACCACTGGCTGCCCGGCACCCGAAACCACCCTTCCTCCTTCCCAGTCCACCATTGCTCCTGCTCGGGCCCAAGGGTCACCTCCCCAACTATGCCCAGGCGAGCGGGAGAGCCCCGCCCCCGCTGCTTGCAATCTGGCAGGGCCTGTGGAGGAGGGTGCGGCAGGGACACTGCCGGGCATGGGAGAGGGCCTGCCCCAAGGGAAATCTTCCCTCCCTTGTGCTGCCCCACCGTTACCCCCTCGAGTCCTTGAGCCATCACTTCTGTCCCCTGACACAACCCTGCTAGCCAGCCCTCAGATGATGCCATGGAAGGCTGGGCCCTAGTCCAGGGGAAGCGGGGCAAGCGGAAGGCTCGAGCTCCGCTCTTCCCATCTGATGCAGAGACCCCCCGGAAGACCAGGAAGGGGGGCACCAATGCCGAGCCTTCCGCTTTACCCACGGGTGTGTTCCATCCACCGGTGCCGGTTGGGGAAGACGTGGCAGCACTGGAAGGTGGTAGCTCCCCTCCACGGGAGTCCCTCTCCTCCAAGGCCCCCGAGGCTCCATCTGAAACCTCAGTGTGCCCCGAGGCAACAGTTGCGTCAGGTGGCAGCGGGGAGAATCCTGGGGTGGCGGAAAACAATTTCCCCTCTATATATGAGGAGATCGAGGCCCTGGGTCTGACCGCGGTCACCCAGGGGGAGGACGACCCTATGCCAGCGCGCCTCGATATAGGTGACTTCACTCCAACCCCCCTTTCCCCATGCTCCCTCCCCCTAACCGTTGCTTCTGCTCCCACCTCCGAGGGGCCCCTGGACTCCTCCATCAACCCAGCTGCAGATGGCACCCCACTGAGGGCCGCTGAATCTGTTGAGGCGACGGCCAGTGCCACGCGGCCGGGACCTGAGCCACCAGGGGCACCCGTCGTTGGTGAGGAGCATTCGACCTCCTTCCCGGGAGATGGCCCTACAGGAGAGAGTCCACCCCCTGATGCCGTGGCTGCCAAATCCACCATAGAGCCTGCGTCCGGCATCACTGAGAGCCCTCTACCCGCCCAGAATCTCACCTCTAACCTTGCCCCTGCCTCTGTCCCTATCCCATCCACATCCCGAGATGTTATTGCCGCCCCTGGGACTGTCTCCTTCCCCTTGCCAACAGATGACCCCCAGGGAGCAGCCTTTGTGTTTACCCATCCCGACCTACCAGGGGCTGCTATCTTCCCTCCGCCGACCCCTATCGCCCCAGCATTTAAGACAACTTATCAGGAGCCCCGTCGGGGGTCTGCACCCTGTCTGCCCGTCTCGGTGGGCCACGGGGCTGTACCAAGAGCCCCGTCGAGGAGTAATCAGGAGACCGTAACCCCAGCCACCCATGCGCTGCGAGAGGAGTTGCGGGAGTTCCTAGAAGACGTCCGTGGCTCCCGCAACAAAGTCCAGCTTGCCCTCCAGTGATGGGGGGACTTTAATCAAAGCCTCCGGGCCGCAAGGGCCCTCATGGGGGAGGGGAAAAGGACCGGGAGGCAGGGTGCCGCGGCCTACCAGCGGGTCCGCCTCTTCCGTGACTCCTTACTCACCTACGGGGTGGGTCATGGACCGCTGTGTGGCCCACCAGGAGCCGCAAGCATCCCTGCCGGTGAGGATCCCCCGCAGCCCTCTTCATGGCACCCTTTACCATCGCAACATTGAACACCTGCGGCTGTAGGATGGGTCGCCGCAGGTCCCAGGTGCTCTCCTTTCTTCAGGAGGGGAGGTACTCTGTGGTTTTCCTGCAGGAGACCCATACGGATCCGACCGCCGAAGACAGCTGGCGGCTGGATTGGGGGGACAGTGTCTACTTTAGCCACCTCACAGTTCGTACAGCTGGAGTGGCGACCTAGTTCTCCACCGACCTACGGCCCGAGGTGCTGGGGGTCGCCGAGGCTCTGCCGGGCTGCCTGCTGCACCTCCGGGTCCGCATGGAGGGGCTGGTAGTCAACCTCGTCAACATCTATGCCCCAGCAGCGAGCCCGGATCCGCTGCAATTCTATCAGCAGATGTCCGCCTTCCTTGGCACCTTGGATCCTCAGGAGTGCCTGGTCCTGGGAGGGGACTTTAACATCACCCTTGAGGAGCGGAACCGCTTGGGGGACCAAGCAGAGCCCGGCTGCCGTCGCCGTTCTCCAGGAGATAGTCGAACACCACTCCCTGGTGGACGTCTGGCGCAACCACCACCCGGATGACACTTCCACGTTCACCTTTGTCCGGATGGAAGCCCATCGGTCGCGCTACTCCCGGTTGGACACCATTTATTTATCACGCTTTCATCTTTCACGAGCCCACTCCTCCAGCATCCAGCCGGCCCCATTTTCTGACCATCATATAGCCACCATGACAGCCTCCCTCTGCGCGGTGAGGCTGGGGCCGGCCTATTGGCATTTTAACAACAGCTTGCTGGAGGATGCGGGCTACGTGGCGTCCTTCCGGGAGTTCTGGCTGGCCTGGCGAGGGCAGCGGCGTGCCTTTCCCTCGGCACGGCAGTGGTGGGAACTAGGGAAGGTGCGCGCCAAGCTCTTCTGCCACGACTACACCCTGGGGCGCCAGCCGACTAAGGGATGCAGCGATAGAGCATTTGGAACGGGAGATCTTAGAGCTGGAGAGGCGTCTGGCCGCCAGTCCCGAGGATCCACCCCTCTGCGGAGCATGCCAGGAGAAGCAGGAGGAGCTCCGGAGCCTCGAGGACCATCGGGCCCGGGGTGCCTTTGTTCGAACCCACATCCGTCTCCTTCAGGAGATGGATCGCAGCTCCCGCTTCTTCTACGCCCTGGAGAAAAAGAGGGGGGCTAAAAAACATGTCATCTGCCTACTGGCAGAAGATGGCACCCCCCTCACAGATCCGGTGGAGATGTGCGGGAGAGCGAGAGCCTTCTACGCAAGCCTTTTCTCCCCAGATCCGACCGATCCTAACGCTTGCAGAGTGCTGTGGGAGGAGCTCCCGATGGTCAGTGCGGGTGACCGAGACCGGCTAGAGCTGCCTCTCACTCTGGCCGAGTTCTCGGAAGGCCTCCGTCGCATGCCCACCAATAAATCTCCGGGCATGGACAGGCTGACCGTGGAATTCTATCGCGTGTTCTGGGACGTCCTGGGCCCAGACCTAGTCTCCGTCTGGGCCGAGTCTTTGCAGAGCGGGGTCCTCCCTCTTTCGTGCAGGCGAGCCGTGCTGGCCTTATTGCCGAAGAAGGGGGACCTCCGCAATTTACGAAATTGGCGTCCTGGCTCGCTCCTCAGCACGGACTACAAAGTCATGGCAAAAGCCATCTCGCTGCGGCTAGGGTCCGTACTGACGGACGTGGTCCACCCAGACCAGACCTACACCGTCCTGGGCCGCAGCATCTTCGACAACCTATATCTGGTCCGGGACCTATTGGAACTTGGGTGTAGGGATGGTCTATCGTTCGCCCTCCTGTCCTTAGATCAGGAGAAGGCGTTCGACACGGTGGATCACGGGTATCTCCTGAGCACTCTGCAAGCGTTTGGCTTCGGACCCAGGTTTCTGAATTTTCTCCGGGTGCTGTACGCTTCCGCAGACTGTTTGATCAGGCTCAACTGGACCCTGACCGAACCAGTCAGCTTCGGGCGAGGAGTACAGCAGGGGTGCCCCCTCTCAGGCCAGCTGTACGCTCTGGCGATCGAGCCCTTCCTCTGTCTCCTCCGAAGGAGGTTGACAGGGTTGGTGCTGCGGGAGCTGGAGCTGCGGCTGGTCCTGTCGGCGTACGCTGATGACGTTCTCCTCGTGGTCCAGGACCCGGGCGACTTGGCGCGGGTGGAGGCTTGCCAGGCCATCTATTCAGCAGCCTCCTCCGCGTGGGTCAACTGGGTCAAGAGCTCTGGCTTGGTGGTAGGGGACTGGCGGCAGGCGAGCTCCCTCCCACCCGCGCTTCAGGCCATCCGGTGGAGCACGGGTCCGCTGCTCTATCTGGGCGTTTACCTTTCTGCCACGCATCCCTCTCCGCCAGTGAACTGGCAGAATTTAGAGGGCCGGGTGATAGAGCGGCTCTGGAAATGGACAGGACTACTCCGGTGCCTCTCCCTTCGAGGGAGAGCGCTAGTGCTTAATCAACTAGTCCTGTCCATGCTCTGGTACCGGCTCAACACCCTGGTCCCGGCCCCGGGTTTCCTGGCCAACCTCCGGACATCGATTCTGGAGTTCTTTTGGTCAGGACTACACTGGGTCCCTGCAGGGGTTCTCCATCTACCTGTGAAGGAGGGAGGGCAGGGCCTAAAATGTCTGCTCACTCAGGTCCATGTCTTCCGCCTCCAGACCCTGCAGAGGCTCCTTTATGGTGCAGGTAGTCCGGCATGGAGCATACTGGCGCACGCCTTCTTGCGCCACTTTCGAGGCTCCGATACGACCGGCAGCTCCTTTATCTCCATCCGAGAGGTCTTCTGCGAGACCTCTCCGGGCTGCCGGTCTTCTACCAGGACCTCCTCCGGACCTGGAAACTCTTTACAACGACCAGGTCCGTGGCGGCCACCGAGGGGGCAGATCTCCTCGCGGAGCCCCTGCTACACAACCCCCAGCTCCGTGTGCAGGTGGCTGAGTCTCGCTCGGTGCTCCAGAGGTTGGTCCTGGGAGAGGTCACAAGAGTCGGAGACCTCCTGGACTATGACCGGGGAGACTGGCTGGATCCCCTGACGCTCGCTCAGTGCATGGGGCTTTCCAGACCTTGTACTCCCCGGCGCATACTTCAGGAGGTGAAGGCCGCTTTGCCGCCCGCTGCTCGGGTTTATCTCAACCGGGTCCTGCACGAGGGCATGCCCTGCCCACCCCCTACCCCAGGCCCGCCGGACCTTTTAATTGGACCCCTGCCCCGTGGACCCAACCGACCCCTTCACCCCTTCACTAGTAGCCGGCTGCACGAGATGCAGCCGGTCTGCTTTCAAATCGCGCCAAGAAAACATCTCTACACGCTCGTGCTCCACACTCTTCATGCCCGCACCCTCGTGTCCCGCCCCGATACAAAATGGCGGCACCTCCTGCCACCTTTGGAGGGTGAGGAGCCCCAGTGGGCCAGCCTATATTCCACCTTAGTCCCAAGGCCTGCCGGGGATGTCAGTTGGCGGCTCCTTCACGGAGCCGTGAGCACGGGCGTGTACTTGGCGCGGTTCACTTCAATCCCAGACACCTGCCCCTTTTGTGGCGTGAGGGATACCCTGGCACATGTATACCTGGAGTGTGCCAGGCTGCAGCCCCTATTCCGGCTCCTCACCAATATTTTATTAGGTTTTTGGTTGCACTTCTCCCCTCACCTTCTCATTTATGCACTCCCTATCCGTGGCCCCACAAAGTCACAGGATCTCCTGGTTAACCTCCTCCTGGCCCTAGCTAAAATGGCCGTCTACAAAAGTAGAGTGAGGAGGTTGGCCGATGGAGTCTCCTGTGACTGTGGGGCCTATTTCTGATCCTCGGTCCGTTCACGTATCCGGGCAGAGTTCCTCTGGGCGGCGTCCTCTGACTCCTTTGACGCCTTTGAGGAGCATTGGGTGCTGTCCGGGGTTCTCTACTCGGTGTCCCCGTCCGGTTCCCTTCATTTGACCGCACTCCTGTCCCTGTTATTTTATTAGTTGTCCCCTGGAATTTTTTGGGTATCTAGGTCCTGTGGATCCCCCTTTTAGGCTGGGGGAATCCTTTAGTAGTGGACGGGCTTCGCCCGCCCACTTCCCGGATCCCAATAAGACTACTTTTCTATAGCCATCTGGCCTTGCCCCATCACATAATTAAAAATAAAACTGTAACCAAACCCTAAAAAAAAACCCTAAGACACAAATTCCTAACCCACAAAATTTTAAAAGACAAACTATTTTAAGAAATGAAGCAATTATATTGTTAACTACAACACAAAAAGGCCAAACGTGTCATAGCAGGGGATTACTACAGCAAATGATACTCTAATAAAGTGACGCTGCCCACAAAGTCGCTCATTTGTATATACAGCACACACACGCATGAGGGAATATTCTGCTGAGTGCCAGGAGTAGTTGCTAGAAATACAGAGTTTGTTTCTTTTAGTGCTACTGAAAGGTGCCACACTAAAGGCTGAATTCCTTTTTGTCTCTACAGAAAGGGATGCAGTCTGGACTACAGTAGTGCAAGCTTCCCCATATCACCTTGCCAATATGCCTCAAATCCATCCTATAGGAAGCCCCTCTAGAGATGAAATGGCTGTTTGGTTTCCAGGCCTACTCAATCACTGGCCTCTCTGCTGAGACTGCAAACCGGGGAACCAATTGTGATGATGTTTTGGTGTATCTGGGACACTTCTAATCATGTTATTCTTTATACTTTATAACCTTACTCAGAAATAGAAGATTTGATACTAGCTGATAATTAACAAGTAGTCCCATTGATCCCAATAAGTAGTAAGCACTGGGCCTGGCAGTATTAGCAGAAAATCATTGGCGAACTTGGGCCCAGCTCCACTAATGTTTGGGTTTATATTTTCAGAGTTGTCCTGTCCATAGCCTGAACTGGGGCAACCACCCTGGGCCCCGTGCTTTGGGGGGCCCTGCGCTTCAGGGGGATGTGGGGTCCAAGGCGGCCTGGGCAGTTAGTGGGGGGCCTGGTGCAAGCAGCAGCGAGCAACCTGGCCCCAGCCCGCCCCCTCTCCTCTCCGCCTCTTCCCACCCCTGCTATTCCCCGACTCCACACCTTCCCCCAAGCCCGTGCCTCTTCCCACCCCTGCTTTGCCCCCGCCCTACCTCTTCCAGTCCCAATTCACCCTCTCTCTGGCCCCATTCCACCTCTTCCCCCCAAGCCTGTGCCCTTTTCCAGTTTCCGCCCCCTCCCTCGAATGACACCGGGTTGCTTGCTGCTGCCAGCATCAGGCCCCCGGTGTCCCCCTGAAGCGCAGGGCCCCACAAAGGGCAAGGCCTGGAGCAGTTGCCACTGTGCATCCTATGGATGGTCTGGGCACCACCAAAAATTATACAAACCTGGCGCCCATGAGCAGAATTAGACCTTTAGTTACAATTTGGATAGCATATCAAAGATATAAATGACTAAATATTATTATAGTAATCTCTATTAGCAAGTCATGCAGTGATGATTTCAAAACAATTTGAAATTATTGGCCCTGTTCGGCTACCATTAACCTCCATGGTTCAGGATGTCACCCACAATCCCCCATTTTACATGCTTGTAACTTTCCAACACTTTTCATGTGTTGATTTGTATTTTCCATGCTTTATCTTTGCTTGAGAATGAAGTTTTTTTGTTGGTTTTGAAAGATTAAGCAAAATCCTTTCAGCTTTGGCTGAATTAGGAGGTCCTGAATTAAAACGCACGTTGCCCACTCTATAAAATATTCTGACCATTTTTTCTCCTTGTACAAGTAATGCAAAAAACCCACAACCCTTTGAAACCTCCCACTGAGCAGTAAGGAGTCTTAGGAAGGGGAAACATGTTCCCCTTTAGTCGGGCAGTGCAGGGAGTGATCAGACAGCGCCCCATCTAACTCTTCCCCCTTCTTCTTTTCTATATTTGTTCCCTCAGTGAGCCTAGGGTGCACATTCTGGCAATCACCCAAGTATGGGGACTATGATGCACATGCATGGGCCATGTGATAGGAGCTCTATGTATTCTTCTTTCCCTGGGGACCTGAGTTGGGGCCAGTCACAATTTGGCCCTTTATAAATAAAAGACCTAATTCTGCTCCTTTTGAAATCAATAAATTGAATGCAAATGATACCAAAAACTTGATTTTACACAAAATAGTGTCTTTGACTTAAGACTTCTGCTTTGACTGGTGAAAGTTTCCTGCATAGAATAAACACTTGAAAACATATTTACAGAAGTGATTTTCAAATTATGCAGCCATTTTGGTACATACATTTTTACTACCCTAGGACACATGAAAGCTCCTCCAGGAGTATCATCTACTAGACTGTCTCATCCACTAGACTGTGGAATTGGTAGGTAACATAGAAGCTGGATCAGCTGTCAGATAACTGTCCTTTGGACTAATGTTTTTCAAACTGTGCTGTTGGAATCCTTAATAGCACTAATGGACCTAATGAACCAAGTCTCCCAGGAGAAGTAGGGAAAACTGCATTGACAGAGTCATTTAAAACTAGACTGGACAAACTGCTCAGGAATATACTGCTGGGAACAATTCTGCATTAGTGGAAGGTAAAAGACTAGATGACTTAATAACTTTTTTCCAACTGTAATTTCCCTGACCTGTACAAAAATACACAAAGGGCAACGAAATAGCCCCAAGTTATGTAACAGGGTTGCATTTGAATCCCTGAACCAATAGGGAGAGGCTTTGTGTCAAGGCCACGAAAATCAGCACGAAATCAGGATCCGCACAGCTAAAGCCAGAATTTCTTAGGAATCCTTGGCCAGAGCTGCATCCTCTGCTCACTTTCCATGCAGTCCCTTAAACAATGACAGCCCGTCAGCCAATTTCTGGCCCCTCCTGAGGGAGTCAGAGTGCAGAAGGGTAGTTAGTGCTCTTCTATGCCGAGTTATTTATTATTTTACTTTGTATGCTCATAGCACCTAGTAGCCCCAATCACAGACCAGGACCCTATTGTGCTAGGCACTGGATTTGGCTGAGCAGATGTCCCCATTTTATAGGAACAGTCCCAATGTTTGGGACTTTTTTTTAAAATATGGGCTCCTATTACCCCCCCATCCCCTGTCCTGATTTTTCACACTTGCTCTCTGGTCACCCTACATTGGATCCTTATTTTGATGCACAGATTGATTCCTCTCTTTCCTGGTTATGCCTTCAGGGCCAAGCCACATGATTTTCTACAGAGGGAACAATGGTGGCTATGGAGGAGGAGGAATGTCCTGCATATCCACCCTTACCTTTGTGACTTTTTCCTGTCATTTCTCCCTACCCCACTCCACACATCAAGGAGGAGTGGGAAAAACAAGCAACAGGTTATTCCATTAGTTCTCCAGCCCTGGAGGGATGAAGCATGTACTTCTGAGGTAAGAATTCTGCCCTTACTTTTATGCTAGATTTACTACTGGTATCATAAATATATTCAGATCTCTTAGCCAGCACTTGCATTGGTAACTCTGTGAACGTTACAGGTGAGAGGCTTATAAAATGAGCCACTTGTTATTGCATTACTGACAGGGAGGGGCTGGAGATAAGCAAATTCAGATATTTCAAGATAAGAGATTTGATTATCATTAACCATATTTTTGCTCTATATTATTAATCTTCTCCATAAAGGCTCTTGAGGAGGGTGTAGGCTGAGATAGGTATATTTACGGGCAGTCTCTTCTCTTTCCTGATGTGATTTTTAATTTATGGGTCAGAGGCAGTCTATGGGCATTTATAGCTGTTTTTTAAAAAAAATTGAATAAACCAACAATAAATCAATTATTTCCTCATTTCATTCCAGTAATTGCATGAGCTCATTTCCATAAAGTTTTTTATTTTGGACAAAGTCATGTGGAAAATATTGCTGGTGATTTGTTCTTTTATTAAAATGTCAGCTGCTACCATGACACTTGATAGTCGATTACCACCGAATATTTTAATGGTGGTCATGATAGCTGTGTTAAGTGCTATTTGCTGCAATTTTGCTGTTGCTGTTAGAACTATTTAAAAGGGATACTGTCACACCAGGGCAAACTGTAATATGTGGTATAAATCCATAACACTTTCATGTGTTTTTCCAGAGTTATCCTGGCTCCTGTTGCTAATCACAAATATTTATATTTAATACTTTGCAGTTCTACAGCACCCTCCATCAAAGGATCTCTATCCACTGCACAAAAAATAGTTAATTTAGCCTTTAACTCCTGAGGGGCAGGTATTATAATCTCTAGTTTGCAGAAAAGGAAATTGAAGCCGAGTGACTTGCTCAAGGCGACCAAGTCAGTGGCACAGCTGGGCACAGAAGCCAAGAATTGTGGCTCGAAGAGCCAATGACATCACTACCAGCTTCTTTTGCTCCCATTAGATCCTGAAGAATGAAAGAAAAGGAGAAGCTGGGTGATGGAGAGAACTTTGATTCACCATGCAGATATCTGCAGTGTGACAGGGTTGGGCCAGATGGCTACAGGAGAGTGATCCTATTGGGATCCGGGAAGTGGGTGGGTGAAGCCCGTCCACTGCTAAAGGATCCCCCCCAGCCTAAAAGGGGGTCCACAGGACCTAGATACCAAATAAATCCAGGGGACAACTAATGAAATAACAGGGATAGGAGTGCGGTCAAAGGGTCAAACGAAGGAAACCGGACGGGGACACCAAGCAGAGAACCCTGGACAGCGCCCACTGCTCCTCAAAAGATGTCAAGGGAGTCAGAGGATACCGCCTAGAGGAACTCTGCCCAGATACGTGAACGGACCGAGGATCAGAAATAGGGCCCACAGTCACAGGAGACTCCATCAGCCAATCTCCTCACTCTGGTTTTATAGATGGCCATTTCTATAGGGCCAGGAGGAGGTAGACCAGGAGATCCTGTGACTTTGTGGGGCCATGGATAGGGAGTGCATAAATAAGAAGGTGAGGGGAAAAGTGCAACCAAAAACCTAATAAAATATTGGTGAGGAGCCGAAATAGGGGCTGCAGCCTTGCACACTCCAGATGTGTGTGTGCCAGGGTTTCCCTCATGCCGCAAAAGGGGCAGGTGTCTGGGATAGAGGTGAACCGCGCCAAGAACACGCCCGTGCTCACGGCTCCGTGAAGGAGCCGCCAACTGATATCCCTGGCAGGCCTCGGGATTAAGGTGGAATATAGGCTGGCCCACCGGGTCTCTTCACCCTCCAAAGGTGGCAGGAGGTCCCGCCCTTTTGTATCGGGGTGGGACACGAGGGTGAGGGCTTGAAGGGTGTGGAGTACGAGCGTGTATAGATGTTTCCTTGGCGCAGTTTGGAAACAGACTGGCTGCATCTCGTGCAGCCTGCTCACGGAGAAGCTCTGAGGGGGTCAGTTGGGTCCACGGGGCAGGGGTCCAATTAAAAGGTCCAGCGGGCCTGGGATAGAGGGTGGGCGGGGCGTGCTGTCATGCAGGACCCGGTCGAGATAAACACGAGCAGCGGGCGGCAAAGCGGCCTTCAATTCCTGAAATATGCACCGGGGAGTATGAGGTCTGGAGAACCCCATGCGCTGAGCGAGCGTCAGGGGATCCAGCCAGTCTCCCTGGTCATAGTCCAGGAGGAGCCCGGAGAGATTGCGCGGAAGACCTCTCGGATGGAGACAAAAGAGCTGCCGGTCGTATCAGAGCCCTTGGAAGCGACGCAGGAAGGCATGCGCCAGTATGCTCCACGCTGGACTACCTGCGCCATAAAGGAGCCTCTGCTGGGCCTGGAGGCAGAAGACACGGACCTGAGTAAGCAGACATTTCAGGCCCTGCCCTCCCTCCTCCAGAGGTAGATGGAGAACCCCTACAGGGACCCAGTGCAGTCCTGACCAAAAGAACTCCAGAATCGATGTCAGGAGGTTGGCCAGGAAACCTGGGGTCGGGACCAGGGTGTTGAGCCAGTACAGAGCATGGACAGGACTAGTTGATTCAGCACCAGCGCTCTCTCTCTCTCTCTCTCTCTCGAAGGGAGAGGCAATGGAGTAGTCCTGTCCATTTCCAGAGCCGCTCTATCACCCCGCCCTGTAAATTCTGCCAGTTCTCCAGCGGAGAGGGATGCGTAGCAGAAAGGTAAACGCCGAGATAGAGCAGTGGAACCGCGCTCCACCGGATGGCCTGAAGCGTGGGTGGGAGGGAGCTTGCTTGCCACCAGTCCCCTACCACCAAGCCAGAGCTCTTGACCCAGTTGACCCATGCGGAGGAGGCTGCCGAATAGATGGCCTGGCAAACCTCCATCCATGCCAAGTCACCCAGGTTCTGGACCACAAGAAGCACATCATCAGCGTACGCCGACAGGACCAGCCGCAGCTCCAGCTCCCGCAGCACCAACCCTGTCAACCTCCTTCGGAGGAGACAGAGGAAGGGCTCAATCACCAGAGCGTACAGCTGGCCCAAGAGGGAGTACAGCAGTACTCGCCCGAAGCTGACTGGTTCAGTCAGGGTCCAGTTGAGCCTGACCAGACACTCTGCGGAAGTGTACAGTGCCCGGACAAAACCCACAAACTGGGGTCCGAAGCCAAACACTTGCGGAGTGCTCGGGAGATACCCGTGATCCACCCTGTCAAATGTCTTCTCCTGATCCAAGGACAGGAGGGCGAATGACAGACCATCCCTACACCCGAGTTCCAAAAGGTCCCAGACAAGATATAGGTTGTCGAAGATGCTGCGGCCCGGGACAGTTTAGGTGTGGTCTGGGTGGACCACGTCCGCCAGTATGGACCCTAGCCACAGCGAGATTGCTTTTGCCACAACTTTGTAGTCCGTGCTTAGGAGCGAGACGGGACGCCAATTTCGTAAATCGCGGAAGTCCCCCTTCTTCGGCAATAAGGCGAGCATGGCTCGCCTGCACGAAAGAGGGAGGACCCCGCTCTGTAAAGACTCGGCCCAGACGGTGACTAGGTCTGGGCCGAGGACATCCCAGAACACGCGGTAGAACTCCACGGTCAGCCCGTCCATGCCTGGAGATTTATTGGTGGGCATGCAATGGAGGGCTTCCGAGAACTCGGCCAGAGTGAGAGGCAGCTCTAGCCGATCTCTGTTACCCGCGCTGACCATAGGGAGCTCCTTCCAGAGCACTCTGCAAGCATTAGGATCGGTCAGATCCGGGGAGAAAAGGCTTGTGTAGACGGCTCTCACCCTCCCACACATCTCCGCCGGATCCATGAGGAGGGTGCCGTCTTCTGCCAGAAGGCAGGTGACATGTTTCTTGGCCCCCCTCCTTTTCTCCAGGGTGTAGAAGAAGCAGGAACCATGATCCATCTCCCGAAGGAGACGGATGCGGGATCGAACAAAGGCACCCCGGGCCTGATGGTCCTCGAGGGCCTGGAGCTCCTCCCGCTTCTCCCGGCACGCTCCTCAGAGGAGCGATCCTCGGGGCTGGTGGCCAGATGCCTCTCCAGCTCTAAGACCTCCCATTCCAACTACTCTATCGCCGCATCCCTCCGTCAGCTGGTGCCCCGGGTGTAGTCATGGCAGAAGAGCCGGGCGCGCACCTTCCCTAGTTCCCACCACCGCCACGCCGAGGGAAAGGCATGCCACTGCCCTCACCAGGCCAGCCAGATCTCCCGGAAGGATGCCACGAAGCCCGCATCCTCCAGCAAGCAGTTGTTGAAATGCCAATAGGCCGGCCCCGGCCTCTCCATGCAGAGGGAGGCCGTCACGATGGCTAAATGATGGTCAGAAAATGGGACTGCCTGGATGCTGGAGGAGTGGGCTTGTGAAAGATGGAAGTGTGATAAATAAATGTGGTCCAACCGGGAGTGGCGCGACCGATGGGCCTCCACCCGGACAAAGGTGAACGTGGAAGTGTCATCCGGGTGGTGGTCGCATCAGACGTCCACCAGGGAGTGATGTTCAACTATCTCCCGGAGGACGGTGGCAATGGCCTGGCTCTGCTCGGTCCCCAAGCGGTCCCGCTCCTCGAGGGTGATGTTAAAGTCCCCTCCCAGGACCAGGCACTCATGAGGATCCAAGGAGCCGAGGAAGGCAGATGCCTGCTGATAGAATTGCAGCTGCTCCAGGCTCGCTGCCAGGGCATAGACGTTAACAAGGTTGACTACGAACCCCTCCATACGGGCCCGGAGATGCAGCAGGCGACCTGGCACAGCCTTGGCAACCCCCAGCACCTCAGGCCATAGGTTGGGGGAGAACAGGGTCACCACTCCAGCCGTACGAACTGTGAGATGGCTAAAGTAAATCCTGTCCCCCCCCGATCCAGCTGCCAGCTGTCTTCGGCGGTCGGATCCGTATGGGTCTCCTGCAGGAAAACCACAGAGTACCCCCCCCCAAAGAAAGGAGAGCACCTGGGACCTGCAGAGACCCATCCTACAGCCGCGGGTGTTCAATGTTGCTATGGTAAGAGGTGCCATGAGGAGGGCAGAGGGGGATCCTCGCCGGAAGGGATGCTCGTGGCTCCCGACGGGCCACACAGCAGTCCGTGACACACCCCATAGGTGAGTAGGGAGTCACGGAAGAGGCAGACCCACTGGTAGGCTGCGGCGCCCTGCTTCCCAATCCTTTTACCCTCCCCCATGAGGGCCCTTGCGGCCTAGAGGATTTGATGAAAGTCCCCCCATCGCTGGAGATCAAGCTGGACTTTGTTGCGGGAGCCACAGACATCTTCTAAAAACTCCCGCAACTCCTCTCGCAGCGCATGGGGGGATGGGGTTACAGTCTCCTGGTTACTTCCCAACGGGGCCCTTGGTACAGCCCCGTAGCCCACTGAGACAGGCAGACAGGGTGCGGACACTTGACGGGGCTCCTAATGGGCTGGTGCCACTAGGCCTGCCTCGAACCCTGGGGCAATAGGGGGATAGCAGCCCCTGGTGGGTAGGGACAGGTAAACACAAAGGCCGCTTCCTGGGGGTCACCTATTGGAAAAGGGAAGGAGGCAGCCCCAGGGGTGGCAATAACATCTCGGGAGGTGGACGGGATAGGGATAGGGACAGGAGCAGGAGCAGGGGCAGGGGCAGGGGCAGGGAAAGGGCTCTCAGTGATGCCGGGCGCAGGCTCTATGGTGGATTTGGCAGCCACAGCATCATGAGGTGGACTATCTTCCTTAGGGCCACCTCCCGGGAAGGAGGTAGATTGTTCCTCACCAACGAGGGGTGCCCCTGGTGGCTTGGGTCCCAGCCGTTTGGCACTGGCCGTTGCCTCAACAGGTTCGGTGGCCGTCAGCGGGGTGCCATCTGCGGCCGGGTTGATGGAGGAGTCCAGGGGCTCCTTGGAGGTGGGAGCGGAAGCAATGGTTTGGGGGAGGGAGCATGGAAAAGGGGGGCTGGAGTGAAGTTGCCCAGATCAAGGCCCGCTGGCATAGGGTCATCCTCCCCATGGGTGACCGGGGTCATACCCAGGGCCTCGATCTCCTCATATATGGATGGGAGATCGCTTTCCCCCACCTCGGGATTCTCCCCGCCGGCACCTGACAGATGGTCACCTTGGGGCACACTGAGGTTTCAGATGGTGCCAGGGCAGGGGGGGCTCCCTCGGGGGCCTCAGAGGGGAGGCACTCCCATGGAGGGGAGATACTGCCTTCCCGTGCTGCCACGTCTTCCCCAGCCAGCACCAGTGGATGGAACACACCTGTGGGTAAAGCAGAAGGCTTGGCATCGGTGCCCCCATTTCTGGTCTTCTGCGGGGCCTCCGCATCGGATGAGAGGAGTGGAGCTCGAGCCTTCCGCTTGCCCTGCTTCGCCATGGAGAGCTGGGCCCTAGGCCAGGGCTGGCTAGCAGGGGTCGTATCAGGGGGCAGAGGCGATGGCTCAGGGACTTGAGGGGATAACAGTGGGCAGCACGAGGGAGGGAAGATTCCCCTTAGGGCGGGCCCTCTTCCATGCCTGGCGGTGGCCCCGCCAGATTGCAAGCAGCGAGGGCAGGGCTCTCCTGCTCGTCTGGGCATAGTGGGGGAGGTGCCCCTTGAGCCTGAGCGGGAGGAATGGTGGACTGGGAAGAAGGAGGGGTGATTTCAGGCGCCAGGCAGCCAGGGGCGCCAGCGATGACAGGGCTGGTGCCCTGCACGGGCTCGGGGGTCCCAGATTCCCCTCCTCGCTGGGCCAAGGGCCAGTCCCTCCAGACGTGCCCCATCGCCCGGCAGAGGTAGCACCGGGCCTCCCCCGTGGAGTAATGCACCCGGTAATGGGCCCCCTGGTAGGGGACTAGGAAGGACCCCTCCAGGGCCTCTCCGTCACGTGCCGCCGGCGGCAGTTGAAGCTGCACTTGCCGGCGGAACAAGAGGACGTGATGGAGGGCGGGGTCTTTGCAGCCCAACGGGAGAGGGCTGATGACAGAGATGGGTTTCCCCAGGGTAGAGAGGGCGGATAATAGGGCGGCATTGGGAAGAAAGGGAGGACAGAGGTCAGGACCAGGCGGATGCCCAAGTCCTCTAGTGGCTCCCAGGGGACGAACATGCCCCCCACCGCCAGGCCCTTCTCCATCGCCTCCTGGGTGGCGGCCTCCTATGCTAAGAAGAAGACGACCTTGCCATACATTTTGGAGGCCGCCACAATGGCCGTGGGCCCCATCACCCTAGCCAACGCCCGCACGTAGGTCTCCACATGGAGCGAGGCGGGCACCAGGAGGCAACAGACGCCGTGCTTCCTGGTCATGGTGGGAAAGGGGCCCCGGCCGCTATAGATGGTAGCAGAGGCGGTGGGCGGGAGAGATGACGTAGTGGCAGGCGGGGGACGGGGCTGCTGCCACCTGGGCATACGCCCTGGGGGCCTGGGGAGGGACACCTGCAGAGCTGGTGGAGGGAACAGCGGGGAAGGATGCCACAGCCGGTGGCAGGGCTGCGGCAGTGGGGGCAGCCCCTGCCATGAAGGGCCTGGTCTTTTTAGCAGGGCCCTTCCCCTTCTTCTTACCCTGGCCTTTCCCACCAGCTGGGGGGGCTCTCCCAGAATCTGAGGGGGTGAGGGACATGGCAGCAGCTGAGGTCACCCCGGTGCCCGTCGCCGCTGGCGCCCCAGCGGGGGCGGTGGCAGGTGGTTCGGCAGCAGCAGCGAAGGTAGAGGCTTGGGGGAGGTGACAGAGTGGCAGGCGGGGGAGGGGTAGCTGGGGCTGCTGGAGGGGCCCCACCCGTCTCGTCCCCCGCCATCGTGAGCAGGGAGGGAAGGGGAGACACCACAATAAGGAGGGGAAAAAGGAAGTAGGTCGACCACTCCTCCCCGCTAGGCTGCAGGCAGGGGAGGAGGGCGCCAAAAGGGGTGGGCTGGACACGGGGGCAATCAGGGGCTAGGGGTCAGTCACCTACATGGGCTGGAATTCCGGCTTCTCTAGGTGCACTAGGAGAGGGGGGGATACAACAGCATTGGGGGGGGGTGCAGTGAAGAGGGTTTAAACTAAAATGGGGAGTTGCACAAGCGCATGGGAGGGGGCATGGGCACATGGAACAAGGGGCTAAGCAGGCTGGAGTTAGGGCAGGGAAACCAAGGGGCTAGCTTCAGAGGCTGGGGTGGGGCAAACAAACAAAGGCTGCAGAGGGAAATGGGTGGGGCAGGCAAACAAACTGAAGCTAGTAAGGGGAGGCTGGGGCAAATGGGGGGAGCAAAAGCTGCAAAGGGCAAATGGGGCAGGTTGCAAGTGGAAAAGCAGTAAGGTGGGTAGTCCGGGGGGGCAGGGGCACATGCACCCACGTGCACTTGCACAAAGTCTGTTTACGCTGGCTGCTTCTGGCCCAAAGGGTGGAAATAGGGCATGGCAAGCCAAGCAAACAGCTGAGTCCAGAGGCAGGAGCTGAGGCAGATGGTATATAGCTGGGGGGGGGGGTGGAGGGTGCAGCAGTGGTGGTGGTAGTGATGGGAGTTGGGGGGGGGGCACAGATGGGGAGGCAACTCCACACCACACCCCCTGTGTCTCTGCAAACACAGTCAAGACCCCACCACAAGAGCACAGTTTGAAAGCTACTCAGTCTTAAGGCCCCCTCCACGGTGGTCTGTAAAGTCTCTAGGTGCTCCTCCACTGGAGGATGGTCTTCTTCTCCTCCTCCTTGGGGCTTCAGCAGCTCTAGGCAGCAGACTCCACAGCAGCAGCAGCTCCAGGAACTCAGAAAGGACCCCTCTCGGTGGTTGGTGGTGGTGGTATGGTGGTGTCCACAGCAACAACGGCTAGGGTCCCTCACTCCCTCCGGGATAGTGGGCCAGCAGGCCCCCCCCCCAAGGGGCTGCAGTTGGAGCAGTAGCAGCACCTGAGGGTGAGGGGTCCAGCAGCTGGCTAGCAACCAGGTAGCAGAGAACAGGGGGATGGTATCTGGCCCAGCCAGGGGAGCAGCTAGAGTAGCATGGAGAGCCTAGGGCCTAGCAGTAGTACCACTAGCAGCAGCCCTCTCCCTCCTTCTTCCTCCAGGCTAGAGAGATATAGGAGCGTGATTGAAGAGAGGACTCTTTAGTCCCAGGTTAAGCAGGTCCCTTTTCCCAGGGTAAAGGAACAGGGAAGGTTCCAGAACAATCAGGAACCTTCTGGAGACAATTAAGACAGACGGCTGATTAGAACACCTGCAGCCAATCAAGAAGCTGCTAGAATCAATTAAGGCAGGCTAATCAGGGCACCTGGGTTTAAAAAGCAGCTCACTTCAGTTTGTGGTGCACGTGTAAGGAGCTGAGAGTGAGAGTGCAAATGCATATGCATATGCATATGCATACTGTTGGAGGACTGAGGAGTATAAGCATTATCAGACACCAGGAGGAAGGTCCTATGATGAGGATAAAGAAGGTGTTGGGAGGAGGCCATGGGGAAGTAGCCCAGGGAGTTGTAGCTGTCGCACAGCTGTTCCAGGAGGCACTCTAGATAGCTGCATTCCACAGGACCCTGGGCTGGAACCCAAAGTAGAGGGCGGGCCTGGGTTCCCCCCAAACCTTCCAACTCCTGATCAGACTCACGAGGAGTTGACCTGGACTGTGGGTTCACAAAAACAGCCAAACTGAGGGCTGCCGTGAAGCTCCAAGGCAAGCAAATCTGCCAATAAGCGCAAGACCCACAAAGGTAGAGGAGGAACTTTGACACAGCAGCAATAGTTCAAGGAATTCAGAAATGGCCGAAGTAAAGTAAATTACTGGTGGCATTGCTATTTCTCTTTAAAAGTGGGTTAAATTGTTTTATTATGATAAATATAAAACTACACATACAATCAGGAAATAAAAATGATGCCACACTACATATAAATAGATATGACCAACAAAAAGCAAAATATGATGATGGTGGGTGATCCATCCTTGAAAATGTGAGCCTAACTTTGAAAGCAACTAGGTTATGCCCCTGATACATGTACATCTCCTTCCTGGCTTTCAAGTGATCCTGTAGCAAGCACTCCCCCCAATGGAAAATTTCCTTTTTATTACACTGCAAATTGTTACACAGACTGCGAACATCTTTCAATAAGTAGCTTTGTATGTGTATCATTCTGTTGTTCCAACTTCACTCAGTGATGTTCACTATTAATGGTAAACTGAGTTTGAACAACCCATTCAACCACTAGCCGGCCATGAGTGGAGCATTTGGATAAGAGAGCAGGTCAAAGAGCTGTTCAAGAAACAGGGGCAGGTTTCTGCCAGTTCCTTCTCTGAAGGAGATGGTGAGTGTGACATTCTATACCTTGGGGGAGCGTACTGTAAACCCCATATTCTTCTTTTTCATATAATCATGATCTTACATATAAAGTATGCCTTATAAGGTATCCGGGGAAAGGTTATGATCTGCTGAAAGTCATTTCTCTATCCATATACGTGTATCATTAATACAAACGAAGTTAAGAGAATTGTGTTGTATGGTGGTCACTAAAACATTCTATAAGTTGGGGAATCAGCCAGATATTAGCTCCCCAGAGGCAACAGCAAGGAAAGTAACTAACACCCTGGACAGGGTGTCAAACAACCCATCAACAGCCATTGTCCAGCAAGGGAGCTACAATGCAATGACTCTCCTGCATGAGGCCAAACCACGGGAATTGCTCAACCTTGCTGGGTGATTCAGCAATGCTCCCCAGACACGCCTGGACTTGTGCTGAGGGTATAAAACAAACAGAGTGGACACATACTGGGTCCTTCTCCTGCCCCCACCTATGCTGCAAGCAACCAAGACACTGAGAAGACAACAAAACTCCAACACAAGAGATTGGCCCAGGTTTAAGGAACAAAACTGTATATTAGGGACTGCAATATCCAGTGGGGTGAGAAAAACTGCTTAATCTAGTTGCTGCCCAGTCTAACAGTGTTGAGAGTTTAGACTGCGTGCTTATATTTTACTTCTTTTGGTAACTAACTCTGACTTTTTGCCTATCACTTAAAATCTACCTTTTATAGTCAATAAATTTGTTTAACTGTTCCTTTACCAGTGAGTTTGTATGAAGTGTGGGGCAAATCTGCTCAGGTTTGACAAAGGCTGGTATATATCCACTTTCCATTGTGGAAGTGGTGAACCAATTAATAAATTTGCCCTCCCCATCATGAGTGGGTCTGGGAGCATTCATGCAATTCAGCTGGGTGTGGGGGCTCCACATGCAGTTGTGCTGAGTGATCAAAGCACCTGGAGGGGCTTGAGGCTCATCACTGGCAAGGCATGTGAGAGGCAGCCCAGGCTGAGGAGAGTTCAGGGGGCACAGTCCCGGGCGATCCCATCACAGCGAGCAATGAGTGGATGGATGTGGAAGGGAGAAATTGAGAGCATTAGTTTAAAAAGAGAAGTAGAGGACTGAGAAGGAGAGCAATTTAATAGGAAGAAAAGGGAGAAGGAAGGATAGAAAAATATAGGCGAGGAGGCAGAAAACAAAGCTTAGGGACAGCATAGAAGAAAACAGTGCAGGAAAAGATACACCATGAGCTTGGAGACTGAGTGAAGCTGGGAAGGGAAAGAAAGTCTGACAAAAGCAAGAGACAGGCAGTAAGCTGCATTTTAAAAGTACATTCAACAGGAAGTTGCTTGACAGAGTGTTACAATTAAGTATAGCCCCAATCAACAGCACACAGTTTTACTCCTTTTGTAGGGACCGGCTTTGTAGACCCACCATGCAAGCCTAAGTATTTTCTGCCCTGGTCTAGCAGGCTTAGTCCTCAAACTATTAGCTCTTGGGAAAAATTTTCAGGCAGCGATGATAGAAGAAAACCTTATGCTGCAGTAACAAATTGTGAAGCGAGACCCAAATCCAAAGAGGTCTTCATTGCATTCAAAAGAACAGAAAGATAGGAAGGTGCAACTTTCACACTCTCAACTCTGAATTTCTAGACTTAAATAATAAATCAGATCATCCTTGTCATACAGAAGAGTAGGTATCATCCAAAGGGACTGATATAATTCAGTCATCCAAGAGCACTTTTCTGTATTAAACAAATGAATCTGCAAGATTAAACAAAGTTCAGAAATGCACAAGGCCTCAGAAAATTGTCTCTTAACAAGGCAAAACAGAAATGTTTTCTGTTCACAGCAGGGATCACAATTTATCAGGGCTCCATAGCCAATACCAGCAGTTTTTCTAAGCAAGATAACAGGGTTACCAGCCAGTGGCTTAGAAAAGATAGTGATGGGGTGCTAACAAGCTGGACTAACACTGAACAGTGTAAACACTTGAGAGGCCAAGAAAATTTCAGAAAGGTTTCTGTTTTTTTCCTATAAACGAAGAAGGGGACCACACTTGACTTTTCTGAGCTGAAGTGCAGAAGAGTTGTTCATCAACCGTACTTAGTGATACGTGCCCACTCGCACACAGAGGGAGAGATGGCCCATGAGGTAGCCTGGCCATGAAGAAGATATACAGTCAGTTTATGGCTGCTGCACATCAGAGATTAAGTTTGAATGAGCTTCTTTATAAATGACAGGTTTCAGCCCTGTTAGTCTGTATTCACAAAAAGAAAAGGAGGACTTGTGGCACCTTACAGACTAACAAATTTATTTGAGCATAAGCTTTCGTGAGCTACAGCTCACTTCATCGGATGCATTCAGTGGAAAAGCACTCACGAACGCTTATGCTCAAATAAATTTGTTAGTCTCTAAAGTGCCACAAGTACTCCTTTTCTTCTTTATAAACGTTTGTACAATGTCAAATGAGCTCTCACTACACAGCTACTGTCCGGAGATGTTAGTTACTAAGAAAACCGCCCCCTCCTGCGGAAGCTGCTGGTGGAGGGGGCCCAGGAAGGGATGAAAACTCTCTGAGGTTCCCTTAGAAGTGTAGGCTGGAGCAGGCAATGTTTGTCTTTGCACCCCCACCATACCTAGGGTGGCCAATTTTGGTTGGATGTATTCCTGCAGGTTTCTCAGATGAATCACAGAATATCAGGGTTGGAAGGGACCTCAGGAGATCATCTAGTCCAACCCCCTGCTCAAAGCAGGGCCAATCCCCAATATTTGCCCCAGATCCCTAAATGGCCCCCTCAAGGATTGAACTCACAACCCGGGGTTTAGCAGGCAAAAGCTCAAACCACTAAGCTAAACCCTCCCACCCTTTAATCTTTAATTCCTGGAGACTCCAGGATAATCCTAGAGGGCTGGCAAGTTGGCAACCCTAACCATCCCTGATGGAGTGCTCAGTAGCTTCAGCCTCCAAATCACATAGTTCTGCTGGAGGCCAAGAACCATTTGTGCAGTGGTCCTGTGGCTCCACACGTCTCCCCCACACTCACTGTCACAGCACAACTAGGCTCCCCCCTGACAAATGTTCCCAGACCTCTCTCCAGAAGGGGTGGTTCTCCCACATAGAGGAAACACCATACAAGTGAATCAATGCAGTCACAAGCTGTGTTAACATTGCGGCAGACTTCACCATGTGTTGCTGGAGGGGAAAGGGTGTTGATGTGCTCCTCAGCCCTGACCAGCTGTCTCACTTCTCCTCTCAGGTTCAAGGGGCAGACACTACAGAGAAGTCTGAGTCCTTCTCCTGCTCTGATCCTGGGAAGACCATTCCTCCCAGCCTGCATCTCTCCATTTACTATTTATTCACTGGAGACCTGTACTCTGAGCATTATAATTTCACTGTCTGACATAGCATATCTAGCAAGGCAGTGCTCTGCTTGTTACAGTGATCCTTTCTCCGGGTGCCAGCACTGCCACTATTAAAATCCATACCAGTAACATTGCATCTCCTATTGCTATAAATGATGAGACAGGGGCAGGAGGCTTAGGGGAGCCTCTTCAAGCTTTGCAGCTGATTTATGTTAAAGGAAGCTCCAAAGCAGGGGATGCTGATTGACAGCCTTGTTTTATAAACTGGGCTCTCAGTCATATATTAAAGAGGCACCTGGAAGCCCCACAAAAGGAGAGGAATTAACTCTTTACAGCCAATAATGCCACCAGGTCTCACTTCTGGGAACAAGATTCAATGAAAGTCTCTGGTGCTAAGAGTGAAGGGATTAACTCACTAAACCTCTCAGCACTCAGGCAATTTAGAGTTACCCTCCCATTCTGACTATGTGTTCCAGCTTCTGTGATTGATATTCTGAGGTGAACTGTTAACAGGTTAAACAAAATGCAGCACCTACCAGACAATGACAGGTAAAGTAGCACCCATAGCTCAAAATGTACAGTGGTGGTCATTACAAAGTCAATACCTATGCACGGGTATCCCTTAGTATCTGAAGCAACCCAGGATTTCCTATTCTAAGTGTAGGGAAAGATGGGGTATTTCACAGCCTGTGTGGTAACTGCTGGCTTTTTAATGGTGACTACTATGTTGTTTCTTTGGTTTCATTACCTACTGGCAAGTAGTAGCAAGGGTACTGAAGCCATAAAACTTTGCAAATGGGTTTGTAAATGAGATAGTGGCATTACTCTATAAAACACATTCATAGTTTTAAGTGGATGTTTACTCCCCTTAATTTTTACAGGATGTTTAAACTAAAGACACACAAGCTGTTGCTCAGACTCAGAAGTTATTTTATTTTTAATTAAATATCTGTGCTATTTTACAAAAACAAGTACCAAGGACTAAGGTACCTAAATACCGTTAAAATCTGCCTTTGACACTGCATTTTTCTAACACCCACTTGCAGCCAGAGCTTGTCAGAAAGTACCCAGGACCCATTTCAAACTCTTTGACCACCACCGCTATACTGTAAGTAAAAACACCTGAATACACACCATGTTGCAGAGTGGGTAGGACTTCTGCTTGTGACATGACAAAGGGCTGCTGAGGATACTATTAACATGTGACAAGCAGAGGTTCTGGCTTCAGGTAGGAAAAGTTTGCCGTAGAGAGTGGGCCAAATGTCGCTTGTATTTCCATTCATGTGACTATACAGAGGTATAACTGAGAGCAGGACTGGGTACACTGCCTTTATTAAGGGTTGCAAAAATATATATTCACACAGTTTCCTCTCCACACATGCCCTCTTACCCTCTCTTGTTTCACCTGCTGTCAGTTAACATCTCATTTATAGTGGCTTTAACTTACCACTGCACTGTAGTTCTATGTTAAGGCAGGAGGAGAAATGAGCAGCTGGAGATTATAGGCTCTCATGACATGGGCCCAGTCTTGTATTCACATCACATATGGAACTCCCTCTGAAATGAATCGATTGCACTTGTGTACAGAAGCACCACAGAGTAGAACCTTTCTTCTTTTCCATGCAAATGTCATTAGGAAAAGAAGAAAAGAACATGCAAGACAGACAGGCAGAACCATTTTTAAACTGAATGTTTTTCAAGTTCTCCTTGGGACCATCAGTGGTTCATTAACTATCCTTGTGAATGCAAAAGTGGCACAAACCTGCAACTGCCTGCCCAAACAAGCTTAATCATTTTAAAATTAATAGAATAAATGCTGTGACCTGCGATTTATCATCTTTTGTGTTGTTTTCAGGGCTAATCTGTTTTGCCAGATAACAAGGTTTTAAACTGGTTTGTGAAAGCCTACCAACAACCACACCTCCCCCATTAAAGGCTTCTGTTGCCCCTTCCTTTGGCAGCTCCCAAAGAGGAGAGGTGCAGTGAAAAGGGGCCCATAAAGACAAACATCTGCCCACCTTGTGAAAACTCTATGGTGATTGAGTCTACATTGGAAAGATGCCGTTCCAAATGCTGCAATGTGCATGAAAGAGCAGCAGGGGGCAACATACACCCTCAATGCTGGGCCTGCACTGGGTATCTGAATAAACAATGATGGCTCCTAGCCTTAGAAAAGGCAGCGGCTCCGTCTCAAAGATGCTCACTGAAGTGGGGCTGTGGGAACCATAATGTACTCAGTGTACTGTAAAGAGAACATTCTGTGTTAGCATTATTGGCAAAGAAAGGCAAGTCCCACTGGCCTCCCCTGAGTGAGCACATACTTCTCCGCTCCCTCACAGTTCTCACCTCCTCAAGTGCTCTAAATTTCATTTCCTAACAGGCAAGAAACTAACCATTGCTATTAATTTCTATGATCGTTTGGCCTGCCTTCAGGGTACGCCATTGAGAATTAAAAAGATTTGTACCATTTTAGGTCGATGTTAACATCTGAAAAAAACAAACAAACAAACAAACAAACAAAAAACACCCTAACAATTGCAATTTTATTCTGTACTTGTTTATTCAAGCTAGAGAGGCAGAGGGCCTCTGCAATCCTCCTGGAGTCTATAGGGTTCCACAGCCACTTTCAAGCCGCACAATGTTGTAGCTGCCTGCTTGCTTTCTAGCTGAGGGATACTGGAGTGGGTGGGCTACCTTCACATCTCACCATCAACCATCTCTAATTGACTGGAGAGGTCCCTGTTGAGGCTCAAATAAGCACACTGCTTTCACCTTCAGTCATATTCCTGAAACATGCATTTGCCCAACTAAGTCTGGCAACTGCACATGTAACTATCTCATTTGCACCTACAAATGCTGCTGTAGGTGATCCATACAAATACTGCTTTTTTAGGGACAAAAATTTGCCCCACAAAATTTGTGCCAGCAAGTTAGAAAGCCATTTTGAAAATTAGACCTGTAATTTGTAAATTGATTTGGAATCCAATGGGATAAAAGAATTGTACTAGGGGCACATATAATTGTTATTATGAAACAATCACTGTACTTAAAACTATTAGTGTCAGCTTATAATCAGAATAAATTTCTCCAGAGTTGTAATATTTTAGTGTGCTATTTCCCTCACACTTTTAGACATACAGTACTGGCAAAAATTGCAAATTTAGGAAGGCATAACCCCAAGAACAAGTGCTTTCCAAGAGACCAAAAGCAGTGAACCGAAACAATATTTCTGTTTCTTTACAATGTGATCAATCATTTACTTCAATTTAATGAACAAGTTATTCCTTAGACTAAAAGCAATAAAGTAGAAGTCAAATATTCAGGGACAGCTCCTCAGCAGGTATAAATTGTCATAGCTCCATTGACTTCAGTTAGGTTATGTCCATACTGGCACTTTTGTTGGTAAAACTTGTGTCAATCAGAGGTGTGAAAAAACACACACCGGACCTACAAAAGCGCTGGTGTGGACATATGTCAGCAGGAGATGCTGTTCCACAGACACAGCTACTGCTGCTCATTGGGGGGGGGGGGTGTTAATTATGCCAGCGGGAGAGCTCTCTTCCGCCAGCCTAGTGTGGCTACAGGGGAGACCTTACAGAGGCACAGATGCAGCAGTACAGCTGTGTCACTGTAAGGTCTGTAGTGTAGACACAGAAGCTATGACAATTTATACCAGCTTAGGAGCTGCCCTCAGTACAGTCCTTTAGGACCCATTCTACATTTATCTCATCTCCTGAGCTCAATGTAGATCAAATATAGCCTGATGAAGCAAGCCCAGCATAACTGTAGGCAATGGAGTTGCATCTGCTCTGCCAGGGCTGAATTTAGGTAAATTCCTCTCTCTGATAATTTTCATAGTGAGTTGAAAGGATAGTATGTGCCCAAGCCTGTGCAATCAGCTGGAACCTAGAGAGCTGAGCTGGAAGGACCTAGTGAAATGATATCAATAATATTAGAAATGCACGGTACATCTGTGCACTGTATCACTTCAATTGTTCTATAATGTCATACCAAACCTAAGATGATCACTAGTGAAATACAATTAATTAAATAACTATCTTTATTAATTAAACACCCAGCCTCAAGAAAGTTTTCATAATGACCCAACTAGTATAAACAGGGTTTTATTTAATTTTCTCATTTCAATGTGTATTATTAGTAGTATAATTAAAGATTGATATTTTTGCCATAAAATTACTATGAACAATACTGTGAGCATTTCCTGGTTCATTAGTTATATTTACCATTTAATTTTTGAAAAGATATAAAGTTTCTCCAAAGTTCTGAAGGTTTTTATAACATATACATTGTTCACAGAATCTAAGAAACCAGCAATAACCAATTATGAATATAAAATTATAACACTATATAAATATAACTTATCTGGTATGTTTATAAAATGAACAGAGACTGGGTTATATTTGTCCTGGGTGTAATTCTACTGAAGTCAATGGAGTTACCTCAAGGATGGATTTGGCATAATCTGTACTTTTTATTTCTTATGAAACAGGGTCTTCATAGGTGATGCATTTGCTGAGATTTGGACAAAAATCTCAGGCCAGATTTACACAGGGAATATATATATATTTGGGTTTTGTGCCTAAACAAGAGCCATGCTACTGTTTATATGAGGAATGAGCAAATCATTGAATTTACAAATACTGTATTTACAAATACTGTAATATTGCTGTAATAGATTTAGCCTCACAACCCCTCTGTAACATAGGAAGTGCTACTCTCTCTATTCATTTTACAATGGAGAAGGAAGGTACACAGAAAGTGACTTGCCCTAGGTTATGTAGGAAGTCTCAGGTTGAGCATGGAATTGAAGCTGCATCTTCCAAGTTCCATACTAGCCTTGTAGGCCATTCCACTGTTCTTCCTATTTGCTAGTGCAGCTGTACATATTCACAGTATGAGTGCACACTCAGGATGAAATGAAAAAGAATCTTTCAAATCATTTACTGAGACCTAATCATTCCATCAGATGAAACATTTTCCTGCAGAAGCCCTGCTATCATTCCTATCACATGGCAAAGCAATTGAAAGATATCCCTCTCGCAAACATTTTCTCAATTGCCTGTTGAAAAATCCATGAGGTTTTCAAGTAACAAGGCATGTGTGATAGAAATTGAATTTAAAAATACCTTTGATGCTGCGGACAATCATTTGCACCTCATGCACTCTGCATCTGTCCAATTCTAAATACATACAACGAAAGACATCACCCCACATGAACTAAGATAACCTGAAAGAAGTTAGTAAGATAAGGTTTACAACAGTAGGTAGGAAAAAAACATACCACAATACCAATAACTTGCCTGCTGCTGTATTCCATGAGTACCCAAAACTGGAAGATGTGGGTGCTTAAATAATGCATAATATAGCCAAAATATACACTTTTAGAAATACTGTGTGTTGATAACTAACCACAGCAAAAACATTTAAAAGAACCAGATAAATAAAGATTGGCCAATATCTATAGTACATAGTATGGAAAGAAATTTGGAGGAGACATATAGCCCAGCCTTATCTAATAGCCTTGATAATTTAGTCTTTGTATTGCAATATGATAAGTTAACTCATAGTTGAGCAGGTACATTCAACTGATCTAATTTCTAGGTCAGATCTTGCAGTTTTTTAGGCTGGCAAGTTTCCTGAGATTTCACTGGCATCTCACATATACTGTGTTTGAGATTACACCATTTTGCTACCATGCACATCGGTTCACCTCGCCCTCTTCAGGCTAACCGGAATTGACAGACAAATGCACACCCCTGTGTCCACTTATACCACCTCTTGTTACAGAGTGTTTTGGGAGTTTACTGTTCCATATTTATAAGAGAACAAATCACAAGGAGAAAAGTGTTTTCTTCCAGCCAAATGCAAAGATCACATAACCAGAATTACTTATTGAATTAGCATTGCTTGTGTCATCTTTTAGCATGTTGATACAAAAGCATGCTGGATCCTGTCTGCCTTTTCAAATAACAGCTCTTTCAATTTTCTTTGTGAAACTAATGAATCAACAGGCCTTCAGGGCAATTCCTGATTAAGACTACTGCTGCCAATTATACCAAATCAATGGACAGCAGCCCACACAAAATTATTCTAGCAAATCATAGTTACACTCACCATGAATGCTGAGGAGCATGACTGGCTGGTCACATAGACTACAGTGTGTTGTTTCTTCTGTGACATCCTCTTCTAGTCAAAAAACAGTTTTCCTGTTCCCCAGATCTTTTTGCTACACTTGTCTTGTTCGCTGAAAATTGCTTTCATGTTAGAATATGAAGTGCAAGTTGACGGGAGGGAAGATTGTCCAGTGGTTAGGGTGCCACAGACTTTCTTGGAGGAGTCACATAGTCTGTCTGACTCACTTCCCCCATCAGATTAAAAAAAATTGAGAGATCACTTTTTCCCTACCTCACAGCAGGGCTTAATTTATGCCAGGGCTTGCCAGAGCTGAGCCCCAGCATCTCTAGGCTTGACAGTTCCTAGCCCCGACACCTCTGGGCTTGCCGCATCAGTTATGAAAGTAAAAATATTGCTTGAGCCCAGCACCTCTTTCATTACAAATTAAGCACTGCTTCACAGGGGCGTTGTGCAGATTGTGAGGCACTCAGATACTGCAATAATGGGAGGCCACAGAAGCATGTTAGATAGAAGTTCATATTAATATAGATATTTATCCAGCTATACATCTTAGAGGTTTCTATGGCACCCATTACCATGGTATCCAAGCATTTTTATTACAGAACCTGCATTTAATTGAGGTGGAACTGCTGTTTCTAAGCCCAGCAGCTGAAAGAGTCCACAACCAATTGGTTTGAATGTCCAATTCCCATTAAAATTAAGTGGGTTTAAAAATCAAGCCATCATTCATACAATAAACTTAATAGCAAAATGTGCTTGAAAGGCAAATATAGTCAGAATGTGCTGGTAACAAAAGTTAATACAATGAATCTAAAACCTGTTCTATGATTCATTATATCTTTGTAGGGTTTGTTCATCTTAGCCAAATCACTGCCCTCGGCTCATTCAAATCTTTTCTGCTATGTCACATCACCTATAAGTGAGTTAACAGGCATGTTTGCACCCACGCACAAGTTCCTAGGAACACATACACAAACCCCATAAGATGTGCATATACCTACTAGCAACCACGTGATCTTATTTTCATAACCCTTGTCCTGCTTAACCTATTCTTCCCCCTTTGTTTTTTTGGTTACACTTAACCATCATTGCAGGGCTAAACTTAGATCATGAGTTCTGACACTTGCCTTCTGCTTGTTCTGTAAAGAGCCTAATGCCCTTTTGAGCACCACCAAATAAATAATAATAATATGATGCTAATATTCATATCAAAGCAAACAGAAGGAACTGAAGTATAAAGCTCAACTTCTTGGATTCTTTTTAAATTCTATTTGCAATAATGTGAGACAAACATGGATGTTACTAAGACACTGGTATTTCTCTTTACCTCTCCATTCAGGCCATATACAGAGGGAAAGGAGTTAGAGTACAGGGATTGAAGATGAACCAAGCTTGGAGATAGTTTTCTGTCCTTTTCCATGAAGTCCTTGCCTACTTTGGTAGCACTTAAAAAACCAAACCAAAAAATGAAAAAACACCCAACATAAATTATTTATATAGGCTGAACCTGAAACCTTTTTTGAACATTCTGAGACCCTGGAGCTATAGTTTGACTGCACAGATCAATTTGCAGGATCGGGGGCCTATATTTTGAAAAGAATATTGTCAAGGTATTTTCCTATATTTTTTTAACTAAAAAAAATCCCCCACTATCAAGGATGCTGGAAGTATGGCAGCACACCCTGGCTTGAAGTGGTTTCCATCATATACAGGGTTTATGGTTTTGTTCACTGGCTTTCAGCACCCCCGCTATACAAATTGTTCCAACGCCACTGCCTGCTATTATTGTAATTATTCTTACCTTTGGAAAGCCTGAGACTGAAATCTTTGCTTACCCATTTTCATTTCCCTTTGGTTTATAAAATTGTAGGGTTGCTGTCAAGACCTGTACTGCTGGCATTTTTCTTTTGTTTGTTTAAAGAAAAGCAAAGTTTAAACTGTGTTTCAAAGAGCAAAACAAAGCACAAAGAATTACCTGGATTGTACAAAAAGATTATAAAGAGAGGGAAAAACAAATCAAAGCAAGTCAAAATTTGGGCTTTACCCAACCTTGTGAGTTTCCATTTATGGGCCCAATCCTGCTCTGACCAAAGTCAATGCAAGAGTTCTGAGACAGATTTCAGTGGGAGCAAAATTAGACCCTAAATGATTGCTTCTCTGTGTCCTGAGTTAGTAAACTATTTAAAGTAGGGTTTCCACGTCCACCTGACAGGTTTCAGAGTAGCAGCCGTGTTAGTCTGTATTCGCAAAAAGAAAAGGAGTACTTGAGGCACCTTAGAGATTAACAAATTTATTTGAGCATCGGATGCATCTGATGAAGTGAGCTGTAAGTGAGCTCACAAAAGCTTATGCTCAAGTAAATTTGTTAGTCTCTAAGGTGCTACAAGTACTCCTTTTCTTTTTGCATGTCCACCTGAAACATTCTGAAACTGGCTGATTCCCAAAGCCCTGACCTTACAAACACTTACACCCATGTAAGTTTATTTACCTGAGTAGGCTTATTGAAGTCAACGGGACTACTCACAAGAATAAAATTAAGTGTGTGTCGAAGCATTCACAAGATGAAGGCCTATGTGCCCTTTACCCTACGGAGGACAAAAACTGAATATTTGTGATTACATTAATTCATTTATATCTTGTGGAATAATGATGAGCTAACACAGAGTGCATTGCAAATTAACATTCATAACAACTGATGTGTTAATCAGAATTTGAATAGAATCACTCAGCATTCATTACATTTTCAGTCCAAATGCATCTGATGAAGTGAGCTGTAGCTCACGAAAGCTTATGCTCTAATAAAGTTGTTAGTCTCTAAGGTGCCACAAGTACTCCTTTTCTTTTTGCGAATACAGACTAACACGGCTGCTACTCTGAAACCTGTGATTTTCAGCTGTGGCAGTCAGTCCCTTCAACTCCTGTAAATTCTGACGCCATCCATTCAAATGCATGTACTACTGTTGCAGAGGCTTGTCAAGGGACAAAGCTGATTAAAATCTACAATCAATAATACTTTTTTACAAATATAACCAGAAGTTGGAGGTAAAATGAGCTTCACGTTACTGTAAGAGTTTATAATATTTTGGAGAATCTTAATGAGTAGGGCCACAAGCTAAGAGACTTAATTTTAAGTGATAAAATACGATGTAAGAAGTACTATATTTGATCAGACCTGTTAGCGACCTTGTCCAATATCCTGTTCCTTACATTGACCTGTACAAGATACTTCAGAAGGTGAAATAAACCCTGTAATGGACAATTATAGAATAATCAACCCAGAAAGCCCATGTTTCTTAACCCCAAGCAATCAGTAGCTGTTTTATGCCCCAAAGCATGACGGTTGATCTCCCTTATACATTTTGATAAATAAATATAAATATTACAGAAAAGGCAAACAGCTAAACAAAGGGCTATTTCAAGGAAAATGTTATGATTATTTAGCCAGTCCCATAGATGTGTAGAGAACCTTTGCAGCAATATAAGACCAAGGCCCAGATCCTCAAAGGAGGTTATAAGTTAAATTAGTCATAAAAGATAGTGAGGAGCAATGACAGACGATGGCAATAACAAATTAACATGGGTTTATTTTGTGTATTATTGGGGAGTATGTATGTGATGATTTTCCTATCAGGTCACGAGGGAGAGCAGAAGGAAATGCACAAATGTGGAAGCTGGTTGTGGAAAGTCGATTTTAAGAGTCCTTTAAGTTGACGGAACAGTGTTGGTTGTGTGGACGCATTCATTTTAAAATTGACCTAACACAGCTAAATTCAACCTAACCCCGTAGTGTAGACCAGGCCCTAGATTTTTTTTAAAAGACATCAGTGAAAATCGTGGCCATATAGATTTAATATGGGAATTGGCCAGAATATACCGGTTCTGCCCTCAAGCAGGCTGCAGAGCTACAGTCCCATTCCTTCCATGGCCATTGATAGGCTGGAATAGCAGTGGCTTCCCCAACTTATTTTTTCCTGACAACGTATCTGTGGGAGAAAGAAAGAAAACCAAAACTGACTTGCTAAGATCACACAGGAAGTCTGTGGCAAAGCAGGGAATCAACACAGGTCTCCCAAATTTGTCCCCTATCCACTGGCCTATCCTATCTCTAACTACATAGTCTCTATCATTTATAGCCTACATCTAATGACAAAGAAATATTGAGTGAGAAATTTCATATAGCATTCTGCTCCTTCTCCTAGCCACTGGATCTGTGGAAATGGGTTCTTACAGCTGCTCCTCCAGTTGTTCCCCAGATTGGACCTCCTGATGCACAGGAAATGTAGAGGTCCACCCGTGCATTGTCACTCTGCCTGTCCCTTCCCCTGACCCACACAAATGTGTATCATGGGGCTTCCATGGCCTGGAGGTTCATCCAAGGGCTTTCCCCAGAAGAGTGAATTTCACCCTGTAAGGAGGTAGAACACTGCTGGCATACATATTTAAGGGCACACACTTAATCTTGATAGGACCCTGCACTATCAACCACTATTCTGATCACTTCAGGGAAATCACTGACATTCCAGTGGGGAAAACATTTGCAGAACTTATTCCAAAGGTTCCTCTTACTTAAACATAGAGACTGCTTTAATACATGGTCCTTAGGGCAAATTTTACTGACCTGCTGCAGTATTTGTGGAGCTAAATAGAACAAGACAGCTTCTGAATGAACCACCTCAATGTTAAATAGTAGAGTATAGAAAACACTTTACAATTTGTAGGGAGGAACCCACAAGGAATACCAAGAAATTAGTATTTGATCCCTGACTTCTCTAAATTGCTTTCCTTGCATTTCGACTTTACATTAAAAAAAAAGATAAAATTAGACTTCAGATTAATTCTCATCTGAAATACTCAGAAATATCCTTTCCACCAGAGATCAGCATCTTTGTGTACCAGAAAGCTGTAGTGCTTGTTTGATTTTGAAAGTAAATGTTAATAGTTATCAATGGTTTGCTGTCAAACTGGGAGTGTATATCTCCTGGGGTCCCCATGGGCTCTTTCCTGGGTCCAGTACTATTAAATAGTTTCATTAATGATTTGTACAATGGAGTGGAGGGTATCCTTAAAACATCTGTGGATGACACCAAGCTGGGAGAGGTTGCAAGCACTTAGGAAGACAGGATCATGATAACTTAGAGACTTGCTCTGAAATCAACAAGATGTTTTATTGGTTTCAGAGTAGCAGCCGTGTTAGTCTGTATTCGCAAAAAGAAAAGGAGTACTTGTGGCACCTTAGAGACTAACAAATTTATTAGAGCATAAGCTTTCGTGAGCTACAGCTCACTTCATCGGATGCATTTGGTGGAAAAAACAGAGGAGAGATTTATATACACACACACAGAGAACATGAAACAATGGGTTTATCATACACACTGTAAGGAGAGTGATCACTTAAGATAAGCCATCACAACAGCAGGGGGGGGAAAGGAGGAAAACCTTTCATGGTGACAAGCAGGTAGGCTAATTCCAGCAGTTAACAAGAATATCAGAGGAACAGTGGGGGGTGGGGTGGGAGGGAGAAATACCATGGGGAAATAGTTTCTTTGTGTAATGACTCATCCATTCCCAGTCTCTATTCAAGCCTAAGTTAATTGTATCCAGTTTGCAAATTAATTCCAATTCAGCAGTCTCTCGTTGGAGTCTGTTTTTGAAGCTTTTTTGTTGAAGTATAGCCACTCGTAGGTCTGTGATCGAGTGACCAGAGAGATTGAAGTGTTCTCCAACTGGTTTTTGAATGTTATAATTCTTGACGTCTGATTTGTGTCCATTCATTCTTTTACGTAGAGACTGTCCAGTTTGGCCAATGTACATGGCAGAGGGGCATTGCTGGCACATGATGGCATATATCACATTGGTAGATGCGCAGGTGAACGAGCCTCTGATAGTGTGGCTGATGTGATTAGGCCCTATGATGGTATCCCCTGAATAGATATGTGGACACAGTTGGCAACAGGCTTTGTTGCAAGGATAGGTTCCTGGGTTAGTGGTTCTGTTGTGTGGTGTGTGGTTGCTGGTGAGTATTTGCTTCAGATTGGGGGGCTGTCTGTAAGCAAGGACTGGTCTGTCTCCCAAGATCTGAGAGAGCGATGGCTCGTCCTTCAGGATAGGTTGTAGATCCTTGATGATGCGTTGGAGAGGTTTTAGTTGGGGGCTGAAGGTGATGGCTAGTGGCGTTCTGTTGTTTTCTTTGTTGGGCCTGTAGTAGGTGACTTCTGGGTACTCTTCTGGCTCTGTCAATCTACTTGCGCTACATTGATGACATCTTCATCATCTGGACCCATGGAAAAGAAGCTCTTGAGGAATTCCACCATGATTTCAACAATTTCCATCCCACCATCAACCTCAGCCTGGACCAGTCCACACAAGAGATCCACTTCCTGGACACTACGGTGCTAATAAGCGATGGTCACATAAACACCACCCTATATCGGAAACCTACTGACCGCTATTCCTACCTACATGCCTCTAGCTTTCATCCAGATCATACCACTCGATCCATTGTCTACAGCCAAGCGCTACGATATAACCGCATTTGCTCCAACCCCTCAGACAGAGACAAACACCTACAAGATCTCTATCATGCATTCCTACAACTACAATACCCACCTGCTGAAGTGAAGAAACAGATTGACAGAGCCAGAAGAGTACCCAGAAGTCACCTACTACAGGCCCAACAAAGAAAACAACAGAACGCCACTAGCCATCACCTTCAGCCCCCAACTAAAACCTCTCCAACGCATCATCAAGGATCTACAACCTATCCTGAAGGACGAGCCATCGCTCTCTCAGATCTTGGGAGACAGACCAGTCCTTGCTTACAGACAGCCCCCCAATCTGAAGCAAATACTCACCAGCAACCACACACCACACAACAGAACCACTAACCCAGGAACCTATCCTTGCAACAAAGCCCGTTGCCAACTGTGTCCACATATCTATTCAGGGGATACCATCATAGGGCCTAATCACATCAGCCACACTATCAGAGGCTCGTTCACCTGCGCATCTACCAATGTGATATATGCCATCATGTGCCAGCAATGCCCCTCTGCCATGTACATTGGCCAAACTGGACAGTCTCTACGTAAAAGAATGAATGGACACAAATCAGACGTCAAGAATTATAACATTCAAAAACCAGTTGGAGAACACTTCAATCTCTCTGGTCACTCGATCACAGACCTACGAGTGGCTATACTTCAACAAAAAAGCTTCAAAAACAGACTCCAACGAGAGACTGCTGAATTGGAATTAATTTGCAAACTGGATACAATTAACTTAGGCTTGAATAGAGACTGGGAATGGATGAGTCATTACACAAAGAAACTATTTCCCCATGGTATTTCTCCCTCCCACCCCACCCCCCACTGTTCCTCTGATATTCTTGTTAACTGCTGGAATTAGCCTACCTGCTTGTCACCATGAAAGGTTTTCCTCCTTTCCCCCCCCTGCTGTTGTGATGGCTTATCTTAAGTGATCACTCTCCTTACAGTGTGTATGATAAACCCATTGTTTCATGTTCTCTGTGTGTGTGTATATAAATCTCTCCTCTGTTTTTTCCACCAAATGCATCCGATGAAGTGAGCTGTAGCTCACGAAAGCTTATGCTCTAATAAATTTGTTAGGCTCTAAGGTGCCACAAGTACTCCTTTTCTTTTTGCGAAGATGTTTTATTGAATTTCAAGTGCAAAATATATTACTTAGGAAGGAAAACTCAAATACATAACTACAAAATAAGGAGTAACTGTCTAGGTGGTAGTACTGCTCACAAGGATCTGGGGATTATAGTGGATCACACATTGAATAGGAGTCAACAATGTAATGCCGAGCTCTTCCTCCGTGTAGCTCAAAAGCTTCTCTCTCTCACACAAACTGAATTTGCTCAATTAAAAGATATTACACCTCACTCACCTTGTCTCTCACCCATATAATGCAGCTGTGAAAAAGGCTAATATTCTGGGGTGTATTAACAGGTGACACTATCTCAGGGGAACACCTTGCACCCCCATGTTCATCCTTATAATATGATTGTGTGGTATCCAATGTAAAGTTTGTCATGTCAGGTGTCTTCGGAAGGCTCATGATGCACTGAGCATCGTTGTTATAGTAAAGTTATAGATTGTAATTTCATGTATATAGTTATGAGGCTGAAAATGTGTCCTCATGGCTTAAAACAAGCCCAAGCAAAACTCTCCAGGAACAGAGGGGCAGTTCACATCTCATCAGGGCATGTATGGGACAAACCCAGCCCAGCCTCACAGGAACAAAGGACATTGGCCTAGGTAGCAACAAAGGATCTGTTGGACTCTCAAGTGAGTCACCACCCTTCTCTTGGTCAGTTTGGGAACTGCCCCTCTGGAACAGGCTTCCAAGGGAGGTTGTGGAATCTCCAACATTGGACGTTTTTAGTAATAGGGGTTGGAGTTGGACACACCTGTCAGTGACAGTATAGGTGGTTTACTTGGTTCTGCCTCAGTGCAGGTGGCTGGACTTGATGACCTCTCAAGGTCTCTTCTAGCCCTACATTTCTATGATTCCATGAATATGGAATAACCTCAGAGCTTGGAGTATGGTGAAGCCCAGAAAGAAGGAAAGCAAAAGGGTATGGAGGACAAGTCTTCAATGGGACTAGAAGGTTTTGTATAATGTTAGTTTACTGTCCCAGGGAATCCAATGTAAATATTTTTTTAAAGTAAAGAAGAGTAACAGAATAACTGCAGCCCTGTATGGGAAATGTAATGCTAAAATGGAGAGTACACCATACAACTGAGACCACTGTTATTACAGTTTTCTCTTGGTTGGGAGAGTGGAAATACAGCCTTTGGCCTCCTTCCAATGAAGGTATTATTTATTATTTGCATTATGATAGCTCTTAGAGCTTGATCCTTCTTGGGAGTGCATTGTGCTAGATGCCATACAAATATAAAATAAGACAGCTCCTTCCCCAGAGAGCTTGCAATCTAGTCCTGCTTACCTAAAAAAGTGTCCAACTATGAAGGTTTTGAAGGCCAACTCCCATGTTCCCAATGGAAGAAGAGAGAGGAAACTGCAAGGCTATTTTAGTCCCTTACATGGATTTTTCCTCAAGATGCTTCAAAAGTTGGGTTTGCAAGAAACGAGTCACCCTAAGTTAGACTATTTTTGAAAATCCTGGCCTAGAACTTTAAATATGTCCCTGATCAACACACAGGGATTTTCTGGGATTTAAATTGAATCCTTTTTAGGGCTGACCCAGCTATGATTGTAGACACTTCTGTTAATAAATATGATAATTCCACTGAAATAAAACACATACATATTCCTTATGGTTATTCAGGGGTAGGAATTAATTTCCATTTTCCACTCTTATGTCAAGCTTTGATCAGTCTTCACTCTGAAGGACCTACAAGAATATAAAATATCAAGAGCAGTCATTTTTGCTATAGTAGGAAAGCTAACCAAACATGAAACAAAATGCGTATTTAATTTTAAAGGAATTTTATTTTTGGGTAGCTTTGTATATGAGCTTCAGCCTAGTATTATAAACCATGTGTAGAAAGTAAGTCTATAGGCATTAATATTTGCATCTCATGTCTTTATAGTGCCGTCACCTCTAAAAAAAAAAAAAAAAAAAAAAAAATTAAAAAAAAAAACCACCACCAAACTACCAAACCACAGAAGTAGTCTTTGCACAAAAACTTTCATTACAATGGCAAAAATACAAGTGTAAACCTTTTCAGCAAGTTATATAAATACAATATTTATCTTGAAATGTTAGGGGCCATACCTACAACCCAGTAATAGGACTGTCTAAGTGAATAAGAACTGCCCATACTACACAGGGTTTTGGGGATCTGGTCCTTATTTAACATAGGACTTTAACATTACATTACATTATTTAACATAACATTAAGAACTTTAATAGCTTACATAGCATTGTTACTATATCCTCTGATCCAAATTCTAGTCTCACTTCCACCAATACAACTCACTGATGTCAATGCGTGGGTGGAATCAAAAGCAGACTCTGATCACAGGAGTACTATGGAAAGGGATCTGGGGGTCATAGTGGATCACAAGATAAATATGAGTTAACAGTGTAATGCTGTTGCAAAAAAAGCAAAAATCATTCTGGGATGTATTAGCAGGAGTATTGTAAGCAAGACACGAGAAGTAATTTTTCCGCTCTACTCTGCGCTGATTAGGCCTCAATGGGAGTATTGTGTCCAGTTCTGGGAAGATTGAAAAAATTGGGTTTGTTTAGTCTGGAGAAGAGAAGACTGAGGGGGGGACATAACAGTTTTTAAGTACCTAAAAGGTTGTTACAAGGAGAAGGGAGAAAAATTGCTCTTTTTAACCTCTGACAACAGGACAAGAAGCAATGGGCTTAAATTGCAGCAAGGGTGGTTTAGGTTGGACTTCAGGAAAAACTTTAACTGTCAAAGTGGTTAAGCACTGGAATAAATTGCCTAGGGAGGTTGTGGAATCTCCGTCACTGGGGATTTTTAAGAGCAGGTTGGACAAACACCTGGGATGGTCTAGATAATACTTAGTCCTGCCTTGAGTGCAGGGGACTGAACTAGATGACTAGGTCCCTTCCAGGTCTAGGATTCTGTGATTAATAGGTTACATTATCTTTCAACATTACATCATCTGCTATTGAGTTTGTTCTCTGAAGGCACTCTGATTTTGATTGATCTGCTTAAGATTCTTTGGGCCTGATTTTCTGTAGTGCTGAGCACCACAGCTCCATTGACCTTAAAAGGAATTGCGGAGTTCAGTACTTCTGAAACTCAGGCCGAAGGGGCTTCAAAAGTTGGGCTCCCAAACACCGAGACATGCAAAAATTAGGGACCATTTCTGAAATAGTTGCCCTAGAACTTTAAATATGTCCCTGATCTAAATGCAATCCACAGGTAATACAGCCATTTTTAAAAACACAAATAATGGAAGTTATTCCACACATTAAATTTGATTAGTCACAGATTAAAAATAAGAATGTTATTAAACTCTTCATTATCTGCAGTCTCATGGCCTCTCCCTCAAAATCCTCGGCTCTAAATCAGAGGATTAAATCTGGTCCAGTCTGATTTCTATATAGTGTGTGAGAGATCTATTCATATTCTGGCTTGTATCGCTCCAACACACTTGGCTTTTTAAAAAAAACAGCAAGAATATAAATTCATTCGTATTAAACAGGCTTTGTTCATGACGTTTTTGTTGTAAAAATTTGAAACTGAAATCTATTTTCAGTCACATTTCCCACCCAATCATGTCCAGAATTTACATGCAACACACTGGCAAAGTGATCCTGCCCTTTGGCCCAGATGTGGGGGGAAAAGGACTTATTACCTCCAGCTAGTGCAATCACTCCTGTCACTCAAGTAGTACTGGCTTGTGCTTTTGGTAGTGTTCTACCCCTGCAAACAACCCATGGTGGGGGTAGTTGCACATGCACACCATGGGTTGCTATTATAGACTTGCCTTTGACTGCCAAGTTGCTGGCATTAACTTGTTTTAAGGGAGTATTGAATTATTTGTGCTGAAGTGTGGGGAGGGGTATGTATGAACTAGTATATACATTTTGTAAACAGAGGCAGCAAACAGGGCACATTTCTGGACTACCAGCCCCAAAAATGTCCCCTTGGAGATACATAAAAACTGATCAAATACATAACTTCAGACAGCCACAAATGCATTGTTTAGCAATTAATTCTTCCTGCAGGTGTCTAGCAAGGAGAGTTCCATTATATTGTTTGTATTTTGTTTCCATGCATAGAAAGTCTCTCTCAACAAGTTTATTCCTCTTATGGGGAAAACAATCTCATATACTTAAAAGAAACAGCACAGAAAGTTTCTCTCTTCAATACAATGTATTTTCCCTTTGGGTAATTATTTACAAGGACTTCACGTAACACTGTGGAGTTTGGGCTATGGAACAGAGTGAACATATTAAATGATCTCCTGTTACAAGCCACTCCCCTCCTACCCCATATCTCTTAGGAAAAGTATATCCCAGGTTAGCTCATGAGTTTCCTTTGCCACTGATAGTCCCTTGAATAATGCTGTCTTCAATATATTGACTGGTAGTATCTGTGCTCCTGCTGAGCACTGTTGAAGGAATCCTTGAAGATCGTCTCTCCTGGCTTTTATCATCAGAAGAGCAGCACATGATCCGTCTCATGGTGTTGGACATTTCATCATCTTTGTAAGAGTAAATGACTGGATTCATGACAGAGTTGAGCAAGGCCAGGAGAAGGAACCATCTTTTCACATGCTGAACCCCACAATGAGTGCAGTTCAGACCATCAAGCAACAGAACCACCAACCCAGGGGTCCAACAGACAACAAATGCACCTAGAGAAAAAAAAGAAAAGAAAAAAGGGTTCAGATGTCAATAAATCCTGGCTTTGAGCACACAAGTATTTTTTCCCCTCCAAGAGGATCAGATTCATTAAGGACAACATATTCCAAATTGTACAGGTAAAAATCACAACAACAAAACTTACGTCTATTAACAATTTCCCTGGAAAGCACTGAAAATGTAATAGCTTAGCATTTGAAAGATTATAGAAAGCATGAACTGGGATGCTAAGAATCCACTGCCTCTTACAACAGGCAGTGAATGGCCCCTACAACGTTGATTTGGCCACTCTGACTAGAGGACACAAATGGGGCAAAGGATTCTTTGGTACAGATGCAACTGGTGCTTTGGCAAGTAGAAGGAACTCCTCTGCTAATCACATCTCTGCTCTGTATGCTAGAGGGAAAGAGACCACCTTGCTATACCCCAAACAGATGGCAAATCTACTGCCTGTTAAACAGACTACAACTGATTGTGTTTGCAAAGCATGCTGCTAATTTCATCCAGTAGGAAAGCACATACATTAAACATGCTCAGGTTCAAAATGGCCCAACTACCCCAGGCTGCAGTGCTTACTGTAGTGTAAGCGGTATTGAACCCCAGAACTTTTTGGCACCCTGCCACACCATTCCATACTGGTAATTGTCTCTCCTCTCTCTTCACAGCCCACTCTATGATCTTGTGCTATGGGTGCCAAAGCTAAGGGCATATTTCCCTGCAGGAGAGGTGCATGCCAAGTACCTCCCTCATCTTCCTATCTATACTTCTCCATAGGACTAAGCACCCAGAGGTAGAGGGGCCAGGGAGCGACTGAGCCAAGAGGGAGTTAGGGAAGAAATTTTGAGAAAGGGCTCCTGGGGGTAGAGTGGAGAGATGGGGGTTGTGAGGGGAGGAATTAAGACCTAAAGCGGGAGAAGGGAAAAACCAGAAGAGCTAGAAGAGATAAAGGGAAGTGAGAAATGTGCTGGCCAGAAGACAAAGGTCACCAGAAAGAGGACAAATCAGGAGTAGCAGAGGAAGAAATGCAAACAGACCCCTACATGGCCGGGGGGGGGGGGGGGGAGAGAGAGGAAGGACAAGAGAATTGGGAATGGGAAACTATATCAGAAAAGGGGAAAGGATAAGGAGTTATTTTATTGAAGGGAAAAAGGCAACAAAAGAAAGTGAATGTCAGAGCATTCACACCAGGCATCTCCTCGGCAGCCAAAGTGACCGGACTGAGCGAGGAGTGAAGAAACCCCAAACAAATGCAATGGCCCCCCAAATATGCAAAGCCAATACAGGGGGGAGACACTACACAGAAAGGAGGAGAAAAGAAGAAAAGTGGAAACATCCAGGAAGGATGAAAAAGGGAGAAAAAGAGAAATGAAGATGTAAGACTTATTTACATCCCTACATGTTACTGCTATCCTTGTCAGAAGGGGCAGGAGAAAAAAAATATCACAGTTATACAGGAGAAGGTGCAAGACGAGGAGAATCTTCAGAGCAATTGTGGCATCAAACCAGCCATCTCCCTCCACCCCAACATTACACTGCCAGCTTGTCATTCTTTGCTTTCAAGCCTGAGGAAAAGCAGCCATGTGTACCATAATACTAACCTAGCACAAGCCACAATTGCTGCCTGACTTGCAAAAATAGAAAATTATAACTCTGCACAAGTCACTTTGTGGATGACACAGTAAGGAAACTCTGCTTATGTATAAAGATATAGTTTCCCTTTTTTGGGCTTTAAAAATCAGCAAACAAATAAGAACTCTTTTAGCATTTATGCACATCCATGTTGAAATGCTCTCCGGGTGGTCTTGGTATCCATTCAACAGCTCTGATATTAAAAAGGAGTCACTTTCATTTTCATAATACTGCTAGTTTTCCTAGATATAAACTGTGTGTGATGGGGTGGACTAAGCCCAAAGGCCCCCTGCTGGAGGCCTCAGGGTTCTGCCATACCCATCCCAGGAAAGGAGCAGTGGAGAGGTCCTCCAAGCAGGGTAGAAGGGCTGCAGGGCAGGAGTTGGCAACGTGTCCATACACAGACACAAATGTCTGTGGTAAAAATGTTTAGGTCCGTGGGGGCGCTCACCTCGGGTGGCTCCCCGTCCCTGCAGTTGCTAGCAGAGGCGTGGCCAGGCGGCTCTGCAGGCAAGCTGCCTCCATCCCCACTCCCCGGGCGCTGATGCCACAGCTCCCAGCCCATTGGCCGGGAACTGTAGCCAATGGGAGCTGCAGGGGGTGGCGCCTGCAGACGGAGGCAGCGTGCCTGCAGAGCTGCCTGGCCGCGCACACCTCCGCCAGCAACAGCAGGGACAGGGAACCAGTCAAGATGAGCCTCCCTGCAAGCGGCTCCCCATCCCTGCTGTTGCTGATGGAGGCGCGGCCAGGTGACTGCACTCTGCCTCTATCCCCCTCCCCAAGCTCTGACTCCTCAGCTCCCAGCCCAGTGGCCGGGAACCATGGCCAATGGGAGCTGCGAGGGCGATGCCTGTGGACAGGGCAGCCTGCAGAGCCACCTGGCCGAGCTTCTGCATAGGAGCCAGAACCTGCTGCTGCTTCCAGGAGCTGCTTGAGGTAAGCGCTGGATGAAACCTGCACACACATACAACCTCTGCCCCACCCTCCTGCTCCAGCCCCAATTCCCCTCCTGCCCTCCAAACCCCTTGGTCCCACAGCCTGGAGCAACTTCCTACACCCCAAACCACTCATCCCCAGCCCCACCTCAGAGCTTGCACCCCTAGCTGGAGCCCTCACACCCCCGCACCCCAACCCCCTGCTCCAGCCTGGAACCCCCTCCTGCACTCTGAACCCTTCATTTATGGCCCCACCCCATAACCCCAACCACCTCCCACAGTCCAACCCCCTGCCTCAGCCCGGAGCCCCCTCCTGCGCCCCGCCAATGTCCATCACTAAGTCCGGTAATTTTGTCAAGTGTCCATTGTGCAATATGGTTGTACTGACCCCTGCTGCAGGGAAAGCAGCCAATCAGGGCCCAAGAAGGCTATATTAAAGGAGCTTCAGAACAGAGTAATAGTTAGTTGCTGCTTGGAGCTGGAGAAGAAAGGACTGCATGCCTGGCTAGAAGAGCAGCAGGACCATGGACAGTCTGCTGGCAGGGACCAGGGAGCAAAAGGCTTCTGGCTGGCTGTTAGGACTGAGCCAAAGACAGTTTGCTAGCAGAGACCAGGGGAGCAATGAAGGAGCTCTTGGCTGGCTGCTATTGAGAAGGGAGTGAGCCCAGGGAGGGCCACAGGAAGATAGTGTCTCCAGGGAAGAAGCCCTGGGATACGGTCTGATACCAGGGCCAGGACTACTTAAAGACTCAGCTTAGAGAGGGCTAGAGAAACACCACCAGAGGGGTACCAAGATAGACCCTAGTGGACTGTATACCCTGGAAGGGGGTTGTTCTGATTCACATACAGATAGTGTGTGTGTGTCTCAGTCAGAGGGCTGAGTCACTGAAAACCCTCCTGAGAACCACTGAAAGGAGTCTCCAGATCTAAAAAATGCAGACACGCCCAACCAGAAGGGGGCAGTTGCAAGAGGTGGGTGCCAACCCTATTACACTGTGTAAATACAACACTGAGGATGTAGTGCACAGTTCATATCAAAGAATTGGGAAATGCAAGAGTTATGATTCTAACAATAACATCAAAATACTGCATTGTACATACAATGCACACATACACCCAACAAGCTACACAAAGAAGTACATGGCCTGATTTCAGAAATGATGAGCAGCCATCGCTCCCATTTTTTTCAAGGGAAACTCAGATTGCTCAGCACCTCTCAAGAGCAGGCCACAAGAACTAAGAAATGAATTCAAAAACTTTAATAAGTGTTACAATTTATGAAAAAACATGCATGAAGTAAAAATGTTGTAATAGTTTTTAGGAAGTATTTTGCAATTCCCTAACCTGTCCTTCCACTGGAAACCACTTCCTAAAGTAAGGAAAGAAAATTCACCCATCAGATTTACATTCCTTTTTGGATAACATATTATGGAATGGGAAGATTAAAGGCTGGAGATTTCATAAAAGATGCATTTAACTCTACTGTAGCTTGAGTATGGATTTTTGGGGCCCTAAATACCAGTTTTATAGATTAATTTTGAAGTAGTGGTCAGTAGCAGTTATTTGTGAATTCTGATGCTAGAGGGTTATGAGTAGATCTCTAAGCAGGGTGTCCAGAGCTGTAGCTCAAAGCATTAATTCTGATAATCAACTTTGCAGCATGGATTATGGTTCAGAATCAGAACATTGCATAAATAGTTGTGGCACCAATTCCCACTGAGTGTACACAGTGTAGAAACACTGTAGAGGTTTATTGCACTGAGTCTTACCCAAAGCCCACTGATGTCAATGGAAAGCCCCCTTTGACTTCAATGGGCATTAGAATAGGCCACAAATTAGGAAGAGACCACACTCTACATTGACATCAACCGTCACTGAAAATTTTGGGGCCTCTAGGGTCTCAGTACAACTTTTTATTAAACATCAGGGGCTAAAGGAGGGTGCCAACTCTCCAGCTCCTTGCAAAGAAATAGTTTAGCACGTGAACCATCTCTGCATACAAGTGAAAACAGGGGAAGCAGTTTACCACATTATTTATTCTTTACCATACTAGATAGTGCAGGACCCTGTCCTGCTTCCACTGATGTCAATGGGAGCAGGAGCAGGCCCCAAATTAGTGTATAAATGTGTTTTTAAAAAGTGTCAGCTAGTAATTTTGTGCAGACTAAACATAGGACAAACCCTAGGAAATACATCTACTTGCACAGACAACATTGTAAAGCATGTAATGGCAACCACTGGACATCAAAATATGTCCTTTGCAGAAATTTCTCTAATATCTACTGTGCGATGTACATACCCATCAGTTTCAGCCAGGTTCGTACTTGGCATGCCTAAGCAGTGTCTCTGCTGCTGCTGCCCATACTACCATAGCCACACTGCTGTTTATACTTGCACTAGCTTGATGACAGCCATGTGCATGCAAGAAGGGGAATCAAACCCCTAGCTCATAATGTAGACATAGCCTCACACAGCTAATGAAATAAAGGCTGTAGTGCAGTACATGGTAAGGAACACCATTACAATTACTGGTCAGCTCTTTCAAGCGATTGTCTTACTTTGGATCCACTGTCACCAAAATACATTTAATCATGTGTACAAATAAGGTTAGTGTCACACCCTATCCTTAACATTGCACACACAATGGGTTATAGTCCAAACTTGCTTCCTTTCTAGGATGTGCCTCTATTTGTATCTTATTCAACAAAGCTTTCAGGCAGGACTGTACTTAAACTGTAGCCTTGGCTCCCTCTTAATTTGTCTGTTCCTAGGATTTTCACCCTGCAGGAGGCTCTTGTTATTCACTTTAGGTCCAACATGCCTCAGAGAAACTTTCAGCTTTTCAGACTTCTTAGTTGGACTTAAGAGAGCACACTGATCTGGATGGCAGGGTGAGTCAGAAGAATAGCTCTGCATCTCACATAGGGTATGCAAGACTAGGGCCATTTCTACACTTACCAGGGATCGACGCTGCTGCAATCGATGCAGCGGGGGTCGATTTAGTGGGTCTAGCTCTCCAGTCGACTCGAACTCCACCAAAACTAGAAGATTAAGGTAAGTCGACGGGAGAGCGTCTCCCGTCAACGCAGTGCAGTATACACACCGCAGTAAGTCGACCTAAGCTACATCGACTCTAGATATGTTATTCACATAGCTGGAGTAGCATAATTTAGGTCAACTTACTCTGGTAGTGTAGACAAGGCCAAACACCTGGTCACAATGTGCCATTAATTGTGCTCCCAGGTCAATTTGGGGATTTTCCACTAAGCCTACAGTGAGTTTCCTGTATATTGCATCACTTCAGTTGCATTGAATTCCTATACATCTAGAAGATCTGCATTTTTTATGCTTTTGCTGTGCCCTGCCAGAAAGCTCTCCATATACTAGCACTGCCTTTCAGGACCTATGTTTAAGGCAAGGAAAAGGTGGTAGCTTTTTAAACAACTGCCTTAACCACGTGTACACTTTTGGTTAAAATAGTAGAAGTTATAAATTTTAATTCTAAATTTATTAGACTGAAAACCCTGAACCTCAAAGTAATGAATGTTTCTGCTGAAATACTGGTAAGCTAGGATGACCCACTGTGTGCATTCACCTGAGCGAACTGAAAATCATGTATAGACTTGCATAGCAGTCATGCCCTTTCCTTTCAACATATGTATGTTTAGCTGGGATGATGCCACAAAATGAATCAGTGCAAGATTAAACCTTTTTCGCAGACCTTCCAGTCTACATAAACCAGACACCTTTCAAAGCTCGGTAGGTTTGAGATAGAATCATGTCAGCTGCTCCTACCAAACTCCCCATACTGTATATCACCACTGAACAGATCTACCTCAGTCACCTCAAATTATACCCAGTAATATTCCTCTTTCACAAGAGACAGGATCAATTACAAAAAAATCTGGTGCCTTGAAGGTTTACAAATCTGGACTTTCACATGAAATTCAAATACACACACTGAAAACACTCCTACAGTGTGCGACTCATATGAAAAATGAATCTTTAAATTAACCATTAAACAGTGAGCAGCTATAATCAAAGGTTATAAAAACACAAACTCTTCACAAGGCCCGAAAAAATACTGTTTCCTCTTAAATGGAAAACGAGAGCCATGTCCTGCTATTGATTTACATATAGAAGGTGCAATGACTCTCTTGGTTAGGACCCAGGCACCAATCTGAGCTGTGGAGTGAAACTGCTCACTGGAGAAGAGAACTGGAGGTTCCTCACTTGAAGCGTCTGCCTGTGTGGAAGATATGAAAGTAGCCCTAGAGACCTGTCTTTAAAGGACAAGTCTGTCTGCCCACGTCTGCCTGCCTGTGGGGTTTGGTCAGACTGAGGGACAGCAGCCTGTGCTGATGTAGGAGTACAGATTAGGTGTCTAACTGAGCTGGGAGAGGAGCAGGAACTGGGATGGGGAGGGAGGCTCTTTTCCCATAAGCAGGAAGAGGGATAGGGACAAGTGCTAATGACCAGTGTCAGAGTGGGGGCTGCAGGGAAAGAGTACTGAGTAGTGGGAGCAACAGGACAGGACGGAAGCAGGGTGGGAAGGTTTTGGGAAGGGGGAAATTTGATGCCTTGAGGGAGAAGGGCCTGCTGTTCAGACTACTGTGGATCCAGCAGCCACACAGCCAGTTTAAATTATAATAGGTTGGTCTTTACACTGCAGGATCCATCCCACAGAACTCAACACAAAGAGGACAGCAGAGGCCACCTTATCCCACAGCCCAGAGAAGGGGAAGCAGAGACCAAGGCAGCAGAGGGCAAGCAGCGTGTCAATGGCACACATGACATTGTTACTCCCAGAGGAATTCTGCATCACTGCGCAATGCAGAATTTTGCAGAAATTAACATTGTACTTGCAGAATTTCCTTTCCCCCACAGAAATGGGCTGCAGTACTGCTGGCCATCACTAGATGCCGCTGGACCCAGCAGAGCTCAGCTCACTCATAAAAGACACTGGGGGGAGGGAAGAGGGAGGGAGCTAAAGGGTTCCTGAGAGCTGCAGTTCCCAGCACTCCCTGAGGGAAGGAGAGGGTGTTGCACAGAAAACTCCATGCAAGCCTGGGACCAAGCATCAGGCTTTCTTCCTCTGGATCCCTGGATTCACAGCACATTTGAAAAATGGCTCGCCTGGTCATGAATGCATGTCTTAGAACATCCTAAAAAATGCTTTCCTAGATAGTTCACAACAAATAGCTTTTTAAGCTAAAATTTTAATTGCTGATTTGAAGGGGTGTTTCACGCAGAACAATACGCTCACTACAACATGCTGATGTTTATTTCCTATGACATCAGTTGGGGATGAGAGAGCACCCAATGAAGTTAATGCCCAACTTACTGTCGATTTCAATGGGAGCAGGATCTGTTTTACTTAAGTGATTAGTGAAGCAAACGTGAAATGATACTCTTTACAATTATTGCGTAGCCTTCCTGAAACTTAAGGAATAGTTCTGTGCTGGACCAGACAAATATGATCCACAGTTGTGTCATCCTTACAGTTCAAATGGACAGCAGTAGGGCCATATCTTATGAGTGATCTTAGCTAGAGAAGATTAAGGCTATATATTAACTGCCTTTCCTTCCCCACCCCAATGCTTTTTTAGTGCTAGAAACAAGGTGGCTGGTGCTTTCCCCACTCCGAGAGAATGCATATCTGAAAGCATCCTAAAAAATTATTTCCAAGCCAGTCCATAACATTTTAACTTATGAAGTTATTCGTTAATTACTGATGTGAAGGAGTGCAGTACAATTTGCACAAAAATGTACAGTACAATTTGCTGTGTGTTTTAAAGAAAAGGTGACATGCTAAAACAATCAATGGGACTAGACAGAAACAGGAGAAGATTCACCCGACACAAGAAACAGAAATTTAAACACATTTTATGTGTCCCTTTTTTCTGGGCCTTGTGCCCAATCCTACAGGCTGCACTTGTGCATGTGCCTACCTAATTACGTATTTTATATGGTTCTTGTTACCACAGTATATGAGCGCCTCACAATCATTAATGGATTTTTATCCTCATAAAACCCCTGAGGTTTATTAACACTTACAGAGGTGGAATTGAGGTACCAGGTAGATGAAGTGATTTACCCAGTGTCACACAGGAAGCATGTGGTACAGATGGTTGTTGAACCCAGATCTCCCGAGTCCCAATCCCATCCCCTATCCACTTAAATTGTTATCTCCTTTGGCAGTAATCTGCCCAGTGCCAGCTGAGGACTGGTGGCGGGAGGACAACTGTGCCCCTTCTCCCAAGTCTTGTAGCAAGCAATCAGTGTGAGCTGTGAAGAATCCGGCCCTATATATTTTGCTGTGTACTACCAAGCAGACAGGAAGCATCAAAAATTAAGCATCATAATTTCAGGATTAAGCACATTCTGATGTATTTTGTTTTTGTGATGTGAAGAGAATATTAATATAAATGACAAGCCTTTTCAGTGCATGTTTATTTGTGTGTGGCTTCCCAGAACGAAACGTGTAACTATGGCTTGGGCAGAAAGGTTTGGATAATTGCTTATTATGAGTGTTTTTTAAAAGCAGCACTTATTTACAGTCTACTGCACAATTAAGCATCTAGTCAAGACCATGTTTGAGAATCCTGCAATGGCAATTTTCTCCTTCCAAATGGGAGGGTTTTCTAAGTTGAGCTTCATTTTATAAACGTTCCACAGAAAACAAGGCTTCACGCTGCTCCCTCAGAAAGAGTCCCATGGACTTTCATCGGAGCAGGATTGGATCCAGCATTTCATGCCAGCTCTCCCAACACGTTGTAATGTGAAAGAGACATGGGAACGTAACAGAGGAGGAAATGCTCTAAACAATGGACGAATGAGTCTTTGAAAAAACATGAACTTTCACATCAATAAGACATTATTCTTTGCTCTAACCATAGTCCACGGGCGTCCTGACAAAGCCCTGTGTTTTTAGGCTTACTTAGAGTTTCTAAAGCGCTTTGATGAAAGATGCTGTACACAGAAGTGCTAAATATTATTTTGTCATTTTCGTCATGATCACCAGGTGAATTTGCCTAAAAACACCAAGACAAATCAGTAGCCAAGTGACTCCTGCAGGTACTGTGAGCTGCACAATATGATACCTGCACCCTTGTGGTTCTTAGTGCTGGATCAGGGTGTTACTTTGGGAGTTCAGTGAGTAAAGAAAGAGGCAGCATTCCTGATGGTTTTTACCCCAACATGTGCAGAGAAGACTTGGATTACAGGGATGACAAAAGATTGCAATGGTTCAGAAATTTTCAGATGGAACAAGGGAAGTTAAACATTTAAATCTTAACTTCGTTTCTAATCTGACATGGTTTTATAGATAAATATTGCTTGATTTTTGGTTAAATATTAAACAGAGATAAAGTGAGCTACAGGAGCATAAGGGTGGAATCAGAGGATTCTTTATTTTGCAGTCATTCATTCTCAAATATCTAAATTCTTCCCCCCCTATTTATCTGAAAGGCTGGCTACCCACATCAGCATGCCTATCCCCTAGAAAGGACAGCAGTTTGTATCTGCAGCTTACAATGATGCTGTTTTCTACCCAGCCAAGGAGCTGATGATAAAAGTAGCCAGCTGCTTTCAACACAGGGTGTTTAAAGATAAATGCAATACCTTTGTGTTGCATATTCTCCCTCGCTGGCCGGAAAAAAACGCAGCACAGGCCTGTCTAAAGCTTCACTGAGATAACAGTGTAGTTTTCCTCGCTCCCTTTCAAACCAGTGGTTCAGTTCATTTAGACCTCTTGTATTTTTTTAAAATTGATGTTACCCATCTGAGTAAGTGGGGAAAAATATATGAAAAGTGACTGTGAGCTGATGCTAAGTAGATTCTGGTGAAAAAGATCTCCCTCTGAAGAGTTACTATGTGCGTGCATGACATTAAGGAGTTGGAAGCTTTGTCACCATGCCATTTATAGCACAGTGTTATAATTTTTCAAAGCTCAAACACAAATCATCAACACATTATTAGGACGGCAACAGTGTATTAATTACAGATTAACCTAAACTAGGAAGAGATGAATTAATTTTAACAGGTTTGGGGCAATATAATATTTGCCAGAGATGACAAAAGCATTGTATTCTAGAAATTCCCTTGAAGGACTAATAGTAGATCTGAAAATCAGATGCTATTTAGGTATAATTCCATATATGCATAATCTATGGTATTTACCACAAATGGTCCTTTAACACTACAACCTTCCACTTGGTGCTTCCACTAGGACCAGAGATGCTAGTGGAAATCAGACTGCCAGACTCTGTAAACAATGCCCTTGGGCACAGCATAAGAAAGATGACTGTTCTTAGTTTGTAAACTTCTTATGCTGAAGACACATGCCTCCTCCATAGCATTGCTATCTGAGAATTATATAGTACAAACAGAAACTGTCTTCTTTACAACAAAGCTATTCCTTCTTAATAGCTGCTACAAGACAAATGCACTAAATACCATTATAGTTGCAGGATGGTTATGAAAGAAGCTATTCATTGTTGGACAGATAAGATATATCTCTACTAGCTACTAGAGCAGGATGCTCAGGGTCATCTTGTTTTCCTTAGCATTCTTAAGTGCTTACTGCAAAGCTTGTATCTGCAACTTTTAAAATCCTGGGAGCAGATTTACATTTGAAAACTGAAGTGTCCAGTTAAACAAAACATAAATCTGGCTTTTGCACTGCTACAGCCACTGCGGAGTCATGGAACCACCTCCCACACCCCTCAAGCCTCAAAACCAAATGTTCCTGTACTGTCTTTTATGGCATCAGACCCGGACAAAGTCTTTACTAAATCAGCCCCAAAGGAATGGAAAGCCTTATTCATAGATTTTTAAGTCTAGAAGGGACCATTGGATCACCTACTCTGACCTCCTATATAATACAGACCACAGAATTTCCTCCAGTTACTCCTGTATTGATCCCTATAATTTTCATTTGACTAAAGCATGTCTTCCAGGAGATGCCAGTCTGAATCTGAAGTCTTCAAGAAGATAAAGAATTACCACTTCCCTCCATAGTTTCTTCTAATGGTTAATCGCCCTCGCTGTTAAAAATTTGTGCCTTATTTCTCATTTGAATGTATCTGGCTTTAACTGACAGCTTCTTATCAGCTGGTTATAATTTAATTACTGATGAATATAAGATGACTGAGCTATTAAAACACAATGGATATTTTCAATATTCTTTTAGAAAAAAGAATTGTTGATTAAGTGACACAGAAACTGGATAATACGGGGGACTCAATGAAATTCTGAGGCTTTTTGTTTCTGGGTCACTAGATAAAATCTGGGCCCAGTCTGTAGGAACTAAAAGTTGTTAAAAATTGATGGGATCAGTGGAGTACTTGAAATGAGTTAGAGATCTCGGACTGGATTCCCCACTCTGCGAAGGCCACTTTGCATTGTGTAAGGAGATAACTGGAGATAACTGGCAATCTCAGCCAGTGGAAAGCTGCAGAAAGTGATTCCACTGCCTGCACCAACTGAAATCTCCCTTCCCCAGTGGAAAAAAGGGGTTGCATTAGGGGCGGAAGAGTTGAGCTATATCATCCACTGGGTGTAAGGTCACCTCAGCACAGCACCTTTGCAGCCCAGACTGTGCTGGGATGGGCAGCCCTGACTCAGAGAGTTGCAACTGGCTCCCTACAGTGCTCCCAGACCCCTTCACTCCCTCCCTACAGAGCTTCTCCAACCACTTCCTAATCACACTGCAAAAGAACCATCACTGCTTGGTCCCTGAACTGTGAAATTACAGAGGCAGAGATCCCAATGGGCCGAGTCTCGTTTTCTCATCCCCAGAAGTGGAACAGGGCCAAAGTACATTGGTGGGATACGGGGTGCTGATAGTACCGACACCCTCTGTCAGTCCCTTGTGACCAAGTGGATGCAATGTCGCCAACTCTCCTGATTTCTCCATGTGTCCAGCTAGAACTGGATTCATTTGGCCAGGATGCCAGCAGCTCCAGCACTCCTGTGAATTTCAAGCCTGCCTGCAGGGAGCGGGGGAGGGGGCCCGCTCTGATTGGCTGCCTTCCTCACCTGCCCAGGGTCGAGCAACCAATGATGGCTGCTGTTGGAGATATGCAGAGTTCTTTTCTCCTACTGCTCAAGAACCGAATGGATTTCTGGGGTAGAAGAAGGGAGACACCAGTCTCACAGGAGGGGAAGGGGAAGCAGAAAGAGCCGAGCAGCTCAGGCAGCCCTGCTTCATCCTCCCTTCCTGTGAACAGTGGGTCAGCTCTGTTCCTCCCTCCCTGCAACAACCAGCTTGGGAAGGGGGTGAATGTGGTGCAGCACCCCCATCCCACCCAGGGGCTTGGTGAAGAACCTCAGAAGCTGCAGCAGGAGGAGAACTGGTGTGGGAATTGGGCAAATGTGGTGCCGGGTGGGAGGGCAGACAGGCAGATGTAAGGGGTGAAAGCACCTGCAGCTGAGGCTAAAATCACCTTACCCAGCAAGATTTGGCAATCTTAACTGTCACACACACACACACACACTCGGGATAGATAAGAGGAATTTAAAAATCAGATGACAGACCAACACACCATACAATAGAACCTTAAAGATACGAACACCAGAGTTACGGACTTCCCGGTTAACCGAACACCCTGTGAAACCGGAAGTCCTCTATCAAGCAGCAGCGCAGACCAAAAAAAAAAAAAAGTGAATACTGTACTGCCTCAGGGCTTCAGCCACAGGGGGTTGGGGCCGTAGCCACAGAGTGGGCGGGACATCAGGGCTCCGGGTGGAAGGGCAGCTCGGGTCTTCTGAACCTCAGGAGTACCGGGACTCAAAGGTTTAGACTGGGGGGGCAGCACTGGGGCTCCAGCCCTGTGACTCTGTTCCCAGCTTCAGCCCCACGGGGGGTGCCGGGGCTCAGGACTTTAGCTACGAGGGGAGCACTGGTTTCAGCCCCAGTACTCTCTCCGTAGCTGAAGCCCCAAGCCCCACCCCCAGCTGAAACTGGGAGTGGAGTCACAGGGCTGAAGCCCCAATCCCTGGTGCCCCATATGGGGCAGAAACCAGGAGCGGAGCTGCAGGGCTGAAGCTCCAGCGCTCTCCCGCAGGTCTAAAGCGCCGAGCCCCAGTACTCCCACAGGGCAGAATCCCTAAGCCCCCTGCCAGGAACCATGGTGGCCCCTAGGGTCAGTAGCCCCCTGCCTAGAGTCCTGCCCATCCCCACACCCACAGCCCCAGCTCCTCCATGGCTAAAGTCCGTAATGTCTTGTTCACAGTTCCGGACCATTTCAGAGTTACAGACAACAGAACAATACACCCATAATAGGAGTACTTGAAGATGTTCAACATCGCACACTTTAATTATCTCTCTATTTAAAGTGATAAGAGAAAGAAACTAAAGTGTCCATCCAGGGCTCTACATAACTATAACAGTACCATAAAAATACAACAAAAAAGCAGCTTTCCCAAAAAGGAACAACCAATCAGCAAACATTCCCTCAACATGCACTCCAGTACCAGCCCCTATCACAACTCCCCCTCTCCAAAAGCTTGGGTAAGAAGATAGGCCAACCTGTGTGTCCGGAAAGTCAGCAAAACTGAGCTTTTATAGATTAACAGCAGGAAAATGAATCCAAGGTTGAGCACCCTCCATTGACAGCTCTCTCTCTCTCTCTCTTTCTGACATGGAGGGAAGTTCCAGTTGAAACACCCCTGTGGGCTATAACTGTAGCAATATGGCACAGTGAGATAGGCAGGTCTCAAGCAATTTTAGAGTTTCATTGGTCAAATCCTAAACCTACAGGTTAAATAGCCATGAAACTTACTCTCTGGCTGGGATTTTCTAATTCAATGAGATTTAGGCACCTAACTCTAGACTCCTTTGCAACTCCCAGTTTTTATTATTTTAATCCAGGCAAATGCTCTGGTAATGTTGCTGTGAATTTTATCAAACCTTCTCCTCCCAGAGACTTTTCTGTATTTTTTTAACTACAGAAAAAAACAAAAAACAAAACAAAAAAACCCACACATTTTGTAGCATTCTGCCTACAACCAAACTGTCTAACCAGCTACCAGATGAAGAGACATTTGGTCTACAACTTGATTGGCCCTATGCTTCATAATTTTTCATGGTGTGACATCTTCTATCACCTAAGTGGGTGAGCAAGCACTAGCACGTCAATATCCAAGAGATTTTAAGTTATTTTTGACAGGCACGCGGATCCTTATACATAATTTTCAATATTGTCTTACCTAAGACGGTCATGACTGTCTTCATAAGCTTCATTGGTGTCCTTCTACGGCTGATGGATCCACTAGTGTGTGGAGATAAGACATTAGTTTTCCTCTGGACGTACATGTAGATTCTTAGGTAAACCACCACCATAATGAAGAAAACAACTAGATTGGAGACAGTCCAAAATATCAGATAACTTCTGCTATAAATAGGAGCCAGGGAAGAACAGGTTGAGATATTGCAAAGGCAGTTCCAACCCAAAGTAGGCACAGCCCCCATAAAAATAGCAATGGCCCAGATCAATAAAATTAAAAAAGTGACTCTTTTCTTTGTAAGGTTACTGTGAATCCTCATCCGCACTACTGACATGTGTCGCTCAACAGCTATCACAAATAAATTAGCCAGAGAAGCTGTCAGGCTGGTGTCCAGAAGCCCCTGACGCAAAAACCATCGGTTAACAGTTAGCGTTTTGGACACAGGGCCAGTGTTGAACATCAAATATACATAGGCAATGCCAGCAAAAAAGTCTGCAGCAGCTAGATTGGCCAGCAGATAGTAGAAAGGGAAATGAAATCTTTTGTTTTTGACCACAGCTGCTATGACCAGTGAATTTGAAATAAAAATAAACAGGCAGAAGAAGGTCCCAAAACACAAAACAATAACAAGGTTTGTCCCTGACCACTCATCTACTGTGTCAGTGTTGCTCATGTTATAAAAAAAGTCCATACGTTTATCATAGTGGCATTCGTTCATCCTGGATCAGGGCCTTACATCCTAAGGGGGGAAAAAAAAGCATGGATTAAATTTCATACCTTGTCTTTGCTTGAAGCACTATACTACAAATACTTTGAGTGTAAATGTTCCTGGAGAATAATTTTCACATCAGGTAGAACTAGTGCAAAAGGAAATCCTGCCTGAAGGAAAAACTGCTCTAATATAGTCCCTCTTATTAGGCCCCAATTAAAAAAAATTGAATAACATGCTTAACTTGATCTTGATGTTAAATGGGACTTAAGTAGAAGCTTAAAGTTAAGCAAGTGCTAAAGTGCTTTGCTGAATCCAGTGAGAAACATTAACTAGTCAACTCTTTTGCAGATGATGACGCTGAAGCTCAGAGTTTAAGTGATTTGCTTGAAAATATGCGGAGAGCCACAAACAGAACCCTGGTCTTCTTACTCCCAGTCCTAGGTTTGAACCACAAGCCCATTATTTCTCCCAATACCCAGCTAAGACAGCAAAACACAGAAATCCTGCATCCTTTTCCAGTTTACTAACTGTGACAAAGCTCTGTCCTTGCCTCCGTGGGTCCCACGTTTCCCGGCGGATTTCGCTAGCCTCAGAGGCTCACTTTGACCCTCCATGTAACCCTTCTTTCTCTAGAGACAAGGGTCACAGTCTACTGAGCCATTTTCATCACAAGCCAGCGAGGGGGGTGAGGAGAAGTTATCCTTCCTTGCATAGTCTCTGTTGTCTCCCAGTCTCAGTGATTAAACAGGGGGCAAAGGTGGGGGGAGCCCAGGCCCACCCTCTACTCCGGGCTCCAGCCCAGGGACCCTAATAGTATCAGCTATGGTAGCTGACCTTTTAGAAACATGACATGTACAATTCCTTGAGCTTCTTCCCCCACAGCAGCCCTCACTTCCTCAAGCTCCACTTCCCCCTTACCTCAGGGCCTCCTTCCTTGTGCCTGATATGGTGTGTACTACTCAGCCTCTCCAACAGCGCAACTTCCTCCCACAGCTCCTGACATGCCCTCCCACCCGACTGACTGGGAGGCTTTTAACTAGTTTCAGCCAGCCCCTGATTGGGCTTCAGGTGTCCCAATCAACATAGCCTTCTCCCTGCCTTCTGAAAACTTCTTAATTGGACCCAAGTGTCTTAACTGACCTGGAGCAGCTTCCATTTCACTTATTGTGGTACCAGGGATTTGCTTAGCCTGGAGCAAATCTCTCTCTCTCTCCCCCACTGCTCTTCCATAGCCTTCTAGCTTGGAGGGAGGTGGGAAGCTGCTACTCCTGCTGCTACTAGGCCCTAAGCTCTCCCTGCTGCTCCAGCTGCTCCCCTGGCTGGGCCAGACACCCCCACCCCGTTCTCTGCTACCTGCTTGCTGGACCCCCCACTCTTGGATGCTGCTAATGCTCCAACTGCAGCCCTGGGGTGGGGAGGGGGGTGCTAGCCCACTCCCCAGAGAGGAGGAGTGAGGGACCCCAGCCACTGCTGTTGTGGATACCACCACCAGCACCACCACCTGAGAGGGGTCCATTCTGCCTGCCTGGACTACAACCTGGAGTTCCTGGAGCTGCTGCTGCTGCAGAGGCCACTGCCTGGAGCTGCTGAAGCCCGAGGAGGAGAAGAGGAGGATCATCTGCCAGTGGGGCAGCACCTAGAGACTTTGCAGACCACCGTGGAGGGGGCCCTAAGACTGAGTAATTTTCAAACTGTGCTCTTGTGGTGGGGGTCTTGACTGTGTTTGTAGGGACACGGGGGGTGTGGCGTGGAGCTGCCCCCCGATCCATCTGTGTGTCCCCCCCAACCCCCACCACTATTACTACCACCGCTGCCCCCTCCACCACCCCCACTGGCTGTATACCATCTGCCTCAGCTCCTGCCTCTGGATTCAGCTGCTTGCTTGGCTTGCCACGCCCTATTTCCACCCTTTGGGCCAGAAGCAGCAGCCAGCTAAAAAAGACTTGTGCAAGTGCACATGGGCACATGTGCCCCCCCCCCGGACTGCCTACCCCCCAGCTTTGCCCTTTACTACCTGCCCCATTTGCCACTTGCTTTGCCTCCTCTTTTGCTCCAGCCCCCTTACTAGCTTCAGTTTGTTTGCCTGCCCCGCCCATTTCCTTCTGCAGCCTTTGTTTGTTTGCCCCGCCCCAGCCTCTGAAGCTAGCCCCTTGGTTTCCCTGTTCTACCCCCAGACCGCTTAGCCCCTCGCTCCGTGTGCCCATGCCCCCTCCCATGCGCTTGTGCAACTCCCCATTTCAGTTGCAACCCTCTTCACTGCACCTTCAATGTTGTTGAATCCCCCCCCACATAGTGCACCAAGAGGAGCCGGAATTTCCACCTTGTGTCGGTGACTGACCCCTAACCCCTGATTGCCCCCCGTCCAGCCCACCCCTTTTGGCGCCCTCCTCCCCTGCCTGCAGCCTAGCGGGGAGGAGTGGTCGACCTGCTTCCCCTCTCCCCTCCTCCTTTTGATGTCCTCCCTTTCCTCCTTGCTCATGATGGCGGGGGATGAGACGGGTGAGACCCTCCAGTAGCCCGAGCTCCCCCTCCCCCGCCTGCCCCTCTGTCACCCCCCCAAGCTTCTACCTCCGCTGCCAAACCATCTGCCATCGCCCCCGCTGGGGCACCAGCAGCGACGGGCACCGGGGTGACCTCCACTGCTGCCACGTCTCTCACCCCCTCAGATTTGGGGGGAGTCTCCCAGCCGGCGGGAAGGGCCAGGGGAAGAAGAAGGGGAAGGGCCCCGCTAAAAAGACCAGGCCCTCCATGGCAGGGCTGCCCCCAATGCCCCGGCCCCATCTCCAGCTGGGGCGCCCCTCCCCGCTGTTCCCTCCACCAGCTCTGCAGGTGTCCCTCCCCCGGCCCCCAGAGCATACGCCCAGGTGGCGGCAGCCCCCCCGCCTGCCGCTACATCATTTCTCCAGCCCACCGCCTCCGCTACCATCTATAGCGGCCGGGGCCCCTTTCCCACCATGACCAGGAGCACGGCGTCCGTTGCCTCCTGGTGCCCGCCTCACCCCACGTGGAGACCTATGTGCGGGCATTGGCGAGGGTGGTGGGGCCCACGGCCATTGTGGCGGCCTCCAAAATGTATGGCAAGGTCGTCTTCTTCCTAGCATCGGAGGCCGCCGCCCAGGAGGCGGTGGAGAAGGGCCTGGCGGTGGGGGGCGTGTTCGTCCCCTTAGAGCCGCTAGAGGATCTGGGCGTCCGCCTGGTCCTGACCTCCGTCCCTCCCTTTCTCCCCAATGCAGCCCTGTTACCCACCCTTTCTACCTTGGGAAAGCCCATCTCTGTCATCAGCCCTCTCCCGTTGGGCTGCAAAGACCCCGCCCTCCGTCACGTCCTCTCCTTCCGCCGGCAAGTGCAGCTTCAACTGCTGCCGGCGGCGCGCGACGGAGAGGCACTGGAGGGGTCCTTCCTAGTCCCCTACCAGGGGGCCCGTTACAGGGTGCATTATTCCACCGGGGAGGCCCGGTGCTACCTCTGCCGGGCGATGGGGCACGTCCGGAGGGACTGCCCCCTGGCCCGGGAAGAAGGGCCATCCAGGACCCCCGAGCCCCCGGCAGGGCACCGGCCCCGTCATCGCCGACGCCCCTGGCTGCCCGGCACCTGAAACCGCCCCTCCTCCTTCACAATCCACCATTGCTCCCGCTCAGGCCCAAAGGGCACCTCCCCCACTATGCCCAGACGAGCGGGAGAACCCCGCCCCCGCTGCTTGCAATCTGGCGGGGCCTGTGGAGGAGGGTGCGGCAGGGACAGCGCCAAGCATGGGAGAGGGCCCGCCCCAAGGGGAATCTTCCCTCCCTTGTGCTGCCCCACCGTTACCCCCTCGAGTCCCTGAGCCATGGCCTCTGCCCCCTGACACAACCCCTGCTAGCCAGCCCCCGGATGATGCCATGGAGGGCTGGGCCCTAGTCCAGGGGAAGCGGGGCAAGCGGAAGGCTCGAGCTCCGCTCCTCCCATCTGATGCGGAGGCCCCCCGGAAGACCAGGAAGGGGGGCACCGATGCCGAGCCTTCCGCTCTACCCACGGGTGTGTTCCACCCACCAGAGCCGGCTGGGGAAGACGTGGCAGCACTGGAAGACGGTATCTCCCCTCCACGGGAGTCCCTCCCCTCCAAGACCCCCGAGGCACCATCTGAAACCCCAGTGTGCCCCAAAGTAACCATCGCGTCAGGTGCCGGCGGGGAGAATCCTGGGGTAGCGGAAAACAATTTCCCCTCTATATATGAGGAGATCGAGGCCCTGGGTCTGACCCCGGTCACCCAGGGGGAGGACGATCCTATGCCAGCGGGCCTCGATCTGGGCGACTTCTTTCCAGCCCCCCTTTCCCCATACTCCCTCCCCCTAACCGTCGCTTCTGCTCCCACATCCGAGGAGCCCCTGGACTCCTCCATCAACCCGGCTGCATAAGGCACCCTGCTGAGAGCCACCGAGCCAGTTGAGGCGACGGCCAGTGCCACGCGGCTGGAACCTGAGCCACCAGGGGCATCCCTCGCTGGTGAGGAGCATTCGACCTCCTTTCCGGGAGAGGACCCTACAGAAGAAAGTCCACCTCCTGATGCCGTGGCTGCCAAATCCACCAGACAGCTTGCGCCCGGCATCGGTGAGAGCCCTCTCCCGACCCAGAATCTCATCTCTACCCCTGCCCCTGCCCTTCTCCCGCCCACCTCCCGAGATATTATTGCCACCCCTGGGACAGTCTCCTTCCCCTTTCCAACAGATGACTCCCAGGGAATGGCCTTTGTGTTTGCCCGTCCCGACCCACCAGGGGCTGCTATCCTCCCTCCGCCGCCCCCTATCGCCCCAGCATTCAGGTCAACCCATCAAGAGCCCCGTCGGGGGTCCGCACCCTGTCTGCCCGTCCCGCTGGGCCAGGGGGCTGTACCAAGGGCCCCATCGGGAAGCAACCAGACCATAACCCCAGCCCCCCATGCGCTGCGAGAGGAGTTGCGGGAGTTCCTAGAAGACGTCCGTGGCTCCCGCAACAAAGTCCAGCTTGCCCTCCAGCGATGGGGGGACTTTAATCAAATCCTCCGGGCCGCAAGGGCCCTCATGGGGGAGGGGAAAAGGACCGGGAGACAGGGCGCCGCTGCCTACCAGCGGGTCCGCCACTTCCGTGACTCCTTACTCACCTACGGGGTGGGTCACGGACTGCTACGCGGCCCGCCGTGAGCCACGAGCATCCCTGCCGGCGAGGATCCCCCCCAGCCCTCCTCATGGCACCCTTTACCATCGCAACATTGAACACCCGTGGCTGTAAGATGGGTCTCCGCAGGTCCCAGGTGCTCTCCTTCCTTCGAGAGGGGAGGTACTCTGTGGTTTTCCTGCAGGAGACCCATACGGATCCGACCGCCGAAGACAGCTGGCGGCTGGATTGGGGGGACAGGGTCTACTTTAGCCACCTCACAGTTCATACGGGTGGAGTGGCGACCCTGTTCTCCTCCGACCTACGGCCCGAGGTGCTTGGGGTCGCCGAGGCTGTGCCGGGTCGCCTGCTGCACCTCCGGGTCCAAATGGAGGGGCTCGTAGTCAACCTCGTCAACATCTATGCCCCAGCAGCGAGCCCGGAGCGGCTGCAATTCTATCAGCAGGCATCCGCCTTCCTCGGCACCTTGGATCCTCAGGAGTGCCTGGTCCTGGGATGGGACTTTAACATCACCCTTGAGGAACGGGACCGCTCGGGAACCGAGAAGAGCCAGGCCGCCGTGGCCGGCCTCCAGGAGATAGTCGAACACCACTCCCTGGGGGACGTCTGGCGCTACCACCACCCGGATGACGCTTCCACGTTCACCTTTGTCCGGGTGGAGGCCCATCGGTCGCGCCACTCCCGGTTGGACCGCATTTATTTATCACGCTTTCATCTTACACGAGCCCACTCCTCCAGCATCCGGCCGGCCCCATTTTCTGACCATCACATAGCCACCGTGACAGCCTCCCTCTGCGCGGAGAGGCCGGGGCCGGCCTATTGGCATTTTAACAACAGCTTGCTGGAGGATGCGGGCTTCGTGGCGTCCTTCCGGGAGTTCTGGCTGGCCTGGTGAGGGCAGCGGCGTGCCTTTCCCTCGGCACGGCGGTGGTGGGACGTAGGGAAGGTGCGCGCCCGGCTCTTCTGCCGTGACTACACCCGGGGCACCAGCCGACGGAGGGATGCAGCGATAGAGCAGTTGGAACGGGAGGTCTTAGAGCTGGAGAGGCGTCTGGCCGCCAGCCCCGAGGATCCACCCCTCTGCGGAGCGTGCCGGGAGAAGCGGGAGGAGCTCCGGAGCCGAGGACCATCGGGCCCGGGGTGCCTTTGTTCGATCCCGCATCCGTCTCCTTCGGGAGATGGATTGCGGCTCCCGCTTCTTCTACGCCCTGGAAAAAAAGAGGGGGGCTAAGAAACATATCATCTGCCTACTGACTGAGGATGGCACCCCCCTCACGGATCCGGTGGAGATGTGCGAGAGGGCGAGAGCCTTCTACGCAAGCCTTTTCTCCCCGGAGCCGACCGATCCTAACGCTTGCAGAGTGCTGTGGGAGGAGCTCCCGACGGTCAGCGTGGGCGACCGAGACCGGCTAGAGCTGCCTCTCACTCTGGCCGAGTTCTCGGAAGCCCTCCGTCGCATGCCCACCAATAAATCTCCGGGCATGGACGGGCTGACCGTGGAGTTCTACCGCGTGTTCTGGGACGTCCTGGGCCCAGACCTAGTCACCGTCGGGGCCGAGTCTTTGCAGAGCGGGGTCCTCCCTCTTTCGTGCAGGCGAGCCGTGCTCGCCTTATTGCCGAAGAAGGGGGACCTCCGCGATTTACGAAATTGGCGTCCCGTCTCGCTCCTCAGCACGGACTACAAAATCGTGGCAAAAGCCATCTCCCTGAGGCTAGGGTCCGTGCTGGCGGACGTGGTCCACCCAGACCAGACCTACACCGTCCCGGGCCGCAGTATCTTAGACAACCTCTATCTGGTCCGGGACCTATTGGAACTTGGGTGTAGGGATGGTCTGTCGTTCGCCCTCCTGTCCTTAGATCAAGAGAAGGCGTTCGACAGGATGGATCACGGGTATCTCCTGAGCACTCTGCAGGCATTTGGCTTCGGACCCAGATTTGTGAACTTTCTCCGGGTGCTGTACGCTTCCGCAGAGTGTCTGGTAAGACTCAACTGGACCCTGACCGAACCGGTCAACTTCGGGCGAGGAGTACGGCAGGGGTGCCCCCTCTCAGGCCAGCTCTACGCTCTGGCGATCGAGCCCTTCCTCTGTCTCCTCCGAAGGAGGTTGACAGGGTTGGTGCTGAGGGAGCCGGAGCTGCGGCTGGTCCTGTCGGCGTACGCTGATGACGTGCTCCTCATGGTCCAGGACCCGAGCGACTTGGTGCGAGTGGAGGCTTGCCAGGCCATCTATTCAGCAGCCTCCTCTGCGCGGGTCAACTGGGTCAAGAGCTCTGGCTTGGTGGTAGGGGACTGGCGGCAGGCGAGCCCCCGCCCACCCGCGCTTCAAGCCATCCGGTGGAGCACGGGTCCGCTGCTCTATCTGGGCGTTTACCTTTCTGCCACGCATCCCTCTCCGCCGGAGAACTGGCAGAATTTAGAGGGCGGGGTGATAGAGCGGCTCCGGAAATGGACAGGACTGCTCCGGTGCCTCTCCCTTCGAGGGAGAGCGTTAGTGCTTAATCAACTAGTCCTGTCCATGCTTTGGTACCGGCTCAACACCCTGGTCCCGGCCCCGGCTTTCCTGACCAACCTGCGGACATCGATTCTGGAGTTCTTTTGGTCAGGACTGCACTGGGTCCCTGCAGGGGTTCTCCATCTACCTGTGGAGGAGGGAGGGCAGGGCCTAAAATGTCTGCTTACTCAGGTCCATGTCTTCCGCCTCCAGACCCTGCAGAGGCTCCTTTATGGTGCAGGTAGTCCGGCGTGGAGCATACTGGCGCACGCCTTCCTGCGCCGCTTCCGAGGGCTCCGATACGACCGACAGCTCCTTTATCTCCATCCGAGAGGTCTTCCGCGAGACCTCTCCGGGCTGCCGGTCTTCTACCAGGACCTCCTCCGAACCTGGAAACTCTTTACAACGAGCAGGTCCGTGGCGGCCACCGAGGGGGCAGATCTCCTCGCGGAGCCCCTGCTACACAACCCCCAGCTCTGTTTGCAGGTGGCGGAGTCCCGCTCGGTGCGCCAGAGGTTGGTCCTGGCAGAGGTCACAAGAGTCGGAGACCTCCTGGACTATGACCGGGGAGACTGGCTTGATCCCCTAACCTTCGCTCATCGCATGGGGCTTTCCAGACCTTGTACTCCCCGATGCATACTTCAGGAGGTGAAGGCCGCTTTGCCGCCCGCTGCTCGGGTTTATCTCGACCGGGTCCTGCACGAGGGCACGCCCCGCCCACCCACTACCCCAGGCCCGCCGGACCTTTTAATTGGACCCCTCCCCCGTGGACCCAACCGATCCCTTCACCCCTTCACTAGAAGCCGGCTGCACGAGATGCAGCCGGTCTGTTTTCAAACCGCGCCAAGAAAACATCTCTACACGCTCGTGCTCCACACCCTTCACGCCCGCACCCTCGTGTCCCGCCCCGATACAAAATGGCGGGACCTCCTGCCACCTTGGAGGGTGAAGAGCCCCATGGGCCAGCCTATATTCCATCTTAGTCCCAAAGCCCGCCGGGGATGTCAGTTGGCGGCTCCTTCACGGAGCCGTGAGCACGGGCGTGTACTTGGCGCGGTTCACCACAATCCCAGACACCTGCCCCTTTTGCGGCGTGAGGGATACCCTGGCACATGTCTACCTGGAGTGTGCCAGGCTGCAGCCCCTATTCCGGCTCCTCACCAATATCTTATTACGTTTTTGGTTGCACTTCTCCCCTCACCTTCTCATTTATGCACTCCCTATCCGTGGCCCCACAAAGTCCCGGGATCTCCTGGTCAACCTCCTCCTGGCCCTAGCTAAAATGGCCATCTACAAAACCAGAGTGAGGAGGTTGGCCGATGGAGTCTCCTGTGACTGTGGGGCCTATTTCCGATCCTCGGTCCGTTCACGTATCCGGGCAGAGTTCCTCTGGGCGGCGTCCTCTGACTCCCTTGACGCCTTTGAGGAGCAGTGGGCTCTGTCCGGGGTTCTCTGCTCGGTGTCCCCGTCCGGTTCCCTTCTTTTGACCCTTTGACCGCACTCCTGTCCCTGTTATTTTATTAGTTGTCCCCCGGAATTTTTTGGGTATCTAGGTCCTGTTGATCCCCCTTTTAGGCTGGGGGGGACCCTTTAGCAGTGGACGGGCTTCGCCCGCCCACTTCCCGGATCCCAATAAGACTGCTCTTCCATAGCCTTCTAGCTTGGAGGGAGGTGGGAAGCTGCTACTCCTGCTGCTACTAGGCCCTAAGCTCTCCCTGCTGCTCCAGCTGCTCCCCTGGCTGGGCCAGACACCCCCCCCCGTTCTCTGCTACCTGCTTGCTGGACCCCCCACTCTTGGATGCTGCTAAGCTCCACTGCAGCCCTGGGGTGGGGAGGGGGGTGCTAGCCCACTCCCCAGAGAGGAGGAGTGAGGGACCCCAGCACTGCTGTTGTGGATACCACCACCAGCAACCACCACTGAGAGGGGTCCATTCTGCCTGCCTGGACTACAACCTGGAGTTCC